>NC_073634.1:69005000-69630000 GCF_029407905.1 Bubalus kerabau
CAAGGGAAATTAAGCCTAGGAGAAGGAGCAAGTAACATGTCCAAGGTCACACATCACCTCCTAGGAACTGAGTCCAAACTGGAACCCCCTCCCCTTTCTCCCTGTCTGGTATTCCTCCTGCAGTACCAAACTGACTCCATGAGAAAAAAAGGTGGAAAACGTGACTTCAGACGTCACCCTGTTAGTATCAAGATGGATCATAAAGCACCCAGAGCAGCCTCTTTAGATGGTGTGCAGAATGTCAAGTTGTCGGCTGTGTGTAAGGCATCCATTTTGCTGGAGTCTCTAGTGTTAATTACCTCTGCAAGATACAATATGGCTTCATGCAGCTTTGGAATCTGTATCCTTCATTAACCGTTTCCCCATTAACCTTGACTGGAATCACATTCCCCCTCTAACCGGTAAGATGTGTTTTATTTGTAAGCATCCCCATTTTCTCTTTGAAACCATTCTCATATTCTTATTTCATTGTAAATGGTCCTGCCTGCAATAAAGTGCCATTGAATGTATTTACTATTTGCTGCTTAATTTTGTCCTCTTGGAAGGAGACTGATGTCCTCTCCAACAATAGTTAATATACCTTTGAGCACACACTGTGACCTTTCTCCTGCTCATGCCTGACTTCATTCTCAGATCTCATTAAACAGAAGAAATTATCTTTGGAAAGAGCAAAACCAGAAATTGTGCAGGTTTTGTGCTCAGCTATAGAGAAGAATTTGATTTAAATAGCCCCATGATGGCACGCACATAGAAAATAGAAGAGGATGAAATTTCCAGCTAAAATGGCCTGTTTTGTCTACCTACTGGGCAGTAAGTATTACATGCAATGTAATGTGGAGAGGATTTGAGTGATTTTGTGTACCTGTCCTACTTTGTATATTACAATATGTGAAGCCTTTCATTGATATACAAGCTTGTTGCTTATGAAGCTTGCCTGACCACACCCCAAACCAGGTTTGCATCAGTCAGGATCTTACCAAGGAACTGATGAAACAAAGGAATGAGCCTTTAGGATTTATCGGCCTCTAAAAGAGCCCCGAGAAAGACAGGCAGAGGAAAGGAATTTTTTTGAGGAGTAAAAGAAGAAAGTTAAAGTTTGGAGAAGATCAAGGATGGAGTCAGTTCTTAAGAAAACAGATGTGGGTAAGAAGCAGAGGCTCTGAGTTACTTTATTCCCCAATTCCAGCAATGGGGAAGTGAAGTGAAGTGAAAGTTGCTCAGTCACGTCCAACTCTTTGTGACCCCATGTACTGTAGCCTGCCAGGCTCCTCTGTCCATGGGGTTCTCCAGCCTGAATCCTGGAGTGAGTAGCTATTCCCTTCTCCAGGGGATCTTCCCAATCCAGGGATCAGAACCCAGGTCTCCTGCATTGCAGGCAGACTCCTTACCATCTAAGCCATCAGGGAAGCACCACCAGCAGTGGGGAAAGGGAACCCAAAAACAAATGACGAAAAGCAAAGATGGTGATGGGTTGGGAGAGGAGAGTAAACCAAAGAGAAGTTAACAGAGAGACAATCTTGCTGCTGGACAGTGACCCTGTGCTAAGGGGAGAGGACAGGGCCAGAGAATTGGTCCAGAGGAAGTCAAATACCCAAGCTCTTCTAAGCTCTATCAATTTTCCAGTTTTAGGCTCTGACTTACTCAGATTTCCCACCACAGGCTTTGCTACCATTCTTAGTGGCTTTGATTTAGGTGATTCTTCTAAGACTGGCCTCTCAGTTCCTTGACTTTTGGTTGTTAATGACAACGTTCCTCTTTCCACCCCAGCCAACCACTCCCGTGCTTATACCTTGGACTAGTGATCGTCAACGCTGGCCACACATCTGAATTATTTAAGACAATTTTTCAAAGTTATAATTCCCAGGTCCCACAATTGTATTCAGAATCTCTGGAGGGGAAGCCAGTCATCAGTATTTTTCACAAGTTCCCCTGGCAATTTTGATATACAACCAGGGCTGAGAACCAATGACACAGATACTGTTATTATCAATAACCGCATCAATCACAACTTTTCTATTTTAAGCCCCTTTCTCTGAGGCTAGTCCCCAATTTCCGTTTGCTTATTCTTAAACTTCAATTCCAAAATCCTTCGGCCCCACTGGGACTTCCCAACAATAGACTCCACCACTTTTGCAGTTTATCCACCCTGCTCATGCCCATTTCTCTCTCTACTTAGCTTAGAGTCCTGTTACCATCATCGTGTCTTTCTTGCTTAGCAAATGCCCTTTCTCCTCTGTGAAGCTTGCCTGACCACACCACAAACCAGGTTTGCATTAGTCAGGGACTTACCAAGACAGTGATGAAACCAAGAGGGATCATATGGAGAAGAGTTTTGTAAAGAGACTGTTTCTAAACATATAGGCAGATAAAAGGAAAACAATGAGGAGGAAGGAAAGAAGCCAAAGTTAATATCAGTGTAAAGCAGATACCAGCCTTACATTTGAAAGAATAAGAAAAGTGAGTGAATTCTGGGGCCTAAAAAAGCCAGAGCTATGAGAGGGCTGCCCTATAGGAGCTGAGGGAAACTTTCATAGAGGGATATAGCCATGCCTACCAGGGGCAACTGGGGAGGAAGCGGAGAAATGATACAAGCATCTCGCTGCCCTCAAGCCTCCGAGATGATGGGAAAGTAAAGACATAATTAGTATGTTCAGCACAGTCATGGAATTACAAGGTGATCAGTAACGCTGGGGGTATAATCTCCTCTGGACATGTCATTGGCCTAACCCCATCCAGAGGCCAAGGAATCCATAAGTGGCACTCTCCCAGAGCACTGAGCTGGGAGGATGAAGAACGGGTCCAAACAGCCAAATGGAGAGTGCCCAGCACATGTTAAATTCCCTTTCTGCTTGCAACTCCCTGCCATCCAAGCATAACTGGAAAATTACACAGCTAGGCTGGTTGATCAGTCTCATATAAGACTAAGATGGCAGATGTCAAGTGAGCCCACAACACTGCCCAGAAGCCCTTCTGCGTTATCTGTAAATTTGAGTTCTCACCACCATGGAGGACTAAGAGTCTCCTCCCCTTATTAGTCCCATCTCACTATCTTCACCTGACATTTACTAATAAGATATAAGCATCTGAATGCAGAGTTCCAAAGAATAGCAAGGAGAGATAAGAAAGCCTTCCTCAGCAATCAGTGCAAAGAAATAGAGGAAAACAACAGAATGGGAAAGACTAGAGATCTCTTCAAGAAAATTAGAGATACCAAGGGAACATTTCATGCAAAGATGGGCTCAATAAAGGACAGAAATGGTATGGACCTAAGAGAAGCAGAAGATATTAAGAAGAGGTGGCAACAATACACAGAAGCACTGCACAAAAAAGATCTTCACGACCCAGATAATCACGATGGTGTGATCACTCACCTAGACTCAGACATCCTGGAAAGTGAAGTCAATTGGGCCTTAGAAAGCATCACTACGAACAAAGCTAGTGGAGGTAATGAAATTCCAGTTGAGCTATTTGAAATCCTGAAAGATGATGCTGTGAAAGTGCTGCATTCAATATGCCAATATGCTAGCATATTGGAAAACTCAGCAGTGGCCACAGGACTGGAAAAGGTCAGTTTTCGTTCCAATCCCAAAAAAAGGCAATGCCCAAGAATGCTCAAAGTACTTCACAATTGCACTCATCTCACACACTAGTAAAGTAATGCTCAAAATTCTCCAAGCCAGGCTTCAGCAATATGTGAACCGTGAATTTCCAGATGTTCAAGCTGGTTTTAGAAAAGGCAGAGGAACCAGACATCAAACTGCCAACATCTGCTGGATCATCAAAAAAGCAAAAGAGTTTCAGAAAAACATCTATTTCTGCTTTATTGACTATGCCAAAGCTTTGACTGTGTGGATCACAATAAACTGTGGAAAATTCTGAAAGAGACGGGAATACCAGACCACCTTATCTGCCTCTTGAGAAACCTATATGCAGGTCAGGAAGCAACAGTTAGAACTGGACATGGAACAACAGACTGGTTCCAAATAGGAAAAGGAGTACATCAAGGCTGTACATTGTCACCCTGCTTATTTAACTTCTATGCAGAGTACATCATGAGAAACGCTGGGCTGGAAGAAACACAAGCTGGAATCAAGATTGCCAGGAGAAATATCAATAACCTCAGATATGCAGATGACACCACCCTTATGGCAGAAAGTGAAGAGGAACTCAAAAGCCTCTTGATGAAAGTGAAAGAGGTGAGTGAAAAAGTTGGCTTACAGCTCAACATTCAGAAAATGAAGATCATGGCATCTGGTCCCATCACTTCATGGGAAATAGATGGGGAAACAGTGGAAACAGTGTTAGACTTTCTTTTTGGGGGCTCCAAAATCACTGCAGATGGTGACTGCAGCCATGAAATTAAGACGCTTACTCCTTGGAAGGAAAGTTATGACCTACCTAGATAGCATATTCAAAAGCAAAGACATTACTTTGCCAACAAAGGTCCATCTAGTCAAGGCTATGGTTTTTCCAGTGGTCATGTATGGATGTGAGAGTTGGACTGTGAAGAAAGCTGGGCACGGAAGAATTGATGCTTTTGAACTGTGGTGTTGGAGAAGACTCTTGAGAGTCCCTTGCACTGCAAGGAGAGCCAACCAGTCCATTCTAAAGGAAATCAGTCCTGAGTGTTCATTGGAAGGCCTGATGCTAGAGCTGAAACTCCAATACTTTGGCCACTTCATATGAAGAGTTGACTCATTGGAAAAGACCCTGATGCTGGGAGGGATTGGGGGCAGGAGGAGAAGGGGACAACAGAGGATGAGATGGGTGGATGGCATCACCAACTCAATGGACATGAGGTTGAATGAACTCCGGGAGTTTGTGATGGACAGGGTGGCCTGGTGTGCTGTGATTCATGGGATCGTAAAGAGTCGGACATGACTGAGTGACTGAACTGAACTGAACTGAACCAGAAAAAAAAAAAAAATGATTCATCTTCCCACTAAATCTATCTTCCATATCTGTTTAGATCTTCTCTACCTTCCCTTCTGTCCCTGAGATGACCTGTCCCCCTTCCTGGCCAAAGCCAACCTCCCTACTTACAGAATCCATCTTCTCAACTACTCAAAATTTTTGCTTCTGAAAATTAGCTACCTTCTCTCTCTCCTACATCATAAAACAAAACAAAGTAATCCTTGAAAAAAAGCTTTGCTTACACCCCCACTGACCACCTTGTAATTCCATGACTGTGCTGAGCATACCAATTATGTTTTTACTCTCCTATCATCTCTGGGAGGAGAAGGCAATGGCACCCCACTCCAGTACTCTTGCCTGGAAAATCCCATGGATGGAGGAGTCTTGTGGGGTGCAGTCCATGGGGTCGCTAAGAGTTGGACACAACTGAGCGACTTCACTTTCACTTTTCACGTTCATGCACTGGAGAAGGAAATGGCAACCCACTCCAGTGTTCTTGCCCGGAGAATTCCAGGGACAGGGGAGCCTGGCGGGTTGCCGCCTATGGGGTCGCACAGAGTCAGACAAGACTGAAGTGACTTAGCAGCAGCAGCATCTCTGGGAGCTCTTTCTCTAGATATTTGCATGATTCACTCCTTTCCTTCATTCAGGTCTGTACTCACAGGTAACTCATCCTCTCCAACCACCCCACAAAAATAGACTCTCTGCTTCCTCCTCTGCCCTTCTCTTAGTTAGCCTGATTAACTTTTCATCATAGCCATTATCACTATGTGAATAGTAGGTATATTTAATTATGTTTTCATTTTTCATAGTTCTTAACTAGAATCTATTTTTAGTGTCTTTTTTTAAATTGAAGTATTTTGTTATTTTACAATGTTGTGTTGGTTTCAGGTAAATAGCAAAGTGGTTCAGATACAGATATAAATAATATTTTTCAGATTATTTTCTATTTTATGTTATTATAAGATATTTAATACAGTTCCCTGTACTATACAGTAAGTCCTTGTTATTTATCTATTATATGTATATGTATATAAATGCATATCTCTTTGTCCCAAACTTCTAGTTTATCCCTCCCCTACCTATTCCCCTTTGATAAGTTTGTTTTCTATGTCTGTGAGTTTATTTTGTCTGCTTTCTAAATAAGTTCATCTGTATCATTTTTATAGATTCCACGTGGAAGTGACATCATATGATATTTGACTTTGTCTGACTTACTTCACTTAGTATGATAATCTCTGAGTTCATCCATGTTGCTGCAAATGGCACCATTTCATTCTTTTTTATGGCTAAGTACTATTCCATTGTGTATATATACCACACCTTCTTTAACCATTCATACGTCTTGACATTTAGGTTGCTTCCATGTCTTGGTTCTTGTAAATAGTACTGCTATGAACACTAGGGTGCATGCATCTTTTCAAACTAGAGTTTTCATCTTTTCCAGATATATGCACAGGAGTAGGGTTGCTGGATCATATGACACCTCTATTTTTAGCTTTTTAAGAAACCTCTATATTATTCTCCAGAGTGGTTGTACCAATTCACATTCCCATCAACAGTGTATGAGGGTTCCTTTTTCTCCACATCTTCTCCAGAATTTATTATTTGTAGACTTTTTGACGATGGCTACTCTGGTATGAGGTGATACCTCATTGTAGTTCTGATTTGTTTTACTCTAGTAATTAGGATGTTGAGCATCTTTTCATGTGCCTATTGACCATCTGTATGTCTTCTTTGGAAAAATGTCTATTTAGGCCTTTGCCCATTTTCTGATTGGGTTGTTTCTTATTTTGATATTGAGTTGTACGAGCTATTTGTATATTTTAGAAATTAATCCCTTGTCAATCTATAAATAAGTTCCATGAAGATCTTGTAGGTCATGGTTACTACTATATATCTAGTACCTGAGATAGTATCTGATATATGATAGACTTTGGATGGGAGCTTAGAAAGAAAGGAGGGAGGACTCAAGCACAGAGGTGAGTTGGTGAGACTATTTGCTTGTCCCTCCTGCAGGGACCAGGCTTCCAAGGTGAAATGGCTCAGGTCTCAGTAGCTTAGAGATGGGTCTTTATATGCTAACGATTGTGTGTATGTGCATACTCAGTCATGTCCAACTCTGCGAAATCATAGACTATAGTCCGCCAGGCTCCTCTGTCCATGAATCTTCCAATCAAGAATATTGGAGTGGGTTGCCATTTCCTACTCCAGGGGATCTTCCCAACCCAGGCATCGAAACCATGTCTCTTGCATCTCCCGCATTGGCAGTACAGCTGCTCCACCAGGGAAGATCCACCTTAGTGATGGTTGTAAACAAATATAGGGAAATGGGTGTGCATAGTGAAGATTGTGTGTGGTTAGTCGCTCAGTTGTGTCCAACACTTTGCAACCCCATGGACTGTGACCTGCCAGGCTCCTCTGTCTGTGGAATTCTCCAGGCAAGGATACTGGAGTGGGTTGCCATTTCCTTCTCCAAGTGAAGATTACAAAGTCCTATGTTTGATCCTGTTTATAGCACTTCTTTTTTTCTATTTTTTATTTTATATGTATTTTTATTGGAATATAGTTGTTTTACAATATCATGTTAGTTTCAAGTGTATAGCACAGTGACTCAGTTGTATATATATATATATATAATATATGTGTGAGTGTGTGTGTGTGTGTGTATATATAGTATATATACCTATATATACATATAGTTATATATTCCTTTTCAGATTCTTTTCCCTTATAGGTTATTACAAAATATTGAGTATAGTTCCCTGTGTTGTACAGTAGGTCCTCATTGGTTATCTATTTTATATATGGTACCTGTTTCTAACACTTCTTAACTGTGCCACTTTGGCACGTTCACTTTGCCTTTCTGTGCTTCTAATTATTTACCTATAAATGAAGAAGGATCAAGAAAGTAAATAGATGTTGCAATGTTTCTGTGAATTTTAAAGCATTATGTAACTGCTTCTTCTAAACTATAGGATCCCACTGATAGTTTAAAATTTTCAGCTCTGGCATTTTTCTCTTATTTTCAAACTCAATTGTTTCCTTGCAAAATTATGACCAGGGCCATCACTTATCATACAGGGAAATCACCCAGTATAGTCTTAGTATTCAACATGTTATTTAATCTCTTCTTTCTGAATTATGAGCATTTTTATTCTGATGGTCTAGCAGAAGTGTAAAAAAACAACAATTTTTTAGCCCCAAATCTTATATAGATAAACAAAGAAATATGAATACACAGAGTAAGGCACTATGGTAGGACTGCCAAGTGGGGCATGGAGTTTATGTTAAAGAATCTTTGTTTTCTTTTTTCTCACCAGCTTCCAGAACTCTAAGGAATCCTGAGGATCTTGGCTTTGAAGTTCTCTGGTCTACACATTATCCATTGAGGTACTTTGAACTCTAGATCAGCCCTTCTCAACCTGGTAATTTCAAGTTGCAGAGATCAGTGGAAATTGGAATTCCCCATCTCTCAGAAAAACATGCTAATACAGACAGTATCAAAGTGCCAACCAACAGACCAGGGGTGCCAGGCCTTCCGCTCTGGACACTATGCTGCCCACACTCAGCCTTTTACTACCATTATGGAAATGTGTTCACAAGAGCCCTGACTAGTAGTATAGTGATTCATACATCATTAAACACTCTGTCAGAATCAGTTTCCCAAAATAATAGAACCCATTATTTTTACCTAGGTATGTGACATAGAAGAGAGACTGTATATCCAGCCTCTCTTACAGCTATACATGGCCAAGTAACCAAATTCTGGGCAAGAGAATGTGAGTGGAAGTGACATATTTAACGTCCAGGCTGTGTTCTTAAATGATGAGCACCCTCTTTCCTACGGGTGCTTACCTGGATCATGGACTTAGAGAGCCATTTAGGATCATTTATATATAGACAGCATTCTAAAGATAGAAGAGAATAAAATAGAAGGAGTTAGGTCTTTGGACAACCTCGTAGAACAGAGCTCCTTGACAGCCCTGGACATCCTGCTTCCAGATCTTTACATAAAAGAAAAATAAACTGTCTTATGTAAGTCCTAGCTAATACAATAACCAAGGTCAGAATCAGGAAAGCATCACTTCAACCCAACTAGTCCTCCAGCCAAAAAGAAATTCAGTCCTGAGATCAGTCATCCCAGTGGATAAATGTAGTCCCAAGGTCACCTTTGGGAGCTACGACCCTCTAGCATTCAAAATCTAACTCCTACTTCTCACCTTAAGGGGAGGAGACATTGGAAAACGCAGGTGCAGACAAATGTGAAACCACAGTTCCTCTCTGTTCTATCTCTGCATGTTCTGCAAGGCCTGTCTGTCCACTTCCAGAGCCAGTAGTCACAGCCAGGCCACAGTTCTCCACACTTGGGGAGCACCTCTGAATATGTTCAGCTAGGTAAGGGAGACTCCTGATGGTAGCAGCTGAAACAAACCAGGGCCCCTGTTTCTAACTATACATAGCCGCCATGCAGACTGCAGGAGAGCTGTACCACTGCCCCTTGCTGAGCATACCCACTCATCCGTAGCCAAAGCCCCAGGCCTCAGTCCTCTATCACATCCTATTAGAGATTGCCTCCTGTTTCAGACAGGAGGTAACTATTGAAATGCAATACATTTTCATGAAATTTTAGTAAGTTTCAAAATAATTATGCCCTGTAAAAAGGATATTTTTTTAAATCTTTGTAGCATTCTTTGATAACATCTTATATTCCATGTGGTTTTCCCAGGATTGTCCATTTGTACATTTTGAAATCCCAACCAGATGCAATGCCCAAGAAGGTGTATAACGTGGAATGAAGCTC
Source organism: Bubalus kerabau (assembly GCF_029407905.1). Classification (NCBI taxonomy): domain Eukaryota; kingdom Metazoa; phylum Chordata; class Mammalia; order Artiodactyla; family Bovidae; genus Bubalus; species Bubalus kerabau. Next base: position 69,014,719 of record NC_073634.1, read on the forward strand.
TCAAGCTGAGTAGGGTGACCAACCACCTTTCCCTACCCTGACTCACCCCTCCCTGAACCTTGTTCACCCCATTCCTATACCCTATCCACCTTGGAAGATTACAGGGTGTTAGAACTGCAGGGAATCTTGGAGGTAATCTGATCTGGTGGTTTTCCTTGCAGCAAAATTGCCTTTGATAAAAATTAAATCTTATATGGAACCCTAAAGGTTTAAGACAAATAAAAGCAGAAATTCACTAAGATATATTTATTTCATGAGTTCAACTATGCCATACATATTGTATATACATTATCAGAGATCAGATCAGTCGCTCAGTTGTGTCCGACTCTTTGCGACCTCATGAATCGCAGCACGCCAGGCCTCCCTGTCCATCACCAACTCCCGGAGTTCACCCAGACTCATGTCCATCGAGTCAGTGATGCCATCCAGCCATCTCATCCTCTGTCATCCCCTTCTCCTCCTGCCCCCAATCCCTCCCAGCATCAGAGTCTTTTCCAATGAGTCAACTCTTCGCATGAGGTGGCCAAAGTACTGGAGTTTCAGCTTCAGCATCCTTCCTTCCAAAGAAATCCCAGGGCTGATCTCCTTCAGAATGGACTGGTTGGATCTCCTTGCAGTCCAAGGGACTCTCAAGAGTCTTCTCCAACACCACAGTTCAAAAGCATCAATTCTTCGGCGCTCAGCCTTCTTCACAGTCCAACTCTCCCATCCATACATGACCACAGGAAAAACCATAGCCTTGACTAGACAAACCTTTTAACACCTAATAAATTCTTGCATTTCTACCTCTAAAGTCAGAAAGGAAGAATTCATTCTAGCTCTAATGTGATGTTTTCATGATATGAGAGAGTTAGTGGTAGATAGACAAAGCTTAAGCCAAGAGAAGAGCCAGTGCAGATAAGCTTGAGCTGGCACTAAACTGAGCAGGTGCAAATGTACTGTGGTCAAGAATGCACTTGTGCAATTTTATGCAGCAGTCACGTCAGAATTTAAGAAAGACAACAGTCAGATCAGTGCAGAATATCGATAGCCCTCACAAAATATGTACACCCATAGGCAAGCTTTTATTCTGATGTTCATTCCAAATAAGTAAACTGAGCAGCACATCTTAATGTGAAATAAAACACATCTGAATGTATGCTATTTTATTACAGTGTTTTAAAATTGTTAAAATGTATTCTACAAGGGAAGTTCAAATGAAAAGTTGTAGAACTACTAAAACCCTTCCATGGAGGCCCGATCTGAAAACCACTCCTGAGATTCACGTAAGTATCCTAAGTCCAAACAGGTAAATTTAGTTCCCTGAGTCATTGTACCAGGATCAAGACTTAAGGTCTCAGTCTCCAACTCCCATTCTAGTGCTCTTTCAACCAGACAATCTATGCCTCTCACATCTCCCATTCAAGGCCATGTTCCAGACATGAGATCTAAATCCCGGTGGCTCAATGTTAGAAACCCATTTAGATGGGTGTGTGCCCAGAAATGTTAAGGCTTTTTTACATTCCCTAAAAATAAGGAAGTTATAAACCCAAAATTTATGGCTTAGAATTGGGCGCTCTCCTCATTGATAAATTGCTGGATATGAGATGAGTAGGGTGTGATGTGATAACTCAGGGCAGACGCTTTTTAATCCATGGTTTCCTATGAGAAGGGCTTCCCCCGTAGCTCAGTTGATAAAGAATCCGCCTGCAATGTAGGAGACCCCGGTTTGACTCCTGAATCAGGAAGATCCGCTGGAAAAGGGAAAGGCTACCCACTTTGGTATTCTTGGGTTTCCCTGGTGGCTCAGCTGGTAAAGAATCTGCCTGCAATGTGGGAGACCTAGGTTCGATGCCTGGGTTGGGAAGATCCTCTGGAGATGGGAAAGGCTACCCACTCCAGTATTCTGGCCTGGAGAATTCCATAAACTGTACAGTCCATGGGGTTGTAAAGAGTTGGACACGACTGAGCAAACTTCACTTTCACTTTCACTTCCTATGATAAAATCTGATTTCCAAACTAGTTGGTAAAGGTTATGATAATTTCCACAAGGCATTATATTGGCTTCCTAGGGCTGCCATAACAAAATACCACAGACTGAGTGACTTAAACCTAAGAAATTTATTTTCTCACAGTTCTGGAGGCTGGAAATCCCAGGTCAAGGTGTGGGCAGGGTTGGTTTCTGGTGAGGCCTCTCTCTTTGGCTTGCAGACAGTTGCCTTCTCCTTCTGTCCTCACCTGATCTTTCCTCTTTGCATTTCTGTGTCCTAATCTCTTCCTTTGTGTGCATATATGCTAAGTTGCTTTAGTTGTGACAGACTCTGTGTGACCCTATGGACTGTAGCCCACCAGGCTCCTCTGTCCATGAGATTCTCCAGGCAAGAATATTGGAGTGGGTTGCCATGCCTCCTCCAGTGCCTTTCTTTAGGAAGTTTCAAAGCCTTAGGCAGGCAGTATTGACTGTGTAATTTGCTGATTCCAAGAGTTGGACTGGACTGAGTGACTTTCACTTTCCCTTTTTGCCCTTCCATGAATCAGGCCCTGAAAAGGCTGGTCCAACCTGCCATAGCCTCGGGTCTAGGACTTATAAGAAGCAGAAGGGGACAAGATTGTTAAGTGTCACTGAGTTCAATCTATTTCAGCCACCCAGATGTGTAGAAATGTAATTTACATTTCCACATACATCTTCCCTCCAGTGCTAAGAAAATTCCAACCCTGCCTTCCTTCCCCAAAGCTAGACCTTTAATGCCCCAAATATGACAGTTTATAAAGTAATCATGGTGTCGCAAAGAGTCGGACACGACTGAGCGATGGAACTGAACTGATAAAGTAATCAACATGTTTTCTTTTTTCATTCTGTTTTGCCCTTAAATTTAGGTTCTATGACTTTAAAAATATCAGTTATGTCTTCCTCTCTTTTTAGCTGATCTTGATCTTTTTTTCCTGCCTTAACTGTTAAAAATCATATTTTCAAGGTCACTGAAAGGCTCAGTAATATACTTCAACCACATAATTCACAGAAATATCTGCCAGGCAGCTAAATTTTCAACAACTCACACTAACCCAAACTTACATTTTAGGAGAACATTAAACTACTAGAGAAAATGTTCTTTCTACACTGAGTTTTTTAGATATTTTCTAAGGCCATGCATCAAGGTGAAACGAAAATCTAGAACAGTCCCTTCTTTCATTGGAGATCTTCTCCTCAATAGCAAACACTATTAATAATGCTTCTCACTGGGATAAATAAGAACATGTTTCCCACTATGACACAAAGTCACTGAAACTGGAAATATTCAAACCTCAATAACAACAAAAGATTTCCCAAATGCACACTTCCTTTTTTGTATTCTTATTCCTGATGGCAAAACAAAACCAACAAACAAAAAACACTGGGATCATTTGACTACATCTGTTTTCTTCCTGAAAGCATTCTTCCAGGGACTTATGTGTTCCCACTGTCACTGTCTTTTTTCCTGACTGCAGCCTGGTGTCAAAATGTGTTTAGTCGCTCAGTCATGTCTGACTCTTTGCAACCCCATGGACTGTAGCCCACCAGGCTCCTCTGTCCACTGTCCAAGCAACAACACTGGAGTGGGTTGCCATTTACTTCATGGGATATTCCCAACCCAGGGGTTGAACCCGAGTGTCCCGCATTGCAGGCAGATTCTTTACCATCTGAGCCACCAGAGAAGCCCAGTGTCTGGATAAATAATGACAAAAAAGATCTAGAGAAAGTGCAGAGTATGTGCTCAACATGGTCGAAGCTCTCAGCAGCTGTTGTTTGATTGACCTTGAATGGAGTATGGGATTCAACACCTATCTCCTTTCAGTTTTTAGTAAAATTCTTTGGATAAGAATAAAAAATTGTCAAACAGCAGGTTGGAGACTGGCTGGGGCAGGAATGGAGCATTCCTATACTAGAGCATATTTATGCTCTAGGGAGAAAAGAGAGTCAAGAGAACATAAATTCAGAAATCCATGAGCCCTGGGAATAAATCTCACCATCATCTGCCTCTTCACTGTCTTTGAATAAATAGTAGCTGCAACCTGCAGGGTTTCCTTTAAAGCTGCACCTCAGCTTTCCTGAGGTTTGGGGCTCATAGGTTACTCTTGGAGGAATCAAAGACCTTTAGACAGCTAAGGTGAAATAGATGATCACTGCCCTCCAGCTCTGTGGGATAGCTGAGCACCCTGCTCCGAACTTTATTAGAGCATTCATCACATCGTTGTAATTAATGTTTACATCTCTCTCTCCCACTGGACTGTGAGCTCCCCAAGGGTGGGAGTCGTTTCTCATTCATCTCTCTATTCACAGTACTTAGTTCTGTTCCGGGCACATAGAAGACTTCCTATAAGTGTTTGCTGGAAAATGGGTGGATGGATGGATGGATGGATGGAAGGATAGATGGATAGTTGAAAGAAGTGGTCCTGGAGATTGGGAAAAAAAAAAACCTGACACAAACACACAAGAATAAAAAACACCATCTCCCTATGCTGCTGCTAAGTTGCTTCAGTCGTGTCCGACTCTGTGCGACCCCATAGATGGCATCCCACCAGGCTCCCCCGTCCCTGGGATTCTCCAGGCAAGAACACTGGAGTGGGTTGCCATTTCCTTCTCCAATGCATGAAAGTGAAAAGTGAAAATAAAGTTGCTCAGTCATGTCCGACTCTTCGCGACCCCATGGACTGCAGCCCACCAGGCTCCTCCGTCCATGGGATTTTCCAGGCAAGAGTACTGGAGTGGGGTGCCATTGCTTTTCCGCCATCTCCCTATATTTGCCTGTAAAAAGACATCCTTGCGCTATAATAAAATCTGTATTGAAGGACATTCTCTTTGGTATTTTTTTTTCAATACTATTCAAATAATCTCATTCTAAATCTTTCTGCTTTCTCTATGAAGGAAAATTACTTGTCCAACATGTCTCAAACATTAGTTTGGAACAATATACCATAAGATGTTACAGAAAAACCAGAAAGAACTTTCCAGCCAATATATCCAATAAGATTTTGGGTGATCATGTGTTATTGGAAAGGCAGAAACTTTTCTACTCCAGTGTCAGGATGACCAACAGCACCCAGCAAATGTGATCCCAGAACAGAAAGAAGGAGGCAGCAAAGGGGATGGGGGACAGGACAACCTTCGGGGTTTAATTGATTAGTCTCTGTGCCAGTTACCATAGTACAACCCATGACCCCTTGACTCAAGGAAGTTCTCACATGGAAGGAGAGTTCCCCAGGCTCTATCAACTGTAACACCCTCCCATCCCATCCCAATAATTTATATAACCAACTCTTTACCCCATGAGAATAAAGCTGTAGGGAAGTCCAGAACCTTTTAAAATCACATGGAAAATTATAGGAATCTTGCTTTAAGCCAAGGATAATGATTTAACCTAAGGTAGAGGCAGAAGTTATTGCTCTTAGTTTACTACTAGTTTAATCCCTCAGGGACACTTATTCCCATATGCTCTTTTCTTTCTTAAGCATTTACCTCTTCCCTTCCCCTCAACTCATCTACTCATGACCTATACTTCATCCTCGTCCTTGGAACCTACAATCCCCATAGACCTTATTTAACCCCACTAATGGCCCTGAGAACTAAAAAGAGTTCTGACCTTTGGTCTAGGCACATAAATATTCATTGCTATTTATTTCCACTGCACTTTTCTAAAGGGTTTCTCACATTTCACTGTGGCCAGATATATTCCATGAATCCCAAGAAACCCAAGAGACCTGAACCCAGATGGGCCAAAATATCAACACAACTCCCCAAACCCTTCCAAAGCTTACGTTCATCACCTCCCAAACCTTGCACAGGGACCCTCAGGTACCATAATTTAGAGGGGAAATGTGGTTCCTATTAAAGAGAACTGTTGTCTCATATTTTGGAAAGTTGCTTTTCCTTCTTCTTTTTCCCAACTTCAAATTAAATCTGCACTTTTGTGGAAAAATAAATAAATAAAGTCCTTACCATGTGAAGAAAGGAGAAGTACAAGATGGCTTTATTCACCTGAGTGTGAGCTCACACATCATCCGAACAGCCTCGTGGCTAACATGAAGGGGACAGGGGAGATGGGAGGTCTCACTGTGCTTTATTGGAAACACATCTGTGCAGATGGGAAGCTGGGAACACATCTTCTATCTCTTCCACTGGGAACATGGAAAAGGAGCTCCCCATGCTCTCATTTAAATTTCATGTATACCTTCGAAGATTGTTGGTATTTTGGTAATTAGAGCATAGGAAATAGAATTCAAAGAGACAGCCTAGACTTCTAAGGGACTTACTTTTATGATTGCTGTGTTATCTACTCAAATTTTCAATAAAGTTTCCTTTGGAGGATCAAGAATGACAGTCTCTCACCAACTTCTATCTTGGTCCATTTCGTGTTTTCTCTCTGGGAGTCTGATTTGTAATCAAACAACCAATGATACAGGTAGATAGAAGGGGAAAATTTTGAGGTGGGGGAAGCAATATTTTGTTGCTGAAATAAAATTCCAAGTTTTCCAGGAACCCTTGTCAACCACTCCATGAAATCAAACTTCTGCACTAAAGCCAGTCCAACACCATTTAGCATTCAATTGTTCTCTAAATGCTTGTCTTCTGGTTGCCTTATCTCCTCAATCACAAGGAAGGCTCACTCAAATGGAGACCATGTTTACCTTTCCAGCAGAGAGCTTGTGCAACCCAGTACAAGGTCAAGGCATGTCTGTTGATTGATGGCAAAGTACACCTCTTTTGACTTCACTTAGTAAAACAAGATTGGTCAGAAATGATCAAAGCAATGTATCTTATATTCGAGATAAAATTCTAATGCCCATATTAAATAAGTAGTTTAATGAGAAAGTATATACTAGAAAACCACAAGGGAATATGACCACCAGGAAACTAGGCTTTTGAATAGATCATATATAGTCCCTTGGAGCTCTTATATTTTTGTATGTAGAGCCTATATACAAGAATTTAATATCACTCAGAGTTGTGTTATTTCAATCATATTTCTCCAGATTTTATCTGGATCCCTAACTTTGAAGGAACACATTGGAATAAATGCATTTGGGGGTAATTTTGAAACAGGACCAAGAGTGCTGGAATTATATGCAAATAAGTCTGAAAGATCACTGGCCTTTCCTTCTGATTCAGCTTTGAATGTTAGTGAGAACTTTGTGGGGGATTTAGAGCACAAGAGCCCATAGGAGGCAACATAGAGGATAAAAAGGATAGCCCAGTAGCTAGTAAAGCTGCCCATTTATATCACCTTTACCACCCCACACCACACATAGCAGAGTGGAGAGCGATGAGCCAGGTAGGAAGCAGAGTCTAAGTTTTACAACACAAAGACACATTTCTTTAGGGAGATTGAGAAGAAATCAAGTTGAAATTTACAAATCAGTGAATGCTAGTAGATATAGCAAGCCAAGGGTCTGAAACCAAGAGAGCAGAAAGATACTGTGTTAGCTTGCTAGAGCTGCTGTACCAAAGCACCACAAACGTTGTCTCACAGTTCTGAAGGCTGAAGAGCAAGGTGAAGTCTGAGACTAAGGTTGGTTCCTTCTGAGAGCTGTGGGAGAGAAACTGGTGCATGCTTCTTTCCTGGCTTCTGGTAGCTTGCTGGCTATCTTTGGAGTTCCTCAGTTTGTAAAAGCACCATTCTGATCTCTGCCTTCATCTTCACATGGCGTCTTCCTAGGCATGTGTTATTCCTGTGTCCACATTTTCCTCCTTTTATAAGGATATCAGTCAGAATGGATTATGGCTCACCCTTTTGATGACTTCATTTTAAATTTGATTACGTCAGTAAAGATTCCATCCCCCAAAAATGTCACATTCTGAGGTTCAGGGGTTAGGGCTGCAACGTATCTTTTTTGGGAGGGGGGTGGAGAAGGTCACAATCCAACTCATGATCAATAGGAATTAAAAGCAAGGATCAGTGGTCAGAAAGACATTGTTCTGGAGCCCAAGGCGTCTGGTGGAAAAAAGCAGAACCAATAATAATTGAGATCACAGTTCGGAATTTTGCAAGAGTTCCTTAAATATTCTTCCTGTCTTCAGTCTCTCCTCGCTTTCACCTACCATCAGTAATGCTCCCAGGTTTCTTACTGCACATAGAAATGACTGCAGCCATGTGTATACTCAGACCCATCCATAGCTACCCACCATTTCTGTTAAAGTAGAAAACATAGCTCAATTTGATGGACCAACTCCTCATTTGGCACCTTAGAAAGTTCAGGCCCAGAGAGAACCAAAGACTTGACCAGTCTTTCATTTGCCAAACCAGGGGTCACTCAAGCCTCAACTCCTCCCCTTGGTCTGCCCTGCTCCTTGAGTCCTAATTAAAAGGAAAGTCTCATTCAGATTGGTCAGACTCATCCAGCAAAATTAGGTAATCACAGAGCAGACTAAGCCTTCCTTTTAGTCCGAAAGTATTCTCGAGATGGAACTAGTCAATGTGGAACAAAAGAAGTTGCAATACCCAGAAACTATTTCCCTGGCCTCAGGAAGAACTGTGTCTCAAGCAGGGGGATCTTGACCAAATGCTGCCTGGTTTTCTTCTTTGGCCCCCTCACTTCTCCTCTCACACCTTTTCCCTCTGCCTTTGCCTCCAGCCGCCCTATTCCTTGAAACTAAAATCAGGACATTCAGTCCAGTCAGCATGATTTCTGATGAGTTGGTTCATTCCCACCAATCTCATTTAAGTAGAGATTTTCATCACACTTAATTAGCACAATTAGTGGTTGGCCTCAATGACCAGAAAACAGAAAAACAATCAAAACCTAAGTAAAAGTCTGGCTTTAAGGATGGATGCCATTTGTTTGGATGTACAAGGAAGTCTCCCAAACCCAAAATACAGCCTTAAAGTGTAGCCAACACATCAGCCATAGTAAACTCGAGGACAGCTGCCAGCGCCTGCCCTGCTTTAGGGTGAAATCCAGCCAAGGGTCAATAAATGCATCTGTTTTCAATTCACCTGCACCGTGACGGCGAAGGCATCACGGAAGGCAAAGGCAACTCCGCCCACTGGCTGCACTCTGACGCGGTCCCCATCCAGAGGCCGATAATTAGACTAGCTAAATCTTTTAATCTCACAATTGGAAAGCATGACTTCACGTGGCTCTGTAAATGTTAATGACCAATAAAACCAGCTGTAGCACCACATTTGGTTCACTTTATTAATGTGCTATTTTAGATGAGCTGAAGTAAAAAGAGACTCCATTATCCAACTTGAGACCCCTCCCTTGTGTGCCACCACTGAGACAACGCTTTTACTCCACAAGAAACCCAGATTCTCAATCGATCCTTTTCTCTGAAGGGCTTAGATTTTTGTTGTTGTTGTTATTTGGTTTGGTTGGTTGATTGTGGTGTGTGTGTGTGTGTGTGTGTGTGTGTGTGTGTGTGTGTGTGTATGTATGTGTGTCGCAGCATTTTGGCTAAAAAGCAATTAAGTAAAGATGAACAGTCCTTAGGGGCCAAGATAACTGCAACTCCTCTCATCCTCCACAATCATTGCTTCCCAGAACTCAGACACCCGCCTCTACTTTTTTGCTCAAAGGTCTACATCTTTCAATCATGAAATTCAGTGGGCTTGACCACTGTAGTAGTGGGCTTAGCCCACAGCAAAAAAGAATAAGTGTCCTACATCTAGGGACTGTACACATAAAAATCCAATCAACGGTTGCCTCAGAAAACACTGATGAAGCACTTACCCTGTCAGACACGGGGTGCATGGCAATTCAATGAAGGAGAACAATTTATTTATTCTTTCAATCAGCAACTATCTAGAGACCTAGGACATGCCAAGCTTAACTCCAGATGCTAGAGACATGGAGCAGGACAAGTCAGACCACCCTTTGCCCCCAAGGAGCTCACTTTGAGTTAGTGAGACAGATCACAGACGAGCACATAAATACTTGTTGTTGTGTTGTTGTTGTTTGGTCACCTAGTCATGTCTGACTCTCTGCAACCCCATGGACTGCAGCACGCCAGGCCTCCCTGTCCTTCACTATCTCCCGAAGTTTGCTCAAGTTCATGTCCATTGCATTGGCATTGCCATCCAACCATCTCATCCTCTGATGCCCTCTTTTCCTTCTGCCCTCAATATTTCTCAGATGTACAGTCTTTTCCAATGAGCTGGCTCTTCACATCAAGTGGCCAAAGTACTGGAGCTTCAGTTTCAGCATCAGTCCTTCCAACGAGTATTCAGGGTTGATTTCCCTTAAGATTGACTGGTTTGATCTTGCTGTCCAAGTCTTCTCCAGCACCACAGTTCAAAGGCATTGCTTATTTGGCTCTCTGCCTTCTTTACCATCAGGCTTTCACAACCATAAGTGACCACTGGGGAGACCATAGCCTTGACTATACAGACCTTTGTCCACAGAGTAATGTCTCTGCTTTTCAGCAAACTGTCTAGGTTTGTCGTAGCTTTCCTGCCAAGAAGCAACCTCCTTTGATTTGATGGCTGCAGTCACCATCCATAGTGATTTTAGAGGCCAAGAAGAGGAAATCTGTCACTACTTTCACCTTTTCCCTTTCTATTTGTCTTGAAGTAATGGGGCCAGATGCCATGATCTCAGTTTTTTAGTATTTAGTTTTAAGCCAGCTCTTTCACTCTGCTCCTTTACCCTCATCAAGAGGCTCTTTAGTGCCTCTTTGCTCTCTGCCAGTAGAGTGGTAATATCCACATATCTGAAGTTGTCGATGTTTCTCCTACCTATCTTAATTCCAACTTATAATTCATCCAGCCTGGCATTTCTCAAGATTTGCTCAGCGTATAGGTTAAACAAACAGGTGACAGCAGATAGCCCTGTCATACTCCTTTCTCAATCTTGAACCAATCAGTTGTTCCATACAGGGTTTTAACTCTTGCTTCTTGACCCACACACAGATTTCTCAGGAGACAAGTATGATGGTCTGGTATTCCCTTCTCTTTAAGAGCTTTCCACAGTTTGCTATGATCCACATAGTCAAAGGCTTTAGCGTAATCGATGAAACAGAGATAGATTTTTTTCTGGAATTCCCTTGCTTTCCCTATGATCCAGCAAATGCTGGCAATTTGATCTCTGGTTTCCCTGCCTTTTCTAAAACCCATCTTGGACATCTGGAAGATCTTGGTTCTCATAATGCTGAAGTCTAGCATGCAAGATTTTAACCATGATCTTAAATACTACATAAATACTTTATAGAATGTTATTAAGTAGCTGTTGTTCAGTCATTAAGTCATGTTCAACTCTTTTCAGCTCCATGAACTGCAGTGCTCCAGGCTTCCCCATCCTTCAATATCTCCCACAGTTTGCTCAGACTCATGCCCATTGAGTCAATGATATCATCCAACCATCTCATCCTCTGTTGTCCCCTTTCTCCTCCTGCCCTCAATCTTTCCCAGCATCAGAGTCTTTTCCAGTGAATTAGCTCTTCGCATCAAGTGGCCAAAGTACTGGAGCTTCAGCTTCAACATCAGTCCTTCCAATGAATATTCAGGGTTGATTTCCTTTAGGATTGACTGGTTTGATCTCCTTGCAGTCCAAGGGACTCTCAAGAGTCTTCTCCAGCACCACAATTTGAAAACATCAGATCTTTGGCATTCAGTCTTCTTTATGGTCCAACTCTCACATCTGTATGTGACTACTGGAAAAACCATAGCTTTGACTATATGGACCTTTGTCAGCAAAGTGATGTCTCTGCTGTCATGAAAAACATAATAAAGCCAGATAAGAAGGTAGGCAGCAATTGGATTGTTTTAGTAGATGAGAAAGTTGATAAATAGATTGGATACAATTATCCAATGTTCTTGCACACAGAAAAAGTACAAGAGGCAAGGTGGTGAGGGTTGTCAATAAAGACAGCAGGGCCATATTGATTAGACCCTTGTAAGCCACTGAAGAGTTTGCGACAGGAAAGTTTTATGATCTGATTTTTACTATAGAAGAATCTTCTTCTGGCTGCTGGGTAGGAAAAGGACCACTGGAATTCAAGTGGGGGTCGGGGAAGGAACAGGAATAGAGGTAGGCAGACCAATTAAGAAGCTACTGGAATCATCTCCAGAAAGAGATAGGATGGTGGCTTAGGTGAAGTTGGAAGTGGAGGAAGGATCATAAATGATTGGATGCAGGATACCTTCCTATCAACAGGATCTACTGGTGGATGTGAAATAGGAATTTAAAAGAGACAGGATGATTTAAGGTTTAGCAATAAGGGGCCTTTTAGTTCATAAGACACTTTCACATATATTACCTGGTTTAAGATTCACAAGGCCTTTGCTTCTCAAAATGTGATGAGAAGATAGGTATCATCAATATCACCTGGGAGCCTATTAGAACTCTCAGGCTCACTTCAGAGCCAAAGTAATCCACACACACATTAAAGTTTGAAAAGCACTGATCTGAGTGGCAGAAATGATGATGATGATGGAGGTGTTGATGAGGAGCAGGTTGATAAAACAGGCTCCTGGAGGTTAAACAATTTGCTACAGACAGTCAGGATTCTAGGATTCTGACTGCAAACCCTGTGCTCTTCCCATTACGCTATGTTTTTGAGACATAATAGGTTTACAGCCTATTGGGGAATAGAACCCCCACTAGGTAACAATTATTGTGTGAAACAGGTTCATTGGAGGTCACGATTTAGGGATCACAGGACGGGCTTCAGGGAGGAGACCAAATCATGCTGGATGTAAGGGTGAGTAGAATTTAAATAAGGAAGAGAGCAGAGGTTGTGTGTGAGTGTGTATGTGTGTGTGTGTGAGTGCGGAGGCAGAAGTCATGGTGAAGAGGAAAGCCACATGAACAAAGCCCAGACCTCCCCCTGACACTGATAAATCACCCTCCCCGTCACATTCTGCCTACCAGACATATTGATCCTGAACTAATCAAGTAGAAAGAGTCATTGGGGAAAAAATAACAGGCTTAAAAAAATAAATCCCCCTCACACAATTACTGCTCCAGAAAGAGTGACCTCTGCCCAGCTGATGGCAAATTTGCCAAAGGGCATGGTGGTGGGAGGGAGGGGCAAGAATGTGGGAGGGCAAGCTCCCACCAGATAGAAGCGGGTTCCTGCTTCTGTTTGATTTTAACCTGTATCCACTGAGCATCTCCATTGTAACATCTGGGCTCAGCGCAGACCTGATTTAATGTGTTGGGAGTTGGCATTTGCTGCAGTCCCGCAGCAGCAGTAAATAGTGGCAGGGAAGATGTGTACCAGACCTACGCTGCCCCCTTTTTCTACTTAGAAAGGCACATTAATATTTAATAGAAGAAAAATAATTCATGCAGATTTGAAAGCAAAATCCATGAAAAGGCACATTGAAAAAGCTAGGGGGAAATGGGTCTGTTTCAGGAAAGCTGGATTCTCCCCCTAAACGAACAAAAGCTGGTGATTTACATCCACAGAGGCAACCTAGGCAAATTTCGCCCACCTGCTTCCTCCTATATTTTGGTTCTATGGCTATAAACATCCCTTAACTTCCCACCCAGGCCTTGTGTTTCTGCCTCCTTAGTCTAGTCCTGAAAATTCACCAGCAAAGGCAGGACCTGATGATCAGAATATCAGATGGGAAGCTGGGGAGGAGCTGAGCCTTCCAGTATCATAATCATCTCTTAGGACAATTCTGGGGCCTCGGCTTAACGGCCCTATTTCTGTTAACTACAGAACAGGTGTAAGAAAGCAGTTTGCATGGGGTCCCTTAAGAAAGGGCAATGGTATTGATATAGGTGGGAAACAACATTCTCCATCCAAGGCAGCTGGGAGAGAGAGAGAGAAGACATGTCTCAGACCATTCTCATCCTCCTTTGGGCAGATTTCTTCATGAGGATTCCAGGTGGCCAGGGCCCTCTTGCTGGGCCTTCAACCTGGCCTTGACATTGTGCAGCCCATAGAACGAAGATCTATACCTAGGCCTTTCCCATCTTCCTGCTCTCATCAAAACTTACTGGTCCTATGTCTTCTCACTGCAGGAGGCTGCTCTTGACATCCCAGACTGACAGTTGCCAACTGATCCTTTCTACATGTCCACCAGCTCATTGGTGTCGCATCCAAGGAAGGACATTGGTATTTTACCAAGAGTTCTTTAGAGGTCAGGCCTTACTTCTAAAGATTGACCCTATGTATATCTGGACAAACTGTAATTCAAAATGATCCATGCACCCCTATGTTTATAAAAACACTATTCAAAATAGCTAGGCATGGGAGTAACTTAAATGTCCATTGACAGATGAATGGATGAAGATGTGGTACATATATACAATGGAATATTAGCCATAAAAAGGAATGAAATAAGACCATTTGTAGCAACATGAATGAAACTAACAATGGACCTTATTTCATCTTAGTGAAGTAAGCCAGAAAGAAATAAAAACAGACTCCAAGACAAAGAGAACAGACATGTGGTTGCCAAGGGGAAGGAAGGATTGGAAGTCTGAAATTAGTAAACTATTGTATATAGAGAATGGATAAACAACAAGGCCCCACTTTATATCACAGGGAACTATATTCAATATCTGTGCTAAACCATAATGGAAAAGCATATCAAAAAGAATGACCTATAAATACATATGAGCTTACCCAATGGCTCAGAGGGTAAAGAACTGCCTGCAATGCAGGAGACACAGGAGACACACATTTGATCCCTGGGTCAGGAAGATCCCCTGGAGGAGGGCATGGCAACCCACTCTAGTATTCTTGCCCAGAGAATCCCGTAGACTGAGGAGCCTGCTGGGCTACAGTCCAAAGGGTCGCAAAGAGTTGGTTGCAAACAGTTGGATACAACTGAAGTGACTTAGCATGCTCATATATAATATATCTGAATCACTTTGCTATACAGAAGAAATTAACACAACATTGCAAATCAACTATACTTCAATTTAAAATTTTTTTTTGCAAAAGACTGGCCCTAAAAGGGTGACTTGCAGGGGCAGTAGCATGTTGGCAGGGGCACATGTCAGAGCTTTTGTGTCCCTCAAATTATATGATAAAGAGGGGCTTGGCCCTACTTTCTTGAAGCATATCCTATAATACAACTCAGTGAATTTCAATCAAAGATACCCACTCCCCCAGCTCAGTCACCTCTTATGTCACATTAGCCAGCAGGGTGGGCTCTGGTTCCTCTGCCACACCAGGGTCATTTCTTTCTCTCTGCATCCTACAAATTGCCTTCCAAAAGAACCTTCACTTCTACATCTCAGTCCTTAACTCCCCTCAGCTTATGGCGTGAGCCAACTTGCTTTGATGATGAGAGGACAAAGGAGTTGTGGAAGCCGACAGGTGGGCCCAGCCTGCCTCTTTGAGACAGAGAGCAAACCCCGCAGCAGAGGGCAAAAACAGTCCCACGAGCACAGGAGATGGTTGTGGTTATCCCTTTCCCAAGCCCGTAGGGGTAATTCCCAAGCCACATCAGCAGGTTTTCATTTAGCCCAATTTTACCTCATTTCCTCTAAAATCATTACTGCCATGATTTAATGTTCAGTCTGAGAACAACACATCTTATCCTTTCTCCCTTTCGTACCACGAGCTGCCCTCCCCTGAGGATATAACGGAGACCAGCATGGAGGGCCAGCACCATTTAATAAACGCAAAGCAACATGATTTCACAGGGCAAACGTGTGACAACATTTTTTCCACATTAAAATAAGTTTTGTGACAAAGGAACCTTGGACTTTTTTTTTTTCTATGAATAGGCCCATTATAAGCTGCACCTGACCAAGAATCATTTTAGAATTGTTCTTTCCTGAGCTTTCTACTTAGCAAATATTTCCTGATGCTAAATCACCATAGGCTACATTTTATGTCACTGAGAATTTGCTCGAAATAACTTCTATCCACTTCCTTGGATTCTACTTGGCAATGTCTCTCAGTGAAGATTTGACTGTTGAAGAGATCGTTGTTGTTGTTGTTGTTTTAAATCTAGGAAGTTGTTAAGCAGAATGATTTGGGGAGGTGGGGTAGGATTTAGAGCGGGAAAAAAAAGTCAGAATCCCTAGGAGTTTTTCCACTAAAGCAAAGCTTATTTAGAATTTGCTTATTTTCTTAAAACCAACAGGAAAGAAAGAATAGTGCTCACAGAGTGGGCTGTTCTCCAGCTAAGGGCCCAGTGGAACAATTTGCAGAGAGACTAGGTCAGCTCAGCCTGTCTCTGCCTCCAAGAAAAATACTCAGGAGAAAGCTCCAGCTTCTCTGGGGGGCCATATCAGCAGGTAACCACGGATGGAAACGGAGTATTAATTATCCCTTCCTGTGTTTTATATTTTCCGATTTAACAGCCATTGGAAAGCCAGACATTGATAAAAATGACAGGAAATATTCTTAGTCAATTAAATCGCCACAATGTCAGGCCTAACATCTGTTCTCTGAACCCTGCAGAAATGTGTGGCATTAATATTTAATAAAAAAAATAGCCCTGATTTGGACTCAACAGCCATTTCACACTGTTCTCCCAGGACATTCACTTCAGGTCTTATAACCCCGCAGAATTTAAATACATATGGCTCTCCCCAGTGGCCCTTCTCCTTGGTGTTTAGAGGGGTGCTCAGAGGAAGCTTGGCTTTTCCTCTTACTGGACCACACACCTTCCAATTCTACTGCGTTCCCCAGTGGTTTCTGCTCAGTGAAGGCAGCTGTCATGGGAATGGCCTTGGACCACACTCACCTATAAATGAAGAGACATCACGTGAGACGACAGCAAAGCTCTGTACTCCAGAGCCCAGCCCCACCAGCTGCCCCTCGTCCCTGTGGGCCCCAGTGCGCGGTTATCTCCCTCTGCGAAAGGCTGAGTTCCCCAGGGTATCTCCCCAGCTGCCGTTTTCTTCTCTATCTCAGCCAAGAAGGAGTGACCCCAAATGGCCCCAGCGTCCCTGGACGCCTGTCGCCTGTGCGTCTTCACTGCTGTTGGGAGTCTCCACTGCCATTTCCCTTTAGTATCCACAGTGCCTTACGTGGGACCCTAAGAAAAACCCATCGGTTAGAATTTTGCCCTTCTCCTTCAACAGTACCATCACCTTTTCCCCGTTTCTTTCTCACCTGGAATTTATGTACAATGGGTGACCATACTGCTCCAGGATTTTCAGATGAAAAACCCCACTTGCCAGAATGAAGACAAGTACCCTCCCTTTTTTCCAGCAGGCCTATGGAAAAGTCACTTCTCCAGAAACTTTCTTTCATTTTCTCTATTTCCAGTCAATCCTATTTCCCAGGAGCTCCACCATACACTCAAATCAAGTTTAGGAGAGTGGGATGGGAATTGCCAAGGCCATCTGTTTGGAACAAAAACAAAGCTCCTTTTACACAAAGCTTGCCTGGGCAGAGAGAAGGAAGGGCAAAGTCCACACCTGGCTGGAGGCTGGCGCAGCTGAGGAGATGGAAACGATGTTACCTCAGCTTTAGATCTCATGAGAGGAAGTGGCATCATGGCTTAAGTCTCACTCCTCTTCCCTCCTGAGTTCTGAGCAAGTGAGCCAATCTACTCAAGGGTTGTGAGGGAAAGGGGTGCCAAGGCATTTGTTTTGTTAACGTCTAAACAATTGCTCAATCAACCACAAAGACTAGATTCTCTGTTCAAGCTCGTGCGGAGGGCACAGGCTGAACTTAGGGGCAGAGAGGAGGCTTCCTTCTCCAAGTTCATATCTAGTCCTTGGGACCTGTAGAGAACCTATCCTAACACATGGCCCAGTAGTCAGGAGAGATGCCAGAGCACAAACTGAGAGAGAGAGGGACTTGTTCAGTCTGATGACCACATGCCTGTTCTGGACACAGGCAGAGGCACCAGGCCACACTGAGCGATGGCCTTTCACACAGCCCTGTGGATGGCAGCCTCTCGGACACCCAATTACCTACCTCAGCCCTCGGGAGTGGGGGAAATCCAAAGTGTTCACTCCCAAACCCCCTACTTTAGGGAACAGGAAAGAAATCTCTTTATGAGAAATGTGAGGAGGTCGGGGTGGGGGGGTGCTTGGTTAGAAAGAGAGAAGCTATCTAGGTGTTGGTAAGAACAGTCTCAAGGAGAAGGAACCAATCTCAGTACACTCTAAGAAAGTTCTGGAGCCATAATCCACCTTACCTGAAAAAGAAATAAAAAGGGGCCCTGAGAGAAGCCACACCCTAGAATGGATACCACCACCCATCCCACCCTTCACCCCCATCACTTCCTTCTGCAGTCCCACTGCTAGTGAAGAAGCAGCTAGCAAAGGAGAGGATCAAGGAATCCTTTGTCTTCATTCCCAGAGTGGTAATCCCACCGTGGAAGTACAATGAAAGCCTGATTCCAGCCACAGTTCAGGAAGATTCTAATGATGGAGTCAGCACCCCAGAAAATAAAGTTTTTCGTTTCACACAAAAATCAAATAACAAGCTCTGGGATAAAAAGATAAGATGTATTCTGAGCTTCTGTGGTGCATGTGATTACAAGTGACCTTATTATACTGTGCAGATAAAGGAAAATGAGCCAAACAAATGTCAAGTGCAGAAAAGTGTTTGCTTCAAGTTACTTGAATTTTAACAAATAACTTTTTCAGAGTCATCATTTATAAGTGGCATCTTTCTGCAGAGATAGCATGGGATTATGTTAAAAATAAAGTTATCAGTGGAAAATAAGATCAT
The DNA here is from genome assembly GCF_029407905.1 of Bubalus kerabau. Classification (NCBI taxonomy): domain Eukaryota; kingdom Metazoa; phylum Chordata; class Mammalia; order Artiodactyla; family Bovidae; genus Bubalus; species Bubalus kerabau. The sequence continues at coordinate 69,033,278 of NC_073634.1, forward strand.
TTGAAAGTTCTAAATCCTTGACAGTCCACTCCCTGGGATACTCCCATCTGATGTTGACATCTCACCCATTCTTTTGTCTTAACCCATAAAACAGGAAGTATTTAGATTTAATAGGATTTTCCTCTCTCCCTGATATTTCAACACAGCAATAGAAAATCCATCCCAAAATCTCCCAGAGTCAAGCACATACATAGCTGCCAACACAAGGGCTTGGCATCTTATGTAGGTCTGGCCTCATCTTGGAGCAGATGAGTGTCTAAAGTTAGCATCAAAATCAGCTTTGTCAAGTTCTGTTTTCCCATTGTCATCAAATATTTAATGCTTTATCTCGTTTCAGGTTGCTTTCTATTTTGCATAGGGACCTAAATCTTTAGCCTGGAGTTCCCCAGCCTCAGCCTCTCCAAACAGAAAGGATCCCTAGATACTCATAACAGCTAACATTATTGATTGCTCACTCTGTCTGAGTCATTTTACCTCATTCATTTAATACTCTGCCTGATGAAGGCACTGGTATTTTCCCCATTTTGCAGAGGAGGAAAGGCAAGTAGAGGAAAAGATGCCTGCCCTCATATCACACAGCAAGCAATAATAGAGGCAGGAACAGAACTCATAAATCCCCCTCCATCACAAGACCTGATCTCTAGCCTAAAGCAGCGCAGGGTCCTGTGTTCATTGCTACCTACAGAGGAGTCAGACTGCTGGGCCCCAGGTAATCCTCAGCTCAGTCTACAGAGGCTTTCAATGCTCAACAATCAGGTTTGATTTTCTCAGAAACTACACCCAGGTGCTCAGCAGGACCTGGAAGAAACTTGAAAAGGACTCAAAATTTATCCCTTTTCCAAAAGGGGAAAAAAATCAAAGGGAAAAATGTTAGCAAAGACTCAGTTCTTTTTTTTTTTTTTCACTCCTTGAAGAGAAACCACACAAAAAAATGACTGTCCATTAAAAGGTTCCACCTCACAGATGAGGATGGGATTGAACAGGAAGAAACAAGTTTCTCCTGCAGTCACGCCAATGCAATATGCACTTCCCAGAATTCCTTGCTAGTGGCAAGAGAGAAAGAGCTAGTCTCCCTGGGCTCCAAGTCTACCACCAGAGCCAATGTGGTAAGTCCTCACATTTACATAGCATTTTGCCTTTCTAAAGCTGCTTCATGTGCCATCTCTACAGCCTTCCTGTGAAATGTACGGCAGGAACTTTCAACCCATTTTACAGATGAGAGAATGCAAAGTCAAGATTTTGATGTGCTTGAGGTTCCCTCTCAGGAAAGATTAAGACAGGATGTAGGAAGTCTCCAAAGAAAAGCTAAAAAAATTTTCTCTTTCCTAACTTTTCCCATGCCTCCTTTCCTGGTAGCAGGGACAACTTTAGGCAAATGTCACAAGAGACTTTATTGATGATAAAAAGTTTCTCTCTGAAATCTTCTACTTCTTTATACCTTTATTAGTGTCCCTCTCCTCTAAGGCCTCTGGCCTCAAGGTGACCTCAGCCCCCCACACAGGAATCTGCCCAGGTCAGTTCAACTCCCATAGTATTCCACAATCTGAAGTTCTCTGTCTTCCTTCCCATCAATCAAAATTATCCGTTCTTCATAGACAAGTAAGCCAAACTAGGTGTTCAGAGGAAAGGAACCTAAAAGAATTAGTTCACGGTAAAGCATAGATGTTTGTTAGCCTCCAACATTTTCAAAAGTTGTGGCAGTATTTTTAGAAGATAAAATCGGTTGGCCTTCATGAATCTCCACTTCTCAATTAACTGAAATTCTCTTCAGTAAAATGAAGAGACTTGGGACACTCCTGGACAAATGACTACATTATACGAGCTAACCTTCCTAGGAGTCTAAGCTAGGAACTGATCATAGGATATGTTGAGCCTCTCGCAATTTCTTCCCTTTCCTCCCCATTTCTGGACTGAGATATGTTAAAAGCTCGAAATTACAGCTCCCATGGGCGTAGCACCATGACATTGGTGGAGGCTAGGAAAAGGAAGAGTTACGTACATCAGGTTCAGAGTTTATAAACTAGACTCTACTCTTTAGAACTCCTTGGGACAGAGGAAAACTAATGACAAAACAGGAAAATGTCAAGTATAGATTACCACAGTGATAGCTAAATGCCCCCTCCAAAAAAAGAGTCTACCACAGACTAATGCAGCTAGCCAGGAGATTAAACAAAACAAAAACTGGATCATTTTTAAAGTTAATACTCTGTCGATGGATGTTTTGTTTGTTTTTTTTTTTCTCAGAAACCACCTTGGTATGTTAGAATAGGAAAACAAAATGAAGGAAAACTGACTGACTCAGCCAGATAGACTCAGGAGGAAGGTAACTCAACTAGGGGAGTAGCAATTATGGTTTCCATTTATTGAATGACACCACGCGCCATTGCTGAACATGTAACTCTCATCGAGTCATCCCAATATTCCATAACAGGCATTATGTCCACTTTCCAACAAATACACAGGGACTCAGGCAGGGTAAGTCATTTGCCCGAGGTTCTATGATGACCTCAAGATTAGAGTCCAAACGACCTCAAGATTAGAATCCAGGTTTGTCTGATTCCAAAAGCCCGAATTCAACTATTATACTAATTAGAAGTCCATAAACTCTTAGTTCTCTGGACATGTTCTCAAGCGTTCAAAATAATGATCCATGAAAATTTAGTAATTTTGTTCTCTTTTTGTAGAAAGATGATAGGCCTTTGGGCACACCTAACTCAGAAGAGCCTTGCTCTGGCAATCTGGACCAAACCACTGCAAGCAGCAAATTCACTGGGTGGATCCCGAATTCCTGAGAAGCACTTAGAAACGCTGATTAGCAAGAAACATAGTAGCAAATGCACAACAAATACTTACTCTGTCTTAATTCAAACAATAATTGGATTAGCTATCCACTTAATGCAGGTTTAACTAACAATGCAGTACTAACCTTTTCTGCTAATGAAGGAGACAGCTAATAGAGTGAGTAGGAGGTGCCTCTTAAAATGGGCATTTGAGGATTGCCTCAAGGCAGAGTATGGGATAAGAGAGAGGTCCAATTATCCTGAACTACCAAACAAGAGCCTGAAGTTTTTAAAGCAATTTTCTATAGCATTCTTATGCAACCAGGCCTTCTCTGCAATAAGAGAGTCACTTTAGTCAACAGAGAAATAGATAATATGTAAAATTGAACTTGACATTATATGTCGCAACTACGAAGGATAATGTACACTTTCATTTCAACAAAGTGTTACCAATTATAAAATAAATTGATTTAGCCTTTCTATATGATTTTTAATTGGGGAGGGGTGTTACATAAAAGCTATAAGCAAAAGAATTTTTCCTTAATTTCATGCATGTACTTATCTAAAACAATTATTAAATAAAAAGTTCCAAGAAGCTTTTTCTTTATTCCTGTGAGAAGTGTTCTGTACATTCTCAAGTTTGGGAAATGCAGGTGTTAGTCATACTCTCCTCAACTGTGTTCATAAAGAGAAAGGGAGGTATTTTTTACTCAGTGCTGGGGAGGAAGAATTTTCCTCTCCTCTTCTAGGTTCTTCTAGCTGGCATAAGAATTAAGTTGACACAAAACAGATTAACAGATTAATCAAACAGAAGTTTAGTAACATGTATCCATGGAAGAGACTAGGAAAACTGATTAACGCACCAAAATGGCTGAAGCCATCACCTAAATCTTTAGTTAAAGACAAAAAAGGATGTTGAGGGTAGTGATTTGGGACTTCAAAGGGGGAAAAGGCAGTTGACAAGGAGATGGAAAAGCAAATGTTTGGTAAATAAATGTTTTCTGGGCCATGCAGAGACACTGAGACACAGAGAAGAATTTTAACAAACAGAATTTGCTGGATTCCTCCCTGTCTACACACGTAGTTCAAACTATAGTTTTCTATTGTGATGGCTCCCTTCCTAGATGGCTTCTTTCCCTCCCTTCCTTTATCTACATTCTTTCAGGCAGTTGGGAAAGTCAAAGTTCCTTCCTGAGTCTTTTGGGTCTTGATTGTTTATAGCTCAAAATCCATATGCCAAAGAGATATTTGGGGATGGAAAATTTTGCTCCCCATATCAGGATAGACTAGATTCTACCATGCGTGCTAAGTCATTTCAGTCATGTCTGACTCTTTGTGACCCCATGGACTATAGCCCACCAGGTTCCTCTGTCCATGGGATTCTCCAGGCAAGTATACTGGAGTGGGTTGCCATGCCCTCCTCCAGGGGACCTTCCCAACCCAGGGATCAAACTTGCATTTCCTGCAACTCCTGTATTACAGGTGGATTCTTTACTGCTGAACTACCGGGGAAGCCCAGGTTCTATCATAATGCCAAATAAATCCTGAAACCTCCACGGTTAATACATCAGTTATTTACTTCTCACTCTTGTTGCTATTTGAGGCAAAGGAAGCAGTTCTTCTCATTTCTCTTCCAATAGTGACTCAGAGAACCACGCTGTTTCCTGGGCCCACTCAGCCCCCTCCTCTGCTGCCACCCCACCCCTTCCTCCACATGGGGAGAAAGAACATGAGGAATTCACACCAGCTCAAAATTGTCTCAGACAAGAAGTAACACCAGTGCTCATATCCCACTAGACTCATATCCCACTAGGCTCAATGTGCTCATATCCCACTAGACTCAATGGAACCATTCATATTGTTTCATATCAAAGAAGGGACACATGGGGAATATTGGGGAAGAACGATAAGGAATCAGAGATGATGAGAAAAGAAGGTTTAATCTGCAATATGGATTCTTTGTTAAATCATATTTCATTTACAAAGTTTGATTTATTCACCTTTTCAGAACGTATCTGATGTATAAAAAGTACATCACTGAATGTTAATTGAGTGTCTATTATGTCCCTGGTACTGAAGATATAGAGATTCATCAGACAGAAATGAACTGAAAGGACACTCATAGTAGCTAGTAACTCAGATGAAGACAAAACAGTGCTATCATTAATTTTCAAATGCTTTGCTCCCCTGCCTTGTGCCAAGCTTCTGTTCACTTGGAAATGATTTCTCTAAGATAAAGAAGAATCAAGAAAAAAATAAACTCGAATGGATTAGATTTATGTAAAGTCTACACCTTGATTGACCAAAAGCTATGTAAAATGGCCTAATTATTCAAAGTTTAGTGGAAATGCAGAAGAAACAGGAAGTTGTTAACAAAGGACTGCTCAGGTAAGGAGCCTTGGGGTCTGGACCCCTATAACCACCATCACACACCAAGCCAGGTGGGTGATCCCAATCCCACTGGGCATCAGTCATCTTTGTGAAATGAAGATAATGCCACTTTGCCTTCCCTGCCTTCAGGTGACCAGTGGGCTGCAGTGTTGCAGGGAGATTCCACAGGAGCTGATGGTACGTTTTCAGCTGAGACAGATTATCCTTTACCTGGCTGCTAGCATGCTTCCTCCCTTCCTGATGTCTCATGTGGTCAGATTGGGGGCAAAATTAGAAAGGAGACAGCACCACCTCATCCTCCCCAGCATCCCTTTTCTGGGTCCTTTCTTCTAGTGGACCCTCCAGCCTCTCTCCTAAAGACACACAACATAGCCACTACTCTCCAAATTTCCTTTTAGCAAATCCTGCTTCCAATAGGGATTTGATAAATACACGCTCTTACTAACCAGTGTGTGACAGATGTGAGTATTTACTAATGATCTACTAGAGTTTCCCAGGTGGCACTAGCAGTAAAGAGCCTGCCTGCCAATGCAGGAGACTTCAGAGATGCAGGTTCAACCCTGGGTTGGGAGGATCCCCTGGAGAAGCGTGCAGAAACACCCTCCAGTGTTCTTGCATGGAGAATCCCATGGACAGAGGAGCCTGGCGGGCTACGGCTCACCACTGAAACAACTTAGCACAGTACAGTCATCTATTATGTGTCAGATAATATGCTGGGTGCTGACTTACAATAATGAGTAATATGGATCCATGCACATAATGGGTTCACAGTGTTATGAGAGAGTCAACAAACAGTGCTGCTTTTTACAAAATCATGCATGTTAGCCACAACCTACTCTTCAGAGAGACCAGGGGTGATTACACCCACCCGTTCACTGAAATAATTAATGTTTGTCTTGAGTTTTGTTTTTTTAGATATTGACTCCTGAGTTCCATTCTAGTTGATTTTACTCATCTAGTATTGGGCCTCTGTACTCTTCAAAACTCCCCATCAAGTGATTTTAATGTGAGACATCTATATTCTCAATTCATTAAGAAAGTCTCTGCTTTCAGAATCAACTCTCATCTCTGTAGTAATTTTATCATTTGCATGAACCACTTAATAGAGGGATAGCATCTATCTTCAACATGCAACTATGTGAATCCAAGTCTGAGACAATAAAAATCAGCTAAAATCCACTCAATGAAAAAACAATTATTAAATTCACAGGTTGTGGATTTTTTATTAGCTTGTCCCTACAGGCTTATTAATTTTAGCAGAAACTATAGCTGATATTTACTTTTTAAAGGATGTCTGCCAAAACATAACCCATAAACATATACATTTGTTTCCATACCTTCCCTAAAACCAAGCTAAAATTATAATAAAGGAGTAATTCACAAGGAGAAAGGAAGAAGACAGTAGTGGGTAAGAGAGGCAAAAAAAAAAAAAAATTAATGTTAACAGAATGGGAAATTAACTGAGAAATTAGTGTACCAAATGTCCATGGATGGGTGAAAAAAAGAAGCATTATGTCGTAACTCAGAGACATTTGCTTATGTGGTCCACCTTACAAACAAAAGAGAGATTATGTCAAACAATAAAGTCAAAAACAGAATTTATAGGAGAGAGAAGAGAGAAAAATATACTACAGACTAAGAAGAGTGAATCTTGTTTGCCCATTTTGGGGGTAAACTGATAGCCAGCAACTAGTAAAGATGTAAACCTTGATCAGCCTTCCTGAACTACTAAATTTAGTCATTTAAATTTTGTGTCTTAGAATGTTAAAGAAAACAGCTATAGTTGGTAGAGGCTCTTAAGAAATTCTTGAGCTTTAGCTGTGTGACTGACTGTCTCTGACAGGTATCTCGAACATAGCTCTACCACCTCAGTTAGACTAGATCTGCCCCATTTTCCTCCCTATAATTTCTCTGAAGTCAGTTGAATCTGCAGAACTAAGGAAAGAAAGAGTCTCAACTCTAAACAAAACAGATACCAAGCTTACAGGTGCAATTACACAGATCCTCCTCATTGTCCTCTGTATCCAGGCAACTATCCCATCTCATCCTCTGAAAACATTTCCCAAAGAGACTCTAGACTCCATGACATAAGTTCCTTCCACCACTTTATGGTAAGAATGCTGGCAATCAGTCCCACATCACCGCCTCCTCTGGAAGAGGACTGATGGATTCTTTCTAGAGACTCTTACCCATATGTAAAATCAATATATACTGACAGTATTCCTCTCACAAAATGGCCAGATGTACCTGATCATTCTACAGTGAAAACCACTAGCTGACAGAAAAGAAATACACCAAATATCCAGTCAACTTCATACTAACTCACTTAAACATAACCCGACACTGAAAAACCAAGTTGACCTGAAACAAATAGACTGCCAGATATTTCTCCAGCAAAGATAGGTTTATTTAGGATTGGTAGAGAATTGTTCTTCAGGGTCTGCACTCTGGCAAGTCACGCACAAGTTCACCACAGCAAGGGAAAGAGGCTGCTTTTATAGAGAGGAAAAGGAAGTGGGGAGGGCTCAAGAAAACAAAGAGCCTGCAGCTTTTCATTGGCTGAGTTTTTGCCACTGAAGAAAAGTCTTTCTTCTTCCTGCTGGGGCTCCGCTATTATTGCAGAGTGTGACAGCTCCCCCTTCTGGTCTCCCAACTCGATTTAATTGAGGCTTTTGTTTATTAATTTATTACATTAACATGATTAAGAAAAGCCTCTAAAATGAAAAACAGTAAAAATGAACAAAGAATAACAGGAACAAAATCAGGAGCAGGAGAAAACTGAAAACAAAAACTATCATTGATATCCTCAGAGAAATGAGATATGTTGTATCCCATATATAAAACAAGAGGCCATAAAAAAGAACAATCAGAGAATAAACACAAGCACTGGGGGAAAAAAAAAGGCAGAAAACTGTAAAATCCTGTAGAACTGGTAGAAAATACACTTGAGAATCTCAGAAAGTACAGAAAAGGTGAAAAATAAAAAAGGAAAGCCAAGAAAATTAAAGAATTGGGTCAAGACTCCTAACAGTAGAATAAAAGAAGCAACAGAGAGAACAGAGAAAATGAAAGGAAGAAATGATTAAGTAAACAACAAAAGGGAAAATGACCACACCAGAAGACTGTGAATTTCTGTTTTGAGAGAACCCACTGAATGTTTAAAACAATAGGTGAAAATTGACCACATTAAATCATAGCATCATACATAAATTGTCAAACATTGACAAGAAATGATATTAAATATTTCATGGGCAATGGCAGCAGAGGGTGAATTAAAACTTAGCATGACAGTAGACTTTCCAGCCACGATACCAGAAAGAGAGACAATAAAGCATTTCTGAGGGAAAATGATTGCAAAGAGTTGCAAGCAGACAAAATGATCAGGTACATCTGGTCATTTTGTGAGAGGAATACTGTCAGTATATATTGATTTTACATATGGGTAAGAGTCTCTAGAAAGAATCCATCAGTCCTCTTCCAGAGGAGGCGGTGATGTGGGACTGATCACCAGCATTCTTACCATAAAGTGGTGGAAAGAACTTATGTCATGGAGTCTAGAGTCTCTTTGGGAAATGTTTTCAGAGGATGAGATGGGATAGTTGCCTGGATACAGAGGACAACCAGTTATCAATTTTTTGCCTCTAAACTCCAAACTCACCCTTCTTTGCCCTACTTAGTGATAATAGAGATTACTCCTGAAACATATTTTCTTCAACACCCAGGTCAGCAGGCTTCATCAATAAAGGGTTCTAGAGAGACACTGGGCTTCCCATTGGCTCAGACAGTAAAGAATCTGCCTGCAATGCAGGAGACCCATGTTCAATCCCTGAGTTGGAAAGATCCGCTAGAGAAGGAAATGGCAACCCACTCCAGTATTCTTGCCTGAGCAATCCCATGGACAGAGGAACCTGGCAGACTACAGTCCATAGGGTCACAAAGAGTCATACATGACTTAGAGAGACATGGCAAGGTAACAAATAAAGGGGCTTCTCTTGTTCCCAGTTTGTATTGTCTTCAATTGATGACAAAGCTTCCAGGAGCATGCAGAAAGCCCACTATCACCTGCTCTTCAGCAAACTTTCTCAGCATCCCAATGGACACCAACTGCAGCCCAAGGCATCCAGTAAACTTCTCTGCCACCAGTAGCCAAACCATAGTCTCTCCAATATGTTCTAAATCTCAGCCTTGGGGAAGGGAGTACCCCTCATATAGCTTCAGTCTCCTGACTAGACCCAGCCTGACACATCAGATCAGATCAGATCAGTCGCTCAGTCGTGTCCGACTCTTTGCGACCCCATGAATTGCAGCACGCCAGGCCTCCCTGTCCATCACCAACTCCCGGAGTTCACTCAGACTCATGTCCATAGAGTCAGTGATGCCATCCAGCCATCTCATCCTCTGTTGTCCCCTTCTCTTCCTGCCCCCAATCCCTCCCAGCATCAGTCTTTTCCAATGAGTCAACTCTTCGCATGAGGTGGCTAAAGTACTGGAGTTTCAGCTTTAGCATCATTCCTTCCAAAGAAATCCCAGGGCTGATCTCCTTCAGAATGGACTGGTTGGATCTCCTTGCAGTCCAAGGGACTCTCAAGAGTCTTCTCCAACACCACAGTTCAAAAGCATCAATTCTTCAGTGCTCAGCCTTCTTCACAGTCCAACTCTCACATCCATACATGACCACAGGAAAAACCACAGCCTTGACTAGACGAAACTTTGTTGGCAAAGTAATGTCTCTGCTTTTGAATATGCTATCTAGGTTGGTCATAACTTTCCTTCCAAGGAGTAAGCGTCTTTTAATTTCATGGCTGCAGTCACCATCTGCAGTGATTTTGGAGCCCCCCAAAATAAAGTCTGACACTGTTTCCACTGTTTCTCCATCTATTTGCATGAAGTGATGGGACCGGATGCCATGATCTTCGTTTTCTGAATGTTGAGCTTTAAGCCAACTTTTTCACTCTCCACTTTCACTTTCATCAAGAGGCTTTTTAGTTCCTCTTCACTTTCTGCCATAAGGGTGGTGTCATCTGCGTATCTGAGGTGATTGATATTTCTCCTGGCAATCTTGATTCCAGCTTGTGTTTCTTCCAGCCCAGCGTTTCTCATGATGTACTCTGCATAGAAGTTAAATAAACAGGGTGACAATATATAGCCTTGACGGACTCCTTTTCCTATTTGGAACAAGTCTGTTGTTCCATGTTCAGTTCTAACTGTTGCTTCCTGATCTGCATACAGATTTCTCAAGAGGCAGGTCAGATGGTCTGGTATTCCCATCTCTTGAAGAATTTTCCACAGTTGATTGTGATCCATACAGTCAAAGGCTTTGGCACAGTCAATAAAGCAGAAATAGGTATTTTTTCTGGAGCTCTCTTCCTTTTTCCATGATCCAGCGGATGTTGGCAATTTGATCTCTGGTTCCTCTGCCTTTTCTAAAACCAGCTTGAACATCTGGAAGTTCATAGTTCATATATTGCTGAAGCCTGGCTTGGAGAATTTTGAGCATTACTTTACTAGCGTGTGAGATGAGTGCAATTGTGCGGTAGTTTGAGCATTTTTTGGCATTGCCTTTCTTTGAGATTGGAATGAAAACTGACCTTATCAACTATTTCCCTTCATGCATCCTTTGTCAGGAAGGTTTTAGAAATTACAGTCCACAAACACCAGACAAAAAGTCATAAAAGAGAAAGGTAGCATATTATGGAAGCAGATGATCCAACAAAGGAGAAAAGTCAAGAGAATTTTCAGGACAAGGCCTAAGGAGCCAACAGTTCCCTAGTGTGTACTATACTCCCAGAGTGTAGCAGAGAGACAGAACACCTGAGGATTTATGTCTCCAGGGAGGGAAAAATGAAGCTGATACATCACCTGATGTGTTTGAAATAAGCATTAATTCCAGGAAACCATACACTTTTTGGTTTAGTGGTCAAAATAATGCAAATATTACTGTGACATATAATGCTGATTTATAAGAAATTTTTATTTATTTTAAATATAAATTAAATTAATTTAAAATATATAAGTAAAATTAAATAAATAAAATTGATTTAAATTCTGTATAAATTTGAGTTTGTGATATTGTGGTTTTTACTAAGAAATACTTATTTGGTCTTCATTCTCATTTCTGGCACAGAGCTCCTAAAATGCAAAGAATCAAGATTGCCGGAGAAATATCAGTACACTCAGATATGCAGATGCTGCTGCTGCTGCTAAGTCACTTCAGTCGTGTCCTATTCTTCACGACCCCATGGACTGCAGCCTACCAGGTTCCTCGATCATGGGATTTTCCAGGCAAGAGTACTGGAGTAGGTTGCCATTGCCTTCTCCAAAGATATGCAGATGACACGACCCTAATGGCAGAAAATGAAGAGGAACTAAAGAGCCTCTTTTTTTTTTTTTTTTAATTTTTAAATTTTACATAATTGTATTAGTTTTAGCCTCTTGATGAAGGTAAAAGAGGAGAGTGAAAAAGCTGGCTTAAAACTCAACATTCAAAAAACTAAGATCATGGAAGCCAGTCACATCACTTTGACAAATAGATTTGGAAAAAGTGGAAACAGTTGACAGATTTTATTTTCTTGGGCTCCAAAATCTCTCCAGATGGTGACTGCAGCCATGAAATTAGAAAACACTTGCTTTTTGGAAGGAAGGCTATGACAAACCTAGACAGTGTATTAAAAAGGAAAGACATCACTTTGCCGAGGAAGGTCCGTAAAGTCAAATCTATGGTCTTTCCTGTAGTCATGTACGGATGTGAGAGTTGGACCATAAACGAGGCTGAGCACTGAAAGATTGATGCTTTCAAGTTGTGCTGGAGAAGATTCTTAAGAATCCCTCAGACAGCAAGGAAATCAAACCAGTCCATCCTAAAGGAAATCAGCCCCGAATATTCATTGGAAGGACTGATGCTGAAGCTGAAACTCCAATATTTTGGCCACCTGATGTGAAGATCTGACTCATTGGAAAAGAAACCTGATGCTGGGAAAGACTGAGGGCAGGAGGAGAAGGAGGCAACAGAGGATGAGACAGTTGGATGGTATCACTGAGTCAATGGACACGAGTTTGAGCAAACTGAGAGATAATGAAAGACAGGGAAACCTAACATGCTGCAGTCCACGGGGTCACAAAGAGTAAGAACAAACAAAAAATAAGCTTATGATAACGTGTGTGTATGTGTGTGTGTGTGTGTGTGTGTGTGTTAGTCGCTCAGTCCTGTCAGATTCTTTGCGAGAATCTGGGCAAGAATTGGGCAAGAATCCTGAAGCAGATTGCCATTCCCATCTCCAGAGGGTCTTCCGAACCGAGGGATCAAACCAGGGTCTCCTGCATTGCAGGCAGATTCCTTACCATTTGAGCCACCATCAGCAAGCTAAATTATACACCCACAGGCTCCTTGACAGTTCCAAGACTGACCATAAAGATCGAGAAGTGGCAGTGGTCCAATTTCTGGAAATCTCTACTCCTTTCTCAGGATAGCTGGAATACTCCTCCCATTCATTAGCCCATGAAATTACTCAGCCTGTAAAAATCAACCATGCCATATTTTGAGGCTCCCTCACCTTCTGAAATGGCCCACACTCTGTCCGTGGAGTGTGTTTGTCTCTAAAAAAAAATCCTTTCTTACCTATCACTTTGTCTCTCACTGGATTCTTTCTTTGATGAGACATCGAGAACTTGAGCTTCATTAAGTCCTGAGATCAAGTGTGTGATCTCAGTTACTACACCGTGGGTTCAAGTCCCAATCAGAGTTACATGGTTTTAGGGGGAACCTCTGATTTATAGGCAGTTGGTCACAAGTACAGGTAACAACCTGGACTTGATATTAGCTTCTAAAGTGTAGGGGATGGGAGAAGGGGAGGGGAGAAGGGACAGAATCTTCTAGGACTAAGCCCTTACTTAACCTGTGGCATCTGACAGCATCTCCAGACCAACAGTCAGAACTGAGTTGAATTGTAGGACATCCAGCTGGTGGTGAAGAATTTTTTGGTAGTATGGGAAACCCTCATACACACATTGGAATTGAAGTCAGAATTTTTGTATCTATGTATGAATTTTGATTTGATTTATAATCAAATTTTGGTTTATAATCAGAGATACTGGTGGGAGAGGAAGTGGGAGTATGTGTGAGTGTGTGTGAAAGGGCAGAGGGGCTATGAGAGACCTAAATCTTCACCTTAGTAAGAAGTCAACAGGTAATGTCTACATTTGGTAAATCAAAAATAGCACATAGAATGTCATTTACGGATATGGTAATAAATACCAGCAGTGACAGCTAAAACAGTTGAAAGTAGTTTCCTCTGGGAATCTGGACTTGATGATAGGCCTTAGAGTGGGGTTCTCCTGTTTTTTATCATAAATCTTATATGACTATTTGATTTTTAAAATTATGTATATGCTTTGCTTAAATTAAAAAACAAGAGGTTAAAGCATATCTCAAGATCTTGACAGTGGCTACTTTGAGGTGAAGTTTTTTCCCATGGGCATTTTTTCCTAAGAGCATTCTGTATTTTCCAAGTATGTATTATTTTCATAATTGGTGGGGCACAGATTGTAAAGAGTCTGCCTGTGATGCAGAAGACACAGGTTTGATACCTAGGTCAGGAAGACCCCCTGGAGAAGGAAATGGCAACCCACTCCAGTATTCTTGCCTGGGAAATCTCATGGACAGATGAGCCTGGCAGGGTACAGTCCATGAAGTCACAAAGAGTCAGGCACAACTGAGAGACTAATATGCACACACAAGAAAATAATCAATATATGCTCATAATTTTAATATTTTAAGCAAATGAAGATAAAATATGATGATACATGCCAGGTACACAGATGTACATGTGTGTACATACATATGCACACATGCACAAGTATATGTACTATCCCTTCTCCAGCGGATCTCCCCAACCCAGGAATCAAACCAGGGTCTCCTGTCTCATAGGCTAATTCTTTACCTGCTGAGCTACCAGGGAAGCCCCAAGTATATGTACACATATGTTTATTTGTCATATACAAATACTTTAGATATTTTCTTTCTCATGTGTCCAAATGTATGTTAAAACAAATTTTAATCTTGTGGATATTTGCCCAAAGAAGTCCATTTTCTTTGTATGTTTCTCCTGGTGTTCCAGGATGTGTGTAAAGAGGGGAGTGTCAGAGAAAGTTCCTCTCTGGAGGGGATGTCTTGTCCCTCACTCTGGTGCAATGCATAGCTGCACTAGCCGCAGCCAACTGTGAATTCTTTCCTGTCTCCCCCTCACCTTACTAAGACAGGCACTTCAAAGATTCCTTGAGGCCTAAACAGGTGGCTCAGGAGGGGCCAATTGGAAAACAAAATCTTTGAAATGAGACTATTAAGCATCCTGGAAAAGGCTAACACACCTTTGCCAAGAGGATGCACTGGTCATAGCAAACACCCTCTTCCAACAACACAAGAGAAGACTCTACACATGGACATCACCAGATGGTCAATAGCAAAATCAGATTGATTATATTCTTTGCAGTCAAAGATGGAGAAACTCTATACTGTCAGCAAAAACAAGACCAGGAGCTTACTGTGGCTCAGATCATGAACTCCTTTTGCCAAATTCAGACTTAAATTGAAGAAAGTAAGGAAAACCAGTAGACCATTCAAGTATAACCTAAATCAAATCCCTTACGATTATACAGTGGAAGTGGCAAATAGATTCAAGCGATTAGATCTGATAGACAGAGTGCCTGAAGAACTTTGGGTGGAGGTCTATAACATTGTACAAGAAGTGGTGATCAAAACCATCCCCAAGAAGAAGAAATGTAAAAAGGCAAAATGGTTGTCTGAGGAGGCCTTACAAATAGCTGAGAAAAGAAGATAAGGAAAAGGCAAAGGAGAAAAGGAAGATATATCCATCTGAATGCAGAGTTCCAAAGAATAGCAAGGTGAGATAAGAAAGCCTTCCTCAGCAATCAAATGCAAAGAAATAGAGGAAAACAATAGAATGGGAAAGACTAGAGATCTCTTCATGGAGAAGGCAACGGCACCCCACTCCAGTACTCTTGCCTGGAAAATCCCTTGGATGGAGGAGCCTGGTAGGCTGCAGTCCATGAAGTCGCTAAGAGTTGGACACGACTGAGTGACTTCACTTTCACTTTTCACTTTCATGCATTGGAGAAGGAAATGGCAACCCACTCCAGTATTCTTGCCTGGAGAATCCAAGGGACAGGGGACCCTGGTGGGCTGCCGTCTATGGGGTCACACAGAGTCAGACACGACTGAAGCAACTTAGCAGCAGCAGCAGAGATCTCTTCAAGAAAATTAGAGATACCAAGGGAACATTTCATGCAAAGACGGGCTCAATAAAGAACAGAAATGGTATGGACCTAACAGAAGCAGAAGATATTAAGAAGCGGTGGCAAGAATACACAAAACTATACAAAAAAAAAAATCTTCATGACCCAGATAATCACAATGGTGTGATCACTCACCTAGAGCGTGAAGTGGAGTGTGAAGCCAAGTGGGCCTTAGGAAGCATCACTACAAACAAAGCTAGTGGAGATGATGGAATTCCAGTTGAGCTATTTCAAATCCTAAAAGATGATGCTGTGAAAGTGCTACATTCAATATGCCAGCAAATTTGGAAAACTCAACAGTGGCCACAGGACTGGAAAAGGTCAGTTTTCATTCCAATCCCAAAGAAAGGCAATGCCAAAGGATGTTCAAACTACTGCACAACTGCAATCATCTCACATGCTAGCAAAGTAATGCTCAAAATGCTCCAAGCCAGGCTTTAACAGTATGTGAACAGAGAGCTTCCAGATGTTCAAGCTGGATTAGAAAAGGCAGAGGAACCAGAGATCAAATTGCCAACATCCGTTGGATCACAGAAAAAGCAAGAGAGCTCCAGAAAAATATCTACTTCCATTTTATTGACTATGCTAAAGCTTTTGACTGTGTGGATCACAACAAGCTATGGAAAATTCTTAAAGAGATGGGAATACCAGACCTCCTTACCTCCCTCCTGAGAAACCTGTATGTAGGTCAAGAAGCAACAGTTAGAACTGGACATGGAACAATGGACTGGGTTCCAAATTGGGAAAGGAAGATGTTGAGCCTGTGTATTGTCACCCTACTTATTTAATTTACATGCAGAGTACATTATACAAAATGCCGGGCTGAATGAAGCATAAGCTGGAATCAAGATTGCTGGGAGTAATATCAATAACTTCAGATATGCAGATGATATCACCCTTATGGCAGAAAACAAAGAACTAAAGAGCCGCTTGATGAAAGTGAAAGAGGGGAGTGAAAAAGCTGGCTTACCACTCAACATTCAGAAAACTAAGATCATGGCATCTGGTCCCATCAGATGCTTTGATAACTTACGGTGAACGGTGTTGGATTCACGACAATAAGATAAATTTAACTGTGGGACCAGGGACCAGGCTTGATCACTGAAGAGCTTTTGTGTAGCAGAGTTTTATTAAAGTAAGAAAAGGGACAGAGAACGCTTCTGACATAGACATCAGAAGTAGGGTGGAGAGTGCCCCCCTACCTAGTCTAAGCAAGGGAGTTATATACTTTTTTAATTAGTTATTACAATAAATCAAAAGAATGTCTCAATGTTGTAAAGATCTTACTAGACCCACTCCCATAATTTACATTTTAAAATAACAGGATTAACCAAGGGGATTTCAGGAAGGAGAATCTGTCCTCAAGCAGGATACATTGATGTTATATAATCCTTAGTACAGAGTTTAAACTGAGTTGTTTGCTGTGTAATCATCAGTTCAGGGCTTAAAAAAAAAAAAAAAAACATTTTAGGTGACTAAGACTACGGAATGTAGAGAAAAACAAGGCATTTGTCCTTTCCTCCCCCTGAATTCCAGATACCTATCTCCTCCTTGAGAGCCCCAGACCCCTTTCTCCTCCTCGGGGACGCGGGACTTCTTATCAACCTGCCTAGGAATTTACTCTCTCAACTTTATGGCAAATAGATGGGAAAACAAAGGGCTAGATAGATAGATACAGAGATATGCCCCCCTTTCCTTGAGAATTGATCCCAAGTGTGTTTTCCGCAGGTCCTGGAGAACAAAAAAGTCGTGATTTGGCCTCTCTTTCTCAAGTGTGTCTGGCTTTATGGGAGAGGTACTGAATATTTTACTGAGGTCATGAGTGGCCTTCCTGGAGGTAGGTTGGAGTGTGTGAGAGCAGTTTGGAACTGGTTTCAGCAATCATCATTTCCCAAATCAGTCACCCCTGACCTCACTCCTTGACGAGCAGGAGAAAAGCGCCATGCTCAACACCCGCTGTGGAACAGGTTGTTTGGACTGGCCTTGACCAGGGAGGTGGTTGCTGGTTGTGCGGGGCCACTGAAAGCTCAACGTAAGTCCTGTAGTGTGCAGTTCAGGTCCATGCTCAGGGCTGCCCTCAGAGAATCCTAGCACCTGCCTTTATCAGCTGAACAATCTCGGTAGCTCTAAGTCCAGTTTCTCCATTTGTCAAACTTGCCAACGGAACTGTGTCAGGACTGACACGTCAAAAATACCTCCACAAGTGCTTGCTACTGTTTGTGACTATTTCTCTATAACCGTCTTTAGCTGTCAGAGCTACCACAGCGTCTGCAGTCACTCTGAGTTTGGGGCGCGAGGGGTTGGCAACCGAGGCATCATCACCACGTCCATTGTACAGAGCAAGAGACCAAGGCTCGTGCAAGTGAGTGAGCTGCTTAGTTTTGCACGTGGTGAAGCCAGAACTTATCCCAAGATCTTCTAAATCTACTGTTACACCTTTTCCTGAGCCTGAAGAAGCACCTGCACTCCAACTCAATAGATCATGATATTGCTGTCGAAATCTTGTACTGGTCTGTAGTGAAATTAAAACCACCAAGGATCTTTCCATTAACCAGGATCTGAACTGCTGACAGCCTGAGAGCTGGGATTATGGCCCAGAGGCAGACAAACTGTAGTTGGGTCCAGCTCTGACAGTGTACGCAGTCTTGGAAAAGTGACTTTCCCTCACTGGGCTTTGGGCTCCTAATCTGTAAATCAAGGGAGTTCGACTCTAAATCTGGAGAGATCGCTAGGAGTTTTATCAGCTCTGAAATGTATGATTCTTTGCACTATTTTTCCTCCTTTAAACAGCTTAAGTCTTTGAAAGACAGAGATGCCCAAAAAAAGATACCTCATCAAACCCAGACATCTCTTGCACCCTTTAACAGGCAGCTTGCTGGGAGTAATGAGATAGTAACTAGATAGGATCAGTGCTTATCCCAGGAGAGCACTGTGGATGTGAATTCAGAAAGCTAAACCCCAACAGTAAGAGCATCTGTCTAAACCTGAAGAGTTCTCCCATTCACTCTTAGGGAATCTGAAAGTGACTAGGGATCCATCTGATGCTCTCATTTAACAGATCAGAGAACTGAAACAATGGGAATTTCAATGCCTCACCCAAGATGACACAGTTAATTAGCAACAGAGAAAGCAACTCTGTTGCCCAGGGCTCCAGGCTCTTTGCCCACGTTCTGTGCTTTGCACTGTGCTGCACTTTATACTCCAGGTTTAGAAAATCCACATTAATGGTTCAGATGTCTCCCCGCCAGGAGACAAGCCGTGTAGGGATCAAAGCACATCTGTGAAACTAATGACAGTCTAATTCACTATTGGCAGAAACGTGAGAGATTTGGGGAGAAAATTGCAACAGACTGTTACAGACCGTTCTGCAGCACATTGTTGAAAACGGAAAAACACCTCTTAGATCACAAAGTATCATTGAAGGGGGAGCCAACATTCCCTGCTCACTTCACATTCAGTTCCTTTGGATGGTTGGTGGATCCCCCAGATCAACATGTTCCGAATGCACATCTGCTTCCAGGCTGGAGAAATGATAGCCAGGGCTCCACTGCTCTCATCATAAATTTATTTTTTCAAAAGCAAAGTTAAGAGCTTAACTGGATAAACTACAAAAATCAAGTGAGCATGATGCAATCAATCCCTTCATGTTCCAAAACACAGCCATGGTCCCTGACATCTAGATAGCTATCTTTCCAGACTTTTCCCAGCCTTGCCAGCTGTCATCTGAGTTTAAACTCACTTCCTGCAAAGGAAGAACACAGAAGGATTCTTACTTCATTGACTGAACAAGTTTTTACTGACCACTTTCCAGATGCCAGAGATGATGCTCAATTATTTTGGGGGCTAATTCTATTGCAATTCTAGTTTCTGGACTAATTTACCAAGGCCTACAGACCTACTGTCCAACTTGAAGCAGAATTCAG
This sequence comes from Bubalus kerabau, assembly GCF_029407905.1. Lineage (NCBI taxonomy): Eukaryota > Metazoa > Chordata > Mammalia > Artiodactyla > Bovidae > Bubalus > Bubalus kerabau. The sequence goes on from NC_073634.1 coordinate 69,052,680, forward strand.
GTTCAACAGCCCCAAGCCCCAACCCAAAGCCCTTTACCCTTCCTGGTAACAAAACTTTATTCTTAAGGGTCCTTAAAGACCACATGATACATATTTTTTATTAAAAAAACACCATCTGTAAAGGTTATTAACAATTATCCACACATATATATATGCATATATGATGATTAAAATCTCAATTTCAGTTACTTTCCTTATTTAACTTTTATTATAAAAATTTCAAACACACACAAAAATAGACAAAATAGTATAATGAAATATCAAATACCTGTCACCCAGATTCAACAATTATCCACATTTTCCCCTTGTTATTGCTTCTATTTCCACTTACTATATACACATATATAAAGAAATACAATGTATATATACATATATATATAGTATTTATATAGAGGGACAGTCATAGATTATATTTCTTTGTATCAACTAATATCTATTAATAAATTCCAGAGCCCCTTTCATTTTCAAATGTGACCTGATTTGGATAAATTCTGGGGTCAGCTTACCTATAGGCAACATTACTGGTTTGAAACAGTTAAGAAAAATGTCTGTACCTCATACTTCTCATTATCACTCAGTATTATCTGGTTCTTCCATGCTCTTCCCTGTACTTCAAGGGTAGAAAGCTTGGGAACTACAGTTCAAAGATTTCCTTGCTAAATCTACCACTGAGAGAACTTGGCAAGAGATTTGAAAGGCAAAAGAGAAAGAAAAGTCTTACTCTCCAGCTGCAGCAGGCAAATAGGAATTGGAGGAGATGGCAGAAGTGGATTTTGCCTCTGGGGTCAAGGCCACAGGCAGCTCAGATAACAGATGGCAACGCCCCCAAATCCCTGAATTTCTGATTTCTTGACAGTGGCTTGACCTTTGTTCCCAGGGTCCAAACATTATAGTGGCCACCCCTTCCCCACATGAAATCTCTTCCATCTTGAAATACCTCTAGTTTCCTGATTAATTGATGGCTGAAACTGTGAACAAGGGAATCCTTGTTTGGATTCTGAGTATAGCTTCCAAGAAGCTCAGCACCATACAAGGTGCTGATGACCATCCACCCCTCCACCCCAATTTCAGCCCCTCCAACCACATCAACAGCTGATACCTGGCCAGGAACCCATGCTGTTTTATGGGTTGGCCAAAAGTTCTTTTGGGTTTTTCTATACCATTTTACAGAAACACCCAAATGAGCTTTTTGGCCAACCCAATATTTCCATATCTTTTCTCAGGTTCATCTGTTAATTTCTTCTTCACCTTAGCCCAATGCCCTTAGCTAATTTCCACTACTCATGCAAGAAACCAAGTATTTCCTTCTCAAGGAAGTTCTTGTTTCTGTGTCCCCACAGCAATCCAAAGTCTTTATCCGCAGATTCAATATCATGAATTTACATTTGAGATGTCTGCTTACATATGCTCACAAATGTATGCTTAAAAGTGTATGTCGTTCTTGAGGTATAAAAACCTGGTTCTGTAACCCCATTGCCTAAGAGAATTTGATCTACAGTAGACTTCCCTGGTGATGCACGTAAAAACAAATCTGCCTGCAATGCAGGAGACCTAGGTTCAATTCTTATGTCAAGAAGATTCCCTGGTGAAGGAAATGGCAACTCACTCCAGTGTTTTGCCTGGAGAATTCCACAGACAGAGGAGCTTGGTGGGCTACAGTCCATGGGATCCCAAAGAGTTGGACTAAATAAATGAATGAGTAGTTTCTTACCACCTTCAGCAGTTTGAGGATAAAGAATTCTGTGTCTAGAGAGGACAAAGTCCTCTCAGCCCTGAATCCATGCCCAGGTCTCTTACACTGCCCAATAAGTGTGTGATGGCCACTATTCCCTCAGGCTAATAAATTTTAATTAATTGCTTTAAATAAAATTTAAAAGTCAGCTTCTCAATCACATGGGCCACATTCCAAGAGCTCAATGGTCATCCATGGCTAATGGCTACCATATTGGATGGCATGAATAGAGGACACTTCCATCACTACAGAAAGTTCAGTTGTAGTGGGCTGGTCTCTAGTCCTAGCAGAACAAAAGAAGCATCCTAAGAGGCAAAGCTAGTACAAGTTTTCTCATCTGGATACACTTGGAGATGACACATTTTTACAGGCTGACTCAGGGACAAAATGACCAGCCAGAATGCTTGGCAACAAACTAACAGTAAGGATATGGGCTCTGTGAGAGAATGAGAATCCCAAAGCTGGCAGCTCTTGGGCAGTTGGTATTATAGAAGCCACTTTGGTAAGTACTGGACACAAAACTTATTTAAGAAAAATAATTGTGTTGAGTAAGTGTAAATTCACCATCTTGTATGTACAATTTCAAAAGCCCTGAAAACTATCTCGTTTTGTCACAAGTTTTCCACAAACTCTCTTGGCAATAAAATCTGACCTGCGTTTTAACTGCTGCAAGTCTATTCCTAATCCTTATTTAATGTCAATAGTCACTCATAGTATCCCAGAAATGTCAGTAGGTTACAGGATACCACCCAGACTTCACCCTTGCTGGGGATTTAATGTAAACTAGGGGATATGGACTAATTTACTTTCCTAAGATATGAAAGAATCTGAATTCTAAAATACATCTAGCTAGCCCCAAAGGTTTCAGATAAGCAACTGTGGACCTGTATTCTTATTTTCATATTTTACACACGAGAACATAAAACCCGGAGAGGTTAAAATCATAGAGACAGGGACTTTCCTGGTGGTCCAGTGGTTAAGAATCTGCCTTGCAATGCAAGGGACATCAGTTTGATCCCTGGTCTAGGAAGATCTCACATGCCTCACAGCAAATATGCCCGTGCAAAACAGCTCATGAGCCTGCGCTCTGGAGCCCCTGAGCTACAACTATGGAAGCCCATGGACCCTAGAGCCTGTGCCGCAACAAGAGAAGCCACCTCAGTGATAAGCCCATGTACAACAACTAGAGAGTAGCCACCGCTCGCCACAGCTAGAGAAGGCCCACACACAGCAACGAAGACCCAATACAGCCATAAATAAATAAACAAATAAAATTTAAAATCATAGAGACAGTGAGTAGGAAGCAGGGATTTACTTAACCCACACAATCTATGCCCAAAGGCCAGTCTCTAAACACTAGTTAATACTGCCTCCCTCAGCTGTTGTTGAAATAGGAGCAAAACAGTTAGCCTCTGCTACAAACACATGGCTGAAGCCAAGCCACAGAACCTGCAATTAGAGTTTAAAAAAATACATGTTGCAGAGACTTCCTGAGGACCCTAACCGACCCCATAGACACAACCATGACTGACGGTATTAGGATCACCATTGCCTAAAGCATGTGCATTTCAAAGGAAACTAACTCTTGCAGTGGAGTTCTCCAGTAAATTACAGTAATTACTATCTTCAGGACCCAGCTATTTAATTCAAAATACCTCAGTGCAGGGGTCCTCAACAAGAGAGAAATAATGAAAAAATGCACTATCTCAAGAAGCATGGATTCCTTAATCACAGCAGAGAGCAAAAACTCTCTCCTCCTAAGAGAGACCAATGCACTTTCCTTTTTCACAATCCTGCTGAGAAAGGAAATGCCTGGAAAACCATCAAAGTCCCAGAGGCTTCGCAGTCAGCTTCTAGAGGGCAGCCTCTGCGGGCACATCAGATCCCCAGCAGGGACTCAGCGGCAGCACCAGTGACAGGGCTCCCAGGCAGAGCGGCGGAAGAAGCATCTAGACATCTTCTGGTTTGGTGAAGAATTCGTTCCAGAGTGGAGAAGAGCACCAGTTACCTCAGAAATATTTTGCAGCGTGGATAACTCCATCTGGAATTGTTTAATTAGCTAATGAGATTGGGGAGCAGTTCTTCTGAGGGATCAGTCGTTAAGGTTTAAACACATGAGACTGAAGTAAATTCTCATTTGTAAGAGTCAGCAGATTTTCCTTCTCTTTGATACCCAGTCAGAAGCTGTCACACTATCTGAAACCCTTAAAGCCATGGTAAGGGGGTTTAAGGCATGGAATTACAGAGGGGCCAGTCAGGTCTAATCCAGCTAGGGCTTAAACTCCTTTCTCACTCTTTTTATTTTGGGTGTTTGATGATGAGTATAGAGTAGCCCGGTGCCCCCGACAGCTATCACAGTAAAAACAGCAGAGTTTGTTCATCCACACCTGTTTAAGCTCTTGTGACTTGAACAAGGAGAAAACTGCCTTATCCCCACCCCACCAGGGATTGGCAGCCTAAGTCCAGGTAAAGCACTCCTACTTCACTCCATCTGGAAAGTTCTTTACCCCTCAAACCACAGTGAAAACACATCACTCATACACATGCCCTTGAGGTCTTTGTGGAGGGAAATGACTTCAAAAGATTGTATCAGTTGATACTTCAGGAAGCCATTAGTTCCAGATAAACACAAATTCTCTCTTCCATGCAGCAAGTTCAGACACAGGCATGCAGATAATTAACTCCAGGGAAAGATGCTACATCCCTCACCTGTAGGGACTGTCCTCGAAGTGTCCACAGAACTTAGTTCTGCATCATTCTGTGGGAAGGGTCATTCAGAGAGCTGCCACTGTGGGCAGTTCTACCTGGGATCAGCCAGAGTGAGAGCCTGAGGTCAGAAACCCAAACTGCCAATGATGAACTCATGCCTGACCAGGATGTCTTATTCCAGTTGAAGCAGAAATAGCAAAAACAATCCAAACCAAAGAAGACACACATCCACGCGATAACCAGCCTTTCTTTTGTATAGAGCTGTTGTGTTTCCTGGTCCATACTGCTGTCAGAAAGCAAAACAGAGAAAATACATTGAAGATGCATCTGATCTAAAGAGCTTGGATGTCTCCCTTTCCTAGCATTCTTCCTAGCCACACCACAGGCCAAGACTATGAGTCTCCTCTACGCTAAAACCAGAGATTTAGAAACATAAAGCTCATGGTGTCACTGATGATTTTCAAATGATGGCGTGTAAAATGCGCTAGTGTAGGAATAGGAATCCACTGAGTGATCTTGACAAATCTTTGAAGGTCTCTAGGTCTCATCATATGTAGGTTATGTTTGATTCAGAGTATCAACTCTGAACCACGTATCTCAGCTGCATTTCTCAGGTTCAAATCTTGATATATTACTACTTACTTTGTGACCTTGGACTTAGGACAGCACCTGGTTTATTGTTCCTGCTATATACATGTTGATATTATCATGACAGGTAACATGGAAATGAAACATTGGTCTTTCCTATACCATAGAGAAGTAATAATGGGCAAAAGAGATGAGACTTTTGAAAAACATTCAAAAAGAGTAGGAAAACTACTACACTAAGCAAACTCCCTACTACAGTTTTTTATAACACATTCTACTAATGTGGTGTTCCATTGATTCTAAGACACATTTTTTTTAACATTTTAACATCTCTGAAGTTAGATGCATCTTACAATTGACATAATTAATTTGACAATCTTTTATTTCTAATGATACACAAAATAATGATGTCTTATCATTAAAGCTATCTTTCAGTCAATGAAATATGATAGTATGTTTCACAGCTCAATTGGTTATTTCTGAATTCAGCCCTCCAGTCCTGCTGATATTAAGGATTTTATTTACTCAGATGCCTTCTTTTTTTTTTTTTAATTTCAAGCTAATTTGGTCTAGGAGTACTGAACTCTGAAATAGAAGTGGGGTTCAATCTCAACAATCAAAACAAACACAGGGGTGGGGAGTACAGGGATTTGATAAAATCTTATCTGAAGAAAAACATATGAAAGAAGGAAATTTACAAAAATTAGTTCTAAAATAAATTTGGATATGCATGATGGGATAAAAAAAAATAGCATTTCAAATCCATGGGGAAAGAATAAACTTACTGATCAATAAATTAGCTGAAGACAAAAAGGCAGTTGCTGAAAGGGGGAGAGAGGAAGTACAATTGACACCTACCTTACTCCCTACAGCAAAACAAACTCCTGCTGTATTTAAATGTGAAAATAAACCATATATTTTTTTCAGCATCAAATACTTCCCACATACCTCCTATAAACAAAGTACTGTAGAGGGTAAGCAGTTCTTCCTCTTATCACACTTACATTTCAATGCATGGAGAATAATAAGTGCTGTGAAAACAAAGAAAGGCAGAGGAGACAATTTAACTAATTCTAATTTATTCACAAGCCCTTCCTACGGCACATAAATGTGCTAGAGAAAATATTTTTCAAAATAAACTTGGAGTACCACTGCTGCTGCTGCTGCTAAGTCGCTTCAGTCGTGTCCGACTCTGTGCAACCCCATAGACGGCAGCCCACCAGGCTCCGCCGTCCCTGGGATTCTCCAGGCAAGAACACTGGAGTCGGTTGCCATTTCCTTCTCCAATGCATGAAAGTGAGAAGTGAAAGTGAAGTCGCTCAGTCGTGTCCGACCCTCAGCGACCCCATGGACTGCAGCCTACCAGGCTTCTCCGTCCATGGGATTTTCCAGGCAAGAGTACTGGAGTGGGGTGCCATTGGAGTACCACAAACATTCCTAAATATGAATATGACAGAAATGCATAGACACCATAAAGAAATGCACTAATAAATTTTATTTATATTTTTAAATTTCTCAATTGGGAAAAAATTATGGACAAATGGCAAATGGGGAGGAGTGAGTGAGGAACTGCTATGTTAAGGGAAAAGGGTACATTTTCTTATAAGTACATATTAGTTTTGTAACTTTCAAAATCCAGTTTAAGAAAGCTGAAACAGGATTCCAGCTCTGCCTCCAACTAATTTTGTGACTCTGGGTAAATAGCAATCCCCCACTCTCCCGCCTCAGTCTAAACCCCTACCCCAAAACCAAGCTGCTCTTCTGGACTGCCTGGTATTAATACATGGGTTCTTTCAATTTTAACAGACTCTTGGCAACCCCATGGACTGTAGCTTGCCAGGCTCCTCTGTTCATGGACTTCTCCAGACAAAAATACTGGAGTATTAGCCATTCCTTTCTCCAGGGGAATCGTCCAAACCCAGGGGTCCAACCCCTGTCTCCTGCATTGCAGGCAAATTCTTTACCATCTGAGCTACCAGGGAAGCCCCCTAACATTGTGCAACTGTCTGCAAATGTCCAGGTTCGAAAAAAGAGAAAAGGAAAAATGCACACACAAAGAAGCCGAAATTTCACAGACGATACAACATCAATTACAACACTGGTTTTATTGTTTGAATTCCTAAACAATTATTTTGCAGAAGCACAAAATGAGACGACTCATTTGTAACTTAAAATTCTTAAAGAAGCATTGGGGTGAAAAGTAACACAGAGTCACATTATGAGCCAGTTCACAACCCGCAAAATGTAAACTGTATCCCTCCCTTTAGGGGGGTAGAAATAAAGGGTCATTCAGGGGCTACCTTCCCAAGAGTGAAAATTAAATTCCAGTAAATCTGGAAGGAGGGCCCGGCATGTCCACTGAGTGAACCCAACACCTACAAAAACCACAGAGGAAGTGAACGCGGAGGGTGGTTTCCGTCTAGAGTGGTGGGGAGGTGAGGTCCCCGTAGGGTCGCGGTCCACAGCCCGCCCCGCATCTTCCCACGGAGCCTGACTCGCAGCTAAGCCACTCTGGGTCCCGAGTGAGGAAGGGGCTGGCCCCAGCTGGCTCCTCGTATTTCTAATCTCTGATGCTCTGCTTAACCCCGACTAGGTCACTTCTTACTCCCAGTCTTATCTGCAGACCCCAGACTATAGCAGCATCTCTCCTCCAACTGCCCTCGGCCTGTCTAACCCTTGACGTCATGCCCACAGCCCTCGGAGGCTCCCTGAAGCTGCTCCTTTACCCCAGCGGCCCGCGCTTCCAGAACAGTGGCACGTCGATAAAACACAGCCGTCCTGTGATTCGGCTTTCATTAAGCTTTTGAGGAAATCTTTTGCCCTAGACAGTTAGGAAAGGAAACAGAACAAGGAAATAAAAGAGCAGCTCGTTAAACCTGCAGCAGAATCCGGGGCTGAGCGTTACTCACTGGGAAAGGCCTGTTTAGGGGCCTGGGGAAATCTGCAGGCTCTGTAGAAAGGAACGCTCTTTTGTGAGCATGAAGTATCGTCAGCGGCCTTTACATGAAGGGTAGGGGGTTGCATCCCGGCACTGGGATATGAAATTGGGACAGATCCAAGTTGTTCTAAGGTCATAAGTCCCTTCCCTGACAACCTCCGAATCCCAGGGCCCACCTGACTCACCTGAGGCTTGGACCATCCCAAGACTCTTCCTCAGGTGGTCTTTCTCTTTCTCCAAGAGATTCTTCCTTGAAAGGAGACACGCTTTGGGGAAACAGCTTTTTACACAGATACGTATTAAGGGTCTACTCCTCACCAGGTGTCATGTTCCATGGTCTAGCGTACATTGCCCTGTTCCACGGAGATGCAGTTGCAGTCAGATGCAGGGAGTCTGCTGAGACCTTCTAGGAGCCTGTAGAGAAGTCTCTGAGATGAGGTTCCAGTTTTACAAATTAGGGCTTGGAGCAAACGGAGGCACCCAGCTCAGGAGCCTTCAATGAGGGACCTTATTAAAATGCAGACCCTAGTTCTGCAGGTCTGTGCTGGGGTTTGAGATGCTTTGTTTCTGACTAACTCTGACCTCTCTTCCAGGAGCCAGGCCCCAAACCCTGGAAGAGAAGATGCCAACTCATAGTCACCACAGCCCTGGCTTTGGTGGGAAAGGGATCTAGCTGCCAAAGATGATCAGAGCTGTCAAAGGATCCCCAGACTGATAACACTCAGCTCCCAGTTTTTCCCAGTTCAACCCCCTAAAGAGAGGTTTGTTTGTTTTGTTTTGTTGTTTTTTTAATAAACCCAGTGGTTAACAACTGGCTTGTTAGTTAAAAGCCTGAGGGACACAGAGGGAGGCTTATGCTCTCCTACTCACTTCATTAACTGGAGTAACAACCAATTTCAAGGTGATTATTGCTATTATAAGCTCTGATCAATTTTTTAAACATGTTTCCAGGTTTTGAACCAAAAGCGGGAATATTAGAGCGAGGAGAGCAGCTGTGTTGAGAATTAGTCATATCCCCAGATTAATATCTGATCTTTCCATCAAAGGAACACAGGACACATTTAGTTAGGGTTCTAATTGTACCTCCAATAAACCTCCACCACAGTGAAATATGAGCACCCATAATTTTTAGTTCCAACTTCCTATACATAATCCATCTGACTGGATGGTCTCGAGCAAAGGCAGTTAAAGCAATTTGTTTCACTTATATAAAGGAATAAATCAGTGCTTAATTATGTGAGGTTTATTATTAACAGTGCTGGCAATCTGACCATATGCCATGACTTCATCTTTTTACATCAGGAAAAAATATGAGAATATACTGATTGCCTTTATGATGCCTTTCCCCTCTCCACAGTGGCGCACGGGGAGGAGGGTGGCATGTGATATGACCAGATGAGGAAAAGAAGGGGCCAGGAGCTCCCTGCTCTGAGTGCCCAGTGTGGGGTCTGGGATGGTTGTGGAATGGTGAGAGAACAGTTGCCATGGAGCAGGAGCAAGGAAACTTCACACCATCCTAGGTATTACTTCCCATCATGAAAACAAGACCCTCAAATCTTTTTCTATAGAACTTCAATGTCTTTCCTAAACAAACATCCAATTGCTGGCATGCAACAGAGGACAGGAACACAGATTAGTTGTCAGAGATGTAAATCCAAATCTCTACTCTAGCTCTTACTGAGTGACTTGAGTAAGTGATCTAACCCCCTCTGACTTCCTGTTTCCCCAGCTGAAAAATTGGGATATCAGTGCCTCCAGTCCAAGGTCATATGAGGATTAGACATAATAGATGGATAACACCTGGCTCATATTAAGTGCACAAAATAAGGTGGCTATTACTATGGGAATTCCTCTGCTGGGGATAAACTGGAGACTGAGACTTAATCATGTCCACATCCTGTTGTCCTTGGTGAACTGGTGACACCAGTGACAATATTTCAGATTGTGCTTTTACACTCTTGCCTTTGATGTCCCTTTCTAGCATCAGAGAGTTGGACTGTAAAGAAGGCTGAGCACCGAAGAATTGATGCTTTTGAACTGTGGTGTTGGAGAAGACTCTTGAGAGTCCCTTGGACTGCAAGGAGATCCAACCAGTCCATTCTGAAGGAGATCAGCCCTGGGATTTCTTTGGAAGGAATGATGCTAAAGCTGAAACTCCAGTACTTCGGCCACCTCATGCGAAGAGTTGACTCATTGGAAAAGACTCTGATGCTGGGAGGGATTGGGGGCAGGAGGAGAAGGGGACGACAGAGGATGAGATGGCTGGATGGCATCACCGACTCGATGGACGTGAGTCTGAGTGAACTCCGGGAGTTGGTGATGGACAGGGAGGCCTGGTGTGCTGCGATTCATGGGGTCGCAAAGAGTCGGACACGACTGAGCGACTGATCTGATGTGATCTGATCTAGCATCCAGGGCCAATTTCCCCACGTTTTTAGATTGCTGTGTATCCCATAGCAAATTGATGAACCTCTCCGAGACCCATCTGTAATTCAGATAAACCAGTTCATGTCCTTGTCTACAAACTCTGGATGCTGGGAGGCTCTGAAAGTATGAAGAAAGGGTATTAATGCCTTTGGGATCAGCTGGGAGTATGCAGACTTGCCCAGAAAGTGCCTCGCACAGGCTTGCTCAGGAACTCCTACTGTGGCCCACAGACAGTTGCCCAGTTGGTGTAGTTAGTGTATTTTTCTTCCTTCCTTCTCAGTAAATGAATGCAGTTGCAGATCTTAGGCTAAAATATGCCCTTGTAAGTGGGAGTGGCCAATGATATGCAATGGACACTGTTTTCCAGAAAACCTCCTTGAGGGAAGGACACACAACTGGCATCTCCTCCTTCTGCTGTTCACTCCCTACCTAGGCCATGGAAGTAATGATGATGGAAATCCAGCAGCCATATTGGACCATGAGGCAGCCCTGCAGATGAAAGCCATATGCTAAGGATGGAGGAACAGGAAGATGGAAAGAACCTGGGACCCTGAGGACACCATGGAGTCTCTGTATTAGCCTAGACTGCTTGTCTCTTTATCTATCACACAAGAGAGAAAACTACCCATAACTTACATAAGCTACTGTTATTTCTGATCTATGTTCCTAATAGCCAAACAATTCATTTTTGCATTTTTGTGCATATCCGAAATAGACATATACCCAACTCCTGAAGAACTCTGAAAGAACAGTGTTCCAGATCTGCACTGGAAATGCAAAGAGCTGAGCATTTTCCAACACAAAGTTCTTAATAAACCAGTATGTTTCTCATGTTATTGTTTAGTTGCTAAATTGTGTCTGACTCTTTTGTGACCTCATGGGCTATAGACCACCAGGCTCCTCTGTCCATGGGATTTCCCAGGCAAGAATACTGGAATGAGTTGCCATTTCCTCCCCCAAGGGATCTTCCCAACTCAGGGATCGAACCTGCGTCTCCTGCATAGGCAGGTGGATTCTTTACCACTGAGCCACCAGCGAAGCCCTGCGTTTCTCATAGATGGCTGCAAATGTGCATGTGCCTTCCAAACAGAAGGATTTATTTAACAATTCTCTAGACTTGTCATAAATACGCCAAAGGCACACCTTCCTCAAAATCTCATAGCTTAATTGGCTCCACGTTCTGAAGCTTATAAAGTCTCCAGTCACCAGATCTGCTTTTCATCCTTCACCAGCCTGCATGAAACTCTCTACTAGACACTGCAGCAAGATAAAACATTCTTGAAAACATTAAGGGCTGATGAACTGGTTTGGATTTTCTCCAACCTTCTAGGCTTTCTCTCCTCCTGATAGATCTAAAGCAAAGGCCAGTCACTTTGAAATGAAGGCATTTGATTGGAGGCCACCACACATTGACTTATCTAGCAGAAGGGGCTTGCATTTTTCAAGCCAGAGAAAAGAGCTTCCATACCACTCTACGTCCTCTTGGTGTGGGGCACTGGATCTTGGCAGCCAAATGGAATACACTGCCCCATTTCTCGCTCCCATGGAGAGGCAACAGAGATGGCCTGACTTGAAAAAATAACTATTCATCTCTGGAGAAATATATAAATCCAAAGAAATTCAAATCCTAGTTCGTTTTCTTCACTATATCACACTTTAGGTAACTAGAGAGAGGGATAAAAAAGACAGAATCCATCTGAACTTTAATGAGACATTCAATATAAGTCCATGAACATTTCCATGTTGTCTTAAATTTGCTTATCTTATATTCCTAGTATATCAGCAATATAATCCACGGATATAACATGGATTGACTGACACTCAACAGGTGGAAACTGATTGTGCAACAAGCTTCAGGAAGGCAAACAAGCTGGTCCCCTACATCTGTCCTGGTGTTATTTAAAATCTTTATAAAATGACAAAAGAATAACTTTTTAATGTGGGCAAACGCAATAGCTGAGTTCATATCTAGAAAAGTAGACATAAAATTTAAGATACCTTTATTTGGTTAGAGAATATGGTTCATCTGAACACAGACTGGTAGGTAACAAAGAAAAGTGCAAAGGCGAACAAACACCAAAAAAAAGACACCGTCAGAAAAACACTTGGTTGGAGAAGGAGGAAAAGGAGACATGAGCTGTTCTGAATTTTCCCACAATAATACAAGACTACTAAATTAACTCCCTCAGCTAGCTACTAATTCTTTCCCCAACCAAGGTCACAAGTAAACATTCTGCTTGACATCTAGAGCACACCCTGAAAGCTCTGGTTTCAGAATCTAGGGGGTCAGTGATCCAGAATTCTACTTCCTAGCTCTAGAAGACCGAAAGACAATTAGTGGTTAACAGTCTACCACTAGCAAGAATATCCCAGTCCTGTCTTCTACAGTCTCCAGCCAGGATTCAGCATGGTGTGAATTTGCACAGCAAAGTAGGTTTCTTCATTAAGTAGTTAATTAAACTCCTTTGAAAATGTGATCAACAGAGTTGATATATTCAATCCAAATTAGAGCCTCAACTAATAAAAACAATAGCCTTCAGTTCAAAAGTTCCAAACAAAAAGCTTGCAGTGCCCACCTCACGTACATTTACACACACACACACACACACACACACACACACACACACACACGTATTAATTACCCAACAGCAATGGCACCCCACTCCAATACTCTTGCCTGGAAAATTCCATGGGTGGAGGAGCCTGGTAGGCTGCAGTCCATGGGGTTGCGAAGAGTCAGATACGACTGAGCGACTTCACTGTCACTTTCCACTTTCATGTATTGGAGAAAGAAATGTCAACCCACTCCAGTGTTCTTGCCTGGAGAATCCCAGGGACGGGGGAGCCTGGTGGGCTGCTGTTTATGGGGTCGCACAGAGTCGGACTTGACTGAAGTGACTTAGCAGCAGCAGCAGTCCTAAATTTCCTCAATGAGTTTAAATGTGATGGAGGGTTACTTAGAACCTGAAAATGTGAATATAAGAGAAGCCATATCTCAGTCTAATACATACTGGAAGGCATGGAGAGAGCCTGGGCCACCTCTGCTTCCAGGACTGGATTCACTTCCAGGTTGAGTTAACATCTTGTCCAGTTTTTTATATTCCTATGCTCAGAAATGGAGAAGGCAATGGCACCCCACTCCAGTACTCTTGCCTGGAAAATCCCATGGATGGAGGAGCCTGGTAGGCTGCAGTCCATGGGGTCGTGAAGAGTTGGACAGGACTGAGCGACTTCACTTTCACTTTTCTCTTTCATGCATTGGAGAAGGAAATGGCAACCCACTCCAGTGTTCTTGCCTGGAGAATCCCAGGGACGGGGGAGCCTGGTGGGCTGCCGTCTATGGGGTCGCACAGAGTTGGACACGACTGAAGTGACTTAGTAGCGTGCTCAGAAAATTAGCAGCTCCCTGCCTTTTTCTGGAAACCTCAAAATAGAATTTCCTCTGTATGCATCTTTGTGCTCCTCAGAACATATTAGATTTCCCAAAACTATAATAATATACTCAGAAATGGCAGAAATATTTCAGAAGATGAATTTTGTAGCACTTGATTTTCAGCCCTCCCCACACACAAACATACCATGTCTTTGTACATTGTATTGAAATAGGCTTTTTAATACCATTTTGTTCTAGATTACAAAAAAAACATAAAATACTTGAGAATTATTTATAAAAACCACCAAAGACTACATATATATGCATATATATATATATATAGGCACACACACATATATATATCCATAAAGATTATGCATATGTTTTTCCAACTTATTTGTCTTTTAACTTTTCTCACAGTTTTTGTCTATAGAAGTGTTGCAAGGCTTTTATACCCAAATCTATCCTTTTATCTTTTTTAAAAATTATTTTTATAAAGTTTTTCTCTGCCTCATATCATCATTTATTATATTCACCATCTTTCTCTCACATTACATTTATTGGTGTGCCTTGAGCCTACACATTTAATCCACCTGAAATTTATTTTGCCATAATGAGAGGAAAGGCCCTTCTGATTCATTCTAAATGGTTATCCATGAGCCCATCTGACCCCACTGATAGACATGCATTCACTATTCATATAGGACTATATTGGGGGCTTTAATTTTAGCATAATGATTAAGGGCTTGGGTTTTGGAGTCAGACACACCTGATTTGAATTCACCCTAAGCCCTCAGGCCAATTCTCCAACCTTTTTAAGCTCCAGTTTTCTCAATTGCAAAGCACCTTGCACATATTAAGTGCTCAATTAATACTAGGCAGTAACAACATTTTCAACAAGATCTCAGAATGACCACCCAAATTCTATATCTGCATCTGATTTGTTGTCATCACAACACTGAAGAATAGTTTAGACAATTTTCCTAGTAGCCTGAAGCAGCCTTCCTTGCTTCAACCACACCATGGAGAGCCCAGTGACAGTTCAAGGGAAGGCAGAGTCACTGCTTTTGTCCGCAAAGCTCCTGGTCCTGCCTATCAGAATAAGCCACCGTAGGCCAACAGCAGGGCAAGAGGGATCTGCAACCATAGGGCAACACTACTGTCTTCCCCACCTGCAGAACACAGGCTCAGCTCCAGCTCCTCTTCTCCCTACCTTGGAGCAGACCACTCACTTCATTCCATGGCTTAAAGGATTTATTTTTCCTTAAGGAACAACTCATGTCATTGCATTTGGAAAGCTAGATAGTTTAGAACCCAGGAGAAAAGGAAGGTGGGGGAGAGAACACCAGGGTAAGACAGGGAGTTTTCAATGGTTATGCAATCAATTCAGCCAACTGCCCTAATCTCAAATGATTTCTAAAGACTAAAAAACCTACCTGGCTATACAGATCCAAGCAGTTAAATGTAAAGCATAAATCAGCTCTTGGTTATGACATTCCCCACCTCTCTTTTACATCATTACATTCACTCTGGTATTTCCTTAGCATGGAAGTGGGAAACGGCTTGACGTACGGTAGAAAGAACTCAGTATTTGGAGTTAGACATAACTGAGTTTGAAGAATCCCAATATCAACACTCATCGGCTGAGTGATTTTGGGCAACAGAATGAGTTTGCCCATCTATAAAAGATGGAGATAAAGCTCTAACCTCACAGAGTTTTGGGGAGAATTAAATCCCCTGACATAAAGATGCTCATGAATGGTGGGAATTGTTAGAGATAACCATTGGCATTTCTGTACATATTCTCTGAGTTAAGGTCCTAGGGAGCTAAAAAGGAGATTGGTCCAATCATCTGCTCTTCATTCCACAAATGAGGAGTTGGGACCTACCAAAGAAGTCAAAATATATTTCTAAGCCATACCATAGCTATCAAACCCCATCACCTGTCTTCTAATCTAGTTCAGTTCAGCATGATTTTAGTACCTACTACATGCCGTATGTGGAGGATAAAGTGAAGAATAAGACAGCTTCTGTCCTAGTGCACCTCAACTTCCAGCCTCCCCGGGGTACACACTCTCCCCCATTAGATCGTAAACTCCTCAGCTAGGAAGAGTATGTCTGCCACCACCTTCTAGAACCCCCCAGGAGCCAAAGTCTTATATGGTGCCTACAAGAGGCTCCCAACACATTTTGGAAAGAAGAACTGAGATACATCTTTATTGTGTCATGTCAGGTCTGCTCCGGATAGAGAACATCATTTTCCCAAGTAACCCAGGGTTCACAGTATGTGACTTACCTGTCTCTAGAGTCCCATCGCCTCCTCAGTCCCAGTCCAGCCACACAGGAGTAATAGTAAAAGAATCAGACTCTGTGGCTTCCAGGCCTCACATCACACCATCTCTTCTAACCTTAGAAAAATACAGCCAAGAGTGTAGAACAGCAGTCTGCTCTCTGAGTAACAGGCAAGAGCCTCCTGAATGCATCCCTGCTCTGGGTACCAGTGGCATGAAGGCATCATAATGAAGTGCTTGACTTCATTATCCTTTCTTTCTGAGCCTTCCCTGCTTCATCACTTTTATTCATCAGCCTTAGATTGCATTCATAGACCTTGGCTTTCAGTGTTTCTTATGTCTACCAAACTCTCGATTAATGCTGCAAAGAATTCCTTAGAAGCCAGGTCTTCCTGGCCAAGTACCCTGGGGTCCAAGTGGCTCCTTCATTTTGGCAGATGGTGCCCATACTTCCTGAGTCCTCCAGTCAGCATCAAGGAGACTACAAACCACTTCCAAATTGCTTACTCCCTCTGTGCATATTCCCATCTTCTTCCTCTGGCTCAAGTTGAGAGAGCCGGGGAGTGAGGTCTCTCTGCCTCTGAAGAGGGTCTATCTCTGCCCATAGCCATAATTTGATGCCTCTCTCTGGGATACATAGAGGGAGTTATTGAGCCAAGAGTTTATTATCAAGCTTAGCATGAATATACAGTGAGGAGAGCTGAGTGCAAAACCAAATGTTCCAAGTGCTCCTAATTCCATGTGTTTTGAAGTGCCTGGAGCAGGAATTTTATGGAAAAGGGAGAAAGACTCTTCCCTGGTGGTAAATTAAGGATACATCTCTTTAGCTTTGGATCACAATCAGGCCCTTACAGTCAACTAATCCCATTCTCTCTTTATTTTCTCATTGTATTCTTACAAACAAGGCTGAGCCTCATTTTCATTGCCTAGGACGACTTGCTACAAAGCTTCTCTGTTCTGAGGCTCCCTCTCAAACATGTCTTCACTTCCAAGGGTAATGAACTCCTTGATAATAAACGCCTTGCTTTAACGCACGCTCTCTTTGGTTTCCAGGAACTGCCTTATAATTACACAGCTCTGGATTGCATGTCAGAGGTTTGCTTCTCCTTTAATATTTTATGAAGAAATTCAGATTTTGACAGTAAAAATATTTAACCCAGAGGACCTGAAACCCAGACGATTATTTTGTAAAGTAGCCATCTAGCTGCACACTTGTGCACGGCGGGCTCTCCCCAATGCGTACTCACTCTCTTTGATACTCTCTGAACAGACCCAACCACATGCTGTCCAGATGGAAACCTGGCTGTATCATTACATTATATTGAAATAACCCAATACCACCTGTTTCTGTTGGGGCTTCTGCCAACATTTTCCCATAAAACATTTATTTTGCTAATATTTTAGTTGGTCACCACAGAAGGACACTTGAAGTTAAAGATTTACCATGTGTTGCAGCCACTCGGAGCCAGAAGAGGCAAAAAAATAAAAAGCCCTTTGAAACCAGGCAGCAGGGTTCAAGAAGAACAAATGTCTATGTATTGTTTCCAAAGGTGGATGCCTCACCTGGCATGATGTCATCACGGGCATGGGGATTGCTGAACAAGGTTTTCTTGGCAATCTTCACAGAATGAATTATTCTAGTGTCTCTGGTGCTCATCCTTGGATCGTAAAAATATTTTCAGCTCTGTTAGGAGGCTTTCCTGCTCCTTGGCAAATTTTCCTTCTCCAAAAACATTGCATTTGTAATAAGTTCACAGAGATAGGAAATTGATTCACTTGACTTATAGGAACAAAAGGGCTTCCCTGATCGCTCAGCTGTTAAAGAATCTGCCTGCAGTGCAGGAGACCCTGGTTTGATTCCTGGGCCCGGAAGATCTGCTGGAGAAGGGATAGGCTACCCATTCCAGTATTCTTGGGCTTCCCTGGTGGCTCAGCTGGTAAAGAATACACATGCAGTGCGGGAGACCTGAGTTGGGAAGATCCCATGGAGAAGGGAAAGGCTACCCACTCCAGTATTATGGCTGGGAGAAATCCATAGACTATATAGTCCCTGGTGTCACAAAGAGTCAGACATGACTGAGCAATTTTCACTTTTACTTTTTCCTAGGAACAAAGGTATTTATTATTTTTATTTCGTCAACAAGAACAGGATGCAAAGTGGTGTTACCTATTAAGATCTGGCAGTGAACCTGAGGTTAAAGTCATTAGATGCCCTTGGGAGCAGAGGCAATGAACTTTGGAACTGAGCACCTGGTTGGAATCCTTTGGTCAGGAGACACAAAGTAACCTCAACAAAGTTTTCATTGTTTTGCTTCTCTTTTTCTGTCCCCCACAGCTGCATATTTACTTGTCAAAAATTGAAGAATTAACGCTTAACTAGCTCAAAGATTGGGAGGCCATTGGAATGATTTGCCAACATTGTCATTTGGAAATGCTTGCACCCAGTTGCACCTTCAGAGGAAATTAATTATCTGCCTCCTGTGTTGCTGCAGCTGAACCCAGCTTCCCTGGTGTTTTAGCATTACTGTCTTCATTTTCTCCTATATGCTGAACCCCTTCTCCAAAATGAACCTGAGAGAACTAAGGAAACACATACAGAGATGCATGGAGTTTGGCAGCCTATGCTTGACTTCTCCAATCTTTTGACTGTCATGGTGCCTGGAATCTCCATGAGACTTCCCAGAATTCTAACTCATTGCTAAGTGGTTCTCTTTTCCATTGTTGTAATTGGTGATCTAATTACAAAGGTTAACTGCATGGCCTTTCCACCCCTTTCCCTTGGCTAATTAACAGACAAGGTCATCTCCCGTCTTCCTTCTAGACTGACTGATCACTTAAAATCAGAGGAAGGAAAAAGGAATGATGTTAGCCTGGAGTCCCGTTCATACAACGTGTCCATTTTTCAGCACAAGGAAATTTTTTACACCTAAATGAACATTTTGCAGTGCAAAAGTAATTTATATGTTAGATATTTGTTTTAAAAGTCAACTTGTAACCTATAATGACTCTAGATATAGATTAAGAATCACAAGTAAAGCAATGTACGTCTCTTGACAGCTCCCGTTCATGTTCACATAGCCTCCCTGAAGACAGATAATCATATAATTAAGCAATCCATTTTTCAGCATATATGTGCTGTACAAAAGAGTGTTACAATGAATCCTGGTGTGTGCTTTGGTTCAAAGTAGGAAATACTGAATAATCACCTTTTTTATGAAAGCACTTGACCTTTAAATTGATATTTCCTCCCAACAGATTAAAATTATTGTTCAAAGAGGTGTTGAATGCAGCACAGATAACCCAAAGGTGGCCCATCTGTTACTGACTGTTACAGTTTATGTCCAACTGACAGTAGCAGCTGACTGCCTTAGAAAAGGTAGAAAGAGCCACTTTGGCTTTCTGTCGATATCAGATTTGATTTGATTTTTTTCCCTTTTCTAAGAATATGAATTTAAATTCTTAAGACTGATATGAATTCACAAATAACACTTGTGAATTTGCATCTTTCTGCTTAAAGAGAACTTCAACATTCTGGATGGCATGAAGCAGGATGAGTAGTAACTCAGTAACATTGAGCCCACTCCCCAAAAATAAAAGTTTGCCTTGAGTAGAGTTGCCAGATATACAACAAAAATACAAGATGCTCATCTAAATTTTAATTTCAGAAGTAGGTATGTCCCATACCACAAATTATTCTTTGTCAACCTGAAATGTAAATGTACCTGAGCATCCTGTATTTTATCTGGCAGTTCTACACCTGAACACGCAGTCTCAGATTCTGATTTGCCCTAGTTTTCTCTTTTTCACATTTTATACAGAGAAAAACATCAAATATGGGCAGCTACAGCAACCAACATCCACAGGTTGCTGATGGCTGAAAACTAGGAGTGCTATGAAGTCAATATCCATCATCCATTCCGTTGTTTTTTAGTTACTGATTGGACTGTTTCCCTTCATGTGATTAAATAGCTCTCTTAATCATTGCCTCAATTCCTGGAATCCTTTATCAAGAGCAAGGACAACTCTGTTCTGTCTGAACAAGGAAAAATGTGAAACTGATGCTAATATTTAAAAGCTTTTTGTTTCCCTTCTAGCATCTATCATGGCGTGCACATTGAATGGATTTATTATAAGAAAAGCTCAAGGAGACGCGGTGGTTTCAGACACAGTCAAATCTGCTCTTTTTGAGCCCTGGAAATATGCCCTTCCCTTCCCAGAAGTGTCCCCTCTCCTGGCATGCTAAGCTCAGATATAAACCAGGGAAAAGGAGCTGCCATGGAGGGTAGAGAGCCTTGAGGCTGGAGGCTGCGCAGGGAAGATATCCCACAGTGGGGCCACCAGGACAGAACAGCACCCTGATTCTGAAACAGCAAAAACTCCTCCTTCACCACTGGTCACCTTGCCTTTTCAAGACTAGGGAAGAAAGTCTTTCTGGATCTCCCCTTCCTTTGCTCCATAGAGGGCCACCATTGACTTAATCTGAAATGACATCTTATCAGAGGAAACCAAGGAATCCCCGTTAAGCCAGGAAACCAATAGGAAGGGCTGAAGACATGACTCCTTTCTTTATTGAACTATTACATTGATAAGAATCTATCATAATCTGAAACATTTCCATGACACATTTCCAACGTTTTGTGTTCTTCTGTATGTTCAGATTTAGAAAAGTACTTTCACTTACTTCATGTTCTATCTCAGTGATTTATGACTCCAAAATAAACTTTAAGATCACTTGGCGTGTACGCTAAGTCACTTGAATCATGTCTGCCTCTTTGCGACCCTATGGACTGTAGCCCACCAGGGTCCTCTGTCCATGGGATTCTCCAGGCAAGAGTACTACAGTGGGTTGACTTTTCTCCTCCAGGGGATCTTGCAGACCCAGGGATCAAACCCGCATCTCTTATGTCTAACCTGCATTGGCAGATGGGTTCTTTACCACTAGAACTTTCAGTTACTTTTGTAAAATTCATGTTTTGATTTCAGAAACTCCAGACCAGCAATGGTGGCTTGAAGCCAGAAAGACTAGGCACTAACATATTTTGAATATGATGTCACAGATAGCTTCCAGGAAATGATTATCACTGGACAGATAAAAGGAAAACATCTTAAAAGAGGATATAAACTTCTTAACATACTCTAGAGGCATCATGGTGAAAAGTTCTGTGCATCAGAGAAAGAAAACTCAGTAATGTGTATAAGGAGTGGCTTGCATGTGTGTGAGGTTAGAGAAAAAGCCACACCTGGAAATGTATTGGTTCCATCTATGAGTGCTAGTCTACTAATCCTGAAATAGAACAAGTATCATTTTTGTTTCTTCAGTGTGATACTATCAATTAACACACATTTAGACATTGCTAGATGTCAAGCACTTCACATATGTTAATCTTATTTAATCCCCTCTGTCACCCTGTGAAGCCAAGGAGACACAGAGAGCTTAAGCAAAGAATGGTTAAATCACTATGCTGGTCTCGGGTGTGGGCAAGACCGAGATGAAATCAGACAGCCTGACCCCAGAGGTCCCATTCTGAACCCCATCCTGGATCTGGCAATGGTTGTCTCTCCCAAAAACTGACATGGTTCAAAATCTGAATTCTCCATCAGACTGTTTTCCAACCAGACCCATGAACTGTAATTGGATTACGCAGTTGGAATCTGAGAAACAGGAAAGTGCAAATGGTCGAAATAATGAGCACTCATTAAACTCCTCAGAAAGAACAACATAGTCTTTCAAGGCAATTCCTATAAGCAAGTTTTGTTTGAAGACAAGAACTAAAAGGTAAGGCAGAGCATCAGGAACATGATCTTTGCCTTTAGAGTTTAGCTGTTTTCCCCCAGCCCCTGCTCCTTCACTTGTTCTCCCACAGAAAATATGGAGGTACTCACTTATTAAAAATCAACTTGCACCCCAGTCCACCCCAGAGTAAAATCAAATGGCTCCCATGGGAGTAAGAGGAAAATGGAGTCATTTCCGTGAAAAATTCCCAAGAGTGCTCTTTTGCTTTTAAGAGCAATGAAATCTCTTTATGCTGGTAATTTATTATTTCCACCGGTTATTCAAATATTTGTCTACATGTTGAAAAATTAGTCCTTATTCAAACAAGTTTCTGCTTTTAGAGCAAAAGCATGCTAAATATTCAATGAAACTGGAACTCTAACAAAAGGATCCACAGAGAGCAAAATTAAAGACACATGCTTTCTTTCACCTTAGATATGCAAACTAAAAAAAAAATTGTAATAATAAAAAATAAAAATGTGTGCCTCTCTCCAACAGACATTGGGCTTTACAGCCTGGACTAGAAGCCTAACTTCAAGGAAGGAGGTTGATCTCATCCAAACATCACTTGCCGTACCATCGCCCTGAGCTTCTGCACTAAGTGGGTCCAATGGTTTCTAAAAATGGTGGTCCAGGCTGGTCTTTGTTTTGTCCCTTGTATTCTCAGCCTTAGACAATAACAGTATGAAGATAGAAACTTTATTAAACGTAGATTGTGGCTAGTGTTATCCAAAAGGAGAAAAGTTACTGTTCATCAGTTGTCATGTTACAGATATTTTCTATCACTACAGTTACAGCTGTCATGTTTATGTGGATAATTTCCTCCTTTCCATCCAAGTCATAGGTGTGCCATTAGATGGGATGAGACGAGATACAGAGGGGACAGTAGGGTCCATAGGAGAAGGAAAGGACTATTTACTGGATGCTTCCTGACTTACCGTAGGGAACCAAGTGAAGGCAGGAGACTCAGGTATTACACCCAGTAGTATAGCATTTTCCCTTCTATTAATAGAACTTCTGTGCTCTTGGTAAAAGCAGATGGAGCCATGGCTGAGTAGCTTTTCTTTCTGGAAAACAAAGTTAGTGATGTTTAAAAAAAAATTACCTCTTGCTAAATTAATATTTCTATACTGTACCCAGCAAGCAGTCCTTCTGTATGGAAAATTGCATAGAAAGAAGAAGAGCTATATGACTTCTTAAAAAATGAGGGAAGATGAGAGAAAATGGGAAAATACTCAAAGAACTAAACTGTGTAAATAAATACAACAATTCATCCTAACAGCCTCTGAACCCTCACTTATACCATAGCTGATGTCTAGAAGCCAAAGTTCCCACTCAGTCAGCATTAGCCTCAAACACATCATCATCTAGGGGATTATTTTTCCTTGTTGTTTGTTTATCCTCAATTGCCCTCAGTATTCAGCACACAGGAAGTGCCCAATAATTACTTTTTGAATAAACAGAAAATGACCTCATAGAGCACGTAGCATAGACATGGGATTCTTTTTAGTAATTATCAGATTTTTGGATTTGCTGAAGTTATTAAAAAAAAAAAAATCTTGTTTGGGTCAGCAAGTTCAGTAAATTGGCCCCATAAAAGAAATTTGAGGAGAGCCTTTTCCATTGACCTTTTCGTCACATTAAAAATGTCTCTGAATCTGACGGTAGGTATCAAGAGATTTGGAAAAGGTCATGCCTCCTGCCCGAGTAGCTTAACTTCCAGTTATCTACCCCAAGGAAGTAATAAGAGGTATGAATAAAGATTTATGTGTGGAGATGTTCATTAGCACTATTTAGAATATCTATGGACATACCCGTCCAGCCACAGGGTCAAGTTTCAGTTAATCTGGGATCAGGGTACAGTCATGAAGTGGCATGTCCGTGACCATTAAATGTAATGTTTTGTAAAGATTTGCCAATGACATGGAAGCAGGACACAATGCAACTGATACAATATGATTCCAAATCTTTTGGAAAGAGAGAACTCCAGGAAGAGAGAGACACCTAAAGAGAAAATCAGAAGTCAGTATTTCATTATATGAAAAGGGGTTACTCCTTACTTATGAGGTTATTTTTTTTTCTTTCATCTTTTTTGTATTTCCTAGTTATTAAGTATACCTGAATTGTTTTTAAGTTAGAAAAAAGTGGGAGTTTTTTTAAATCTTAGAGTTGCTAACTGTTTAAACTATGTTAGAAAAATCTAATTATAAGGAAAACAATATATTCTAAATTCCAGTAGTTTCATTTATAGTGATTAAAACTAAGGTTCCAACACACCAGCTATCACAGGATCTCTACAGTTTTGCTATGTTTCCTTCAAAACATTTATACATTCACCCAAATATCCAAACAATTATGATCTATATATAAACAGAACTTAGTAATTACATGGACTTACTCGGGAAGGAAAGGTGGCAAGGGGAAGTCAGGAGAGTCCAATCCGAGTCATAGTTTCCCATTGATTTACGGGGCAAGTCCCTTCACCCTTTCAGGCTTCCTTTGTGTCATTTGAGAGTATTTAACTAGGTGACTTCCAAGCTCCACTCTCTCTGACGTCCATGAAATAATTAGCTCTTTCACTGCCCTGTCTATGCTGTTCTAGGTGGTCACCACTGAATGAATTGCATTTAAAACATGGCAGACTCAACCAATCCTGAGTGTAAGGATGACTGTCCAGTAACCCAAAAAGACAAAAGTGGCCAACCACACACACTTTGGCTGTTCAACAGTCTTCCTCCTACCTCATCCCTGCCTCTGAACCTGAATAACACAATCCGCTTAGAGTTCTGTTCTTCCCACAGGTGTGATTTGTAATGGACTGTATTACAAATAAAAAGTATTTTTATTTATAATAAAAGTATTCACTTTTCCTTATAAAAATATTAATACTTTTACTTATAAAAGTATTCACTTTTATCATACGGGAAACCCAATATGTCCTTAATAACAAAGACTCTCAGGCTTTTCTGGGACACGGTTGCCTTTGAGAAGCTATGAAAAACACTGACCTTTCCTCAGAAAAGTATTCTTTCATGTCAAATTTTTGCTGATCACTTTATGGAGTTAGATAACCTAAAGTTCTTAGTGGTCCTTGTAAACAAGATTAAAAATCTCTGGTGAAGAAAATATTGACCTATTCAATAGAGGCCCAGACAATTTTAAAATACACTTGTTTTCATCAAGGTCATAGAAAATAGACTGATGGTTGCCAAGAGGAAGGGGAGTGGGAGAGGGTTGGATTGGGAGTTTGGGAGTAGCAAAGTGGCATATATAGAATGGATAAAAAACAAGGCCCTACTGTATGGCACAGGGAACTATATTCACATCATATAATAAACCATAATGGAAAAGAATATGAAAAGGCATGTATATGTATAACTGAGTCACTTTGCTGTGTAGCAGTAATAGCAGAGCAATGTAATTCAACTATAATTCAATAAAAGTAAATTAAGTACGCTTCTTTTCTAAGAATAGGATAATCTTGATGACTAGAACTTGCCCCCATGTAACTGAGGCAACTCTACCAGACCTTGTGACTTCAGAGGGAGGTAAGGCACAGGGATGGCTTCATAAGAAATTCTAGGAGTGAACAAGACTCAAAACTGCAGTAAGGCGGGCAGGATCTCCGAAATTCCCCTTGGTGCCAGAGCCCATCTACAAGTCACAATGCCACAATCACCACCATGGCAACCTTATCCTTAAGAAGAAATGTAACTACCATGCATTGAGTGTTCACCGTGTCTCTTGCCCTTACCTCATTTGATCCTTGCTACAATACTTGGTGTAGTACACTTTCATGGTACTCTGTATATCTCCATTTACAAATGAGGAAATTGAGTATCAGGGAGGTTAAGAAGCATCTCCAAGTCCACAGACCCAGGAAATATCAGGAACAAATTTCACACAAGCTCTGCCTGGCTCTATTCCACTTGCCTAAGGCTATCCATTGCCCAGCAAGTCTCCTGGCTCATCTCAGTGACTGGATTGAATTAGTTTCTTAGGAAACATTGCTGTAAGTTGAACACAAGTGACACAGAGCAGACTTGTAGAAAATCAGCAACAAGTGGCTGCTGAAGGATAGTAAAGCCTGGATGCCCATTGCCTCCCAAAGGTCTGTTTGAAGGAAGAAATGAAGGGAGAGATTGGCTGGGAGTTTCTGAAAAAAATGGCACTTTTGTTTTTTCCATTTGCAGAGTGATCGTTTCATTGTCTGTTCAAGGTTGTGAGTGAACAGGTACAGCCAAGCTCTATAGCCCCAGACCATCACCAAGGCTTCACTGAAATTCCCAGGGCCAGCGAGCCACACGCCAGCACACTGAGCTGAGTTGCTGTTCTCTTAACAAAATACACCCTTTGTCCCCTAGTGACCTCACTCAAAATCATAGGACTCCATCAATGCAAAGAATCTCAAATGTGAACTTGGTTTAACTTCTTTCCCTTTTTCATCAAACCTACCCTTCCTCTACCTTGAACTTGACTTTACCAAGGAAGCAATTCCAGAGAGGAGAAAACCAGAGAAAAGAAACAACTTTCCTGAGATTATACAGTTAATTATCACAGAGTAGAAGCTGAATTCAAGTCTACTATGGGCCAAGAAATATACTGATATTTTATAAATAAAATTCCATTTAAATTTAGTCACTGAAGCAGGCAAAATTACATCCATTTTATAGATTGAAAAACACTGTCCAAGGATATAAATAACTCACCAAGGTCAAAAAACAAACAATATGTTATTTGAACATGATCAGCCTGAGCCATAAAGTGAAGGCCTTTTTCAAAAACTTCTATTGGCCATTAGTGTTGAGCAAGAAGTTACCCTGGTCATAATACTGTGTGATATAAATTGATATATTTTTAGTTTCCTCACACTCTACTTACCTCTGGTGCTCTGTCTCTCAGTTCAGAGAATGCACACAGACATGATGATAGAAATGAAAATGAGACCTCCTCTATGGGAGCAGTGGGACACAGA
Source organism: Bubalus kerabau (assembly GCF_029407905.1). Classification (NCBI taxonomy): domain Eukaryota; kingdom Metazoa; phylum Chordata; class Mammalia; order Artiodactyla; family Bovidae; genus Bubalus; species Bubalus kerabau. The sequence goes on from NC_073634.1 coordinate 69,079,486, forward strand.
GCCAACACCAAAATTCGAGACAGAACCATCTTGGGTTGGATGTATGCCAGAGTAGGTGGAAGACATGCTCAAGGGTCAGAGGAGACAAGTGACATCTCAAAGATGCCAGAATAGCAACAGACAGATGGAGATAAAAAGCAAACACACTTTCTCTACCAACACTAAAGTGTCAGGCACTCCCATCAAATGTAGCACCAATACTTGGGGAATGAAGGGGATAAAGGAGAGAAAATCCTAAATTTGACAAGGATCTAAAATGAGAAGAGTAAGTTTTCTGCATTAGCCAAAAGAGAAGCTCAGAGTAAAGTGAGTTATAGAAAAATAGAGATGGCATTTTTTACACTCTTAGGTGACTATGAACATTCATATGTGCTACTTCTCTGGATACTTTCATGGCTTTAACACAAAACAGTCATACAGTGGTATTGTAGCCGTAGTTGGGTTAAACTGATTCTTTTATCATGCTACCGATTTAGAAAGATTCTACAGAAATTCTGGAAACTCTTTAAGACAAGCTTGAAGTAGATTTTAGTTGAAGGAAAAGGGAATCACCTAAAATGGTGTGTCCAATTCCCATTAGAAGCCTTTCCCTACCACCCTGCTCCCACTACTAATTATTTCAGATTTGAAGGGAAAGTGAGAGAGAAAAAGGAAGAGGGTTTCAGAGTAATTTGTTTTTGCCCAAATGGAAGGAAGAAGCAGTGGAAATAAAGCTATCAGAAGAAAAGACAGATTGGACCTCCCCACATTCCTCAAGAACTGATTTCATCCAGAAATGAAGGTTTTCAGAAACCTTGACCAGGTATTTGTCTAATTTATTTCTTTAGGAAGCCTGTGACATGAGCCTAATGAAATTTGAAGTTCCCCAAAGAGGAAATTCTAGAGTTACCTTCACACCCTCAGAATAGCCTACAGAACCCTCTATTAGGTCTTTATAAAACTAAGCATTTTAAATCTGTGTGATTTCATTCAGCAGTCTCCCCATTGAATAATAAATCCCATGAAGTCTTCCCTGGTGGCTCAGACAGTAAAGCATCTGCCTGCAATGTGGGAGACCCAGGTTCGATCCCTGGGTCAGGAAGATCCCCTGGAGAAGAAAATGGCAACCCACTCCAGTACTTTTACCTGGAAAATCCCATGGACAGTAGGTTACATAACCCTGGTAGGTTATGGTCCATGGGGTCGCAAAGGGTTGGACATGATTGAGCGACTTCACTCACTATGAAGGCGGTCTGTGGCAGTGTTATTCACCAAAGTGTCCTCAGAAACTAGCTCATTATGTCACATAGAACTTGCTGCACAGTAATTTTCTGAATTAATTAATTAATGCTATAGTCCAGAAATTGGAAATGTTGTCATTAAAGTCTTGCACTACACATAAGTGTAGTGTTATACACTACAGGGGGATAGTGTCATTTGAAAGTGAACTTAGCTTAGCTTAAAATTGATATTGAAAACTATGTTCATCAGTGATATTGGCCTGTAGTTTTCTTTTTTTGTGGCATCTTTGTCAGGTTTTGGTATTAGGGTGATGGTGGCCTCATAGAATGAGTCTGGAAGTTTACCTTCCTCTGCAATTTTCTGGAAGAGTTTGAGTAGGATAGGTGTTAGCTCTTCTCTAGATTTTTGGTAGAATTCAGCTGTGAAGCCGTCTGGACCTGGGCGTTTGTTTGCTGGAAGATTTCTGATTACAGTTTCAATTTCTGTGCTTGTGATGGGTCTGTTAAGATCTTCTATTTCTTCCTGGTTCAGTTTTGGAAAGTTGTACTCTTCTAAGAATTTGTCCATTTCTTCAAAACTCTAGAGCAATCTTTTAAAGAAGTATGCTTGCTAAGCAAAAAGAGGAAATCATATAAAATACTCAATTGAAAACAGAAAGAAAAAAACAGGGCAAAAAAAGAAACAAGAAAAAGAAACAGTGTAATGAAGAAGAAAAGTTATGAATATTGTAGATATTAATCCAAATATTAACATATCAATAATCACTGTAAATGTGAATGGCCTAAATGTATCAATTAAAAGACAGAGATTATCAGAGAGGATTAAAAAAAAAAACCAAGATTCAACTATATGTTGTCTACAATAAGCCCACTTTAAATATAAAAATAGATTGGATACTACATCCCAGTCTTCCTTCTCTCCTACACACACATGTGCATACATGTATACACACACATACACATAAACACATACCACTAGGAGAACTAAGAATAAGTTACTTCCTATTCTCAGTGCACTAGATCCTGTGCAATTACTAATCAAGATTTTCTCAGAAAGGGATTGAGACTTCAAATGATTTCATACCTTCTGTAAGCAGTTCTCCAAATCTAGAGTAAAAATGAAAGAAGTAATTAAGAAACTTGTTGAAGTCTTGCTCTTACATACACAGTCAGGATTTAACAAGCAGTTGAAAATTAGTTACAGTTTCTTAGGAAAATGATGAAAGAAAACATGCAAATATAACCCATATGTTAACTTTTATATTTGTCCCCCAAGGTTCTGTCGTGTTACCATTTCACACTTAGCAAATGACAACCTCTCCTACTATGTTGATTAAAGAATATTGAAGTTTTGCTTACCTAAAGAAAAATTAGTTTATTCCCACCTATTGATGCCCCAAATTGGGCATATTATCCCCCTCAAATCTATTACTCTTAATAATTTGCAAGGAATTTTTTCTGAAAAAGAAACTAAGATTCAACTTTCTAAAACAAATCAGCTACTAACTGATATAAATTTAAACAATTTATATAGAAAAAGCCAAGAAGACTATATAAGCATTTTTAATTCAAATAACAAATGCCATATGATTAATAATTTGTCAGCCAATTTCCTGTGAAATTAGCTAATCCTTGATCTTTGGAGTTGTATTCTAACCATATGAAGCAATTACAAAAGCTCTCCATAAGAATAATAACTCTGTTTACAACAAAATTTGCAAACACACAGCTGACATGCCACATTTGTCCACCTAGGTTTTCTTGCCTCTATAGGTCTTTTTTTAAAAATGAATTTGCTGTCAGCATATTCTAAATGAGAAATTTCACATGTATACTCTAATTTCAGACTTCTCTTGAAAAATAGATGTTACAGCAGGGCTTATAATTCAACATGGCAGCAATCAGCTGAGCTAATAGTAAGTGCTTCCTTTAGTCAAGGAAGCATGAACAATCCAGTTTACCACAGTCACCACCATACTGCTTCTCTGACAATGAGGCCAGTACAGTTGCCACTCATCATCAAGCTTCTGCTGTTCTTCTTGTAGTAAAAAAAAAAAAAAAATTCTCTGTATTTAAATGGCAACCCACTCCAGTATTCTTGCCTGGAAAATTCCATGGACAGAGAAGCCTGGCGTGCTACAGTTCATGGGGTCGCAAAGAGTAGGACATGATCAAGCACCCACACGCACACATGCAGTGCTTCTATCAAAACTGGGATGATAGGGAATTCCCTGATAGTCCAGCAGGTAAGAATCTGCCTTGCAATGCAGGGGATGTAGGTCCAATCACTGGTCAGGGATCTAAGATCCCATGTGCTGTGGAGCAACTAAGTCCATGCCACAAATACTGAGCCCACAGACTCTGGATCCGTACGATGCTGCAACAAAGGACTGACACAGTCAAATAAATAAATAATATTTTTTTAAAAAACTGGGAAAATATACCAAGAGGATATCAAGTGTTTTGTCTATCTGCATGCTTCAATCATGCATATTCACTGACCATGCCATGTAAACATTTGAACTTGCAACCTATGTGCTAAAACAGCAATGGAATAGTTCTAAGCTCTGTAAGTCAAGAGGTACAGGCTAGCAATAAACCAAGGTCATAGGCCTTCTCTCATATAACAAGAGTAATCAAGAAGATGGCATTCCACAGAGGGAGAACAAATAGAGATTTGAGGTCAATCAACATTTTCTGAAAAATAAAGACCCTCCAGAACACTCCCTGTATTAGCTTCCTAACGGTGACATGACAAAGTACCACAGATTTTGTGGTTTAAACAACAGAAATTTATGTTCTCACAGAAGGTAGGAGCCTAAATTAAATGGCTAGCCAGGTTGTTTTCTCCTGCTGCCTGTCTCTTTTGGCCTCTCCCTGCCATTTCAGATAGTTGTACCTCTTTGCATGCACACATGTCTTTGTATGCCCTAATCTCCTCTTCTGATAACTTCAACAGTCAGATTGGCTTAGGTCTACTCTAACAGTCTCATCAGACCCTGATGCTGGGACGGATTGGGGGCAGGAGGAGAAGGGGACGACAGAGGATGAGATGGCTGGATGGCATCACCAACTCGATGGACATGAGTTTGAGTGAATTCCAGGAGTTGGTGATGGACAGGGAGGCATGGCGTGCTGTGATTCATGGGGTCACAGAGAGTCTGACACGACTGAGCGACTGAACTGAACTGAGCAGTCTCATTTTAACTTAAATACTTCTGTAAAGGCCTTATCTCAAATACAATCACATTCTAAAGTACCAGAAGTTGAGGTTTCAGTATGTGAATTGGGGAGGGCTCAGGGATGGGGACATAGTTTAGTCCATAATAGTCCCTAACTCAGTTTTGGAAACTAGCATAATCTTTATCTCTTCAGATATTTCCCCTTCTCTTTCCTCTTCTTCTCCTTCTTCCCCTTCACCTCCTCCTCCTTCTTCTCTCTCTCTCCCCAACTCTCTCTTCCCTCTCCCTTAGGATTCAAATTATGCATATGTTATAATATTTGATATAGTCCCAGAATTCTTGGATACTCTGTTCTGTTTCACTTTCCCTTTTTCTCTGTGTTTCAGTCTGGGTACTTTCTATAGACCTAGCTTTAAGTTCACTAATTCTTTCCTCAGCTGTGTCAAATCTACTGATGAGCCTGACAAATGCATTTTTCACCTCTGTTATTGGGTACTACATTTCTAGTGTTTCCATTTGACTTTTTTATAGTTTCCATCTCTTTGATGAAATTGTCCATTTGATCTTGCATGCTGTCTGCCTTTTAAACCTCTGTTGAGTAATTCCAACATCTGTGTCAAATCTGAGTCCAGATCTGATGATTGCTTTGTCTTTTAGAGGTGTGTTCTTTTTTGTTGCCTTTTTATATACTTTAAAATATTTTCTACATCCATGAACAGAAACCAGAAGTCTAACATAACTTTGATATCAAAATCTGAAAAGACCATTAAGGAAAGGGCATTATGGACATCATTAAACAAAATATTGGAAAACAAAATTTTTAATGCATAAAAAGATAATAAATCGTGACTTCATTAGGTTTACTCTCTCCAAAATAAGTGATTTAGCATCAGAAAAATGAATTAATATAACTCACAACATTAAGATTAAAGGAGAAAAATAATTTAATAAGATTAAAGGAGAAAAATAATTTATAATTTGCAATTATCTCAATAATTGCAAAAGTAGCATTTGATATATTCCACAATAACTGTGGAAAATTCTGAAAGAGATGGGAATACCAGACCACCTGACCTGCCTCTTGAGAAACCTATATGCAGGTCAGGAAGCAACAGTTAGAACTGGACATGGAACAACAGACTGGTTCCAAATAGGAAAAGGAGTACATCAAGGCTGTATATTGTCACCCTGCTTATTTAACTTCTATGCAGAGTACATCATGAGAAACGCTGGGCTGGAGGAAGCACAAGCTGGAATCAAGATTGCCAGGAGAAATATCAATAACCTCAGATAGGAGGAGGAGCTAAGATGGCGGAGGAGTAGGACTGGGAGAACACTTTCTCCCCCACAAATTCATCAAAAGAACATTTAAACGCCAAGTAAATTCCACAAAACAACTTCTGAATGCCAGCAGAGGACATCAGGCACCCAGAAAAGCAACCCAAGTCTTCGAAAGGAGAGAGAAGAAATACAGCTCCACCCACCAGAACACCGACACAAGCTTCCCTAACCAAGAAACCTTGACAAGCCACCTGTACAAACCCACACAGAGCGAGGAAATGCCACAATAAAGAGAGCTCCACAAACTGCCAGAATACAGAAAGGACACCCCAAACTCAGCAATTTAAACAAGATGAAGAGACAGAGGAATACCCAGCAGATAAAGGAACAGGATAAATGCCCACCAAGCCAAACAAAAGAGGAAGAGATAAGGAATCTACCTGATAAAGAATTCCAAATAATGATAGTGAAATTGATCCAAAATCTTGAAATCAAAATGGAATCACAGATAAATAGCCTGGAGACAAAGATTGATAAGACGCCAGAAAGGTTTAACAAGGACCTAGAAGAAATAAAAAAGAGTCAATATATAATGAATAATGCAATAAATGAAATTAAAAACACTCTGGAGGCAACAAATAGAATAACAGAGGCAGAAGATATGATTAGTGAATTAGAAGATAGAATGGTAGAAATAAATGAATCAGAGAGGATAAAAGAAAAACAAATTAAAAGAAATGAGGACAGTCTCAGAGACCTCCAGGACAATATTAAATGCTACAACATTCGAATCATAGGGGTCCCAGAAGAAGAAGACAAAAAGAAAGACCATGAGAAAATACTTGAAGAGATAATAGTAGAAAACTTCCCTAAAATGGGGAAGGAAATAATCACCCAAGTCCAAGAAACCCAGAAAGTCCCAAACAGGATAAACCCAAGGCAAAACACCCCAAGACACATATTAATCAAATTAACAAAGATCAAACACAAAGAACAAATATTAAAAGCAGCAAGGGAAAAACAACAAATAACACACAAGGGAATTCCCATAAGGATAACAGCTGATCTTTCAATAGAAACTCGTCAAGCCAGGAGGGAATGGCAAGACATACTTAAAGTGATGAAAGAAAATAACCTACAGCCCAGATTATTGTACCCAGCAAGGATCTCATTCAAATATGAAGGAGAAATCAAAAGCTTTTCAGACAAGCAAAAGCTGAGAGAATTCAGCACCACCAAACCAGCTCTCCAACAAATACTAAAGGATATTCTCTAGACAGGAAACACAAAAACAGTGTATAAAATCGAACCCAAAACAATAAAGTAAATGGCAACGGGATCATACTTATCAGTAATTACCTTAAACGTAAATGGGTTGAATGCCCCAACCAAAAGACAAAGATTGGCTGAATGGATACAAAAACAAGACCCCTACATATGTTGTCTACAAGAGACCCACCTCAAAACAGGGGACACATACAGACTGAAAGTGAAGGGCTGGAAAAAGATTTTCCATGCAAATAGGGACCAAAAGAAAGCAGGAGTAGCAATACTTATCAGATAAAATAGACTTTAAAACAAAGGCTGTGAAGAGAGACAAAGATGGTCACTACATAATGATCAAAGGATCAATCCAAGAAGAAGATATAACAATTATAAATATATATGCACCCAACACGGGAGCACCGCAGTATGTAAGACAAATGCTAACAAGTATGAAAGGAGACTTTAATACCCAACTCACACCTATGGATAGATCAACTAAACAGAAAATTAACAAGGAAACACAAACTTTAAACGATACAATAGACCAGTTAGACCTAATTGATATCTATAGGACATTTCATCCCAAAACAATGAATTTCACCTTTTTCTCAAGCGCACATGGAACCTTCTCCAGGATAGATCACATCCTAGGCCATAAATCTAGCCTTGGTAAATTCAAAAAAATAGAAATCATTCCAAGCATCTTTTCTGACCACAATGTAGTAAGATTAGATCTCAATTACAGGAGAAAAACTATTAAAAATTCCAACATATGGAGGCTGAACAACACACTGCTGAATAACCAACAAATCACAGAAGAAATCAAAAAAGAAATCAAAACTTGCATAGAAACGAATGAAAATGAAAACACAACAACCCAAAACCTATGGGACACTGTAAAAGCAGTGCTAAGGGGAAAGTTCATAGCAATACCTCAAGAAACAAGAAAAAAGTCAAATAAATAACCTAACTCTACACCTAAAGCAACTAGAAAAGGAAGAAATGAAGAACCCCAGGGTTAGTAGAAGGAAGGAAATCTTAAAAATTAGGGCAGAAATAAATGCAAAAGAAACAAAAGAGACCATAGCAAAAATCAACAAAGCCAAAAGCTGGTTCTTTGAAAGGATAAATAAAATTGACAAACCATTAGCCAGACTCATCAAGAAACAAAGGGAGAAAAATCAAATCAATAAAATTAGAAATGAAAATGGAGAGATCACAACAGACAACACAGAAATACAAAGGATCATAAGAGACTACTATCAACCATTATATGCCAATAAAATGGACAATGTGGAAGAAATGGACAAACTCTTAGAAAAGTACAACTTTCCAAAACTCGACCAGGAAGAAATAGAAAATCTTAACAGACCCATCACAAGCATGGAAATTGAAACTGTAACCAGAAATCTTCCAGCAAACAAACGCCCAGGTCCAGACGGCTTCACAGCTGAATTCTACCAAAAATTTAGAGAAGAGCTAACACCTATCCTGCTCAAACTCTTCCAGAAAATTGCAGAGGAAGGTAAACTTCCAAACTCATTCTATGAGGCCACCATCACCCTAATACCAAAACCTGACAAAGATGCCACAAAAAAAGAAAACTACAGGCCAATATCACTGATGAACATAGATGCAAAAGTCCTTAACAAAATTCTAGCAATCAGAATCCAACAACACATTAAAAAGATGATACACCATGACCAAGTGGGCTTTATCCCAGGGATGCAAGGATTCTTCAATATCCGCAAATCAATCAATGTAATACACCACATTAACAAATTGAAAAATAAAAACCATGTGATTATCTCAATAGATGCAGAGAAAGCCTTTGACAAAATTCAACATCCATTTATGATGAAAACTCTCCAGAAAGCAGGACTAGAAGGAACATACCTCAACATAATAATAAAGGCTATATATGACAAACCCACAGCAAACATTATCCTCAATGGTGAAAAATTGAAAGCATTTCCTCTAAAGTCAGGAACAAGACAAGGGTGCCCACTTTCACCTTTACTATTCAACATAGTTTTGGAAGTTTTGGCCACAGCAATCAGAGCAGAAAAGGAAATAAAAGGAATCCAAATTGGAAAAGAAGAGGTAAAACTCTCACTATTTGCAGATGACATGATCCTCTACATAGAAAACCCTAAAGACTCCACCAGAAAATTACTAGAACTAATCAATGATTATAGTAAAGTTGCAGGATATAAAATCAACACACAGAAATCCCTTGCATTCCTATACACTAACAATGAGAAAACAGAGAAATTAAGGAAACAATTCCATTCACCATTGCAATGGAAAGAATAAAATACTTAGGAATATATCTTCCTAAAGAAACTAAAGACCTATATATAGAAAACTATAAAACACTGGTGAAAGAAATCAAAGAGGACACTAATAGATGGAGAAATATACCATGTTCATGGATTGGAAGAATCAATATAGTGAAAATGAGTATACTACTCAAAGCAATTTATAGATTCAATGCAATCCCTATCAAGCTACCAATGGTATTCTTCACAGAGCTAGAACAAATAATTTCACAATTTATATGGAAATACAAAAAACCTCGAATAGCCAAAGGTATCTTGAGAAAGAAGAATGGAACTCGAGGAATCAACCTACCTGACTTCAGGCTGTATTACAAAGCCACAGTTATCAAGACAGTATGGTACTGGCACAAAGACAGAAATATAGATCAATGGAACAAAATAGAAAGCCCAGAGATAAATCCATGCACATATGGACACCTTATCTTTGACAAAGGAGGCAAGAATATACAATGGATTAAAGACAATCTCTTTAACAAGTGGTGCTGGGAAAACTGGTCAACCACTTGTAAAAGAATGAAACTAGAACACTTTCTAACACCATACACAAAAATAAACTCAAAATGGATTAAAGATCTCAACATAAGACCAGAAACTATAAAACTCCTAGAGGAGAACATAGGCAAAACACTCTCCGACATACATCACAGCAGGATCCTCTATGACCCACCTCCCAGAATACTGGAAATAAAAGCAAAAATAAACAAATGGGATCTAATTAAACTTAAAAGCTTCTGCACAACAAAGGAAACTATTAGCAAGGTGAAAAGGCAGCCTTCAGAATGGGAGAAAATAATAGCAAATGAAGCAACTGACAAACAACTAATCTCAAAAATATACAAGCAACTCCTACAGCTCAACTCCAGAAAAATAAATGACCCAATCAAAAAATGGGCCAAAGAACTAAATAGACATTTCACCAAAGAAGACATACAGATGGCTAACAAACACATGAAAAGATGCTCAACATCACTCATTATCAGAGAAATGCAAATCAAAACCACTATGAGGTACCATTTCACACCAGTCAGAATGGCTGCGATCCAAAAGTCTACAAGCAATAAATGCTGGAGAGGGTGTGGAGAAAAGGGAACCCTGTTACACTGTTGGTGGGAATGCAAACTAGTACAGCCACTATGGAGAACAGTGTGGAGATTCCTTAAAAAACTGGAAATAGAACTGCCTTATGATCCAGCATTCCCACTGCTGGGCATACACACTGAGGAAACCAGAAGGGAAAGAGACCCGTGTACCTCAGTGTTCATCGCCGCACTGTTTATAATAGCCAGGACTTGGAAGCAACCTAGATGCCCATCAGCAGATGAATGGATAAGAAAGCTGTGGTACATATACACAATGGAGTATTACTCAGCCATTAAAAAGAATACATTTGAGTCAGTTCTAATGAGGTGGATGAAACTGGAACCTATTATACAGAGTGAAGTAAGCCAGAAAGAAAAACATCAATACAGTATACTAACGCATATATATGGAATTTAGAAAGATGGTAACAAAAACCCTGTGTACGAGACAGCAAAAGAGACACTGATGTATAGATCAGTCTTATGGACTCTGTGGGAGAGGGAGAGGGTGGGGAGAATTGGGAGAATGGCATTGAACCATGTATAATATCATGTATGAAACGAGTTGCCAGTCCAGGTTCGATGCACGATACTGGATGCTTGGGGCTGGTGCACTGGGACGACCCAGAGGGAGGGTATGGGGAGCGAGGAGGGAGGAGGGTTCAGGATGGGGAACACAGATATACCTGTGGCGGATTCATTTCGATATTTGGCAAAACTAATACAATATTGTAAAGTTTAAAAATAAAATAAAATTAAAAAAAAAATAACCTCAGATATGCAGATGACACCACCCTTATGGCAGAAAGTGAAGAGGAACTAAAAAGCCTCTTGATGAAAGTGAAAGAGGAGAGTGAAAAAGTTGGCTTAAAGCTCAACATTCAGAAAACGAAGATCATGGCATCTGGTCCCATCACTTCATGGCAAATAGATGGGGAATCAGTGGAAACAGTGTCAGACTTTATTTTGGGGGGGCTCCAAAATCACTGTAGATGGTGACTGCAGCCATGAAATTAAAAGACGCTTACTCCTTGGAAGGAAAGTTATGACCAACCTAGATAGCATATTCAAAAGCAGAGACATTACTTTGCCAACAAAGGTTCGTCTAGTCAAGGCTATGGTTTTTCCTGTGGTCATGTATGGATGTGAGAGTTGGACTGTGAAGAAAGCTGAGTGCCAAAGAATTGATGCTTTTGAACTGTGGTGTTGGATAAGACTCTTTTTTTTTTTTTTTTTTTTTTTTTGGAGAAGACTCTTGAGAGTCCCTTGGACTGCAAGGAGATCCAACCAGTCCATTCTGAAGGAGATCAGCCCTGGGATTTCTTTGGAAGGAATGATGCTAAAGCTGAAACTCCAGTACTTTGGCCACCTCATGCGAAGAGGTGGAAAAGACTCTGATGCTGGGAGGGACTCATTGGAAAAGACTCTGATGCTGGGAGGGATTGGGGGCAGGAGGGGAAGGGCATGACAGAGGATGAGATGGCTGGATGGCATCACCGACTCGATGGACGTGAGTTTGAGTTTACTCTGGGACATGGTGATGGACAGGGAGGCCTGGCGTGCTGCAATTCACGGGGTCGCAAAGAGTCAGACACGACTGAGCAACTGAACTGAACTTAACTGAACTGAAAGCCCTTTAATGATATAAAATTAAAACTCTTAATAAAGTACAAAAGAGGCAATAATGGAAAAGAATATAAAAAGAATATAAAAATATTATACATATATGTTAAACAACTGAATCACTTTGCTGCACAGCAAAAACTAACATAACATCATAAATCACCTGTATGAAAATAAAATAAATTTTAAAAAATAAAATGAGAGAAATTTTTAAAATAATAATTTGAAGAAAACACACATATAAAACACATACCACACTTAAGAGTGAAATGTTGAATTTATTCCCTTTGTGATTAAAAATAAGACAGAAATATTCACCATTACCAATTTTATTCAGTAATGTACTGGAGGTCCTAGACAGTACAGTATAAAGACTAGAAGAAAAGAAATAAAACTACCATACTTAGAAATCAGTTTATCAAGGTGGTTTGAAGCCAAATTAATATAACTTTGCATTTTCATATACCAGCAACAATTACTCAGAAAACAAAACAATTTAAATACCATTTATAAAAGGTCTAGGAATATCATTAACAAAAGAACAAAAGATCTCTCTGGAGAAAATAAAATTATTTTAAAAGAGATTTTAATATGAATATAGGAAGGTAGAGTAGATGCAAAGACTAGGAGTCTCAGTGTCATAAAGAAGTTTGTTCTTCCCATATTGATCTATAGATTCAGGAGAATAAATCCCAAAGGCTTTGAATTATCTACTTAATAAATAAGGGATCAAAATGCAACAATTTATGTAAAAATATGAGATGGGAAGGAAGGAGGGAGGGGAAAATGATGAAGTAGGATGGAGGAGTTGAGACTGTGTATGCATATGTGTATTTGAATGTGTTTTGAAACTTGAAAGTTGATTTTGACACTCACATGGAACTATCAAGACATTCATGAAAAAGAAAACTGGGGAATCTTGTCCTACTATGATATGATATGATATGATATGATAAAGCTCATCATAAGATACAATGATTAAAAAGCATTCTATAGGCCCAGAGATGAAAAGACAGATTAATCAAACAAAATAGAGAACTCAGAAATTGAACAATACCCATGCGGACAACTGATATATAATTGAGCTAGCATTGCAGATCAATGGTAACAGGATGAAATTTCAAAACTTGTACTGAAACAACTGGGTATTCATTTGGAAAATAAAATAATATTTCCCTTTACCTATATTTATATAAGAGGAGGGCATGCCAACCCACTCCAGTGTTCTTGCCTGGAGAATCCCCATGGACAGAGGAACCTGGTGGGCTATAGCCCATGGAGTCACAAAGAATCAGACACAACTGAGCAATTAAGGATAGCATATAATTATATAAAAATCAATTCCAGATGTTTAATCCTAAACATTTATTTGTGAAAGCAAAGGAATAAGATTTTAGAAGGTAATATTTGCTTGGTGTAAAGACAGATTTTTTTTTAATTAGACACAAAAAGCAAACCCCCTAATGAAAAAGATGGAAAATTTTGATGATACTAAAATTTAAAATTTCTATCATCAAAAACCTGGAGAAGGAAATGGCAACCCACTTTGGTATTTCTGCCTGGAAAATCCCATGGGCAGAGGACCCTGGTGGGCTACAGTCCATGTGCATATGTGCTAAGTCACTTTAGTCGTGTCCAACTCTGATCCTGTGGACAGTACCCTGCCAGGCTGCTCTGTCCTTGGGATTCTCCAGGCAAGAATACTGAAGTGGGTTGCCATGCTCTCCTCCAGGGGATCTTCCGAATTCAGTGATTGAACCCCATATCTCTTATGTCTCCTGCATTGGCAGGCAGGTTCTTTACCACTAACACAACCTGGGAAGCCCTCCATGGTGTTGCAAAAGAGATAGGACTTAGTGACTAAACAACAACCATCAAAAAACACCATAAAGATAGCAAGAAGATAAGTCACAACTGGGAGAAAATAATGCAATTCATGTAACCAAAAGAGGACTGCAATGCAGACTAGAATAATTTCTGCAAATTGAGAAAGGAAGGAAGGGAAGGAGAAAGAAAAGGAAGGAGGAAGAGAGAGGGAAAGGGAAGGAGGAAGGGAGAAAGAAAGGGGGAAAAGAGAAAGGGGGAGGGCAGGAGAAAAAAAAATGAAAAATTCTTGAACTTTAACAGAAGAAATGTGAATAGTTGTAAGAATGTACTCAACTTCCTTAATATCAAAGAAATGCAGATTAAAAGCACAATGAGCTAATACACTTGTACCATATTTGAAGAAATTGTAAATTTTACAATACCAACTGTTGCTGAGGACATGGATACAATGTCAGATTTCATACACTGCTGATGGAGGTATATATCCGTACAAATGTTTTGGAAAAAAACATTGGCAGTACTCAGAAAAGTTGAAAACATGAATTTGTTATGACCAAGTAATTCTAGATTATATACTGGAGTTATATATATATATAACTCTTGCCTTAGAGTATCTGAACCCAATTGTCTATAGAAGCATTGCCTAAAACTAGACACAATCCAAATGTACATCAATAGTAGAATAGAAAAAATAAACTGTAGTATATTCATATAGTGGAACAATACACCACAAAAAAACTGGGTAAACATCAAACTCTTATGCCAGTGAATTCCACAAACATTACTGAGGGAAAGAAGCAAGTGACAAAAAAAAAAAGAAAATTTATATTTTTTTAAGTTCAAGAAGAAAAGGAAACTCACTGCAATTTTATGATGTATACATATGAAGTATATAAAGGAAATAATTATGGCAATAAAGTAGCATATATGTTTGAGGGATAGAGAGGGGATTATGTTAGGAGCACAAAGGAAATTTCTAGAAAACTATGTTCTATTTCATAACCTAGGGTGAAGAGTTCAAGGGGTTTTACTATTGTTATTTAAGTGTTATTTAAGTTTACATAAATAATTAATCTTTAGATTGTACAACAAGTTTTTTTAAAATTAAGGTAAGGTCTTCAGTGGTCTTTCCATGTGGTACTAGTGGTAAAGAACTTGCCTGCTAACACAGGAGACCCAGGTTCGATCCCTGGGTTGGGAAGATCCCCTGGAGGAGGGCATGGCAACCCATTCCAGTGTTCTTGTCTAGAGAATCCTATGGAGAGAAGAGCCTAGCAGGCTATAGTCCATAAAGTCTCCAAGAGTCAGAAATGACTGAAGCCGCTTAGCACTCAGGCAGGCAAGGTCTTCGGTAGTCCATAACTATCCATTGAATCCAAGAGAGATTAAAAGTCTAAAGGGAAAAAACTTAAATAAATTTTATCCATATGGATATACTAGGTAACAGTTGAAAAGAATAAGATATGAACTCATATCTTATTGAGTATGAGTTTGAACTCATACCATTTGAACTCATATGGGTATACATATCCAAGATGTACACTAAGTAAAACTAACAAGTTGTAAAAATTCCATTTATGCAAATATTCCATTTATGCAAAAATTCTGAATCCCATAAAAACATATATCCCCTTATGCAAAACAGGAATTTATAAATTTATGAGTTCAGAAAACACACACACACACACACACACCTGATAATAGTAGTTATTGCTACCAAAAGGACTGACATAGTATAGAGGTGGTGTGGGGTGAAGAGAAGTTGAAGAACTCCAGGGAGAATTTTATCTAACCAGTATTACTTGTCTCTTTTATAAGGGATGTACTAACCCTGCACCAATTGTTTTTCTTATCAAAAGTCTAGGACTTCATCTTTCTCCAATGAAGGATAAAATGCCATGGGAATGTGTCTCCTCTATAAATAATTGAAAATCAGAGAAAATACGTAAAACAATGGTATTTAGACATTGGATATCTGAGAGGATAGGACTGTGGTCTGTGAGAGAAAGGGAACAAAGGAAGTAAGCCCTAAAACTATCAAAGATTAACAGCATAAAAGAAAAAAAAATTGGACTTCATCAAATCAAAAACTTTGATCTTTAAAAGACTTCTAAGAAAAAGAAAGGAAAACCACAAAGTGGGAGAATATATTTGTAGACTATGTATCTGATGAAGAACTCACATCAAGAACTTACCTTTGTGTGTGTGTGTGTGTGTGTGTGTGTGTGTGTGTATACTGCTTTATATTTTATTTTTTTAATTTATTTTTTTAATTAGAGGCTAATTACAATATTGTATTGGTTTTGCCATACATCAACATGAATCCGCCACGGGTGTACATGTGTTCCCAATCCTGAACCCCCCTCCCACCTCCCTTCCCATACCATCCCTCTGGGTCATCCCAGTGCACCAGCCCCAAGCATCCTGTATCCTGCATCAAACCTGGACTGGTGGTTCATTTCTTATATGATATTATACATGTTTCAATGC
Organism: Bubalus kerabau; assembly: GCF_029407905.1. Classification (NCBI taxonomy): domain Eukaryota; kingdom Metazoa; phylum Chordata; class Mammalia; order Artiodactyla; family Bovidae; genus Bubalus; species Bubalus kerabau. The sequence goes on from NC_073634.1 coordinate 69,095,796, forward strand.
CATTCTCCCAAATCATACCCCCCCACACACAGAGTCCAAAAGACTGTTCTATACATCTGTGTCTCTTTTGCTATCTCACATACAGGGTTATCATTACCATCTTTCTAAATTCTATATATATGCATTAGTATACCGTATTGATGTTTTTCTTTCTGGCTTACTTCACTCTGTAAAATCGGCTCCAGTTTCAACCACCTCATTAGAAGTGATTCAAATGTATTCTTTTTAATGGCTGAGTAATACTCCATTGCGTATATGTACCACAGCTTTCTTATCCATTCATCTGCTGATGGACATCTAGGTTGCTTCCATGTCCTGGCTATTATAAACAGTGCTGCGATGAACACTGGGGTACATGTGTCTCTTTCAATTCAGTTTCCTCGGTGTGTATGCCCAGCAGTGGGATTGCTGGGTCGTAAGGCAGTTCTATTTCCAGTTTTTAAAGGAATCTGCGCACTCTTCTCCATAGTGGCTGTACTAGTTTGCATTCCCACCAACAGTGTAAGAGGGTTCCCTTTTCTCCACACCCTCTCCAGCATTTATTGCTTGTAGACTTTTGGATCGCAGCCATTCTGACTGGTGTGAAATGCTACCTCATTATGGTTTTGATTTGCATTTCTCTGATAATGAGTGATGTTGAGCATCTTTTCATGTGTTTGTTAGCCATCTGTATGTCTTCTTTGGAGAAATGTCTGTTTAGTTCTTTGGCCCATTTTTTGATTGGGTCGTTTATTTTTCTGGAATTGGGCTGCAGGAATTGCTTGTATATTTTTGAGATTAGTTGTTTGTCAGTTGCTTCATTTGCTATTATTTTCTCCCATTCTGAAGGCTGTCTTTTCACCTTGCTTATAGTTTCTTTTGTTGTGCAGAAGCTTTTAATTTTAATTAGATCCCATTTGTTTATTTTTGCTTTTATTTCCAGTATTCTGGGAGGTGGGTCATAGAGGATCCTGCTGTGATTTATGTCAGAGAGTGTTTTGCCTATGTTCTCCTCTAACAGTTTTATAGTTTCTGGCCTTATGTTTAGATCTTTAATCCGTTTTGAGTTTATTTTTGTGTATGGTGTTAGAAAGTGTTCTAGTTTCATTCTTTTACAAGTGGTTGACCAGATTTCCCAGCACCACTTGTTAAAGAGATTGTCTTTTCTCCATTGTATATTCTTGCCTCCTTTGTCAAAGATAAGGTGTCCATAGGTGCGTGAGTTTATCTCTGGGCTTTCTATTTTGTTCCATTGATCTATATTTCTGTCTTTGTGCCAGTACCATACTGTCTTGATGACTGTGGCTTTGTAGTAGAGCCTGAAGTTAGGCAGGTTGATTGCTCCAGTTCCATTCTTCTTTCTCAAGATTGCTTTGGCTATTCGAGGTTTTTTGTATTTCCATATAAATTGTGAAATTATTTGTTCTAGCTCTGTGAAAAATACTGTTGGTAGCTTGATAGGGATTGCATTGAATCTATAGATTGCTTTGGTTAGTATACTCATTTTCACTATATTGATTCTTCCAATCCATGAACATGGTATATTTCTTCAACTATTAGTGTCCTCTTTGATTTCTTTCACCAGTGTTTTATAGTTTTCTATATATAGATCTTTAGTTTCTTTAGGTAGATATATTCCTAAGTATTTTATTCTTTTCATTGTAATGGTGAATGGAATTGTTTCCTTAATTTCTCTATTTTCTCATTATTTGTGCATAGGAATGCAAGGAATTTCTGTGTGTTGATTTTATATCCTGCAACTTTACTATATTCATTGGTTAGCTCTAGTAATTTTCTGGTGGAGTCTTTAGGGTTTTCTATGTAGAGAATCATGTCATCTGCGAACAGTGAGAGTTTTACTTCTTTTCCAGTTTGGATTCCTTTTATTTCTTTTTCTGCTCTGATTGCTGTGGCCAAAACTTCCAAAACTATGTTGAATAGTAGTGGTGAAAGTGGGCATCCTTGTCTTGTTCCTGACTTTAAGGAAAATGCTTTCAATTTTTCACCATTGAGGATAATGTTTGCTGTGGGTTTGTCATATATAGCCTTTATTATGTTGAGGTCTGTTCCTTCTATTCCTGCTTTCTGGAGAGTTTTTATCATAAATGGATGTTGAATTTTGTCAAAGGCTTTCTCTGCATCTATTGAGATAATCATATGGCTTTTATTTTTCAGTTTGTTGATGTGGTGTATTACTTTGATTGATTTGCAGATATTGAAGAATCCTTGCATCCCTGGGATAAAGCCCACTTGGTCATGGTGTATCATCTTTTTAATGTGTTGTTGGATTCTGATTGCTAGTATTTTGTTAAGGACTTTTGCATCTATGTTCATCAGTGATATTGGCCTGTAGTTTTCTTTTTTTGTGGCATCTTTGTCAGGTTTTGGTATTAGGGTGATGGTGGCCTCATAGAATGAGTTTGAAAGTTTACCTTCCTCTGCAATTTTCTGGAAGAGTTTGAGCAGGATAGGTGTTAGCTCTTCTCTAAATTTTTGGTAGAATTCAGCTGTGAAGCCGTCTGGACCTGGGCGTTTGTTTGCTGGAAGATTTCTGGTTACAGTTTCAATTTCCATGCTTGTGATGGGTCTGTTAAGATTTTCTATTTCTTCCTGGTCGAGTTTTGGAAAGTTGTACTTTTCTAAGAGTTTGTCCATTTCTTCCACATTGTCCATTTTATTGGCATATAATTGCTGATAGTAGTCTCTTATGATCTTTTGTATTTCTGTGTTTTCTGTTGTGATCTCTCCATTTTCATTTCTAATTTTATTGATTTGAATTTCCTCCCTTTGTTTCTTGATGAGTCTGGCTAATGGTTTGTCAATTTTATTTATCCTTTCAAAGAACCAGCTTTTGGCTTTGTTGATTTTTGCTATGGTCTCCTTTGTTTCTTTTGCATTTATTTCTGCCCTAGTTTTTAATTTCTTTCCTTCTACTAACCCTGGGGTTCTTCATTTCTTCCTTTTCTAGTTGCTTTAGGTGTAGAGTTAGGTTATTTATTTGACTTTTTTCTTGTTTCTTGAGGTATGCCTGTATTGCTATGAACTTTCCCCTTAGCACTGCTTTTACAGTGTCCCATAGGTTTTGGGTTGTTGTGTTTTCATTTTCATTCGTTTCTATGCAAGTTTTGATTTCTTTTTTGATTTCTTCTGTGATTTGTTGGTTATTCAGCAGCGTGTTGTTCAGCCTCCATATGTTGGAATTTTTAATAGTTTTTCTCCTGTAATTGAGATCTAATCTTACTACATTATGGTCAGAAAAGATGCTTGGAATGATTTCAATTTTTTTGAATTTACCAAGGCTAGATTTATGGCCTGGAATGTGATCTATCCTGGAGAAGTTTCTGTGTGCGCTTGAGAAAAAGGTGAAATTCATTGTTTTGGGATGAAATGTCCTATAGATATCAATTAGGTCTAACTGGTCTATTGTATCGTTTAAAGTTTGTGTTTCCTTGTTAATTTTCTGTTTAGTTGATCTATCCATAGGTGTGAGTGGGGTATTAAAGTCTTCCACTCTTATTGTGTTATTGTTACTTTCCCCTTTCATACTTGTTAGCATTTGTCTTACATATTGCAGTGCTCCTATGTTGGGTGCATATATATCAGAACTTATCTTTTTAAACTTAATAATAAGAAGACAAACAACTTGATTTTTCAAATGAGTAAAACATGCAAACAAATATTTCACCAAAGAAAATACATGGATGCCAAACAAGCACATAAACAAATTCTCAATATCTTTAGTCATTAAAGGAATACAACTTGAAACCACATTGAGATGCTACTTTACTTTCCTTGGAATGACCAAAATTTAAAAGACTGACAATATCTAGTGTTGGTGAGAATGTGGAATAACTGGCATTCTCATACATTGTGGGTGAGAATGCAAAATGGTACAGCCATTTTGGAAAATGTTTGGGGTACACACCATCTAGCAATTCTACTCATAAGCAATTACCCAGAGAAATGAAAACAGACTTCCACACAATTTTTGTATGCAAATGTTCATAGCCACTCTATTATGCTCAATGCCTGGGGGGGAAAATCCAAATGTCCATGGACCTGTGAATGCATTAAGAATATTATAGGACATCCACACAATGGAATACTATTCAGCAAACAAATGAGAAAGATAATGCTACCTGCAATAACATGCATGAATCTCAAAAGCAGTTCAGAAACAAACTACATAACTGCTGCCAGGCAGAGAAGGAATGAATTCTGCCTTCCTCCATCTTTTTTTCTATTGGGACCCTCAACAGATTTGATGATCCTGGGCATCAGGCATAGTTCCACTGGTAAAGAGTCTGCCTGCAATGCAGGAGACCCTGGTTCAATTGCTGGGTCAGGAATATCTGCTGGAGAAGGGATAGGCTACCCACTCCAATATTCTTGGGCTTCCCTGGTGGCTCAGCTGGTAAAGAATCTGCCTGCAATGCAGGAGACCTGGGTCTGATCCCTGGGTTGGGAAAATCCCCTGGAGAAGGTAAAGGCTACCCATTCCAGTATTGTGGCCTGGAGAATTCCATGGACTGCATAGTCCATGGGGTCGCAAAGAGTCCGACATGACTGAGTGACTTCACTTACTCACTTACTTATCCTCATTGAGGAAGGCCATCTGTTTGACTGAGTCTGCCAATTCAAACACTAACCTCATTTATATACACTGTTACTGACACACCCAGAAATAACGGTTAGCCAAATATCTAGGCACCCCATAGCCTAGTCAAGTTAACACATAAACTATCACACTTTCCTTAAAACTTTTAACCCTAATCTGGGTTAGAAACCTTCTTTGGGCCTCCCACTACACCCCGAGAATACCACTATCATTACAAAATTGAGTCAAGCCAGGATAAATTACCCAAATTTAATGACATTCTTTCTCCCAGTTTCTGAGCTCCGGAAGTTCCTTATGCTTTCACATCTGAGTTCCAGTTCTCTTCCTACAGCATCAGCAAATCTCAGGTCTCCCCTGCCCTTGTAAGCTTCAGGGTGTGCTCCATGTTATGGTCTCAGCTATTCCCTCCCTCCCTCTACTGCTAGAAGAAACTGTGGGGACCTTTGGGTCCCAGGAGTTGAGGGAGCAAGGAAGGTGGTCTACCACTCAGGCTCAGCTCTTGATTTCTTTTGTTCTTCTCAAAAACCTAAAAAAACTTCAGTTGCATCTTCTACTCTCATGGAGGCCAGTCTCCTGCAAATACCTGTTCAGTAAGTCTGAGCAAGACATTCATATTCAGCCCCATCCTTGGCTTGTGTCAGACATAATTGTACTCTAAAATCCTAAAATAATTTTGCACCATCCCAGCTGGAAGTTACAAAATGCTCTCTCCTAATTTGACATTGCAGCAAGCCCAGTTATCCTCTCCCAGTTCCTGGAATCCCCATCTAAGCAGTGGTTCACCTTTGGCTGTGGGCCTCAGATGAGCACAGAGATACTCCCAGGAGCCACCAGCCAGCATGGCCACAGAGCCCTTCCTATCAACCACCTTCAGAACACAATCAGACCCAAAACCAGGAGAACCCATCCCTGGAATGCCTTCCCCTCCAGTCTACTTCCTTCTCAAAGTCTCCAGCTATCAATGCAGTGGCTTCCCACAGATTTTCTCTCGGTGGGGAAAAGAAAATTCTGCCATATACCTAACACTTACCAGCATGACTTTCTGCTTATTTTAATGTCAGTCCCACGAGCATCTTGAAGGTAAGTACCAAACCTTGCTCATTGTCATCCTCCCAGTGTCCAGAGCAGTATTTGCCACATACCAAATTAAAAAAAAAAAAAAAAGAATGCCCCATAGTTCTCTTGAATTAGAAGAAGAATACAAGATTATGATTTATTCCCCACTCCAGTAGTCTTGTCTGGAGAATTCCATGGACAGAGGAACCTGGTGAGCTACAGTCCATGGGGTCCGACAGTCATATTGGACCCAACGGAGCATCTACACACACACACACACACAATTTATTCCAAGCACAAATCTTCAAGCAAGTCCATGAAAAGGTGGCTGTAGAAAGGCTTTAGGCATTCACCATCCCATCCCCATCAGATATTATTTGAGGTGTAAGAATGCCCAGAAGTTTTGGTGCAATGCTGAATCTGTACTGAGGGAAAGGCTTCTATTTTCATGGTAGGACTTAACTTGTGGGTCAAAAACAAGAAGATAAACTGGGCAGGAATGAGAAATGTTAGCTGAAAGATGGGGGAAGAGAAGAGAGCAGGGTAGAGACACACTGGATTGTGAAAAAAAAAAAAAACTGATAATTTGCACTCTACACATGCGCCCCGACTGTCACCTCTATCTAGACTTTAAGTTCATTTAAGAAGCAGGCTGGTTCCCACCCTTCCTACTCACAGGCTTAGTCTCCATGGCCCCTGTTTTCCAAGGGCTTCAGTCCTCTGGCAGACAGATCAACAGAGCTCTACTGCAGTTCCATTTCTGTCCTCCCCTGCAATGAATACCCTCCAGCCTTCTTTCACACCGTGTGAATTAAAAGCACTTCAGTGAGAAATTTACTGAAGGAATACAGTTTCAAGGCCATTTGGCAGCCATGTGGTGTCAGTGGTACCAGCAGCGGTTCACCTTTGGCTGTGGGCCTCAGATGAGCACAGAGATGCTCCCAGGAGCCACCAGCCAGTGGCCACAGAGCCCTTCCTAGCAACCATCTTCAGAACACAATCAGACCCAAAACCAGGGGAACCCATCCCTGGGATGCCATCCCCTCCAGCCTACTTCCTTCTCAAAATCTCCAGCTCTCAGTGTAGTGGCTTCCCACAGGCCTTCTCTCAGGGAAGAGGAGAGGTTTGCACCACCCCTCCCCCTTCTCCATTTTTGAAATGGCTCCAGGAGTACCAGATGTACAGACTCTTCCAGAAGGGTGTTGGAGGAGAGTGCAGCGCACTGAGAGCACCGAGGTGCCCTGATTATGCAAGGAATATGAGAGCCCCTCTATTCATCACCTCGAGGTAGACTATTAAACCTCTGGAAGCCTTCCACACGGTTTAGGAATGGAGATCCATTATGCCCTCCCTCAGGTTCCATTGAACACCAGCGAAGAAACATATGGTGAGTCAGTTCTAATGGAATTCCACACCACATGCCGGCTCTGCGCACAGCGCCGGGCGGGGTAGGGAAAGCTGGCCCCAAGCAGCCTTTGATGGCAGCTTCTCTGAGCACTTTCTGCGACAGGATTTTCTTGCTTCCACCATGTAGCGATGGGAGGCTGGGGGAATTTGTCATCTTCTAACAAAGAATTTGTTGAGGAGTGTAGCCATCGCTCTCTGTCCTCGTCTCTTAGATGAGTTCATTAGCTGACCTTGGGCCAGTCACTTCGCCCCTGACCCCCACCCTCACCCCCACCCCCAGCCAAACCTCAGTCTTCTTCTCCTTAAAATAGCCACAGACAATACACCACTCCGATTTCACATGTTTTTTAATAAGGAAACACCTCAGCAGAAAGAACAGTCTTTTGGAAAGCATTTCAGATTTGTGTCATTTACCATCACCATCCACCTCCCAGATTTTCTATCTCCAACCCATCTCTCTAAGATATAGGAGTCAACCACTCTCTTCTAAGGAAGGTTGAAACTAAAGCAATAAAACTAGAGTATTAATAGTAGTGATACCAAGAAAAAAAATTCTCCAAGACTACTAAAGATGAGCTCTAGAGTCAATTCCTCTTCAGCAGGTATTAATAGAATTTTAAGAACAAAAACCTACCTTCCCCTTTTGTCTTCCTTCTCCCTGACTCAAAAATAAATAAATAAATAAAAGTGATTATGGAGTGAGAGCCATACTGATGATTTTGACTGATCAACTGGAGAAATTTAGATAAATTTGGCTCTTCATTAACTGCAGCTGTTGGTTCTTTCAGTGCCTTAATGCAATTTATCATTTGAACGTGCTGGCTGAGGAGTGGTTCTCGAGTTTTCTTTTGCTTTCAATCGTTAATCCTAACAGTATGAATCCAATTTCTATAGTTAGCCTTGAAAAAAGTCCCTTTCCTCTCCTCTAAGGTTGTTCTTATTGAAAAGTTATGCTTTTAGAACAGTTTCTCTCTCTCTCTCTCTGTCTCAAACACACAGACATGCACTCATGCACGCACACATGAACGAGCACAGCACTATCAAGAAATTCCTATTCAAACCCAAATCCAGCTCCTGTGCCCTAAAAGGGCATGTATAAGAAACTCTCTGGAGGCAGCTCTCCGATTCCCACGCCCCCTCCCTGCCACCGCCCCAGCTTATCACAGTCCCCACGTACTTCCTTATTTAGCACATGCTGAATTTGGCCTCCAAATTCAAGCAAACAGAAGTAAGGTCTCCCTGGGCTTCTTTAAGTGGTAAAGAATCTGCCTGCCACTGCAGGAGACATGGGTTTGATCCCGGTCGAGAAAGATCCCATATGCCATGGAGCAACTAAGCTCATGTGTCATAACTATTGAGCCTGTGCTCTAGAGCCCAGAAGCCCCAGTTACTGAATCCATGTGCCGCAACTACTGAAGCTGGAGCGCCCAGAGAAGCTACCAAATGAGAAGCCTGCGCGCAGAAACTAGAGAGCAGCCCCTACTCCTCACCACTAGAGAAAACCCGCACACAGCAACAAAGACCCTGTACAGTCAATGAATAAAATTTTTTTTAAAACATAGGGGGGGAAAAAGGGCATCTGGCCTCCAAACCTCAATGAGATTTCCAGCTCCAGTGCACAAAAAGAAAGTTTTGTGGTTCCACATGACTTGTCTGTGAATGAGGGCTGTGAGGTGATAAATGACCTCCAAACAATATTGGCTTATTTAAACTAAACTATTATTCATTTATACAGGAGGATGAATCATGATGATCTGGATTTTAAAAAATGAAGGGGAGACAGCCTCAGAACTTGTTTCTTGCGGATATTCCAGGAGTAGCATGATGCTGGGCTTTATGTGGTTTCTCTTTATTCTTAGAACTTTAGTTACTGTCTTAATTATTACATTGTTTCTTTTGGAAGGGGGAGGAGAAACAGACAGACTGTATTCTCTCTTTTCATGCCATAATGGATTCAATGTCAAGAATAATTAAATGCCACAGGGTGGTAGCCACCAATGGATGCTGACATCTTTCAGGAAAACCCACCCAGGAAAGAAGAAAATAGAAACATCTCAGCATCTCTGTGTCTTTCCTGACTTCATTATGTAGGCGGAGATCCCAACATCTTAAACTAAAATGGAAAAAAAGAGCAGCACATCCTCTGTAAGCTATTAATTATCCTGTGTTTGGAATGAGAGTGTTCAGAAGAACAAACGTGGATGTTGTAACATTTTCCAAAGTAGAAGAAGCAGAGTGTTTACTCCTATGCATGCTGACAAAAGGAAGCCCCCCAAAATAAAGGTCACTCCAGAGAACTGAGAACCAAGATGGGGCATCTTCAAAGGTCCCCATTCTGAGTTTTCGAGGGAGCAAAGGTGGGCAAGGAAGTAAGGGAGATGTTACTGGCTAGTTTATCAACAACTGATTAAAAGGTTCTACTTCTAGTTCTAAGAACTAACTGCAAACAAAATCACTGATGCGTATCTGAGGTAGATGGGACTGAGTTAAGCACTGGAAAAGCACTAAAATCTTTTAGGAAAATCAGGAAACCAATGTCAGCCATGGTATGGACTCTGAAGTTCAAGTTCACCTTGAATTGCTAAAGCCAGGGCAGTGCTAAAGCTAATGCACTTTCAGGGCATTTTACTCACTCTAGCAAAAAAAAAAAAAAAAGTCATCATAGCACACATCAGTGATTTTAGTTCAGCAGAAAAGTTGGCCCCTCTGGGAGTAGCAAAATCTGTTAGACAAATGATAGCCTAGAAAATGTACTATCCTCTATAAGTTCCCAACACTCAGTGAAGAGCCTATTAATTTCCATGTGTTGAGCACAAGCCTCAGTTCTCCATACAACTTGAATGATAACTAATATCTCCACAACGTTACAATCACACACATCCCATCTCTTCTTTTTTTCATTTTGTGGGGGACTCTCCTCTCTCCCTGCCTGTCCCCCCAGTCTTCTTTACTATTAATATTAAGAACTTGTTCTTGATTCTGTATTTCCTTGTTTCAATATCCCATGCTTTGAGGAGCCAGTCGCTCACTCCTGGTTCACAGATGACGTACACAGATAAAGCAAAAGCCTTACCAAGTCAACAAGCAGGGCCAGGCCAGATGCTATCAGCTCTTCTGTGGGAAGTTGCGATGCAATCCCCTGAGCTATGAGGGAACCTGATGGGAACAGAGAGTGCAATTCTGTCATCCCAGCTGCAAAATAAATGTCAGATTTTTAAACACCAGCCCCAAGTCCTCCTTCCCTTTTTCTCTCAAGAGCCACCAACTAAACACTTGACTATAAGACGTGCCATGAAAACTCGGAGCTCTGCAGGAACCCCAAGACCCAGTACTTCTCCAGGATGCATCTCAGGTCAGAGATCTTTCCAAATGGCTCAGAATGGAAGGCCAAGGGCCTTCTTGGTTCTCCTTGAGGTGTTAGAATTCCTCCTCCTCACTCCCAAATGAGTACACACCACACCAGAAATTCCAGCCCACAAAACTAAATGCGACAGTGTTACACCCCAGGGTCCCAGGGTTCTTGACCTTCCCACATCAAAAGCAATAGCCTAGGGGCCTATTCAGACAACAAATTCAGGCAAGGCTTTATTGGGGTCCCTGCTACAGCAGTGGGGAGAAGGAAAAAACAGCATATTCCCTTGCTTGCTTACTTCTTGTTGGGGTCAAGTTTGTTCCTTCTGTGGGGTGAGGAGCTTCCCTGATAGCTCAGTTGGTAAAGAATCTGTCTCCAATGCAGGAAACCTGCGTTCGATTCCTGGGTTGGGAAGATCTGCTGGAGAAGGGATAGGCTACCCATTCCAGTATTCTGGCCTAGAGAATTCCATGGACTATAGAGTCCAAGATGTCGCAAAGAGTTGGGCACGACTGAGCAACTTTCATTTCACATGGGGTGAGGGTAGGGTTATGTCCAGGGGTCAGGCCAGAGGGGGAGCTTAGGTGGTTTGCCCACCCCTTAGATGCAGTTGTGTGCAGAGGGCATACACAGTACCCTGCTTTTGTTCCTGACACTCTGGTTTTCTTCCAGGCCCTTCAAAACTGTGGCAGTTGAGTTTCTTGATCTCTTTGTATCTCTTGGGACCAGAAATTTGCCCCGACTGTGCATGTACCAGTTATTTTTAGTCCCATACAGTTTCTTTGTAGTTTGTTTCTTGAGGAGAGGTGTGTCCAGGTGCAAGCATTACAGCTCTGCAGTGAAGGGTCCCAGGTCCCAGGCCTCTGTCAGCAACACAGCAGCAGGGTTCCAAGAAAGATTTATTCCACATCCCTCCAACCCAATCACTCCCTTTCAACCCTTTGCTCTGTGCTCTTCCCATCTCTGAATAGGGTGAGGAGTCAGAACAGAGCACACAGGACCCCAACATCAGCTCTCACTGTCTTATACCAGAAGCCTATTGAAAGAACATTGCCAGCACTCCACACCCACATAAAAAACAAAGCACAACAAATGTCATTAGTTTGTGTATCTCTTACCACCCAAGAAGATACTATCATCATGGCTACCACCCCAGTTTCTGGTTGGAAAACAACTACTCAATATTACTGTGCATAAGTCTGTAGCAAATGAATCAATAGTTATTTGAATACCTATTGTCATAGATACAAAATGCTTTATAGCCCAAGTTCAGTTTGAGTGCCATAGTTCAAATTCCTGACCTTGAAACAAAATTTGCAAACAACTGACTCTCCTGACCCCCAGAGAACTTTCCTTGGACACTCTGACCACCTTGGAGAAGCAAGCCTGTCCCCTACCAACTGGGCAATCAAGAACTTTCCACACTCCTGTCTGCCTCCTCAATGAGAAGTATGACTTTAAGAACTAGAGGGGAGATAAAGAGATGATGTACTCAGTAAATATTTATCGAGCCCCCAGTATGTTCCAGGCAGTGTTCAGGGACAAAAGACATAATGATAAACTGGGTGACCAGGCAGCTTACTCTCAATTGATTCATCCAGTCCTCACAATCTTGTGAGGTCTATAACCACATGACTTAACCAACAAAGAAAGGTAAGAAACTCATGCAAGCCCCTCCAAATAGAATGGATAGGATTGGGATTGAAATCCAGGTCTGCAAATTCCAAACCACTGTTCTTCCCAGGAGATCTCACTGCCCCCTGAGTTTGTAAGGGATGAATGCAAGATCAAGACCTGTCCTATTGTTCTCTTGCCTGTTATTAGAAAACTGGTAAGGAGATAATCTTGGGTGCCAATCATACCCACTCCTTGTTCAGTCCAGGGCTGGACCATTGTCAGTGGGAAAGGGGACCTCCTGTTGGTCCCCGCCACTGATAACACACGATCACATGCTGATGCCAAATGATCCAACAGGCCCATTTGTCCTCTGGGTATAAGCTTAAGCCACCAGCAATGCCAAGGACTCCAAAATAAAGTGTGAGGAAAAAAAATTTTTAAGAAGAGTTGATACTTTAAAAAATGAAAACACACCAACATAGTAAGATAAGAATTCTGTTAGATTTCTTTATGTGTTTTATAGAGCTTTGTGTTATTTTCACTCTGAATGACATAGAGAAAGAGGGATTCTAAAATCCTGTAGTGCTTGAGGCCTCTAAAACTCTTAATCTGACCTATGAGGGGCGCTTAGAAGAGTCTACTCAGGCCTGTCTTGTGTCCAAAAGAGAAGGTACACATTCGACCTCTGGTCTTTAGAAAGAGAAGGTATTATTATTCCCATTTTACATAAGTAACTGCAATACTAACCTCAGATATGCAGATGACACCACCCTTATGGCAGAAAGTGAAGAGGAACTAAAAAGCCTCTTGATGAAGTGAAAGTGGAGAGTGAAAAAGTTGGCTTAAAGCTCAACATTCAGAAAACGAAGATCATGGCATCCGGTCCCATTACTTCATGGGAAATAGATGGGGAAACAGTGGAAACAGTGTCAGACTTTATTTTGGGGGGCTCCAAAATCACTGTAGATGGTGACTGCAGCCATGAAATTAAAAGACGCTTACTCCTTGGAAGGAAAGCTATGACCAACCTAGATAACATATTCAAAAGCAGAGACATTACTTTGCCAACAAAGGTCTGTCTAGTCAAGGCTATGGTTTTTCCTGTGGTCATGTATGGATGTGAGAGTTGGACTGTGAAGAAGGCTGAGCGCCGAAGAATTGATGCTTTTGAACTGTGGTGTTGGAGAAGACTCTTGAGAGCCCCTTGGACTGCAAGGAGATCCAACCAGTCCATTCTGAAGGAGATCAGCCCTGGGATTTCCTTGGAGGGAATGATGCTAAAGCTGAAACTCCAGTACTTTGGCCACCTCATGCGAAGAGTTGACTCATTGGAAAAGACTCTGATGCTGGGAGGGATTGGGGGCAGGAGGAGAAGGGGACAACAGAGGATGAGATGGCTGGATGGCATCACTGACTCGATGGACGTGGATCTGGGTGAACTCCGGGTGTTGGTGATGGACAGGGAGGCCTGGCGTGCTGTGATTCATGGGGTTGCAAAGAGTTGGACACGACTGAGTGACTGAACTGAACTGAACTGCAATACACAATATAGTAAAATGACTTAGCCAAGGTCATACAGGAAAAGCTAATACTAGACCAGAAGCTGAGTTTTTCTGTCCCCTCCAGCACTGCTCTCTACCACCCTCCCTGAGAGTTGGGAGGATAAGTGCTATCAAAAGTACAAAAACTGGGGGTGCCAAGACACCAAGACAGTGAAGTGAGAGACTCAAGTCCCTGATCCCCAACAAAAATCAACAATTAGACAGCTATCCACGAACACAAAAAGCTCTAGGAGAGCTCAAGAGTCCATTTAAGAAAATTCAGCAATGCAGCAGAACAAAACACCTAAGAATAACCACACCAACAAGGCTGGAGGAACAGCTCCATTATGCCTGCAGCATCCCATCCCCCAGGCTAGCAGTGCTCAGCTCCAGGAGAGAATTTCCAGATACAAAAGTTCCTCTCACCAGAAAGGGAGAGAAGGGTGAGTGACCAGTGTCCCAGCCTTTTGGGGCACTCCACAAAGACCCACTTCAGTTTCATCCCACCCAGAGACCAGTAAAGCTGAAAGGTATAGAAACAGCAAGGAACAAGGAAGAAGAGCAAGGGCCACCACTATTAGTCACACTGTGGGGGTGACCAGGACTCCCAGAGACCTGTTCTGCACAGGACTGCAGCAGGTTTTGCCACTGAGAAATCAACAGCCAGCACAGCAGCTGTTGATGCCCTGCAGATTTCACCACCTTTTACCTCTCAGGTATTCCCATTTGTAGACTCCAGCCACCTAAGTCCCTCCATGCTCTCTTCCACCACTGCCCCCAGCAGAGCCTGGGACACACACCTGCTCAGGCTTTTGTGGTTGCACAAAAGGAGACATGAGCCTAGATGCCTGCAGCTGCTTCCTACCCCCTTGTGCATACTTGGAGCTGCATTTCCAGCCCTAGACTTGCACACCACCAGCCTGATTCTCATTACCAGCTTCTACTGCCACAAGCACAAATGTGGCAAGATCCTGTAGCCGCAAAAGTGCACATAAACAGCCAGGGCACCCAGAACTGCTTGTGGGCCTGGATCCAGCCCTGTTTCTTGTTACTGGTCCATACCACTGGGCTTACCTGCAGCGAGTTACTCCAGCAGTGCACCTGCACGCCCCAGCCTGATTTTCTTCATCAGCCTCCACTGCCAGGTGTTCGTGCATGGGAAGAACCTACAGTCGCAAGAGTACATATGAACAGCCAGCACCCCTGCAGCTGAAAGTATGCCTGCAGATGCCGCAGGTCCTTGATTCTAGTCCTAGCCCCCACCACTTTGTGAGTATCTACAACCAGCCCCGACTGCTACGTAGGCATCTGCAGCCAAAACTCACAGCTAAGTGTGTGTGCTCAGCTGGTTTTGGCCACCACTGCTGCCTGCCACGGACCCTAGCTACTGAACCTGGAGGTGCTGCCGAGGACACCACTGACGACCCGCTCCCTGCTCTGCAGCACTAGCCAAGCACCACACAGTTGTCGTGGCTGTGGACCCTGGTGGCCTGAGCCAGAGACTTTATGTCCTTCTGGAAACACAGTTGCCACACTCTCCTGCACTTGGCACTCCACATCAACATACCCAGGGTCACAGAATGATCTAGAGTGCTCCCACCTGCATGTGCAAGTCTTTCTGGAAATACCAAAGCCAGCAAATATAAAACCACCTACACAAGCCTATAGGAATCACACAATATTGGGAAAACATTACACCACCAAAGTAGCACAGCGAACTTCCAGTACATGATAACAAAGCAATGGAGACATATGAATTGCCCAACAAAGAACTCAAAATAATTGGTCTCAGAGAGCTACAAGAGAACAGAGATAAGTAATATAACTAAATCAAGACATCATTATAAGAACAAAATGAGAAATTCAACATAAAGATGGGAGACATAGAAAAGAACCAAGCAGAAATTTTTTTAGCTGAAGAATACAATGACTGAACTAAAAAAGTCAATAGAGAGCTTCAGCTTAGTTACCTCAAAAGCAGATCATTCAAAATTATCCAGTCAGGAGATCAAAAATAGAAAAATGAAAATGATAAAGAAAATCTACTTGAATAAGGAGAAGAAAGAAAAAAAGAGGCAAGAACCTTACTTACATAAATAATGATTGAGAAATTCCCAAACCTGGTGAGAGATTTGGATATCCACATTCATGAAGCTAATAGATTCCCCTATTATTTCAATCCAAAATTTCTTCTCCAAGACACATTTTAACAAAACTGTCTAAAATCAAATATAAAGAGAGAATTTTCCAAGAAGCAAGAGAAAAAACAATTCTCTCATACAAAGGAACCCCTATAAGTCAATCAGCAGATTTCTCAGAGACCTTGAAGGCCAGGGGAGATTGGGACAATACATTCAAAGTGCTACAGAAAAAAACTTTCAACAAACAATATTTTACCCAGCAACATTGTCCTTCACATATGAAGGAAAGATAAAGAGTTTCCCAAACAGACAAAAGCTGAGAGTTCATCATCACTAGACCTGACTTGCAAGACATGCTGAATGAGCTTTGAAGTTGAAATGAAGAGATGCTAATTATTAACATAAAAATATAATACACTGGTAATGATAAATATATAGTCAGATTTAGAATATTTTAATGCTGTAATATGTTAGCATTTCTAACCATTTCTCTCCGGTTTAAAGGTTAAAGACAAAAGTATTTAAATGGCTATAAATACAAAAAAAATGTTAATGGATACACAATATAAAAAGATGTAAATTGTGAATCAAAAACATAAAATGTGGAGGAGGAGTGAAACTGTAGAGTTTCTGTATGCAGTTGAAGTTGTGATTGGCTTGAAATAGACTATTTATATCAATAAGATGTTTCAAGTAAGCCTAAGAGGTAAACACAAACCAAAAACCTATAGCAGATACACACAAGATAAAGAGAAGGAAATTAAAGTATACCACTAGGAAAATCATCAATTCACAAAGGAAGACAGCAAGAGAGGAACAAAAACTACAAAACAGCCAGAAAACAATAAGAGGCAAGAGTAGGTCTTTACCTATCAATAACTATTAAATGTAAATGGATTAAAGGCACCAAACAAAAAGTATAGAGTGGTTGAATGGATTAAAAAAAAGACTCAACACTATGCTACTACAAGAGACTTACTTTAGCTTCAAGGACACACAGAGGCTAAAAGTGAAAGATGGAAAAAGATATTCTGTGCATGTGGAAAACAAAAGAGAACAAGAATAACTATACCTTTATCAGAAAAGGTTGACTATAAGTCAAAATTTACACACTTTATGGGGTTTTCACAGCAAGTATACGGGGGTGGTTTGCCATTGCCTCCTCCAGTGGATCACATCTTGTCGGAACTCTCCACTCTGACCTGTCTGTCTTGGGTGGCCCTGACTGGCATGGCTCACAGCTTCATTGAGTTACGCAAACCCCTTTGCCATAAGAGTCGGACTCAGCAATTGAACAAACAAACACAGTCAAAAATTGCAAGAGATAAAAAAAAAGAGTTATGTAATGTTAAAGAGGTCAATTCAAGATGATATAATAACTGCAAATATATATATATGCACCCAACATTGGAGTACCTAAATATATTAAGCAAATACTTACAGATCTGGAGGGATTAATAGACAATACAATAATAGTAAGTACTTCAATATCCTACTTTCAGCAACGGTTAGATCATCCACACAGAAAATCAATAAGGAAACACTGGACTTAAACTATACTTTAAGTCAAATGGACCTAACAGACATATGCAAGACATTCAATTAAACAATAGCAGGATACATATTCTTCTTGAGAGTACATGAACTATTCTTCAGGATAGAAACACAACATACCAAAACTTATGGGATGTAGCAAAAGCAGTTCTAAGAGGGAATTTTATAGAATAAATGCCTACCCAGGTGTACATCCCCACTCAAACTTCATCTCAGGGTTTTCAGTATTCAATAGGAATTTTAATCACGTGGTATGCTCCTCAGTAACCTTAGAAAAATATCTCAGCAGACAGGCCTGATGGGATGAAGAGGAAGTAGAGTCCAGCATGCCTTATAGAGACAGAAACCATAGAAGTCAGTCAGTGTTCAAGATCCAGACTGACAGCTTATGCCCTTGGAAGACTCTCTTCAGACAATCCTTCTCTCATATTGTCATTAAAATGAGTCAGGACTTCTCCCTGTGTCCTAAAGCCTCTGTCCATCCCTCCTGTTTAAATTTGTGATTGGTTCATCATGCCCTTTTGAGCAGAGGTCAGCTCACAGATAGGCTGGCTTGAAGTCAAGTGCTCAACTCCTGTAGTCCAGTTATCTCTGTGCAGAAGACTAGGTCATGTGCTATACACTCTTGTTACTCCAGGTGTGTGCTCTGGGGACCGGCAGCATCCATGTCACCAGGGAGCTTATTAGAAATGCAGATTCTTTCAGGTCCCACAGAGACCTACTGAATCGAAATATGCATTTAACAAGATCCTCCTGGGTAATTCATAGGCTCATTGAAGTTTGAGAAGAGATGGTATAGAATATAGCCCTTCAAGTTGGGAACTGCTCTGAGCTTCGTCACAAGCAAGCCACTGTGGACAGCACTGATTACTCAGTCCCATCTTAAGCCACGAATCACAATGATAACAGCATTATCTATTCCTCCTTTTACTTACATCTTTTTATAATAGATCCTAGAATCACAAAATCTGCAAAAAAGGAAAAGAGGGATCTCTTGGTGACATTTCAGGTACCATAATGGGCAATTGGAGAAGAGATAATTATTTATTGTGGGAGAAATTTTTATTGAAAAAATGTGTTATGTTTGCTTTGTCTTGTATCAGAGTCCTTCATCATCTATTAAGCTTGCCTCCAGAGAGGCTACTTATTCTGTTGACTCTTCTGTCTCCATATAAAAACAACCCCGCCAAAGAAACTGTCTCTACCTTCTGCTGTAATGAGTGCTCACCTTGAACCATCACTACTAACTCCCTACAGAAAGGGGATCCTAAGGTTTTCTATCCAACCTCCTGACTTTATGGCTTCCCTGGATAGCTCAGCTGGTAAAGAATCTGCCTGCAATGCGGGAGACCTGGGTTCGATCCCTGGGTTGGTAAGATCCCCTGGAGAAGGGAAAGGCTACCCACTCCGGTATTCTGGTCTGGAGAATTCCATGGACTACAGTCCATGGGGTCGCCAAGAGTCAGACACAACTGAGTGACTTTCACTTTCCTTGCTGTATAGTTGTGGGAACTAAGGCCAAAGAGAGATGAGATTGAGACAAGTTCACAGAGCTGAGTAAAGCTTTATCCTCTGTGAGGATTCCCTTCACTAAACAGAGCTGCCACCAGACAAATTCTCTCGCGTGTAGATTGTTGGGATGGGAGGTTGGGAGGACACATCAAGGGTGCTTCTGGGAGAGCACTTTGCTAGAGAAATTTTGGATAAGGGCCTGGAATCTAAGGGCCTGGGCCAGACTCCGTTCCTCAGAGTATGGATGCCACAGGACCTTCCAGGACCTTCTGGAAGAGCTTTTATGAAAACACCAAGTACAAAACATGAAAACAACTGCCCCAGCTGCTCCTGGGGTCGCTGTATTCTGACTGCAGCTGTGGGAATTGTTGTTGAATTCCATTCTCGATGTTGCTCTAAAAGCATTTCAAAGAGGTTCAGAGAAAGCCGGGTGCACTTTGGTAAATTGGAAACTATTTGTGACTAACCATCCATCACCATCTCTCAACATTCTCCATCAGAAAGAGGTGGGGGCCAAGGGGGCAGAAGGTCAGACCCAAGTCGGGGGGGCTACTCACAGTCCCAGTTGCCCCTGTCTTTCTGGGAGACCCTAGAATAATATATGTCCCTTCTTGTCCTTGCCAAGGAGATTTTTAGAAGAAGGAAAAGGAAAGATGAAGAAGCAGCAGACACTTCTGTTTGCCATATACCTGCTTCTCAAGCATTGTAAGCATCTGTGAAGTTAAAATAGAAAGTCCTTTCCCATGAACATTCTTCCATAAATACTAATTATGCTGACACTGCATTTTCTTTAATACCTGCTCCTGTAATTGTCTCCAAGCTAGAGACATTTGTTAAGAATCGTTATTATTCAACTACTTTTTCTCACTATTCAGTCTTAAAATGTAGAAATGTTACTGCAATCCTTCCTAAGATTTACAGAATATGTTTCTTTCGTGTTTGGGCTGCTGCTGCTAAGTCGCTTCAGTCATATCTGACTCTGTGAGGGGGAGGCAAAAAGGATGATGAAGACATTTAGCAAAAGAAGAAAAGGATTTATTATTCCATTAAGGTAAATTTCAAAACCAGATAAAACCGAACTATAGTTGTTAGGTATTTCTGCTAAGGTGAAAAGCCAGGAGGTGATTACCATAGGGCTGGGATAGTGGTTAACTTGAGGGTAGTGATGGGTGGAAGCATAGGGGATGGGAGGGAACTCAGAAGTACAGGTCAAGTTCTACCTCTTGACTTGAGTGGGGGTTACATGAGGACTCACTTTCTGATCCATTTTGAACAATGCAATTTAATTTTTTGTTGCATCTTTTTATTTGTGTCTATTTCACAATTTAAAAAAAAATTAAGGGAAAAAAGGTCAAGGTTTAGAAATGTATGTCAGCCACCAAGACCTTCACTTGTATGAAACCATATTTGATTGTGTTCCCCCTGAGTGACAAGGGAACAGACATCTCCAAGAGGGGCAAGCTGTAGACAAAATGAGCAGTAGGCAAGCCTTCCCTGATCCATTCCTATCTTCTAGGTTATTAGAGGATAACCAACTGGGCTCATTCTGGTGCTCATTTGTATAAGTTTTTAGCCTCAGGAAGTGCTCCCCAAATATTTTTTTCAAGCAAGACCCTTTAAAGGGACACTTACAAGGAGGTAATCATATATAAAATACACAAGTTTTGCTGCATGGGTATAACTGAATTATCCCCATCCTGATTCCTCATTGAGATCTACAAGTGACCCCAAAGGCACTTTCTGGAGGGCCTCCTAGGCCCTTGAGAACACAGTTAAAAAATCCTAATAAATAGCCATTGGTTAGCCACTGATAACCTTGAAGCCAGGACAGTGGTCAGGGGAACTGGGGTGTAGGATAGATAAGTCTTAATGTGAGAATGAAGGTGAAGCAGAGTTAAAGTGTCAGCTGGTTAGGGACTCATGGAGGGACTCAGGGCAGGTGGAGAGCAGTGGATGCCAGCCACTGAACAACATGCTGAACAGGGACCCAATCATGGGACTAAGTTGTGCAAATGAGCGTGAGAACACGTCCACTTAGTTAACATGAACAGAGCTCCCAAAGATCCCCAAGGAGTCTTGCTAATGGTGGGAGTGGCAGAGACTCCAGAAGGCCCAGAGAGAAACACTTCGGGTCACGCAGACCTTTTCTTACATAACGAGTAAGTAATGCCTGCCCCATGTTCCAGTGAAATTAAAGAAATAAAATAGCTGTGATTTTTTTTCTAGTAGGGCATATCACTGGGAAGATGATCTGCTGCCACAAAACAAGGCTCTCCTTCTCCCCACCCTGCCACCCTTGCCTTGAAATGAAACAGAGACAAGCAAATTTACTGGGCAATCCTCTACTTTTCTCCAAGCAGAAGAGAGGAGGAGAGTTTCATGTGGCCTTTAAACTACAAGGGTTTTCCAACCAGATATCCTCATGTTAAAAATCATTGCTTCAAGCTGGGCTGAATTTTGCTTTGTTTTTTAATCAAGTTACGTCTTAGTAAGACCAAGCAGAAAAAAGTAAGCACCTCTACACGGCTCCAGGTCACTGCCAAGTACTTTCCCATTCTGTCCACCCTCACGCCACCCAGCTAGATTCTAATCAGCTGTGAGAGCAGCTGACTCTTCCCCAGCCCCCTAGTGACCTCTGGTGTCTTGTGTGGAGTGGGCCCATGTATAGGATTTGACAAATGCAATGTTCTCAACAAATGTGAAGTCAGAGTAGTAATAATACTAGTAGTAGTAATAGCAGTAGTATTTGTGTTAGTTGCTCAGTCATGTTTGACTTTGGCAATACCATGGCCGCTGAACTTCCCAGTTTGCGCATATTTAACACTGAACATGTCAGTAGGAATGGCTGAGGTCCCCACAAAACACAGTGTGAAGAGTCGAAGATTTACTAAATCTGTGACTAAATCACTGGGTATCTGAGGATCTATAAAGGATCACAGCTGAGACTACAGTGTGATAGCTGATACTGTGTACTACGGTGACTCTACAGGGGCCTGTGTTTGATGCAAAGCCAGTTGAAAGGCAGAGCTCCCCCGCTGAAGACAGGATGTGCTGGTTACCCCCAGAGTCACCACCAGCACCGTTACCAAAAGCCCCTGCCAAGCGCCTGATGGTGCATCCTAACAAAGCAGACTCACCACAGTGAGTGCTGAATATGGGAACTCCTAGGTTACCCTCCACTGGGCCAGGTACTGAGCAGCTCTGGAAAAAGTCCCTTAGATTCCCTGGAGCCCAGTTTCTCCTTCTAAGAACTTAGTTGAGGTTTGTCTTCAGAGCTCTGTCACCTTCTTTACAGTACTGCTCCAAGTCCATCCCCCAACCCCCCACCAACCGCCCACCGGCACCCCCACCCCTGTACAGCCAGCAAAGGTGTTTATATCCTTCCCCCACCTCCTCCCATGGCCAACCAATGGCCCCTGTGCAAATAGTAAAATTAGGGTAATCTAGAGGCTTCCCCTAGTCCCAGTGCCATTTTACAGTCCTAGCAACAACTAACATATCCAAACAACTTCTACTTCCATGGGTTATATACATCACATTTATCATGTTAGAAGCCCAAGTGGCTCAATGGTAAAGAGTCCACCTGCCAATGCAGGAGATATGCGCAGTTCAATCCTTGGGTCAGGAAGATCCCCTGGAGAAGCAAAGGACAACCCACTCCAGCATTGTTGCCTGGGAAATCTCATAGACAGAGAAGCCTGACAGGCTACAGTCCATGTGGTTGTGAAAGAGTCAGACACAACTTAGCAACTAAACAACAACAACAACAAATGGTTGCTTTACAATGTTGTGTTAGTTTCAGCTATATAGCAAAGTGAATCAGACACACATATACATATATTCCCTCTTCCTTGGATTTCCTTCCCAGGAAATTTAGGTCACCACAGAGCACTGAGTCCAGTTCCCTGTGCCATAGAGTTTGTTCTCATTAGTTATCTATTGTAAACGTAGTAGGGCATATATGTCGATCACAGTCTCTCAGTCCATTCCACTCCCCTTCCCCCTTTGGTATCCATATGTTTGTTTTCTATGTCTGTGTCTCCATTTCTGCTTTGTACATGAGTTCATCTATACCATTTCCTCTAGATTCCACATTTGTGTTTTTCTCTTTCTGACTTCACGCTATATGATAGTCTCTAGGTCCAGCCATATCTCTGCAAATGGCACAATTTCATATCTTTTTATGGCTGAGCAATACTCCATTATATATGTACCACACCTATGCCAAAGCAAAGGAGAAAAGGAAAGATATAAGCATCTTAATGCAGAGTTCCAAAGAATAGCAAGGAGAAATAAGAAAGCTTTCCTCAGTGATCAATGCAAAGAAATAGAGGAAAACAACAGAATGGGAAAGACTAGAGATCTCTTCAAGAAAATTAGAGATACCAAGGGAACATTTCATGCAAAGATGGGCTCAATAAAGGAAAGAAATGGTATGGACCTAACAGAAGCAGACAATATTAAGAAGAGGTGGCAAGAATACAGAGAAGAATTGTACAAAAAAACATCTTCACAACCCAGATAATCATGATGGTGTGATCACTCATCTAGAGCCAGACATCCTGGAATGTGAAGTCAAGTGGGCCTTAGAAAGCATCACTATGAACAAAGCTAGTGGAGGTGATGGAATTCCAGTGGAGCTATTTCAAATCCTGAAAGATGATGCTGTGAAAGTGCTGCACTCAATATGCCAGCAAATTTGGAAAACTCAGCAGTGGCCACAGGACTGGAAAAGGTCAGTTTTCATTCCAATCCCAAAGAAAGGCAATGCCAAAGAATGCTCAAACTACGCACAATTGCACTCATCTCACATGCTAGTAAAGTCATGCTCAAAATTCTCCAAGCCAGGCTTCAGCACTACGTGAACCGTGACCTTCCTGATGTTCAAGCTGGTTTTAGAAAAGGCAGAGGAACCAGAGATCAAATTGCCAACATCTGCTGGATCATGGAAAAAGCAAGAGTTCCAGAAAAACATCTATTTCTGCTTTATTGACTATGCCAAAGCCTTTAACTGTGTGGATCACAATAAACTGTGGAAAATTCTGAAAGAGATGGGAATACCAGACCCCCTGACCTGCCTCTTGAGAAACCTATATGCAGGTCAGGAAGCAACAGTTAGAACTGGACATGGAACAACAGACTGGTTCCAAATAGGAAAAGGAGTTCGTCAAGGCTGTATATTGTCACCCGGCTTATTTAACTTCTATGCAGAGTACATCATGAGAAACGCTGGGCAGGAAGAAACACAAGCTGATATCAAGATTGCCGGGAGACACATCAATAACCTCAGATATGCAGATGACACCACCCTTATAGCAGAAAGTGAAGAGGAACTAAAAAGCCTCTTGATGGAAGTGAAAGAGGAGAGTGAAAAAGTTGGCTTAAAGCTCAACATTCAGAAAACGAAGATCATGGCATCTGGTCCCATTACTTCATGGCAAATGGATGGGGAAACAGTGAAAACAGTGTCAGACTTTATTTTCTGGGGCTCCAAAATCACTGCAGATGGTGACTGCAGCCATGAAATTAAAAGACGCTTACTCCTTGGAAGGAAAGCTATGACCAACCTAGATAGCATATTGAAAAGCAGAGACATTACTTTGCCAACAAAGGTCCGTCTAGTCAAGGCTATGATTTTTCCTGTGGTCATGTATGGATGTGAGAGTTGGACTGTGAAGAAAGCTGAGCGCCGAAGAATTGATGCTTTTGAACTGTGGTGTTGGAGAAGACTCTTGAGAGTCCCTTGGACTGCAAGGAGATCCAACCAGTCCATTCTAAAGGAGATCAGTCCTGGGTGTTCATTGGAAAGACTGATGCTAAAGCTGAAACTCTAATACTTTGGCCACCTCATTGGAAGAGTTGACTCATTGGAAAAGACCCTGATGCTGGGAGGGATCGGGGGCAGGAGGAGAAGGGGACAGCAGAGGATGAGATGGCTGGATGGCATCACCAACTCAATGGACATGAGTTTAAGTAAACTCCAGGAGTTGGTGATGGACAGGGAGGCCTGGCATGCTGTGATTCATGGGGTTGCAAAGATTTGGACACAACTGAGCGACTGAACTGAACTGAACTGAATGGTAGTTCTATTTTTAGTTTTCTAAGGAACCTCCATACTGCTGCTCTCTGTAATGACTATATCAATTTATATTCCCATCGCATTTATTGTTTGTAGATTTTTTTGATGATGGCCCTTCTGATTGGTGTGAGGTGATACCTCACTGTTGTTTTTAATTTGCCTTTCTCTAGTAATTAGTGATGTTTGAGCATCTTTTCATGTGTTCATTGGCCATCTGTAAGTCTTCTTTGGAGAAATGTCTGTTTAGGTCTCCTGCTCATTTTTTGATTGGGTTGTTTGTTTGTTTATTTCATATTGAGCTGCGTGAGTTGTTTATATATTTTGGAGATTAATCCTTTGTCAGTTACTTCATTTGCAGTTATTTTCTCTCATTCTGAGGTTTGTCTTTTCATCTTGTTTATGGTTTCTTTTGCTGTGCAAAAGCTTTTAAATTTAACTAGGTCCCATTTGTTTATTTTTGTCCTTATTTTCATTACTCCAGGAAGTGGACCAAAAAAGATCTTACTGTGATTTGTGTCAAGGAATGTTCTGCCTATGTTTTCCTCCAAGAATTATATTGTGTCTGGCTTTATCAAATTCACTGATTAGCTCTAATAGTTTTCTGGTGGCGTCTTTAGAATTTTCTCTGTATAGTATCATATCATCTGCAAAAAAGTGACAGTTTTACTTTTTATTTTACAATTTGAATTCCTTTCGTTTCTTTTTCTTCTCTGCTTGCCATGACTAGGCCTTCCAAAACTATCTTGAATAATAGTAGTGAGAGTGGACATCCTTGTCTTGTTTCTGATCTTAGAGGAAATGCTTTCAGTTTTTCACCATTGAAAATTATATTTGCTGTGGATTTCTCAGATATGGCCTTTATTACGTTGAAGTAGTTTCCCTCTATGCCCACTCTCTGAAGACTTTTTCTCATAAATTGGGGTTAAATCTTGTCAAAAGTTTTTTCTGCATCTATTGAGACAATCATATGGTTTTTATTCTTCAATTTGTTAATATGGTATTTCTCATGGATTTATTTGCATATATTGAAGAATCCATACATCCTTGGTATACAACCCACTTGATCATGGTGTATGATCTTTTTAATATGTTGTTGGATTCTATTTGCTAGAATTTTGTTGAGAATTTTTCTATGATAAATATCAATGATATTGGCCTGTAATGTTCTTTTTTTTTTTTTTTTTTTGTGATATCTTTGTCTGATTTTGGTGTCAGGGTGATGATGTCCTCATAGAATGAGCTCGGGAGTGTTTCTCCTGTGAACTTTTGAAAGAGTTTGAGAACGATAGGTGTCAGTTCTCCTCTTAATGTTTGATAGAATTAGCCTGTGAAGACTTCTGGTCCTGGACTTTTGTCTGCTAGATTTTAATCACAGTTTCAATTCCATTCCTTGTGATCGGTCTGTTCATATTTTCTTTCTTCCTGGTTTAGTCATGGAAGGTTGTACTTTTCTAAGAATTTGTTCATTTCTTCCAGGTTGTCCTAGAATATATTAGTGGTATATAGTTGCTTGCAATAGTCTCTTATGATCCTTTGTATTTCTGTGTCAGTTTTAACTTCTCCTTCTTCATATCTAATTTTATTGATTTGAGGCCTCTCCCTTTTTTTTTCTCAATGAGTCTGGCTAAAGGTACCTATTTTATTTATCTTCTCAAAGAACCAGCTTTTAGTTTCACTGATGTTTGCTATTGCTTTTTTTGTTTCTATTTCATTTATTTCTGTTCTGATCCTTATGATTTCTTTCCTTTTAACTTTGGGTTTTGTTTGTTCCTCCTTCTCTAGTTGCTTTAGGTGTAAGTTTCAATTGTTCATTTGAGATTTTTCTTGTTACTTGAGGTAGGACTGTATTACTATAAACTTCCCTCTTAGAATTTCTTTTGCTGCATGCCATAGGTTTTGGGTCATCATGTTTCATTGTTATTTGTTTCTAGGTATTTTCTTTTAATTTCCTCTTTGATTTCTTCAGTGATCTCTTGATTATGTAGTAGCATATTGTTTAGCCTCCCTGTGTTTGTGATTTTATAGTATTTTTTTCCTTACAATTGATCTCTAATCTCATAGTATTATAGTCAGAAAACATGCTTGATACAATTTCAATTTTCTTAAATTTACTGAGGCTTGATTTATGACCCAAGATGTGATCTATCTTGGAGAATGTTCCATGTGCACTTGAGAAGAAAGTGTATTCTGCTGCTTTCAGATAGAATATTCTATAAATATCAATTAAGTCTATCTGGTCTGATGTATCATTTAAGCCTTGTGTTTCCTTATTAATTTTCTGTCTGGATGATCTATCCATTGGTGTAAGTGGGATGTTAAAGTCTTTCACTGTTATTGTATTACTATCCCCTTTTATGGCTATGAGCATTTGCCTTATGCATTAAGGTGCTCCTATGTTGGGTGCATAAATGTTTACAACTGTTCAATCTTCTTCTTCTTAGACTGATTCCTTGATGATTATGTACCGCCCTTCCTTGTCTCTTGCAACAGTCTTTATTTTAAAGCCTATTATACAGAGTGAAGTAAGCCAGAAAGAAAAACATCAATACAGTATACTAACACATATATATGGAATTTAGAAAGATGGTAACAATAACCCTGTGTAGGAAACAGCAAAAGAGACACTGATGTATAGAACAGTCTTTTGGACTCTGTGGGAGAGGGAGAGGGTGGGATGATTTGGGAGAATGGCATTGAAATATGTATAATATCATATATGAAACGAGTTGCCAGTCCAGGTTCAATGCACGATACTGGATGCTTGGGGCTGGTGCACTGGGACAACCCAGAGGGATGGTATGGGGAGAGAGGAGGGAGGAGGGTTCAGGATGGGAACACATGTATACCTGTGGCAGATTGATTTTGATATATGGCAAAACCAACACAATATCGTAAAGTTAAATAAAATAAAATTTAAAAAAAAATAAAGTCTATTTTTTCTGATATGAGTACTGCTACTCCAACTTTCTTTTGATTTCCATTTTCGTGGAATATCTTTTTCCATCCCCTCACTTTCAGTCTGTATGTGTCCCTAGGTCTGAAGTGGGTCTCTTGTAGACAACATTTATAGAGGGGTCTCATTTTTTGGTCCATTCAGCCAGTCTGTGCCTTTTGGTTGGAGCATTTCATTCATTTACACATAAGGTAATTGTCATCAGGTATGTTCCTATTATTAATACTATTTTCTTAAATGTCTTGGGTTTTTTATAGTTCTTTTTATTCTCTTGTGTTTCTCACCTTAAGAATTTCCTTTACCGTTTTTTATTAATTTTTATTGGAATATAGTTGCTTTACAAGCATTTGTTATAAACCTGGCTTGGTACTGCTACTGCTAAGTTATTTCAGTCGTGTCCGACTCTGTGCGACCCCATGGACTGCAGCCCACTAGGCTCCCCCGTCCCTGGGATTCTCCAGGCAAGAACACTGGAGTGGGTTGCCATTTCCTTCTCCAATGCATGAAAGTGAAAAGTGAAAGTGAAGTTGTTCAGTCATATCTGACTCTTAGCGACCCCATGGACTGCAGCCTACCTTAATTCTTAATTAATTCTCTTGGCTTTTGCTAGTCTCTGAAGCTTTTGATTTCTCAATCAAATCTGAGTAAGATCATTGCTGGGTAGAGTAATCTTGGTTATAGGTTTCTCCCTTTCATCACTTTAAATATATCATATCACTCTTTTCTGGCCTGAAGAGATTTTGCTGAAAAATCAACTGAAAACCTTGTGGGGATTCCCTTGTATGTTATTTACTGCTTTTCCCTTCCTGCTTTTAATGTATTTTTCTTTGTATTTAATTTTTGTTAGTTTGATTAATATGTGTCTTGATGTATTTCTCCTAGGGACTCCCACCCTGGAGATTCAAATCTAATCACCCAATCCCTTGAAGGTGAAACAACATCCTGCAAGCTGTGTGGCACAGCAAAAAAAAATTTAAAAGAAGAAACAAAAAGAAAGAAGGAGAAGAATAAAACAGAAAAACCAAACTCAAGACAAATAGCAAAGACAAAAACGAACAGCAACAATAACAATTTTTAAAAGAGGAGAATCAAACAGACAAAACCCAAGACAAATGGCAAAAGCAAAAACAAACAAAAACACAAAGAAAAGAAATAAAACAAAACAAAGGAAACAAGAGAACAACCACACAGAAGAACCCCAAAATGAAAATAAATAAAAACAAAATTAACCAAAAAAGCAAAACCAAAGCAGAAAGCAACTAAAAAAAAAAAAAAAATAGAGAGCAAAAGAAACATAATAAAACAAACATATAAAAATGATCAAAAAGAAAAAAATTAAAAACAAAGAAAAATAATAATAATAATCCAAATAATGGAAAAGGAAAACAAGAACAGACAAAAAATATATTACAGATCTAAAAAAGAAAAGTAAAATAAATGAAAAAGAAATAATAATAATAAAACAACAGAACAAAATGAAACAGAAAAACGATAGTAATGATAATATTTTCCTGTGGCCTCGGGTTTCTGTGTCCTTGCCCCCACAGTGAACCCCTGTATCCCCAGGAGGCCCTCCAGTACCTCTGGGTAGTTCTCTGTGGGCACTGTAGGGGAGGCTTAAACTCTGACCTGGCTCAACTCACTTGTGTGCTTGCCCCCAAAGTCCACAGCTGCCAAAGTTAAACTGGGCTCAGTTGTGGGAGCACTCATTTTCCATTCAAATATTCCGCAGATGCAGGGTTTACCAGGCTGATTGTGGGGATTTAATCTGCAGCTTGTGCAGCTGTACAGAGATTTCTGTTCCTCTTCCTTAGTGGCACCACACCTGGGGTTCAGCTTTGGTTTTGACCCCGTCTCTGTGTGTGGGCCATTCTCAGGCATCTGTTCCCCAACCAGGCAAGAGGGAGCAAAAGCAGCAGCTGATTGAGGCACACTGAGCTTGGCTCAGGCCAGGGAAGGATAAGGCGGCCACAGCTGGGATGCGCATGAAGTGTCTACAGCAGCAGAGATACAAAATGCCTGTGGCGACAGAGACCAGTAGGTGGTTGCAAGAGACACGTGCATCAAGCACTCCCCCAGGGAAGTTGGCCTCGGCCATGGAATCCTTGGCAGTGGCGGGCTGTGCAGGCTCCCTGTGAGGTGTGGGCCATGTGTGGCATTTGCTCATAGGATAACGACAGCAGCAGTAGTATTCCGTGCCAGCCTCTGGGATCTGAGATGATAGCTGTCACCCACCTCTGGAGCTCATGTAGGTAGTGTCCTGCCACCTACGAGTGCACAGAGAAAGAAGCTCACGTGGTAGGCCCACCCCTGTGGGCCTCAGGCACCCCCCGACAATGGTCTCTTGCCTCTCTGGCAGACCCAGGCTTCTTCCCAGACTCCCTCAGCTGGGGTGCTCTACAATCTAGCTCCTTCAGGCTGTCTTCACACAGCCAACACCACTCCTCTCCCTGGGGTCCGACCTCCAAAGCCTGAGCCGCAGCACCCAGCCCCCACCCATCCCAGCAGGCAAGTGGACAATAGTCTCAGGCTGCACAGGGCTGGTTGGCACCAACCCTCTGTGCAGGTCCCTCTCAGCTTTGCCTTCTGGACACCTGCCACTGGTGTGGTCTTTCCTCCAAGACTCCAAAGTTCACCCCCACCACATCCCTGCCAGTGAGAGTACTTTCCAGTGTATGGAAACCTTTCCTTCTTCACAGCTCCCTCCCAGAGGCACAGGTCCCATCCCAATTCCTTTCTCTCTCTTTTTTTTCTTTTGCCCTAACCAGTTACGTGGAGATTTTCTTGCCCTTTTGGAAGTCTGAGATCTTCTGCCAGCATTAGCAGATATTCTTTGAGAGTTGTTTCACATGTAGATGTATTTTTGATGCATCCACAAGAAGGTGAGTTCCACATCCTATTCCTCTGCCGTTTTGATCCCCCTCTAGACGTTTAAAATAAATATTTTAAGTACTTACTTATTAACTGGTCTGAAAATAATAATAAACCTACCATATATAAACATAAATAGCATTTTCATAAAATAACTCTATTTACCAAAACAAAATAAATTAATGAGAAGTATCAGTTCAGTTCAGTCGCTCAGTCATATACGACTCTTTGCGACCCCGTGAACTGCAGCACGCCAGGCCTCCCTGTCCATCACCAACTCCCGGAGTTCACTCAAACTCACATCCATCGAGTCGGTGATGCCATCCAGCCATCTCATCCTCTGTCATCCCCTTCTCCTCCTGCCCCCAATCCTTCCCAGCATCAGAGTCTTTTCCAATGAGTCAACTCTTCGCATGAGGTGGTCAAAGTACTGGAGTTTCATGAGAAGTATAGTTTTGGTCTTTTTAGTCTTTTTGCCTAGCTGTACAGAAGATAGCTGAATTCCCCCATCTCCTTCCATATTCAGTCTTATGAGATTTATTGTTTTGCTTGAAGTGTATGAAGAAAATCTGGTCTCACATAGAAAAGCCCGAGGAGAGAGAAAGAAGTACGTATTATAATATCTTTTCAGAATTACAGATACTCTTCTTTGACAATACATCAAAATTCTAATGCTGATTTAATATTACACTAAAACTCAACAAGTATTAATGAGGAATCAGAATCCACATTAACAAACTTTTCAGATTCTGTTGTATTAAAGTCTATTAGTGTATCTTGTACTTCGTTGTTTTTTTTTTTTTTATTTTATTTTTAAACTTTACTATATTGTATTGGTTTTGCCAAATATCGAAATGAATCTGCCACAGGTATACATGTGTTCCCCATCCTGAACCCTCCTCCCTCCTCCCTCCCCATACCATCCCTCTGGGTCGTCCCATTGCACCACAATGGAGTATTACTCAGCCATTAAAAAGAATACATTTGAATCAGTTCTAATGAGGTGGATGAAACTGGAGCCTATTATACAGAGTGAAGTAAGCCAGAAAGAAAAACATCAATACAGTATACTAATGCATATATATGGAATTTAGAAAGATGGTAACAATAACCCTGTATACGAGACAGCAAAAGAGACACTGATGTATAGAACAGTCTTATGGACTCTGTGGGAGAGGGAGAGGGTGGGAAGATTTGGGAGAATGGCATTGAAACATGTCTAATATCATGTATGAAACGAGTCGCCAGTCCAGGTTTGATGCACGATATCTTATACTTTGAATGGAACTTTACCCCACACAGTTTTATAATGGGCTTCCCTGGTGGCTCAGCAGTAAAGAATCTCCCTGCAAAGCAAGAGCCACAGGAAATGTGTGTTCAGTCTCTGGGTCAGGAAGATCCCCTAGAGGAGGCAATCCACTCCAGTAATCTTGCCTGAAGAATTCTGTGGACAGAGGAGCCTCATGGGCTACAGTCCATAGGCTCATAAAGAGTTAGACATGACTGAAACAACTTAGCACACACATATACAATTTTATAACATCATGCCTTGGTCATTGGAAAACATTGGTTTATTGAGCTGTGCAGATCCTCCAAATGTACAATGGAAGAGTCCACTACATACTCATGAGAAACTAAGACTGGAAGAGGGAGAATAATATCTCAGTATTACTATGAAAGGAATAGAGTTAATCTTGGGGACCCCCAAAGATCCCTGTCCCACACTCTGAGAACTGCTGAGTTGTTAACCCACCCCAAAAAGTAGTAGGTGAAGATGTGTAATTTCGAGAATTGTCACCTATCCCAGGTGAATGAGTTAACCCATTTAGGCAATGCCTACTATTTTTCCTTCCAAACCTGTCAAAACAAGAATGGATAGTGAGTATAGGTCAGAAAAGAGGCCTGGAGGCAATCAAGCTCTGTATGAACCACTTTTCCCTGGCCCTACCCATATCTTGGAAATTTTCAATACCAGTAATGATGTGTTGGTAAATGTTTAACAGCCAGTTCTCCAGCAAAAAAAGAAAATGCCCTGTTTTTTAGCATTTTCCAATACATGTGGTAGACTGTAGCCCACCAAGCTCCTCTGTCCATGGCATTCTCCTGGCAAGAATACTGCAGTGGGTAGCTGTTCCCTTTTCCAGGGGATTTTTCCAACCCAGGGATTAAACCGGGGTCTCCTGTATTGCAGGCAGATTCTGTACCATCTGAGCTACCAAGGAAGCCCTTCCACTTTGGCTGATTTCAAGTGACCAACAGGACATCCCTGAACAAGCTTCTGGGACAACAGGCAAAAAATTGGTTCTTACAAGCTGGTTTGAGCCAGCTCTAACATACCCCTGAAAAGGAGATAGAGACCACCCCCCCCTCTCCCTCAATGGGAACAGGGCCAAAAAATTTCCAGTCATTTGGTTTTAGCCTCCACATTTCACCTACTGGCCATAGATGATTTATATTCCTGTGATATGCAAGAGCCAGTCTTCTCCCATTACAGACTTAGGGTGAGACCCAGTCAACTAAACCAGGCTGAGGTGTGGATAAGGCTTCTCAAGTATCACTGTTAGGTCCAGTTCTTATTGCTTGGAATACCTATAAGCTAAGGACACAATTTTCTGCCTTTAACATGCCCAACATACTATACACCCTGCATACAATAGTGAAACCTGACTAGGATGACCAAATAGATACTCCTGTTCAAAAATCATGGGAATGCAAGGCACATAGCCATCACTGGTCCACAGCAGTTCTGAAATCAAGCATAGCACAAGTTACCAGTTCCTTAATTATGATTGATAATTTAGTCTGAAAAGATATATATTAATATCTTGCTTGATCATTTTTCTAATCTCTTTTAACCTAAGAAATAATAAATATTCATAAATTTTAAATAGTCCAAAAATAAGTCTTCTTCTCATTACAATTTCTCAGACCAACCCCCAAGGCAGTACTATTAGCACTCTTTTAGTGCATACTACCTAAAATAGTCTGCACAAACACACAGATAAATGATAGATACATAGATAGATTTTTTTATATATATAAATGAGGGTATACTATGCATTCTGGTCTGCCCCATTGCTTTTTATCATTAATTATCTATCTCAGATTATTCCATAAGAATACATGTAAATCTACCTATCATTGCTTTTCCCCCTAATTTATTTTGTATTCATTCCCCTCCCCTTTTTTGAAACGTCACTTGCTTTTTTCTGTAACACATTTCCATATCATCTGATCATCTGCTTTTAGAGCTCATCACACTAAACCGATGGTTCTAGATGGCTGACGCTTAATACATGCCAGACACCATTCGAATACTTTTTACGTATTAAACTCATTGAATTCTTGCAAGGCCCTATGAGGCCAGAACTAGTAGGGTATGAGACTTTCTAATGTCCATACAGTGAGAAGTAACAGAGCTGGATTCAACCCAGACACTTTGGCACAAAACTCCGTACATTTATCACTTTGCTCCTTTTCCTCCCCCAACACCTCAAGTACTTACCTTGATGTAATAAGGCTCAATGTCTGTCTTTCTCATTAGAATTGAGGGTAAGGATCTTGTCGATGGTGCTCACTGTCAAATCCCCTGGTAGTTGCTCAATAAATATTTGTGAATTGAATGTCAGTAATGATACCATGTTCTAGAAATTCTTTTCTATGGTCACCGTGCTAAGCCTTTCACATTAATTTTCTCATAGTACAGCAACTCTAGAAAAATTATCCCATGATGATCCCAACTTTACAGTAGAAGAAATTAGAGAGGAAGGTGTGAACCCAAGCCTGTCTGATTCTAAAGCATATACTTAACCTCCAGGTCAGCCACTCTATCCAACCCACCAGCCTCCTTGCTTCCCAGGAGCCCACCCCAGAGAGCCCTGAGCCCCTCGAATCAGCTATAGAACAAAAGGCTCCTGCAGCAGACTCACTATAGTTCCTACTGCTCCAGAAAAGATTTAGAAGGTGCTTGGGTTATTATGATTATTAAAGAAGTGTCTCTCCACACTCAGGGCTGTTTTAGCACCTAGTGTAGTCCAATCTCAATGGGTTGTAAGGCACTAAATATCCTCTCGATCATTATCACGGGATTTACATGAGACACTCACACCCCTGAACAGAAGAGAATACAGGTTTGCCACTCAGCCAGGCATAATGCTTGATGTCTTGAATTGGAGAAGAGGGGAAAATCTTAGAACGACTTTCTTTGGGGTGAAGCTAACCAGCACACATTTACTGTAAATCCAATAGACCAGTTTCCCCATCTAACATAATTTATCTTGAAACTCTACAGGTGGCCTCTATTAGGAGCTATGCTGGCTGGACTACTTGGCTTCCAGCGCTGTGGTCTCACACTGCCCTCTGCAGCTGGCTCCAGTCATCACAGGGCTCCCCACAACCAGCCCCAAGTGTCACAACTTGGAACCTTCTGTACACACCCCTAGTCCTTCAGGTAGAATCACCATAGACCTTTGGTCTGGAGATAAAAAGTAAAATATTATGGAACTTGCTGCCTGAGCTGTGGAATTTACAACCATGACGCATCTCTCCAGATCTTGTGGAACTGGTGGGTTTGGAAAACAGACCTTGGTGGGGAGGGGAGGTCCATGCATAACATTTTTTTCCCATAACAGGGATAAATTAGGAATACGACATTTAACCCAGATTGGTGTGATCTGTTCACTCCAACCTCTCCCCAACCCAGCAGATCTCCACTTCACAAATACAGCATGCAACTGAAGAGAAGGCAGATGCTATCTAGGTCAAAAACATACTGGGTGAAGAGGAAAACAATCCAAGGGAGAGAAAGAGAGTTCTGCAGACTTGACCTATTACTCAAGAAGAAAAATCCTTAATAGACATATATACACTGAAAGAAGATGAAGAATCTATCCTAAAACCCCAAATAAATGTATTTGTGAAGCTCAGAAAAGATGATTTTTTTCTTGGATATATTCTGAATGTGTATATGTATATGTTCTTCTAGAAAAATCTTCCTAAATTGGTTGGGAAAGAGCTGTCATTATGTTTCAATATCCTGGGCTCCAAGAAAGACAACATAAATTTCCTTGGCAAACTTACTACCAGCCTGCCAGATATTCTTGGAAATCTGCTTCCACCACCGCCTCCCCCACCATCACACACACACATACAAACAACCTGCACACGCATGCATTCCACAAAACTCTCTCTGTGAGGGAGTTTTTCTGGGAAACCAGCTTGAGACCACAGGCAAACACCACTTCCATACCATGCTATGCCAAGCTCCAGAGCCCTTCCTTAACTGGGCTTTTAATCCAAAGCACCAAGCTTTCTATATTTGGACCACACATTTAGGGGTCTGATGGAGATGGAGGGAGATTGTTATCTGAAGAAAGAAGAGAGAAGATAATGTGCAAGTTTAAAACCTCTAAGAGGGACTTCCCTGGGGGTCCAATGGTTAAGACTCTGCACTTGCAAATGCAGGAGTGAAGATTCAGTTCCTGGCCAGAGAACTAAGATCCCACATGCTGCATACAATGGCCAAAAATAAATTAATAAATAAAACCTCTAGGGATAGGGTCCAAAAGGGCCTAAGGAATTCTGTGAATTAGTCAAAAGTTGGCATCAATGCCTTTAGATTCATGCTCAAGTTCCTCAATGTATTCAAGGCTCTTCAATCTCTGCCCAAAGTCAACCCCTCATGTCTTCAACCTCCCACAATCTAGTCCAGGTCTCTTCGGTACAGTCACCCTGTATCTCCCCACTCCCCTTCCCTCCCCTCTGGCACCCACTTGCCTATTCCTCCAGCCCTGCTTGTCTTTCTAAACATAGTCAATTCCTTTTTAGTGATGGTCTGGATGTGCCCACTCTTGCCAGACATGTTCTGCCTGTGGCCGGTCCTCTTTCGCCTTCTACCACTGCCACGGTGGTCGTACTGCTTAGGGAGCAAAGGCACAGCTCTCGTCTCACTGAGTAGACTGCACGTTGCTTGAGGCTGGGCACTGTGTCTGTGTCAGCTGAGCCACTGGTTCCCTGGCTCCTGCTGGCTGGGCGAGCTGCCTTACGATCACATCGGAGCAAAGGGTCCCTGGAGCAGCAGCAGATCTGCTCTAAGTCGCCGTCATCATGGCCAGCACAGTTCCAGGCATTTTCTGGGCACTCGGCACACTTTAATTAAATGAATGAACTGGCAGGAAAAAAAAATGGAGAGTGACTGCCCGAGGTCACATATGCTAGGAAATATGTCAACCCACTGATAAACTCCATCCAGTCAGCAAACAGGAAAATACTGAGAGGCCAATTTTAAATGATTTGATAGCTCTGCCCATTGCTCCTTATTGTACAATCACAGTCATAAAAGGCTAGTCAATTGTTTATAATTTAAACACACACACAAAATCACTCCATTGGCAGGGAAATATCTGTCTGGAGTTTCTGAAATGTCAATGCCTCTCCAGGTTACCAGAATTTTCAAAGCTCTGAAGGGAGAGGCATTTCAGATCAGGAGAAAGGATGTTTTTCAGGGTCAATTAGATGCTTTAGTACGACAGCACCAGCCAACAGGTTGAGAGAGGCACAATTTACAATTTATCCCAATTAGTGTGGCTTGTGTCCTTTGTTTCCCAGTATGAAAGGCTTCCTCGGATTGTAAGGAGGATATCTCCCTCTAATCCCCCAACGTGCCCCTTTTCATTCCATGATTTATAGATAGATAGAAGGGAAGGTAGGTAGGTAGACGGGTATATGACAGATAGATAAAAGCAAGGGAGGAAAAACATAAAATCATAATAGCCCGAGATACCCAGACAGGTTTTCTAAACATCTTTTGGAGAGTGTCAATTTTAGACACAAGGTTCTAATTTGATTCTTCAGCATTCATCCTCTGTGTTTAGAGGGGAAAATCTCAAGAAATGGGTAGGAAAAAAGAGGTCTTTGAAGTTTTCTCGGTTCTTTGTTTTAGTTATATCAAAGCAAACAAAATAGCCTTTTTCCCCCTAAATATTTTGCTCTCTGACTCCGGAATTTACCATATTGTTTCTGCTGGGATTGCAGAAGGAACTCTTATATACATTCTGCCTTTGTATCAATCTGTGTATATGGTCACCCAAAACCTTGAATCGAGTGCATTGTGTAAGATCAGCCAAACTGTACAGCATCGTCCACAACTGTGATAAGCTAGTTTTTACAGAGTCAATAATTTAAAGGGAAAAACATGTTTCTCTCAAAGATTCCATAAGTTCAGAATCACAAATGGAATTATGTCTCGTTTCAACCCCACAGTCACACATAGGTAGGGAAGTAAGCTAAAACTTTTGTCAGTGTCCAGATTCATTTTTGTATTATGAAGATACATGGATCTGCATATCATCAAGGGATGTCAGTTTCCAATTCTATGTTGTTGAGTGTATCAGTAACCAAATTAGCATATACAAAAATAAAAATTCAAAAAGAGAAGGAGAGAGAGGACAAGGAGAAACTGAAAGGTGGAGGGAGATTTATTACCAGCATTCTTATTTGGGGTATCTTTCCAAATGCAAAGCCAAGAATATGTAGCCAGAAAAGGCTGGAACTAAGAACTGTAAAAACATCAGGAACCCAAGAAATAAATTTTGTCTTTCTACCAACTCTTTATTTCTGTGGGTCTGCTTCCCTCTCTCTCTCTCCTGTCCATCCCCCACCAATACTCACTTCTCTGTCCCATGGTAGCACATGGCTTAGTCTGTCCCAAGC
This sequence comes from Bubalus kerabau, assembly GCF_029407905.1. Taxonomy (NCBI): domain Eukaryota; kingdom Metazoa; phylum Chordata; class Mammalia; order Artiodactyla; family Bovidae; genus Bubalus; species Bubalus kerabau. Next base: position 69,134,186 of record NC_073634.1, read on the forward strand.
ATCCATACGATGAATCCATACCATTCATCTGGTCCCATCAGACAAAAGTCTGCAGGACGGGGGCAGATGTCACATGATCCAGCATGGCAATAACTCATAAACTGAGGGGATCTGACTGTTGGACTTGGCAGACTTCCCCATAGATACCTACCCCACTAACACCTTCAAGTTATTGGAGGGTGAAGAAATGTATATAAATTACAAATTAGTCTAAAACTAGGTATATCTTACACATGTCTAGACCACAGCAATCAGGAATTTACGTGTTACAGGTTGAAACATTCTGCTCTGCAATGATAAAAATAAGTTCATTTGATGTAGTCATCTAAAGAGGCCCTAAGGGGCAACATCCCAGAATCGGCCTTATAAGAAGATGGAACATTTATGTGGGAGGATTTAGGGGACCCTCTGATGATGGAGGGATTGTCCAGGGAAAATAACAGGGACAAGAGGGGTACAAAAGTAAAGAGAATACACTGTTAAAAAAGAGGTAGCTGGAAATTCCCTGGCAGTCCAGTGGTTAGGACTCCATGCTCTCACTGCTGAGGACAAGGGTTCAATCCCTGGTCAGGGAAATAAGATCCCACAAGCCACAGAGCACACCCCTCCAAACAAGAACCAAAATGATCTAAAATTGCAAAAGAAGGTAGCCATTACAGCCTGAAAAATAAATCGCCTTTTTTGAAAATCCTTCTGGGAAACAATATGATATTATATATATTTAAAAGCCTTAAGTATTCGTAGCCTGGGGACTTATCTCCATTAAATATTGCCCCCAAAAGAAAGAATTTATGGCATGAAGACACTCATTGTAGTATTATTTATAATAGTGAAAAATCATGAGCATTCTAAATTCCCAACGATGAGGAAAGAAATATGTAAATTGTGATATATCTACTTGGAAGACTGTAGATGTACAGAAAGTGGTGAATATAAAGATTAGGTGGTAACTTGGAAAAATGCATGTGAAAAAATGCTAACCCCCCAAAAGCAAATAATCAACTTATATGAATATTAGGATTAACCCATATTAAAATATGTTTCCATGGAACACAGCAAATAAGGAATCCTTATAATTGAAAATACTTACCTGAGAAAGTCTCTATTTTAGAGAATTTGTATGATGGCACTATAGTATTTTCAAAATATAATATATTATAGTATTTACAAAATATATGTTTTAAAATTTCTTTTATTAAAGTTGGTGCTAATGGTAAAGAATCCACCTGCCAATGCAGAAGACACAAGAGATGCAGGTTCCATCCCTGGGTCGAGAAGATCCCCTGGAGAAGAGCATGGTAACCCACTCCAGTATTCTCGCCTGGAGAATCCCGTGGACCAAGGAGCCTAGCAGACTACAGAACATAGGCCTGCAAAGAGTTGGACACGACTGAAGTGACTTAACACACCTAGTTGATTTACAATATTGTGTTAAGTTCTGCTGCACAGCAAAGTGATTACATATATATAGTACAGTTATACATATATATAATTTTTTCTATTCTTTTTCATTATGATTTCTCACAGAATATTGAATACAGTTCCCTGTGCTATATAGTAGGACCTTGCTGTTTATCCAATCTAGGTATAATAGTTTGCATCTGCTAACCCCAAACTTCCAATCCATCCATCCCCAGCTCCCCTTCCCTCTGGCAACCACAAGCCTATTCTCTATGTCTGTGGGTCTTTCTATTTCTAGGTAAGTTCATTTGTGTCATATATAAAATATATTTTTTAAATTTACATTCAGTGAGCCCTATTTATTTCCCATCTTCAGCTTCTAGTCCTCACCTAGAACGCTTTTACTCAGAAATGTAATTTCTAGTAATGGGCTGAAATTTCTGCTCCCCTAGGAAATCCACTAACACCCCAACTCTCATTGAGCATAACCTCCTCTATGGTAGGCACCTGCCTTTTCTTCTGTTGTGCCTGAAGACGACTTGACAAGTCAGAAACCAAAATGGATTTCTGGAAGCTCCAAACCAACCAAGAAAAAAGCCAGACACCCCCAGCGGCAGATGGTTTAGTTTTACAGTTTTTATTTATTTTCTCTGCACACCAGGAGAGGTTAGCAGATCTACTGGATGTCTCTGCTTTAGAAAATGTCTGGCAGTGTGGCATTCACACGGGGCGAAATGTCACATCTTTTGTCCCAGCGTTCCAGGGGATGCTCTATCAGGAGAATTTTATCAGTGCAATTAACACAAAGGCCCCCTTCTATGTTAAAAACACAGGCCTCAGAAAACTGTAAGATGAACTAGCCATTGTTTCTGTACTGCACAAAAACTCCCCCTCCCCCCAGTCCTCAACCCATTTATGGGGTTTTATTAAGGCTCATGGGTGCCCCCGACTTATTTATTTAGGAAACACTGTTATTGTCTTAATGTAAACAGAACTCAAGATCAGTTGACAGTTGGAATGGAGCAGCAGAAAGGTTTTTCAAAGGCGGCTCCTTGGAAAGGGGTCCCTGCATTCAGGCCCGGTTCCTGTATCATACTGCCAGCACTGTTCACAAAATAAACAAATGTTTGTTTTACAACATGGCAAAGGGGGCTCCCATTCAACGCTGGCCAGATATGAAAACAAACTTTCACATATAAGGGCTTTTGATACACATGACTTACTTGGATGACAAGGGGCTCGGCTGGGGAGTGCTTAAAGCTTATTAATATTGCACAAAAGACTTTTGTTTATCATTTCGCCGGACTGCCTGGGAATCACAAGACTCAAGCCGCCACCCGGCTGGTGTCCTAGCATTTCAGCAGCAGTAACGTGTGGAGATTGCGAAAGCACTACTGATTTGGAGCCAAAAACAAACTCTCCGCAGACCCAGGTGAAAGAACTCCGAGCTGCCGGCGTCTGAGAACCAGATTTGGAATTTCAGCGAGTGAAGTGACAAGAGCTCCCCCTACAGGTGAAAAAAATGAACGCCTTGCACCTTCCTGTTTGGAGGGGGTAAAGACTTCCTTCCAGGAAAAGTGAAATCTAGAGCCTGCCTAATTTAGGAATATTTCCCCTTCTGTTCAAAAGGTCTGGTTCTCCAGGAGCCCTGAGGATCTTCTTTTAAGCTGACCAGTTGCATTCCTGGAAAGTCTTAAGAGATGTTAGCTCTCTGAGCAGAAATATAAGTGTATGAGGGTGAAAACTCAGGATCAAAAAACCAATTTTTTTTTAATTGGAGGATAATTGCTTTATACTATTGTGTTGGTTTCTGCCATACATAGACATGAATCAGCCTTAGGTATACATATGTCCCCTCCCTCTTGAACTTCCCTCCCACCTCCCACTCCATCCCACCCCTCTAGATTGTCACAGAGCACCAGGTTTGAGATCCCTGTGTCAAACAGCAAATTCCCACTGATTATCTATTTTACATACGGTAAAAAAAAAAAAAAAAATCAGTTCTTTAGGCACTGATCTGTTTAGCTGGGAAGGGAACTGTGTAAATCTGATACAACCACCCTGCTTTAGGCCCGTTCTGCTAAAACAGAGGCCACCAGTCACATGTGGCTACTGTTCACTTAAATATGGCTAGCTTAAACTGAGATAGGCTGTAAAACAATGTCACATATCTTGGCAATTTCTTACACTCATCACATGCTGAAATGATAATATGTGGATTATACTGGGTTAAACAAGATCTATTAATTTCATCTATTTCTTTTCATATTTTATAATGTGGCTACTAAAAAATTTTAAATTAAATACACATCTTATGCATTACACTGTATTTCTATTGTGGCATATTATAGAATTACTTCAGGCTTATAAAATAATAATAAATTTTGACTCTATGACATTAGCAATCTGTGCTGGGTGAGCTGATTTTTTTTTTTTTCTTGAGTACATTTATTCAACCCAGAGACCCTGAATCTCCTACTACTTTCTGCCCTGAAATTTTAAGTTTGTTATATTTAAGTCTCAACAAAATGAAAGTAAAGTCTTCAATTTGGGTTAAATTCATATATGGTGAGAAAAGTTTTAAAAAGTAAGGATATATTGTCTCTCTACAAACTCCTTCCTTCTCCTGGCCATAATTTATGTGTGTTAAACTATAAATTATTCCAAGAGGAAGAAATTTCTTCTACCATAACAGTCTTGCAAAACTGTTTTCAAATCATTAGATAGCAAATATTTGTTTAATACCACCCACCATAACTGGCAAACTCACCCACCTAGTCAATCCTTCATGTAAGCAAAATTTGGGATATGTGAGGTATATGTGACTATGTGAGTAATATGTGATCCTAAATAAGGTTGGACCAAACTCACCATCATGTTTATACAAAACTACTCAAAAGTCACTTACAGTGGGCAACGCTGTTGCCCTAATTTCCGAGTTCGATTTCAATGATACCAGCAGCTGCCTTTGATAAATGCACTCAGATTTGGCCCATGGTTACCAAACCACACATAAAAGGAAAACCAGAAGAGAATATTTAGCCTTACCGGGTCTACTGCCTTAGATTTGTTCTAGGTTATTTTAGTCTCAGGAGTGTGCCAAGATCTCACTGGAAGTTTAACTACCTCGGTGATGAGACAGCAATTTAGGAATTATAGAAATCTTTCTGAAATCGTTCCCTGAAATTTTGCCTTGAAACAAAGTCAAAAGTGGAAAGAGCCCTACAGAGCCCCTAGTAAACAGTCGAGAGGACACGGCTATAGTGAGTGGACCGAGGCAGTATCGCCGAGTCTTCCAAACGCTGCCAGTGCAGTGTCATTCAGCCAAACGTGGGTGAGATTAGCTAAGGGAATTGCAGCTACCATCTTTGCGATCACAGATGAAGTTGCCAAGGAAATGAAATTCAGACAAACAAGGATTTCAGTTACAAGTCAGAACAAATATAGGCTTCTGTGGAATAGCTAGCTACACAGAGAAAAATTTGGAGTGGTACCCAACACCCTCATCATTCTCCCACAGACAGAAATGATGACTCTGGGGAAGAGAGACTGAAGTCCTACCACCTGAACTGGGGGTCTGGGCTATGGTATTTGGAGGGCACTAGAAGGGGACAGGATATTCATTGACGATATTTACCGGCATGATTTTCCATCTGACCTTCCTATTCTGGCACGGCTGCCAGCACTTTATAATCCCAGCATTGTGTTCACAAGCAATTCCTCTGCTCATTAGCAGAAGCTGGGTCCAACTTTGCTCTTGTAGGGGCTTGTGAATCAGCATGGACTGACAGACAGTGTTTCCAGGAGCTAGCAGCAAAGAAACAAGGGCACTACTCATTGAGGGGAAAGCACATGTATCAGTTAGGAATGACATTGGCTGCTAGTAGCAGAGTCTGAAAGTAGTAGTGATTAAATAAATTCACTTCCTACTCATGTGAAAGAAGTCCAGAACAAAATCGTCTAGGATTGCATGGCAGGGCTGTGGTGTAAGGCTCCCTCTGGGTTTAGGTTCCATCATCTTGAGACGTGGGTCCCATCTTCAAGGTTGCCCCATGATCTAAGATGGCTGTTAGAGAGGCTCCAGTGGTCACATTCATATCCAAACACGGAGTGGGAAAAATGGGGGGGAAAAAAAGAAAAAAATGAAGGTGAGATATGTGTCAGCTGTTTTTCCCTTCTCAAGGAGCTTTCCTGAAAGTCTCAAGTAACAACATTTTTTTTTTGATGTGGACCATTTTTAAAGTCTTTATTGAATTTGTTACAATACTGCTTCTGTTTCCTGTTTTGGATTTTTGGCTGTGAGGTATGTGGGATCTTAGCTCCCTGACCTGGTGTCAAACCTGCACTCCCAGCTGCTGGTATCATTGAATGCGCAGTCCCAACCGCTGGACCTCCCGAGAAGTCACCAACAACTTCTTAATCTAATTGCTAACTGCAATGGCACCCCACTCCAGTACTCTTGCCTGGAAAATCCCATGGACGGAGGAGCCTGGTGGGCTGCAGTCCATGGGGTTGCGAAGAGTCGGACACGATTGAGCGACTTCACTTTCACTTTTCACTTTCATGCATTGGAGAAGGAAATGTCAACCCACTCCAGTGTTCTTGCCTGGAGAATCCCAAGGACGGCAGAGCCTGGTGGGCTGCCATCTATGGAGTCGCACAGAGTCGGACACGACTGAAGCAACTTAGCAGCAGCAGCTACAAGGGAGGCTGAGTGCTCAAATAAAATCCATTTTCTTTAACCAAAGTACAGGAGAGAATAAACTGAATGTCAGATAGGTAACTACCTGATCTCCAAGTTGTTTCAGAAGCAAGCAAAGATAACTCTAAAGGAGAATTAGATGCTGCCTGAAATGTTTATTTCAGTCTTGGTGACCAAACCAACAATAGGCATCATAATCTCTGGGCCACAGTGTACCTTCATGACTTCTGCCTTCTGTTGGATCCTGGAATTAATTTTCTTAAAATTATTTGCAACTTGTGCCAGTTCTCCATAAAATTCTTTGATATGAAGGACATTATTTCTGGGCCCACATTGCTGTCAATGCCTACAACAGTCAACGTTACATCTGTGGACTTGATAGAGAAAAAAATTAATCCCCATCATTAGATTAAGGTTCTTCTGACTTAATATGCGGAAAATAACATGGATAAAGAGGGGAAAAACTATTGCACAAATTGCCGTGTATCAATACAAATACTCAAAGTAACATGAAAAATGGTTCATCTAACCAGGTGATGTAAACTCTGATTAGTCACCAGTACCTGAACATATTGAATGAAAGAGGCTGTTTGGTTGTAGGGTCCTGGAGAGCAGGAAAATGATAAATGCAAAGACGTGTCTAATGAAAACTCCTGTATGATAATAATGAAGATATTAATGATGATGATGATGATAAATAGAATGATTAATTACTTTAACTCTTCATTTGCGGGCACAGTCCCATAGAGTAAAATCTCTTCCATTTCTACTGATGTGTTCAACGTCTACTACACTTCAGAGTTTATAAGAAAATCTATGATCTCATTTGTGCCTCAAAATTCAGAAGTAGGAGGGACAGGTATTGTCATCAGTGTTTTTCTCTCCTATCAATAGGAGAGAAGCTCAAAAATACCAAGTGACAACTTAAGTTGTCACAGTGAAGAGGCAAAAGTTCAGTTCAGTCGTTCAGTTGTGTCCAACTCTTTGTGACCCCATGGACTGCAGTACACCAGGCTTCCCTGTCCATCACCAACTCCCGGAGTTTACTCAAATTCATGTCCATCGCATCGGTGATGCCATCCAACCATCTCATCATCTGTCGTCCCCTTCTCCTCCTGCCTCCCATCTTTCCCAGCATCATGGTCTTTTCCAATGAGTCGGTTCTTTGCATCAGGTGGCCAAAGTACTGGAGTTTCAGTTTCCGCATCAGTCCTTCCAATGAATAGTCAGGACTGATTGCCTTAAGATTGACTGGTTGGATCTCCTTGCAGTCCAAGGAACTCTCAAGCGTCTTATCGAACACCACAGTTCAAAAGCATCAATTCTTCGGCACTCAGCTGTCTTTATAGTCCAACTCTCACATCCATACATGACTACTGGAAAAACCATCGCTTTGACTAGACGTGCCTTCGTTGGTAAAGTAATGTCTAAAGCAGAAGAGGCAGAAAACCAGCATCAAAACCCCACCCTGGCCCCTGCGTTGGAACTCTCAATTATACTTCTCTAGCAGAATATTTATAAACTTTAGACAGCTTTACTGAAGCCTGAGGTTATTGCTTGAAGATTTTAAGGTCTTTAAAGGCAAGATCTGTGTCTTATTTATTATGAACTTTGTACACACTAGGCTAGACACTCAATTAATGTTTATTAAAGATAATGATGTACTAGCCAGCATGCAATGAGTTCAGCAACATGTACTGCTAGCATAAGAGAGGACTGAAAAATGGGGCTATCTTGACCTTTTCTACCAAGAATACAAGGACAATGGCTTTATTTTTGGCTTGATGGAAGGAAAGCAGAGGATGATGTGTGATCAAAATTTGACCTCACTTTTTTGGAGTTGCTTTGTCTGTAACAGAAGGTGATGGAACTCTGTGATATCTCTTGTACCACAACTTCATAATTCTGACTACCACTTGAACATTTCTGAGAAAAGATCCAGGTGAATGCTAGAGAGGTGAGATTTACAGGTCAATCTCTTTTGGATCTTTTTTTTAAAGAACTGCAAGTCTCATTTAGATCATCTACTCTTCCTCCTCTCAATAAGTTACACCCCAGCCAGTTTCCATTCTCTCAGTGTCAACACAATCATTAAAAATAAAGACAGCTATACCCCAGTAAGAAGTACTACAAATATACATATGCTTCAGAGGTTGCCCTCTCAGGTCCCTGCTTCCACCTACACCCTTTATTCCTGAGCCTCTGCCGTCATTAAAACTTCAACAAAAATTTCCAAAGTTAGAATCTTTTAAATCCAGCCCCCTGTAAATCCTTCTCCCAAATCTGAGCAAACTAGTTCTACAAAACCTCAGATTCCTAATCCCAATGCTCAGTCCAGCCCACTGAATCATGCAACATTTACAACATGATAAAATCTTGACTTCAGTTTTCCCTGCTTCAGTAATAGTCAACCCAACCCAATGAAAGCTTCACAAAGCATTCCATTCTCTGAGTCATGTTTTGGCTGGTGGCCTGTGGGAATCTCCTTTTGGAGAAAAAAAAAAAGAGTGGGAGCAGTCAACCTAATGAGTTCCACCATTCTTCATACTAATGCCAAAATCAATCTCCAGTATCCAGAAGTCCCTTTTACTCCCCAATTAAGATAGCTCTGTATTATAGTTGGAGATTATGGTGGCGATGGTGATATTGATGATAATGGTGATGACAGCATATTCTGAACATGGTCTGCACTGTCCTGAATGCTTTAAGTGCCTTTTCTCATTTAATCTTAACAACCATCTCCAGTAGTCTTATTAACCACAACAGTTTCCTCATTTGACCAGTAAGGAAACTGATATTTAAGTTGTCCCTTGCTCCACAGTTGAAAATTAGTTCAAACCCAGGTCTCTAAGATTCTAGATCCTCTGCACATTGATTACCCTGCTTTTTGGAGATTAGAAGCAACAGTGAATCCAAGAGTCATGTCCAGAGTCAGGGATGATGTAGAAGACCCTCAGCCATGAGACTGGCAAAGAAAGGATCAGATCAGAAGTTACCTCCCCCACTCCTCCAAAAAAGATATGAACAGGGTGATGCCATTGAGACCAGATTTTATTCTTAGGCCAGATTAAACCCTGGAAAATCTGTTTAAATTGAAGACATTGCTCTCTAAATTTTTTACAATCAAATTTAAGAATGCCATCATTTAGAGAATTTCCACAGTTTGGGAATACTAAAATAGTAACAATCAATTTCCTTTCTTTTACCACCTGTGGACCTCATGGGGCAAGGGGCAGATGGTAAATTTGGGGGGAAGCTGATCTATTTTGAATGCTTATTTACAAGGCTACGTTCATGCCATCTACCAAACACCATCTGCTGGGCTATTTCTTCCATGAAAACTAGAGCATTTTGTTCCATAGCAAATAAAAGTGAGACCAGAATTCTATCAGCATGCTGTGTTTGGGAGAGCACCAACACTTTTCAAAACTAGCTTTAATCCTTCTCCAAGTCCAATGCAAAGAAGGCTCCCCCAAGAACAGTAACCCAGTCAACACATTCATTCATTCATTCGCAAACTCATTTTGAAAGAAAGCCGGCCCCATGTGGGCCAGCCAAATGTGGAAAGTTAATTTTACAACATGAACTGTTTTCACCCTGGGCCAAGAGACAAGTATAGGCACCATATGACCTGGGTGTGATTTAGGAGTATCTCGGGACTCCGAAACATGAGGGTATTTCAGCAAGGAGCCTCTACGTTTTCTCCTGGCCCCTCCTCCCCATCCACTAAAGCTCCCAGAGAATGTCTTTCATGTTTGCTGCATTCACTTCACGAGGACATGCTCCTGCGGGCCGGTCCTTGAATTCTCGGCTCATTGCACCAGAATCAAGGGAAGTCAAGTTGAATCTTTCAAACTGGGAGCCAGCAGCGAGGAAGAACATCAGCAACGAGGCAGGAAAATCCACTCCATCTACGTGTTTGAAACTCCAAGTCCCGTTTGTTATTCTTAAGAGATGGAAGGTCCTATAGTTTCCAGCGAAGTGCCTGGGGTCAGGAATCAGATCTGTTTTACTTCCAGCGCCATCACTGACAGCCTGTGTGGATCTGGACAAGTCATGTAATCTCTTAGGATCCCTGATTTGATCATCTGTTAAATAAGGAGATGGTGCCATAAGAAATACTTCACAGTAGTACTAGAGCCTGTATAGTTAGCTATAAGTGAAGAAGCAAAATCTCCATAAAGTGAGTGAGGATGAATAGGGGTAGCCCAGGAACCAGGATACCTCCAAAGAAGTTCTACAGCAAATATCATGTGGAACCTACAGGGAAGCACCAAGAAACCATAATGGGATGTAGATCAGCATGCATCAAGTTGCCTGCTTCCTAGTTTTGTGGCTATTCTGACACTGTGGAAAGCAAGTCTATGATAATCATGCAGTGCAATCAATGATCAAGGACACAGACATGTGGACACAGAGGGGGAGGGGAGGGTGGAAGGAATTAAGGAGATAAGGATTGACGTATATACACTACCATGTGTAAAATAGCTAGCTAGTGGGAACTTCGGAGAAGGCAATGGCACCCCACTCCAGTACTCTTGCCTGGAAAATCCCATGGATGGAGGAGCCTGGTAGGCTCCAGTCCATGGGGTTGCTAAGAGTCAGGCACGACTGAGCGACTTCACTTTCACTTTTCACTTTCATGCATTGGAGAAGGAAATGGCAACCCACTCCAGTGTTCTTGCCTGGAGAATCCCAGGGACAAAGGAGCCTAGTGGGCTGCTGTCTATGGGGTCGCACAGAGTCGGACACGACTGAAGTGACTTAGCAGCAGCAGCAGTGGGAACTTGCTTTAAACCACAGGAAGCTCAGCAAGGTGATGAGCTCATCTGTGATGACTTAGAGGGGTAGGGATTGGGAGGTCCAAGAGGGAGGGGATATATGTATACATATAGCTGATTCACTTCATTGTATAGCAGAAATTAATACAACATTGTAAAGCAATTAAACTCCAATTTAAAAAAAAGAACACAGTGTTTGGAAAGCTTCTGGACCTGGATTGTGTTCTTTGCTGTTTCAAGCTTCATCCTCTGCATCTGTAAATTGGGATGATAACTATGTCTGCTGGTACACTTGCAGCAACTCGCAAAAGCCAATTTTTCAATTTTCTGGAATTTCACCAGCTGGCTAAGGTCACACTGGGAGTCTGAAGTTGGCTATAGGAATATTTACAACAGAAATTAGCAAATGCTACAAATCTGGGCAGCCCCCCAAAGCTGGTTGGGGAACATTCATCCACATACTACTATCCACCTGTTGGTGTAGCTGAAAGTACTAAGGGCAGATGATGCCTACAAAGTATTTAGCACCATCTTTTGGTGCGTGGCCAGAAACGAGACTCAGCGTAGTCCTTAGCAACTCGGGACACCGTCTCTCTTGTCTTTTCTCACTCTCCTCTTGCCCCCAGATCTCATGCTTATCTCTGGAAACCCAGAGAGGGAGGCCCTTCAATAAAAGCTTTTCTCCCTCAATCTTTGCAATTGTTTGTGGTCTCTTGTTCAACAGACCTGAATTGAGTTCCTACATTGGGCCCAGTTTGGTACCTGGCACTGCGGATACCAACATGATTGAGCACAATCTGACCTTGGCCTTGAGATGTTCACAGGCCCTTTGGTGGACAGGATGCATCTGAGTCTAGGAGAGGCACCTTTTATGAACAAGATGGAAATCAGAGGAAGGCAAAGTCATTCCCAACACTGTCAACTCTCCTGGCACCTGGGATCCCCAGACCTTTGAAACCTTTGGGGTAACTTCAGCTACAAAATGCAACCACCTTCTCTAAGATGACACAGTTAGTACTCCAGGGCACTCAGCTCGCTTTCCTGCTTTCCCTGCCCCAATGGCAATCACCCTCCGATTGGCAACATCATTCCCCACTGGCTAAGATGGTTGCTTGTATGCGGCCTGGAAACCAGAAATGTGGAACATCGAGCCTGGCCCCTTGCCAAATTTCTACAGGGCATTAGTAACAAACTGGTGAAGCTCATTAAAAAAAGAGAGAGAAACCTATAACCATTAAAAGTCCATTAAGCAGCCTGTCATTTTGTAGAGCTAAATAGCCCACAGTAATCAAAAGCATATGAACCCCAGCTGGGATACCTAGTGAATTGTTTCGATTTAGGGGAGAATTCATCAAGAAAGATTGTTCTTGGGATTGGGTTGATTTTTCTCCTTCAGTTCCTGGCCCCACGTTCCATTATAATTAAAGTGATTGATGCACCTCCCAGACAGAGGTGAGCAGTGACCACAGAGCCAAAACATCTGCTCCTTCCAAGCAAACAGCTAATATGGAACTTCAGTCAAAAGGCACGTAACCTGAGGTTACCCATCCACTGTCAATTAGGTATGGCACAGTCAACTCTTTGCTGTCCGGCTGGGTTACGCTCTCAGTTATCTGTGAAATTTTTCTTTCCAATCATAGAAGGACTTTTACCTACAACCAGATTATGGTCAAGAAAGAACTGACTGTGAGGCCAATCCCCTCACAATCCCCAAAGAAGAAGATGTATAATCCACCCATCAGTTAGTGAAATATCTTCCTGTCAATGGATGGACACTTTTTAATTTGGGGGATGTGGGTTTGTTCCTGCACATTTACCACAATACTTGCCTTTTGTGTTGCCATTTCCTCTCCCCTGTGTGGTATGGCCCTGCCATGGCATTGACATTAGCGCCGCCATAGGTCCACATGCCACGGGCAGAGCGAAAACTCAGAATGACAGTTTATGGTAACAGGGGATGTGTTCTTGTGTCCATCCCCCATCACTGACTCTATATAAAGTCTTCTAAGAGCAACCATATTTTTCTGGCTCTGACATCATAATGGTGAGAAAGGAGAGAAAATGAATGATTCAACATGGGTTGAGGAGGTCATCATAGGACTTACTTCTTCATGTTTATCTCCTCCACCTTGACACTAGGTGAAAGCAAAGTGTTCATAGAAAATGAAAGAATAAAGATGCTCAGATTCAATATAAAGTCTCCTAGGAGCCACAACTATTGAGCTCATGCGCTGCAACTGCTGAGTCCACGTGCCCTAGAGCCTGTGCACCACAGCAAGAGAAGCCACCACAGTGAGAAGTTCGCCTACCGCAACTAGAGAATAGCCCCTGCTCACTGCAGCTAGAGAAAGCCTTCACGCAGCAACAAAGATCCAGGACAGCGAAAAAGATTAAAAAATAAATACGATAATTTTTAAAAGAACAAAAAACTTTCCCCCCAAGTCAAGAGTTTGATTTTTAAATATATATATATAGGATTAATAGATACACAGTACTGTACAGAAAATAGATAAGTAACAAGGACCTACTGTATAGCACAGGGAACTATATGCAATATCTTCTAATAATCTGTAATGAAAAGGAATTTGAAAAAGAACATTATATGTATATATATTTATATATCTGAATCACTTTGCCATACACCTGAAATTAAACAACACTGTAAATCAACTATACTTCAATAAAAATAAATAAATAAATATATTTTTAAAAGTCATAGTATATTCCACACTCTTCCCTCATCCCTTCACTGTCAAATACTTGAAGCCCTCTAGTAATTTTGGAGCACTACTTATTTATATTGACTTTTTGAGACCCTTGTACTGTTAAATGTGTTCTTGTGTCCATCCCCCATCATTGACTCTACAGGTCTCAAGGGCAGGGATGTCTTCTTTTCCTCTGTATCTCCCATTGCATCTTCTTATAAGAATCCTTGCAAGTCACAGTCCCTCACTAAATATTGATGGAGTGATCTTTCAGGGTTGCCAGGCTCAGCATTCCAATCTCTCAGAAACTGCCTTCCAATTCACCAAGCACTTAATGAGCCCCCGTGCTACCCACACAAGTTCATTTGCCTTGGGAATAAAAACAGATCAATGCCCCCGTTATGCACTGAATCTGCTTAAATACACATCACAGATTTACGTACATATGGTGTGCATGAAGGCAACTGCCCTCAGCCTCCTCTCACCCTCCACATGCCATTCTGTGAAACATTCAGGACCTGGCTGCCCTCCCATTTCCACTAAGACACCATCACAGAACACCCCGTGCAGCCCAGCAATCTCTCCCTCTGAATCCTTTCAGTTTTAGTAACTAAATCTTAACACTGATAGCTCTCGAAACTGCCTTGAATTGACTTAGTTAAAGCTATTATGTAACTCTTTGGGTTACGAAAATGTTCCCCCAGTAAACTCTTCGAGGGCAACGATTGTAGTTTGTCCTTATCTATTCTCACAAACCAAGTAGAGGACCAGACACTCAGTGAGTGGCATAAAAAAGTGAGCAAGAAAATCAGGGAATGACAGTGGGCATGGGTGCCCAGATGGGGCCGAGTGGAATGGGGTAAGAATAAGAGGGGGAGGATTGACTCTTGATGAAATGTGCGGCACTCTGTTAGTACAGGTCAGTAAAACATGGCCTTCTCCCATCACTCTGTTTCAGGGAACCTGGGGAGATGTGGCCTATGGCTGGACAGAGGGAGTCTCTGACCCTTATGTTCTTTCCTCCTTGGATGTCTAATAGTGAAGGAAAAATAAACACATAAAAGGCCATAAATCCTCCTGCAAAAATAAAGGCTCTTTCTTAATGCCTGATAGCTAATGACTTAAGTTAAATTCCAGACTTTCACAAAGAATGGTAAGACCTCTTCCACCTCTTGGCTCTCTTGACCTCCACCCTTTCCAGAGTCAGGAAACTCACTAAGCTTCTCTTTGTTGATGGACGTCTGTAAGCGATGCCTATAGCCATGTTAAGGGCTTTAAAACAATCACATACTTTAAAATCAACTTGAGAACTGTCCTGGGAACCAGGACCCAGGTCCTCCTCCTCAGAGTATTTTCTCCCAAATCCACAGTTGGGACTGAAAGATGCTTTTCTCTGGAGCAACTTGTTTGTTGTTGAGAACTGGCATGTTGAGTGTGTCCGTGGCACTTAGGATCACCTGATCTAAGACAGACAAAGAATCTACCTTTTTCTTGGTCTGTTGCTGGCCCAGGACTTCATAGGAGAAAGGATATTCATTAGGATTCCCTCCACCACCCAAAGTCCTCACTCTCCTGTGTCTTTCTCCCTGCAGGCGACCTGGCAGCTTAGGACAGCGACAAAAACCCAAGAGCCAGGAGGTAGCTGCTCCTGGTCTTTACTCTGCTCCTAGCTAGCTGAGTGACTCCAACTCTCTGAACCATTTTATAATCTGTGAGATGAAGAAGTCCCATTAGATCGTCTCGACATCCTTCCCAGTCTGACTTCTGCCATCCTCCGTATTCAGCTTGCTACTCTTCCCCTGAAGTTGACTCACCCCCATTCCCACCTCTGTGTCAAAAAACACATGATGCTGTCTCCTTTGCAACACCCACTTCTACCATCTTCTCCAAGGTAATTTCAACCACTGCCTCTCATCTCACTTGAGTATTTTCAGTCCCTCTCATTAATTTCTTCCCTTCTGACTATCCATAGGCTCCAATTCTTTCTAGTCTAAAAACCAAACAAGCATCCTTCTGTGATCGAATGAACCTGTAACTCTCTTGAACTTTTCACCATCAAATTTCTCCACTGAATGTTCTGTACTAAGATCTCCATCTAGGTCCTTATCCAGTCCCTCCTCAATCCTTTCCAACCTGGCATCCTCTTCTCATCACTCTACCCTCTTGGGACTGACTAGTGGTTGCTCCATCTTCAGGAATGTTCTCTCAAGACCACACGATTATAGATCCCATCCATAGGAGAAGATCGTGCAGTGAGGATTAATAGGCAAATGATAAATGAAGATGCTGCTCCAGAGGAGAACAGATAAAGGAGTGGAGGAAGCAGGGCAAAGTGAAAAAAGAAGCCAAACAAAGTCTCAGAGGGAAGTTCTAAAGTATAAATTATACCTCAGGGTTGTCCTGACTTATGACAAAGTAGATGGGCTTTCATACTCCCCAGCTGGCAGTCATGAGCTAAGGACTCAGATGGGAGGTGTTATTGTTGGTGGTGGTGGTGTTGTCCAGTCCCTAAGTCAAACCTGACTCTTTGCAACCCCATGAACTGTAGCACACCAGGGCCCTCTGTCCTGCACTCCCAGAGTTTGCTCGAATTCATGTCCATTGAGTTGGTGATGCTATCTAACCATCTCATTCTCTGCCACCTCCTTCTCCTGTTGCCTTCAATCTTTCCCAGCATCAGAGTCTTTTCCAATAAGTCAGTTCTTCACATCAGGTGACCAAAGTACTGGAGCTTCAGCCTTCGCAACAATCCTTCCAATGAACATTCAGGGTTGATTTCCATTAGGACTGACTAGTTTGATCTCCTTGCAGTCCAAGGGACTCTCAAGAGTCTTCAACAGCAACACAATTTGAAAGCATCAACTCTCTGGCAATCAGCCTTCTTTATGAACCAACTCTCACATCCATACATGACTACTGGAAAAACCATAGATTTGACTATGTGGACCTTTGTTGGCAAAGCGATGTTTCTGCCTTTTAACATGCTGTCTAGGTTTGCTTTCCTTAAAAGGAACAAGTGACTTAATTTCATAGCTATAGTCACCATCCACAGTGATTTTGGAGCCCAAGAAAATAAGATCTGTCACTGCTACCACTTTTTCTCCTATTTGCTATGAAGTGATGGGATGGGATGCCATGATATTAGGTTTTTTAATGTTGAATTTTAAGCCAGCTCTTTCACTCTCCTCTTTCACCCTCATCAAGAGGTTTTTTAGTTCTTCTTCACTTTCTGCCATTAAAGTGGTATCATCTACATATCTGAGGTTGTTGATATTTCTCCTGGCAATCTTGATTCCAGTTTGTAATTCATCCAGCCCAGCATTTTGCATGATGTACTCTGTATAGAAGTTAAAATAAGCAGGGTGACAAGATGCAGCCTTCATGTACTCCTTTCCAATTTGGAACCAGTCCGGTTCTAACCGTTTCCTCTTGACCTGCATACAAGTTACTCAGGAGACAGATAAGGCGGTTTGGTACAACCATCTCTTTAAGAATATTCCACAGCTTGTTGTGATCAAAACAGTCAAAAGTTTTAGCATAGTCAATGAAGCAAAAGTAGATGTTTTCTGGAACTCCCTTGCTTTCTCCATAATCCTACAAATGCTGGCAATTTTATCTCTGGTTCCTCTGCCCCTTCGAAACCCACCTTATACATCTGGAAGTTCTTGGTTCATATACTACTGAAGTCATGCCAATCTACCTTGATTCAAGGACCTAACATTCCAGGTTCCTATGTTACGTTATTCTTTACAGCATTGGACTCTATTTTCACTACCAGACACATCCACAGCTGAGCATCATTTCTGCTTTGGCCTAGCCACTTCATCTTTCCAGAGCCATGAGTAATTGCCCTTCATTCCTCCCCAGTAGCATATTGGACACCTTCCAACCTAAGGGGCTCATCTTCCAACATCATATTTTTTTGCCTTTTCATACTGTTCATGGGGTCCTCAGGGCAAGGGTACTAGGGTGGTTTGCCATTCCCTTCTCCAGTGGACCACATTTTGTCAGAACTCCTTACTATGACCTAGCCACCTTAGGTGGCCCTGCCTGACCTGGCTCATAGTTTCATTGAGTTCCACAGGTCCCTTCACCACAGCAAGGTTGTG
Organism: Bubalus kerabau; assembly: GCF_029407905.1. Lineage (NCBI taxonomy): Eukaryota > Metazoa > Chordata > Mammalia > Artiodactyla > Bovidae > Bubalus > Bubalus kerabau. Next base: position 69,151,884 of record NC_073634.1, read on the forward strand.
ATCCATCATGGGGCAGGTGGGAGGTAGGAGACGGTCAGTCCAGGCATTTGCTTCTCTCTTAGCTTGCCAGAAAAGTCACACCAGTATCCTGAAAGTGATCTTCACAACAAGAGTCACAGGGGCCAGCAGTTGGAGCCAAAAGCACATCAGGACTGAGGCGGGACACCTAGAGAAAATGAAGGAGACCCAAAGGACACACAGGGCACCCACTACTACACGCCTTTCATCCTTCTTCATCCTCTCCCAGTAGAACATGCTTCTTTTTGGAAGTTCTCTCCTTGGTCTTCTGCATGGAGTGCATCTGTGTCTTGCTCTTCTGTTCATTCCTTTTCTTCCTGCCTCAACCCCATTCCCCTCCCAGCTGTCCCATCTCTTTATTTTTGTCACTTAGTGACCTCATTTACCTTTATAGCATCGATTGCCACATCTAAAGTCTCTCAATCCTGATTTCCAACTCTGTCAAGAGCACCTACTCAAATGCCCACCCAATCACTTCAAAATCTAGAATCAGAACACAGGGACTTTTTAGTTCAAATTCAACAAAGCCACTGATATAAAGTTGATATTCATATGGTTATTGCTATACCAACCAATATCAAGACCTCATAAAATTTATGTTCACTTTTAACTTTAACAATTTTGCTTTTCAATATTTTTTGAACAATATGTAAATGACCTTTAAAAGAAATGCATTACCCTGTTGAATCCCACTCACAATTTTAAACAGTGCACTTCTATTTCCTATCCTGTGACAAACTGAAAACAACCATCAACAAGAAGGTAAACTGCATCTTGTAGCTTATTAATACAACTAGATGTCATAGCATCTGAGAGGAGAACTTCAGTGTGCCTTTACATGCCATTTTACAAATGTTCTCATCATTCCTACAAGCTTCATTATTAAGCCTTAAAATTCTAACATTTATAAAGTACACAGAACTTTATAAAGGCCCCATTTTATAAACCACTTCCATGTGTGAGAGGACCCAGCACACACACCTCTCCTTGAAAGTGAAAGTGTTAGTCACTTAGGCATGCCCAACTCTTTGCAACCCACTAGACCGTAGCCCACCAGGCTGCACTATCCATGGAATTCTGTAGGCAAGAATACTGAAGTGGGTTACCATTCCCTTCTCCAGGGGATCCTCCAAACTCAGGGATCAAACCCAGGTCTCCCACATTGCAGACAGATTCTTTACCATCTGAGCCACCTGGGAAGCCCACCTCCTTCCCAAACACCAACTCTGCTCTCAGGCTTTGATTTTTCAGGACAAGGGCTCTGGCCATTCCAATCTGAAGAACACCCAGGATGGAAAATGACCTTGATAACTAAGCTACTTCATTTGTGTTGATCAAGTATAATAGAAGATTGTGCTAAAAACAAGTGTCCCTTGTTCAGAAATTCATCCAGTCATTCATTGCCCACCTTCCCTCCAAAAGACATCCCAAGGAAAGGAGCATGGCAGGGAGGGGCTGGTCCACAGCTTTCTTCCACCAAAGAGGTAAGGTTCAAGCTCAGGAGAACAGAGCAATCCCAGGTGAGGTCCATGGACTGATATGGGTACACACTACCTGTTCCTATCTTAGTAGAGAAAGCAAGAGAAAGCATTTAGACATGTATATAGCAACTTGACATTGTCAGGACACCCAAGCACATGATCTTATCTTCTACAAATCAGCAGTCTGCAACTGACTGAAAAAAGAATCTAATAGCCCTTTGCCACAAATCGTTTGAGAAGCACTGCCTGAGAGAGAACAGTATATAATTCAGTGCAACCTTCATACACACAAGATGGTCAAGATGGTGCCCACAAGGCAAAACTGGGACTTCTTGTGTTCTGGCTCCCCTTCTGTCCACAGGAAGCTGATGCGGTGAATCGGAGTTAACGAGACCAAAGGTCCAAACCCTCTCTCCAGCCCCATTCCTTCACTGGTACGTTGAGAGGAGTGTGTCCCTTTTTACTGGTTCACAATCTGGCAAAGACAAGGAAACCAAAGCAAGGAAGAATGAGAAGGGCATTCCTCAGAAGACCCAGCCTCATCATGAACATATACGGGACTAAGGGTGAATAAGTTACACACTCTTCAAATCGAAAAGTCTGTTCATTTCTAGCACAGAGACAATAATCTCTGTCACAACCCCCTTCAGCGGACATAATGCTGCCTCAAGCTGTAATATTTTAACCTATTTGCATTCCTTCATCAGAGTAGATTTTATGTTTCAAGAGTGACTTTTTCTTTTGGACTTGTCACCTAGTTTATTCTGGGACCAAATTCTGACAGGATACCTTCATCCTTCAGGGGTAAAAGTGAACTTTAAAAAATCCATTCATCCATGGGCTACAGAAGAGGTAGTCCTAGGGAAGAGGCGCCAGGAGCTGAGAGGTACCAAACTGATTAATAAGAGCTGAAGATCACAGGAAAAATGAAAAACCAGCCAGGAATTTGCATACGCCCCCAACACAAACAGGAGAAAGAGATGAGAATGGGTCTTTGAAGCCAGAAAGCAGAAGTTAGCACCTGTTAATGACCAGTTTGTTGGCTCACAAGCTGTTAACACTCAGACAAACTGGTCGTTAAATATGGTCATTACTTATTTCAATGCAAAATTTATTAGAGCCCCCATTGGAAGATTTAATGGAAGGGCAGCTCTCACCCTCCACACCTGCTATACCCCCAAAGAGGCTGGGGACCAGCTCCTAGCTGCTATGTCTGGATAAAAAAAAATAAGTAAGTAATAATAATAATAATGGTCATCCTGTCACATCAATTACTGATTTTCTTCAGCAATCAGAATGTTAGATGTGTCCTAATTCACAGCTGGATACCTAATAAGGACCACTTGAGTCTTCATTACTTTGTAGAACCATACGGTTAAGTGCACATGAGCTGCGTTCTTTACAAGCCCGCTGCATGACTCACTGTCATTAGGTAGACTTTCGATTAAGTTCAGAACATTTTTTGTCATCTTTTCAGCCTTTTTTCAGATTACAAAAAATAAAGTTAAGGAGAGCGGGCTGAGGATTCACAGTGACACCAACTTACAGAATAGAAGCAGCTTGTAGGAGAGATGTCATTAGCATTATTTTGCCTCAGGCTGTCCCCAGGGTGATGACAGAAAGGGGGCCACCTGGAACCTTGAGGACCAGAAATTCTCAAAGAACATTTTTTTTCCACCACAGCACCTAAATCTACAGTCATTTGTGGATTATGTAAACTAATGTCTGTTGGGGGAGAAATTAAATTTTGGGAGCCTCAGACAACTCCAGTTAACAACTCGTATTTTTTTATAGAGGGCAAAGTTGGCTAGAAGAGCACTCTGTGCATCTCAGAGAGCAGTCAACAGTGCATTAAAAAGCTGGCCTCTTTTCCTCACATTCCTCTCACACTGTGGCACTGGGGTTGCCAGATCTATTCAATAAAAATCCAGGGTGCCCAGTTAAATTTGTATTTCTGATAAACATTGAATGATTTTTTTAGCATAATTGTGTTCTGTGTAATATTTGAGGCATATTTATGCTGAAATAGCATTCATTGTTTCATTGAAGTGCTAATTTCACCAGGCATTCTGTGTTTTATCTGGCCACCCTATAGAGGACACTGGCTTTTAGAGAAAAGGAAGCTCTCTGGAATTAGTAGTTCTTCAAACCAGTGGATCACATAAATCACTTGGGAAATTAGGTGAAGATTGTGCTCTGGGAATGTTTTACTGAAGGCTTTGAAGATGATGATTTTGATGATTACGATGACAATGGACTAGTTAGGGAAAGCAGTGTTCTACAATATATCTACATGACTCCTAAAATTAAGGAAAGAGTGGAGAGTTAATTGGTGAAGTAAGCATGGACAAAGCTTGGCCTCCTAAGGCCTGACAAAGCCCTACTCATTAATCAAAGTTCCTGAGTTCCCACCAGGACCAGGGAATATGCCCTGGGGGAACTAAAATCCAGTAGAGAAGAGACTAGGATTTGGAAGACGGACATTAACGGAGAGTCATCTACATGCCAGGTACCACACTGGTTCTTCTACAGCCAGGATCCCATTTAATCCTCACAGTAGCCCATTTTTATGTAGGTACCACTATCCTACTTCTCCAGATGAGGATATTGAGGCTCTAACAGCTTAACTTGCCCATGATGAGAACATTAGCAAGTGCCTTGTACTACAAGTGAATGCTATCCAATAAGCACCAAGTGAGTGGAACAAATTAAGTACAAGAGACAAGCATCTTGATACTGAGTTCTCTGGTACAGTTACTCTGGTACTTCCTACCTACCCTTATAACTTTGGGCAAATGACTTAACTTCTCTGTGTTTGCAAAGTTGCTGCTGCTTTGCAATTGCCATCACTGACATTCAGAGATAGTAAATGAAGAGAATCTTTAAGCTGGAATATAAAAATACATTCACATCCTTAAAATATAAGAGGTGAAAACAATGACCTATTATTATAAGTGCTCTGCTACCAAACCATGAACTCCTAAAAGGGCAGAAAACTATGCTGTTCTTCGCTTGGCCAACATTTGCAGTGTCTTACAAAAAGTAAACTCCAGGTGGCTGAGTGGTTTAGTGTATGAAAGGAAGGAAGGAAGGGAAGACAACATGAGTGGATTAATGAATGGATGGATAGATAAAGGGATGGATGGATTCAAGAATAGATCTTCTGGCAATGATGACTGAGAAAATCTTCATGAAGAAGATGAGAATCAAGCTAAACTATTAAAGGTAAACCATATGACAATTTCATGGCTTTGTGCTTGCATAATACTCTCATTCTTTCTTATTTTTATAGATGAATTACATGATACCAGCCTTTTCAAAAAATATTCAAAACATATAGCTGATTAACACAATGCTATGCACCTAGTAGTTGCTCAAAAGATAAACTAATTTATTTAAAAATATTAGCAATTTCCTTTTTCTCATTGGGAAAAAAATATGTGACTTACAGTATGCTTAAATCCATAATATTCTTAAAGATAAAAACATATCAAAGCAAGTGGCCAGGAAGGAAAAGAAGAGTTGGTGATTTTATTCTGTCCTCGAATTGCCTGGGTTTCAGAGATCAACTTGCTTGTTGCCCTGGCTTCATTTAAAATAGAATCATTGGGCTAGTAAAATTTGAGAGGTGTATTTTAATTTGCTCCAGTCTGTGCAAACTCCAAGAAGAGAGTGTGAGAGATGATATGATACGGATAGAAAAGAAGGACGTGGTAAGGAGAAAGGCCAGATTGTAAATCAAGGGCCAGCAGGCAAAAGACATGAAAAAGAACCTGGCAGAATCAAAATAATCAGGAACTAAGAGGAAAAACCAAAGGTTCAGAAAAAGTGAAGAGAATTCAATTAATAATCATTTCAGAAGGCAGTAGAGGGTAGACAACCCTTGCAAGAGAACGAACAGGAGGGAGTAAAAATAAAGGGAACAGCTGCAGTCTTCTCTCAATCCACAGCAGTCTCCACAGTCCCAAGCTCTTGACTTTTCTATGCGAAGGGCTCCTGAAGACATTGGCGCAAGGCTGACTAGCCCTCCGAGGAGGCAGCTAAGCCCAAGGAGCTTTGAAGACACACTGGCCCACCCGGGTCGGAGACATTACCAAAATTCTGGGCCCACTTTGTGAGCAGACAAAGTAGGCGGCAACCTACCCTAGTGAATTTGAGGATCCAGGCCCTGCACCCTAAAGAAAGAATTCCCTAACCTACTGTCTAACAACTGCAATTTCACAATTACAGGTTTCTATTTCACCCAATTTCTTCTTCTCAATTACAGTGAAGATGCTCCTAACAAATAGAAATGAAAGGTACCCACCATCCATGTGATTATGCATGCTGAGTCACTTCAATCATGTCCCACTCTTTGCAGCCATACGGACTGTAGCCCACCAGGCTCCTCTGTCCATGGGATTCTCCAGGCAAGAATACTGGAATGGGTTGCCATGCCTCCTCCAGGGGATCTTCCCAACCCAAGGATCAAACCTGTGTCTCCTAGGTCTCCTGCACTGACAGGAGGGTTCTTTACCACTAGTGCCACCTGGGAAGCCCTTGAGCCATCCGTACTCATTGTGAATGAGTCCAACAAAACGTTTTCTGAAGATGCCTTGTTGATAAAACAGTTAAAGAGATGCTCAGCTCCAAGATGCCTGGACCAGGGTCTAGCAGATCAAGGAGAGGGTTTGAGGTAGTCAAACCTGCCAGGATCCTTTATCATTCTGCCTGGCTATCATCTGGTGCAAATGCCTCATCCCTAATGGGACCAAACCCGGTGGGTCTTCCTACTTGCTCCCGTGATTGTGTCAATTGTGCTTCCTAAAAAAGAAGAATTGTCCCCAAATGTCTCTCTGTTGGATATTTGGTGGCTATTTTGATTTTAAAATGCAAATGAGATTGAGAGGTAGACACAAGCTCTTGTTCAGTAACAAAAACTAATTAAAATTCTCCTGAACTCATCTTACTAAAATGAGTATGTACAAGAATGACAAACTATTGATCATTGTTAGTCCTGGGTAATGAGTCATGGGCACCTAGGGGATCATAATATTCTCTCCATTTTTGTATGTTTTTAAATCTCCATAATAAAAAAGGGAATAATAGTCATTTTTTTAAAACCATATTTCCACTGAATTAATTCTGCTGAATTAAAATAATGATTGAAGAGTAAACATTTGCATCTCTGAGATGTTTTACCCATTCCCATACCAACACAAAGGCTTCCCTCATAGCTCAGTTGGTAAAGAATCTGCCTGCAACACAAGAGACCTAGGTTCAATTCCTCAGTCAGGAAGATCCCCTGGAGAAGGAAATGGCAACCCATTCTAGTATTCTTGCCTGGAGAATCCTATGGTCAGAGAAGCCTGGCAGGCTACAATCCACAGGGCTGTAAGAATTGGGCACACCTTAGGGATTATACCACCACCCCCCCAACACAAAATGCCTCAATGATTGGAAATACTCAGTTGCTTCTACTTGTGGGGGAAATGTCGCTTTTCATTCTGACATCTTGATGGCTGGTGGAGGCTGCCTGAGCTTTCATCCCTATTCTATCGGGGCCCTCGCCTTTTCTCCAACTTGTTCATGAACTTTGCCATCACCATCCTCAGATCTTCACTTTTAGCCTCTTATTACTAACTCAGTCCTGCACAACTTCCTCATCTCAACCTCTAGCCTTTGCTTCAGCTACTCTCATAAGATGTCAGAAATCTCTGTCTCAGATTCCCTGTTTCTTAGCTCTTTGATCTCCTGCTAAATATGCTTGTTCTCTTTTTTCTCCCCTCAATGGCTGGCTTACTCATCCTGCGTGATTTATTAATGTTCTCATCTGGCTCAATCTTATCACATGATAGCTGGCATTAATTAACCCTGTGGAGTCTTTGCCTTGTTAGATGCAAAAGGAAAAGGACTGCAGCATTGAGGCCTCGTGTCAGAAACAGAGTTTATGCTAATTTCTAAAAGACAACTCACAAGGAAACCACATCAACAGGATTCCTAAATTAGCGCTCATGACTCCTTGGGGCATAAAGGGCAAACAGATACACAAAATTCACACTCAACAACAACAAAACCTTTGATAAGGATATTGTTATTTCTGTATTTCATTTGGAGTCTTCCACAAAGGGTGACTGCTTTGGGCTAAATGTGAAGGTCAAACTACAAAATAAAGACCAAGTATAAAACCTCCACTTGGGATCCAGACCAGTTATCCGTGAGCAGGTGCCTGTCATAAAGGCCTCAAAGAACCAGGGTCAGATCTGATCCATTTATTAATAAAATTTCTGTGACATCAACACTTATCTTCACTCTAGTGCTTGGAGAGTAAGAGGACCTGCAAATTAAATAAAATAAGTCAATTCAATAGTCTATTAGGGCAAAAAAAAAAAAAAAAAACAAGCAAGCAAAAACAACCCATCTCCATCAAGATAAACTTGATATAAATACTCAAGAGAGGAAGAATGGAATCCCAAATACCTCTTCCAGGGAGAAGATGAAATTAATCTGCTTCAACTTTCAGTATCTCTATGAATTCTTTTTAAAAAATCTTTCACTCAGCATTTTGTTTGTGAGATTAGTCTATCTTTTTGCAGGTATGGTAGTTCATTTTCTAATTGCTATGTACTATTATAATTATGTGCAATTAAATATGTTATAATTTATTATCTGTTGTGCTGTCAATGTCCGTGTGGCTATTAGGAATAAAAGTGTCCTGAAGAGTCTTGTACATGTATGGGTACATGCTTATACATACCCATTCCTATGGAGCTGACACCAAGGCCGAGGAGATCCGAAGTCACCTGATTATGCATGCATGCTCAGCTGTGGTAGACACTGCCTTTAATCATCTAACAGCTCAGTAGACTTTCTTAACAATTATCCAGCATAATAATTTTCCTGCATAATCCTGTTCTCCAAGCTTCGAATACCTTCACTTTCCCTTATACATACCTCTTCCTCCCAAGATTCTCACCTTAATTGCCTCCTTTCCTCTATACCCTGCATCTTTTAGTGACCTCTAACTGATCTTCTATTTCTTTAACCACATGGTGACTTCACATCAAAGCATCAGTTGTGTTCTTGCATCTTCTAGCTCAACATTCACCACTGGATGTTCTTCCACTGATTAAAACATGTCTAATCAAACTCTTCCTCCTCCCTCTCTCTCACTCTTATTATTTATCTTTCAGACCTTCCTGGTTTGATTGTCCTTCTCCTGGCCATCTTGGCAGCCCAACTTCTAGGAAGAATTTAAATCATACCCATGACCCTGCTACAACAGACCTCAAAGGTGAAGTTCTCCTACAAAACAGTTCTGTTAGTTTATTTAAAATGGCTACCAAACTGAGAAACAGCAGAAAATGACTTTAATGTTTCCTATCTCTCAAATCACAAGGACACACCACTTATTGACTGGGGACCTAACCAACTGTCCTCACATTGCACTTTGTAAAGGAACATTTCTCTTTAAGAAGTGATGTCCAGAAAAGAGAAAAGGCAGTGTATATAACATTTAAGAGCATGGCTTTGGATCAAATAGATCTAGGGTTCAAGTCTGGCTTTTGCTATCCTCTACCTGTGTGACCTTGGGTAACTTATTTCTCTCTCTGAGCCTTGGAATTCTCATCTACAAGACAGTATAACTATTGCTATCTTGACCATTTGCTGTGAAAATTAAATGAGGTCAAGAGACCTGGTACAGCACCCAACACTGCTATACTTATTAAGCTGTGGTTGGTGCCACTGTGTTGCCAATTCTCTACATGGGAACGCTGGATAAATTGCAACTCTCTCTGTGTCCCAGAGAGGTTGCCCCTGGACAAGCAGCAATTTCAAAGTTCTAATTTCTTTTACTTTGCTCTCTGAATAGCTCAGAAGGGATGGATAGGAGGTGAAAAATGTTCTCGGGCTGGTCAATTTGAGGTATTTCATTTCACGAATCTGTCTGGAAACTGCCAGCTCATTTCATTGATCAATGGCCATCCCAGTGTTAGAGTTTAAGTTATTACCATCTTAAACTAAAGCTGAATGAGATCCTTAGGAGTCAGAAACTCCAAAAGTCTCGGCAGAGGGACAGCTATGGTCCACAATCAGACTTCCATTCAACAGAGGTGCAATTTGCATGAGCACTCAACTCTTTTCTCTCCTGATGGAACCCTCTCCTCTGGCTCAGGGATGGTCTTTTACAGCTGCCTCAGATGGTACCTCTGCAGAGCTATCAGTACCTACATCCGCAGCCGACTGTCTTGTCTTACCCTCTGAACACCCTGTCTTTTATTTATTTTTTAATTAATTTATTTATTTGGCTGAACCAGGTCTTAGTCGCAGCATGTGGGATCTAGTTCCCTGACCAGAGATCAAACCCAGGACCCCTGTGCTGGGAGCTCAGAATCTTAGCCACTGGTCCACCAGGGAAGTCCCCATCCTGTCTTTTAAAGTATAAGCCAATCCAAGCAGATACTGTGTCAATCCATATTTGATCAAACAAACACCAGGTATCTGCTAAGTAAGCACCTGGAATCTCACTGCAGGAAACACAAAGTTTTTCTGATCGCAGAGCTCAGGTAACTAACAGTACAGGTGAGCGTGTGACTGTGGGGCAGACTCAAGTAGTTAGGGATCAAGATATTAATAAGAAAGAGAAGTCATGTCCAGGTTCCTGGAATTCCAGAAACAATGGTAACCAATCCCTATTCTACCCCTCATCCCTCTGACACTGTCAAAAGGGGAACTGTACACAAAGTGGGTGACTTATAAATACCAACAAATAAATGCTAAGACATGTATTCTTAACGTGGTTTTTTTCTTGGTTTTTTATTTATTTATTTCATTTTAATTGAAGGATAATTGATTTACAATATTGTTGTAAATTTGTGTTGGTTTCTGCCAAACATCAAATGAATCAGCCATAGGTATACCTATGTCTGCTCCCTCTTGAACCTCCCTCCTACCTACCTCCCCATCCCACTCCTCTAGGTTATTACAGAGCCCCAGTTTGAGTTCCCTGAGTCACACAGCGAATTCCCATTGGCTATCTATTGTATATATCTTAACAAGTTTTTGAGTTGTTATTCTTTCTTTCAGAAAAGTCTATGCTCCTTTTTAGCAGAAATTTAGGTGCTGAGTCCTCATAAACTAAGGTGATTTCTCATACAACACAGTAGAAATATGTTTATAGCCCATAGGCAAGTGATAACTGAAAGTCAAATCCCATTTTAAAGGGACAGGAGGGATCATAGGATGGAGTTTGACTCAGTTAATTATCTACCTACTAGCCACAAATCCTAAGCCAGTTACTTAATATTCTGTCTCTCAGTGCCTTTATCTGAATAAAACAAGAGAACATCTCTTTTGCAAGATGGTTGTTGGGTTTAGAGATAGTGTAAGTAAAGCATGCAATGGTACAAAAAAGTGCTAAAAAATTATATCCATCAACATTACTCCATTGAACAAAATTAGTCCAACTCCCTCCCCTCCAGTTTCTTTCCATCATGGATGAAGCACTCGGCTAAGCTGTACAGGACTCTGAGCTCGGAAGACACCACAGTAATTAACAAAGCTCAAAATTCTCTTGGCTCTATCTCATCCGGCCTTCCTTAAAGGAAAAAGATGAAACGCAATGACAAGCATTCAGAGACTGGCAGAAACTGAACACACTAAAAATCTCCCAGATGCTGCTTGAATCTCTGGTCTCTTAGAAGCTTCCCTGATCAAGTTTGTACTCAACCTGGAGTTACACTCACCCACCTCTGGACTAGGGCGACCCACAAGGCCTCTTTGTAAGTGACTCTATGTACAACAGGAATTATCTTTAAGCGCTTGTATTTTTCCATTAATAATTGTTCACAAATCAGTTACCCCAAATCAATGGAACCCATCGAAGGATAGGAAGAATCTTGTCTCTTTCATTTACATCATTATCATCCTCACACCAAGATTTTTCATCTCTCTCTAATTTTTCCAGTTCCAACAGATCTTGAAGGGGTTGAAGTGAAACGATAGGAAAAGTACACATGTTCCAACACAAGTCAAACAGACATTAACAGCAGGGGTGGAAACGTGGAGGCACGGGCACACACATAAAATACAATTTTTTTTTTCCATTTGTGAATTTAACCAGCTGTCTTGAGTTGCTGTTTCAGAGCCAGGCATATTCTAAGTCCAGCGAGAAACAAAGAGTCCCACTTTCTGGAAATGAACTTGGACAAAGTTTTGAAAAGCAAGGCCAACGCAGTGTGGCCAAAGGTCTGGTGAGCCATAAAGCAGAGGAAATAGCACTTTCTTCTTTGGATTCATGCAAAAACCATTTCCTCTCAGTCCTTCTAACCATTCATGGTCTGAAAACATGATGCAACTGACCCCATGAGCCACCCGACTCCCATGGCCTCACCCCCAGTCCAGGGCCAAACTGACACAGAAATCAGACCCAAAGTGAACTCAAGGAGGTGGCCTGTACTCTAACCAAAGGGGAAGGGAGGCACCGCAAGTGCTCTCTCTGTGTCAGCACTATAAAAATGTCAGACTGACCCATGAAAGATGGAGACAGAGGCTCAGGCTGCCATGAGGAGCCATGCCTGCCTCGGAGCAATAACTCATTCGCACGGTATTATGAAAATGGTTTTATTGCAGTGGGTTACTTTTCCCCCCTCTGCAAAAATTACTGCTTATCAGCGTCACAGAAATCAAGCTAAAAACTCCCCACCTTTTCTCTCTTCTAATACAATCCCTCCCTCTGGCCAGGGACTTAATAAAATGGAACATTTCATTATTCCGGTTTGCATACCTCTTTTGAAGCTGAAGCTGTCATCTCGAGTGAGTGCTCGGAAGTGGCCAGTGTTGGGCTAATTTGATTGGCCCTTGCGTTTGCTCAGACACCATCTGAAAGCTTGAGGGGACCGTGAGGCCTCCAGGCCTCTTGCTGGACTGGATTTGGGAGTTGCCACGGGAAGGAAGTAATTCAAAAGCAGTACTCTCTGATTCCTTCAAAGTACAGTTTGGATACGGCTCTTTCACGAGCTATTAACTGCCTGTCAGATGCCTTAAGAGGAGAAAACAGAACCAGGTGTATTGAGAATTCATATATTCACAAATAGCTCAGCCCAGAGAGGCCTCTTTTTCTCTTAAGGCTCAGTTGTCTGGGCAAGAGGAAGAACCAGATTGAAATGATCACCTCCAACCAGTGGTTTCCAGGAAGACCTCACACTGTATTCAGACAACTGAGCCTCACCGGATTAACAGACCCAGTTGGAATCCTCAGTCAATACCTTTGTGCAGAGTGTGAAATCTTGGGAGGTATGCAGATCTGAGGCTTTCCTGGTGGCTCAGATGGAGAAGAATCTGCCTGCAGTGCAGGAGACCTGGGTTCGATTCTTGGGTTGGGAAGATCCCCTGGAGAAGGAAACGGCAACCTACTCCTGTGTTCTTGCCTGGAGAAGCCCATGGATGGAGGAACCTGGCAGGCTACAGTCCATGGGGTCACGAAGACTTGAACATGACTGAGCAACTAACACTTTCACTTTTCACATGCAGAATCTTAGGCTCCACCTCAGATTTACAGAACTGGAATCTGCATTTTTACCAGATCTCGAGGTCACTGGTAAGCATAACAAAGTTTGAGACGCAATGGCTCATACCACAGAAGCAGTGTAGATGGACCCACTCTGACCGCCCACATTATTCACCTAGTTGCTGTTGTTCAGTTGTGTCCAACTCTTGAGAGCCGAGGGAGTGTCACCCACCAGGCTCCTCTGTCCATGGGATTTCCCAGGCAAGAATACTGGGTGGGTTGCCATTTCCTTTTCCAATTCAGCAAGTACCCAGCTATTAACAGTACTCTGTGGGCAAGTCACCACATTACACACTACTGCTCTCACAACAACCGGGAAGCCACGGTCCCAGGTTTTGGTGAGTTCAATGTCTGGGTGGACCACATACAAGGATGGTGAGTGTCTACAAGGCATTAGGCAGCCTAAGAAAGAGACCTGACACACCCACAGACTCTAAGTGCTGGGCATCAGACCCACCAGCACATCTGCTGCCCTGTGTAGTGTGTGGTCCCCATGAAGGCAACCAGATGTTCTGCCTGCAGCCTCTGCAGGTCTCCCACTGTCCTGTCTGCCCAAACCCAGCAGTTCAAATAGGCATAGAGCTGCCTCCAATTCGTCTGCCTTTGAGAGGGCTTTGACATTGCCCCTCCCAGCAGTTCAGCCCCCTGCAAGTTTCTCTAAAGCACTCCTACCACACAAATTCAGGTAGTTAACAAAATGAGACCCTCTTAATATGGCAGCTCATTTGCCCCAGTTATGCTTTGAGGCAAAGACATTTAGCCCTTATTATGAGTTCCCCACATCTCCCAACATGGATGCAGTCAGGAGGGACACTGTGGCTCATTATGTTCAATGAGTTGCAAGCAGATATGATGCATGTCACTGCTAGAGTGAAGCATTGAAGAGCTGGTATGCCAGGCCCTTCCCATGCTTTCATAACCAAAATGGAAGATGTGTTCCAGATAGCAACAGAGGCAAGCAACCTAGTTCTCTAGGAAAGGAGCTTCCTGAAGAGCTAAGAGCTGAAGCACAAGTAGAATTCTCATGAGGAAGAAATGAGTATATACTAAGCCCCTGAGAGCTGGGGATTGTTTGTTATTCCATATGAGCTCCACATGAAGTATTTAAATTGATTGCTGCCTAAAATATGGCAAGATGTGACTGAATATAGCAAGGGCTTTTCATCAGGTTTTCTCAAGTAAATGCCAAATTTTTCTTAAAATAATGATTAAAAAATAGAATGAGATTTGCCATCTTTAAATGATGTTTTGTTTGATTGTCAGTTTTCCTTTTAATTACTTCCCTGTCCCATCCTCAAATTTGAGAAGGCTGTTGACTTTTATGGTAAACAAATGTGGTCTCTACTGGATTCAATAATTTGATTAGAAATAGCGAATGAAAGCAGTCATTTGAACAGGTCAATAACCACATATTGGGGGACAGTGGTTTTCTAAACCATGTTACAGGCTGCCTGCCCCAGTGGAGAAATGCCCTAGATATTCTTTTTCCCATCAACTGCATAGACATTACACTACAGCAGTAAGCTTCTTTTCCTGGAGATAACAACTCACCCTAGGCTTTCTCTTCTTTCAAATACATTGATCAACTCTTGATAAGAATTGCAAGTTGAAAAGCTATTTAATGTTGTAGGAATATACACAAGCCTATATTGTGACTTTAAATAAATGTAAACAATATTTAAACCATCTGCTCCAGAATCAAGCTATCCACCAGCCAAAATTCTTTATTGAAGGAATGAGCTTTTCATTTTCCCCTTTTAACTAGCATTTAAAATGAAAAAAGTCCACGCCCAAATGAAATACTCTAATAAAATCACCAGGTATTAGCATTCTGGCTTCAAGTGCCAAGAATCCAGGGTAATTCTGATTTAGGACTGAAATTCTGTCCTGCATTAGCCTGTTGTAAATGGTGATGGGAAAAGCTCATATTGCTTTACCAAGGTCAGAATGCCTACTGTTAGGAAGATCTTTCAGATAATGGATCATTTGAGTTATAATACCTGAGCAGGGTTACATAATCTGGAGAGAGGGAAGTTCTGCATAACCCATTGGTGACTCCATTCAGGAATCAGGCTTCAAAGAGGTGTTTTGTTGTTTCCTGCTTGAAAATCTATAACCAGATGATTTTAAAAAATGTTAAAGCAAAAAAAAAAACACAAAACTGTTGAAGTAATAGAACTTAAGGGAAAAGGGAAAATATTTAATTGTAAAAATGTGAGTGAAGACATCTTAAGGAAACAGAAACAGAAAAAAAAGAGAGAGAGAGACAGAAGAAGGAGAAAAACATGACTAGGAAAAAAGAGGGAAATGTTCAAAGAAAGAAATCTATATAGAGAGATTGAGAATAATGTTAAATATACCCCCAAGATATGCTGCCCCGGGAACAGGGATTGTGTGTTCTGCTTTGTGCATTTCTCACTCCTCTAAAATACAGAGCAGCACCAAGGACCCAGCTGCCCTGGACTGACAGACAGCATAAACTGAACTAATGATCTTTGTTCTATACTTGGTTCATGGGATCATAAACCAGTCTAGTTGAGGCGAGGAAATTTTGGATTGAATCATGAGTTTCACAACCAACACCAAACAAAATCCCACAGAAGAATCATGGAGCTAAATGAAATCCATCAGCCATTTACAAGGGCTCAGCATTTCCCTGGAGTCCTTTACAGCTATAAAGACCTGTATGATATAAAAAGAAGTTCTTCCATGGTCTTCCAGACAGTTAGCTATGAGACTACTGATGGAAGTATACAAACTAAATATAAGCAGAAAATAGGATCATTGCAGAGCTCTGGCTAATAACAGAGTCAAGGTTGGCTTCTGGGCTATTACTCCAGTGCAACCCAGAATGATATCTGGTGACATATTGGCCTATAAAATCCACTTACAGTGGGCGAGGGCCAACATTACACATCCCGAGAAAGTCCATATGGGTGCTCAGAGGCTAACTGTCTCAAGGTCACCCATCCTCAATTAAGTTTCTTTTCAGTATACATCAACTCAGGTGCAGGACTTGTCTCCTTTCCCTGGATGGACAGGAAACACATACAGAACACACACAGCCACCCTCACCAGGGAAGTCCACACAAAGCAAGTTTTACTGAAGAGTTCTTGAAGATGGATGGCATTAGAAAAAGTGAGAGCAAGCAACGTAATTAAAAATCCAGAATATGTCATCAATCCTGTGTTTAAAATTCTGTCAGCCTTTCTACCTGCAGTTCCTCTGCTCTTGTGCTTACTTCCCTCTTGCCCCCAAGAAACAAATTCTCCATCTTCCTAAGAACTCCCATTTTTTTCTGCTCTCTCCTTCCAGGAACTTCCCTGAGACCTCTCTTTTCAATGCCCAGTGACCCACCATATCATCATATGAAACAAAGTCAGTTCTTTTCTGAAGAATTGAATTTTTTAGTGCCAATTGTTAATAATTTTCTTGTGATAATGTATATCATTTAAAAGCACTGGATATACAATTGAATTTATATTTACTAAACATAGACTGGAAATAGAAAACAAAGGGTTTTATGGTTACCAAAGGGGAAAGGGGAAGTAGGAAGGTTAAATTAGGAGTTTGGGATTAACAGACACAACTACTACATGTAAAATAGATAAACAACAAGGATCTAATATATAGCACAGGGAACTATAGTCAATATCTTATAATAACCTATGGTGGAAAAGAATCTGAAAAAGAATAGATATATTCAGTTATAGATATATAATTACTTTGCTATACACTTGGAAATAATATATTATAAATCAACTACACCTCAGTATTTAAAAAAAAAAAAAAAGAAAGTAACTAGGGCACCAATCCTTTACTATCAATATTAAAAGAAAAAAAATGAGCATTTAAGCTTTCTTGTAAGAATTACATTGATTATGGACTGCATACTAAATTACCCTATTTTTTCTTTTTGTGTTTTATTTTTATTACTTATACATTTTATTAGATGTAGGTGTATATGATCATATCTAATAAAATGTAGAGGTAAAGCAACCTAATGTTTTACATTAGAAAAATACTTCAGTAAAAAAAAATAGGTGAAACAAATGCAGCAAAAACTTGATAATTGTTGAATCTGGGAAATATGTGATTCATTGTTCTAGTCTCTCTACTTCTGTCTTCATTTGAATGATATCCAAATAAACATTTTATGAAAGAAAAAAAAAAAAACACTGGCGATCACGTTGAAAATATCTCCCTCATTCATGGCCTTAGATTCATTCAGCATTGTGTTTCCTAGCAAGCTGTTGTTGGCAGTCACATGTTCATTAAGTCTTCTCTAAGTGAGGATGTTTATAGCTCTGTCTACATCAATATCTGAATCTGTATCTGTATCTCTAATTATGCCTGTATCATAAACTTGCCTGCCAGCAAATTCCAAACAAGCAGCAAAGCATTGTGTGCCTGGAGGTTCAGGAAAGAGGAAATGAAGAAGGAAGAGGCATAGGGGAGAAGGAGGAGGCAGGGAGGGAGAGAAGAGGAAAAGCTACCACCATCAAAGACATGGGGAAGGACATCAATGAAAATTCGCCTCTTTCACAAACTCCCATGGGCCAGTCCTGAACACAGTCCCCAGTGAATCTGCCAGAAATCCCTTTGCCCAGCAGACTCATCCTTGGCAACTCTTTCAACCCCTCCCTCCTGACAGACCAGGTGGATTCAGCAGCCCTGGGGACAGGAAGCCCCACAGCCCTAGCCCCGCCTGCCCCTCCCCCGCAGCCTTCCCTCTGCTTGTCTGGGGACTCGGGCAGACAACCAACTGTTCCAGGAGAGGGAAACAATTAGGGAGAGGGGCCCCCTCCCTCCTGGCCTCTAACTGCCCAGCCAGCATGATTAGCATAATTACAATATGTTCCTCCAGCACTGGGATGAAAACTTGTGTGAGACGGGGACGTGTTAACACACACAAACCCGCCAAACAACAGTTAGGCTTTGTAATTAGCTAAACAGTTCCTCTTTGAGAGCTTTCCTGGGATATTCCCAGGAAGCCCCAGGCTCCAGGCAGCGCCTTCAGGGCAAAAGGCAGCAATAGAAAGTAGTCCCTGCTTGAAAATAGGGGCTGAGTACCCCCCACCCCACTGCCAAGCCCCTCCAAAGAGGTAGCATTTGCCATTTTGAAATGGAAGGTGACATCTCCAGATCTTTCCAGTAGGCAATAAGGAAACACCTCTTCACTCTTCAACTGTCCTTTCTGAGCTGGCCCTGGGGAGTCTGAAACTTCCAGAGGCTCAATTTCTTCATCATCAAAGAAGGAAAAATAATCCATGCCTATTGTAAGAAATAATTAGGTAACCGCTGTGTGTGCATGTTTAGTCGTTCAGTTCAGTTCAGTTCAGTCGCTCAGTCGTGTCCGACTCTTTGCGACCCCATGAATCGCAGCACGCCAGGCCTCCCTGTCCATCACCAACTCCCAGAGTTTAGTCGTTAAGTAGTGTCCAACTCTTTTGTGATCCCATGGACTGTAGCCCACCAGGCTCATCGGTCCGTGGGATTTCCGGGGCAAGAGTACTGGAGTGGGTTGTCATTTCCTCCTCCAGGGAATATTCCAGACCAGGGATCAAACTCATATCTCCCATGTCTCCTGCATTGGCAGGTGGATTCTTTACCACTGAGCCACTTGAGAAGGCCCTAGATAACCACTGGGAAATCTCTAAATAGCAAAAATGCTAAATAAAGACCAGGTGGCAATAATGGTCTAAAAGTATTTATCTGGATTTGAATTACAGAAGTCTTCCAATATCTGAAGGCATATTTCTGCCCTCTTGTCCCAGGGCAAGACTTTCAGCATTTCCCTCCGGGAACACTGACTCATAACCCATCGCCATAGTTAGCACATTAACACGGTAATAATAGAATTATTCAGGTTCTCTGTAGCATGTTTTCCCACCTTTTTCCTGCCATGGCATACATAGAAAATGGTATTTGTAATAGTCCAAAAATGGTGCTCATGGCAACCCAGGTGCCATCCTTCCACCTTCAAGGCCTGATAGGATCAATAATTCTACATCCACCCAACACATCCATGAGGCCCAAATGTTTCCCTCTATGTTGCTGGGAAGCTCTCTTCCATGTCATTGGTTTTATTCTGATCATTGAATTGTTGGCTGGTTGTTTTGTTTTTTAACAGCCTGTGGTGGTCCAAAGCAATTGCCCTCAGCTTTAACTATCATGAGAATCATTAGGAAAATTTTTGTAAACACCAATGCCTGGGCATCACCCCCAAGAAATTCTGGTTTAATTGGTCAGGGTGGGGCCTGGGCATTAGGTGAGCCTGACAAGCAGCCAAGGTTGAGAACCAGTGCTCTAAGCTGTGCCTCAAGTTTCAGAGTACAGTCAAAGCATGCAGGGAACTTATTAAAATGCAGATTATGATTCAGCAAGTCTGACAGAGAGGTGGGCCTAAGATATTGCATTTTCAGGAAACTGTTAGGTTACTGATGTTGTGATCCACACAGCATACTTTGGGTACCCTCATCTAAAAAAATAAATCTCAGATTTCAGCATGCCTCCCAATCATCAGGAAGGCTTTGCTGAAATAGACTGCCAAGCCTACCCAAGAGCTTTTGATCCAGTGGGTCTAGTGTGGGGCCTGATCATTGCATTTTCATCCCAAAATCATGAGCACAGGTTACCTTTAGAGGTGGACCAACCTGAGAGCCTGAAAAGGCCTAGATGCACCCCTCCTGGGGGAGGTGGCTTCCTTTCTCTCTGTGTTGGGAAGGCCCAGAGGAACTCTTCAAGCACTCAGTTTCTAGCCATGCTGACTTCTCTAGCGACAGTCCACTGGTTCTCAACAAAGCCAACATTCTTTTCCTGAAAGGTGAAAAGGGCTCAGCCCATCTTTAGGGTACAGAGCATCTCATTCCATCCCACCACCCAGGAGCCCTATCCTGGGAATCAGAAATCCATGGGTTCTACCTCCTTTCATATTTCCATGAGTTTCAACATAAAAAAAAAAGAATGGAGCCAAAGCAGGTAAGAGGAGAGACTCAGGAAAAACAATACACCCAAAGTGGCTTGGAAACGGCTCTTGGTGCCTCCCAGATTTACCAGCCCTCCTCTAATGGGCTGCTGATAATTGACCACAAAGACTACCCACTAGCCAGTTTACATCATTGGATCTGGACAGCTCCCAGATAACAAACTCCAAATGGGAAGCTCAATTGCTATCAAGCCAGAGTGAAAGAAGCCTGCAGCACATGTGTAATCCATGTGAGCGATGTCCCTCTCCCAGATGCCCCGGCTGTTAACACTGCAGCCGGAAAGCCAGGTCAGGATGGAGAACTCTCGGGCTTCATCACATGATAATCATTCGATAGGACATCCTGCCCAGCCCTGGGACAAGCTCATCAGGATCAGTGCTGCCCTGTGTTTGCTGGCAGCCTCCATGGGGCTTCCCTTGTAGGTCAGTTGATAAAGAATCTGCCTACAATGCAGGAGGAAAGTGAAAGTGAAGTTGCTCAGTCATGTCTGACTCTTTGCGATCCCATGAACTGTAGCCTACCATGCTCCTATGTCCATGGGATTTTTCCAGGCAAGAGTACTGGAGTAGGCTGCCATTTCCTTCTCCAAGGGATCTTCCTGACCCAGGGATTGAACCCGAGTCTCCCACTTTGGAGGCAGATGCTTTATCGTCTAAGCCACCAGGGAAGCCACAATGCAGTAAACCCAGGTTCTATTCCCGGATCAGGAAGATCCCTGGAAAAAGAAATAGCAACCCACTCCAGTATTCTTGCCTGGAGAATCCCATGGACAGAGGAGCCTGGCAGTCTACAGTCCTTGAGGTCGCAAGAGTCGGACATGACTTAGCAACCAAACCACCACCACCTCCATGTGCATCACAGGACCCACTGACAGCAGAAATTTGGTTGTGTGTTAATTACAGAGTAATTAAACAGGGTCAAGGCAGGGTCTGGTTTCAGTGAAACCTTCCAGGGGACCCACAACACATTTCAGCTCCCAGGAGTTAGGCTCCTTTGCCTTTTTCCTCTTGGTCTTGGAATCAGAAAACCCCTGAGTAGAGAGCTGTTTGGCCATGGGTCCCAGGCTATACGATCCAGCCCTCACACTTCCCTTCAGTGGACCCTTGTCTCTGCAATCACAAAGCAAAAAATCCCCCCCAACAACCAACAAGAGGAGGGATGAAACCTGGTAAACCTAGAATAGACCTAGGATTTCAGCCAGATGGATTCTTATTCCAATAGTGGCTTCAGGACTTCACTAGTTTTTATCTGTGGACAAATACCTTAACTATTGTCAGTTTTCTGAACTGTGAAATGATAGGAAGAACACCTACTGGTAATGTTGTAGAATTTAAAGACAAACATGCATAAATCACCCAAAACACATAATTATAGCTTTCAGCTATTTTTATTAGTAGTGTTACTGTTCTCATTTCCAACCTCTCTCCCTCACTTCCACCAAGGCTCTGTGATGTTCTTGAAGAGTCACCAATGAGATTATTCTCTTGAAGGAGATCATAGACACAAATGGTAAGTTACAAATATATCAAATTTCAATCAAGAATTTAGGAACTCGAAGAGCAAACTTCTCAATTCAGTTTCATTACCAGCTTTAATGTGTCCCTCTCTGCTTAAGCTAGTTTTGAAGTTTAAAGGAACATCAGTTAACCCACTGTCTCAATCAAGAGTTCAAATACAAAGATCTCTGCTTTCTCAGCCCCCAAACTGGGAACAACAGCAAGAGAGGGGCTCGCAGAAGTGGGAGCAGGATTCTCCAGCACAAGAACCTTGGGCTTCAAACAATTTTCCCACTCAAGAAATGTGGCCAATTCTGATAGGATTCACTAGAACCAGTCAACCAGCAAGTGTTTCTTGAGTGAGGAGCGGTGAATGGGGTATGGAAGATCAGCTCACATGAACTCAAGATGCGACTAAGCTAGAGAAAATCACACAGCTGAAAATCCCGGGCCACATACAGATGGGGTTCAAGTTCTATGGGTGCGTGGGCTTGACTGCCAGCACACCACCATAGGACATAATGAAGCAGTGTTGGGAAAACATTTTTCAGATGATCATGCTCAGGGTGGACTTGTGTGGTGTGAAGGGAGTGTTGAGAGGGCAACCAAGCAGAGAGCCCACTAGGAGCTTCCTGCAGAGGAAAAACACCCCCTAGAGTTAGTCACTGAGCACAAACATTTGGAATCAATGTTGTTGATAGTTGGAATTCCCTTGAGGGCCATGGAATGGAGTGGACAAGGTAGAAGTGAGGGCTCAGTACACAAAGAAAGGATAGTGATTGCAATCTAATGGATGTCTAGGAAATCTTGCTCTGAATACTTCTTTCCAAAGAGGCTTCACAGCTCCCCTGGTAGCTCAGGAGTAAACAATCTGCCTGCCAATGCAGGAGACATGAGTTCGATCCCTGATCTGGGAAGATCCCACATGCTTCAGAGCAATGAAGCCCGTGTGCCACAACTATTGAACCCGTGCTCTAGAGCCCGGAAACCCACATGCCACAACTACTGAAATTCACACACTCTAGAGCCCATGCTCCCCAACAAGGAATGAGAAGCCTGTGCACCAAGACTAAAGAAAAGCCCATGCAGCAACAAAGACTCAGCAAAACCAAAAATAATTAATTAATTAAAAAACAAAGAGACTTCAGCCAATGGGAGAACCCAGTAAAGTTCTGCTCAGCTTTGCTCATGTTTTTCCCATACCATATGGATATCTCTATTTTAGAAAGACTCACTATTTAGCATTGCCAGAGTTACCAAATAAAAGTAGGAATAATTTGTATTCATTTTTTATCTGAAATTCAGATGTAACTAGATGTTCTGTATTTTATCTGGCAACCTGAGAAATGCTTCTCTAGAATTTGAGAGTTAATTCTGTTCTATGAAAGAGCTTTTCCTCCAAACCATGGGTAAGTTTCATTCTTATTCTATAGTCTTAAAGTACCAAGGATTACCACTTCATGGACCACAGCCTTGTCATGAAGAAGGGGTTTGCAAAACTCAGTGAAGCTCTGAGCCATGCCATGCAGGCCCACCCACGACAGACAGGTCATAGTGAAGAGTTCTGATAAAATATGGTCCACTGGAGAAGGAAATGGCAACCCACTCCAGTATTCTTGCTTGAAGAATCCCATGGACAGTATGAAAAGGCAAAAAGATATGATACCAGAAGATGAGTCCTCCAGGTCAGAAGTTGCCCAAAATATGCCACTGGAGAATAGCAGAGGGCAATTACTAACAGCTCCAGAAAGAATGAAGTGGCTGGGCCAAACAGGAAACGACACTCAGTTGTGGATGTGTCTAGTGGTGAAAGTAAAGTCCGATGCTGTAAAGAACAATATTACATAGGAACCTGAAATGTTAGGTCCATGAATCAAGGTAAATTGGATGTGGTCAAGCAGGAGATGGCAAGACGGAACATCAACATCTTAGCAATCAGTGAAATAAAATGGACAGGAATGGGCAAATTTAATTCACATAACCATTATATCTACTATCATGGGCAATAATCCCTTAAAAGAAATAGAGTAGCCCTCATAGTCAACAAAAGAGTCCTAAATGCAATACTTGGGTGCAACCTCAAAAATGATAGAAGGATCTCAATTTGTTTCCAAGGCAAACCATTTAACATCACAGTAAGCCAAGTCTATGCCCAACCACTGATGCTGAAGAAGCTGTAGTTGACTAGTTCTATGAAGACCTACAGCACCATTTGGAATTAATACCAAAAAAAGATGTCCTTTTCATCATAGAGTATTGGAATGCAAAAGTAGGAAGTCAAGATATTCAGAATAACAGGCAAGTTTGGCCTTCAAAGACAAAATGAAGCATGGAAAAGGCTAACAAAGTTTTGTCAAGACAACATGCTGGTCATACCAAACACCCTTTCCCAACAACCCAAGAGACAATTCTATGCATGGACATTGCCAGATTGTCAATACCACAAGCAGATTGCTTATACTCTTTGCAGCCAAAGATAGAGAAGCTCTATACAATCAGCAAAAACAAGATCTGAAGATAACTCTGGCTCAGATCATGAGCTCCTTATTGCAAAATTCAGGCTTAAATTGAAGAAAGTAGAGAAAAACAGGTCCTTAGGATATGATTATACAGTGGAGGTGATGAACAGATTTAAGGGATTAGATCTGCTAGACAGACTGCATGAAGAACTGTGGATGGAGGTTTGTAACATCATACAGGAGGCAGTGACCAAAACTATCCCATAGGGGAAAAAAATGCAAAAAGGCAAAGTGATTGTCTGAGGAAGATTTATAAATAGTTGAGGAAAGAAGAGAAGCAAAAAGCAAAGGAGAAAGAAAGATATGTCCAACTGAATGCAGAGTTCTAGAGAATAGCAAGAAGGGATAAGAAGCCCTTCTTAAATGAACAATGCAAAGAAATAGAGAGAAAAAATAGATTAGAAAATATTAGAGATCTCTTCAAGAAAATTGGAGATATCAAGGGAACATTTCATGTAAGAATGGGCATGATAAAGGACAGAAACAGTAAGGACCTAACAGAAGCAGACAAGATTAGGAAGAGGTGGCAAGAATATACAGAAGATCTATATAAGAAAATTCTTAATGACCCAGATAACCACAATGGTGTGATCACTTACTAGAGCTGGACATCCTGGAGTATAAAGTCAAGTGGGCCTTAGAAAGCATTACTATGAGCAAAGCATGTGGAGGGGACACGATTCCAGCTAAGCTATTTAAAATCCTAAAAGATGATTCTGTTAAAGTGATACACAATATGTCAGCAAATTGAAAAACTCAGCTGTGGCCACAAGACTGGAAAAGATCAGTTTTCATTGCAATTCCAAAGAAGGGCAATGCCAAAGAATGTTCATACAACTGCGTTCATTTCACATCTGGCAAGGTTATGCTCCAAATCCTTCAAGCTAGAAGGATGAACCAAGAACTTTGCACATGAACCAAGAACTTCCTGTACAAGCTGGGTTTAGAAAAGGCAGAAGAAACAGAAATCATATTGCCAACATTCATTGGATCATGGAGAAAGCAAGGAAATTCCAGAAAAACATCTACTTCTGCTTCATTGATTGTGTGGATCATAACAAACTATGGAAAATTCTTAAAGAGATGGAAATACCAGACCACCTTACCTATCTCCTAAGAAAATTGTATTCAGGTCAAGAAGCAACAGTTAGAACCCAACATGAAACAAGAGACTGGTTGCAAGTTGGTAAAGGAATATAACAAGGCTGTATATTATCAACCTGCTTATTTAACTTATATGCAGAGTACATTATACGAAATGCTAGGCTGGATAAATCACAAACTGGAATCACAATTGCTGTGAGAAATAGAAACAACCCCAGATGTGCAGATGATACCACTCTAATGGCAGAAAGTAAAGAGGAACTAAAGAGCCTCTTGATGAGGGTGGAGAAAGAGAATGAAAAAGCTGGCTTGAAACAATATTAAAAAACTAAGTCATGACATCCAGTCCCATCATTTCTTGGCAAATAGAAGGGAAAAAAGTGGAAGCAGTGACAGATTTTATATTTATTTTACAAAGTAACTGTGGATGGTGACCAAATCACAGCAGGATCCTCTATGACCCACCTCCCAGAATATTGGAAATAAAAGCAAAAATAAACAAATGGGACCTAATTAAACTTAAAAGCTTCTGCACAACAAAGGAAACTATAAGCAAGGTGAAAAGACAGCTTTCAGAATGGGAAAAAATAATAACAAATGAAGCAACTGACAAACAACTAATCTCAAAAATATACAAGCAACTCCTACAGCTCAATTCCAGAAAAATAAATGACCCAATCAAAAACTGGGCCAAAACAGCTGCTGCTGCTAAATTGCGTCAGTCGTGTCCGACTCTGTGCGACCCCATAGATGGCAGCCCACCAGGCTCCCCCATCCCAAGAACACTGGAGTGGGTTGCCATTTCCTTCTCCAATTCATGAAAGTGAAAAGTGAAAGGGAAGTCGCTCAGTCGTGTCCGACTCCTAGCGACCCCATGGACTGCAGCCCACCAGGCCCCTCCATCCATGGGATTTTCCAGGCATTTCTCCAAAGAAGACATACAGATGGCTAACAAACACATGAAAAGATGCTCAACATCACTCATTATCAGAGAAAGGCAAATCAAAACCACGAGGTACCATTGCACGCCAGTCAGAATGGCTGTGATCCAAAAGTCTACAAGCAATAAATGCTGGAGAGGGTGTGGAGAAAAGGGAACCCTCTTACACTGTTGGTGGGAATGCAAACTAGTACAGCCACGATGGAGAACAGTGTGGAGATTCCTTTAAAAACTGGAAATATAACTGCCGTATGACCCAGGAATACCACTGCTGGGCATACACACTGAGGAAACCAGAATTGAAAGAGACACTTGTACCCCAGTGTTCATCACAGAACTGTTTATAATAGCCAGGACATGGAAGCAACCTAGATGTCCATCAGCAGATGAATGGATAAGAAAGCTGTGGTACATATACACAATGGAATATTACTCAGCCATTAAAAAGAATACATTTGAATCAGTTCTAATGAGGTGGATGAAACTGGAGCCTATTATACAGAGTGAAGTAAGCCAGAAAGAAAAACACCAATACAGTATACTAACGCATATATATGGAATTTAGAAAGATGGTAACAATAACCCTGTATACGAGACAGCAAAAGAAACACTGATGTATAGAACAGTCTTTTGGACTCTGTGGGAGAGGGAGGAGGGGGGGATGATTTGGGAGAATGGCATTGAAACATGTTTAATATCATATATGAAATGAGTCGCCAGTCCAGGTTCGATGCACGATACTGGATGCTTGGGGCTGGTGCACTAGGACGACCCAGAGGGATGGCACGGGGAGGGAGGAGGGAGGAGGGTTCAGGATGGGGAACACATGTATACCTGTGGCAGATTCATGTTGATATATGGCAAAACCAATACAATATTGTAAAGTTAAAAAATAAAATAAAATATTTAAAAAAAAAGAAAAGATGCTTGCTCCTTAGAAGGAAAGCAATGACAAATTTAGACAGTGAATTAAAAACAGAGACATCACTTTGCCAAGGAAGGTCTGTATAGTCAAAGCTAAAGTTTTTCCAGTAGTCATGTACGGATGTGAAAGGTGGACCATAAAGAAGGCTGAGCACTGAAGAATTCATGCTTTCTAATTGTGATGCTGGAGAAGACTCTTGAGAGTTCCTTGGACAGCAAGGGGATCAAACCAGTCAATTCTAAAGGAAATCAACCCTGAATATTCATTGGAAGGACTGATGCTAAAGCTGAAGCTCCAAACTTTGGCCACCCGATGCGAAGAACTGACTTATTGGAAAAGACTCTGATGCTCAGAAAGATGGAATAGGAGAAGGAGGCGGCATAGGATGAGATGGTTAGATGGCATCACTGACTCAATGGTCATGAGTGTGAGCAAACTTTGGGTGATAGTGGAGGACAGAGGAACCTTGATATTACTGTTCATGGGGTCACAATGATTTGGACACAACTTAGCAACTGAACAACAACAAACACCAAGAATTAACCATCAGCCTCCATGTCAATGCTCCTTCTTTATTCAGAGCTGGACACCTCAAGTCTTACAACTAGAAAAGTCTGCTTTCTTGGCAGTCTATTGGCTAGCCCTCAGGGTATAGTTGTTGGAAGGGTTTTTTTCATAAGTGCAATGATATTTATAGATCCTTACCCTTCGCTAATATCACAGCCAATGAAAGTCACCATATTGCCAAAGCACGAAGCTGGACAAACAGAAAGCATCAGGAAGAGAGCAATGCCATATGCCAATCAAGCAGCTCTTCTTCCTGCACCCTGCTGTGCCAAGGGAACCTTGATGGTTGGTGGCAAGTCTGCTAAACATGGGCAGGAAAAAGGGAGGCCAGACTCCAGCCAAGTCAGAGATTTGTGGCCATTTGGGGAACTTTGGTGCCATTTGAACAAATTTTCACTTGAAACAAGATTTTTTTAACTGTCTTGCTATTTATCTACTGCTCTCTCTCATATCCCAGGGAAAGCAAATCCATGCTCCAGTTGACCCCACTACATATTATCAAGGGAAGCTAACTTTTTTGCACTTGCTTTGCATGCCAGTTTAGGGTTGGAAACATGCTGGCTATAAACGAAGCCAGCAATATCAGCTGCCACGTGAGCCCACAGTTCTGAGACTGGTACCTGTGTTCCTTGTCCAGCTACACACACACACACACACACACAAACACACACCCCACATAGGCATCCAAGTTGTGGATTTTTCTATCACATGTGGAGGGCTCTCTGATGAATGCAATGAATAGCACACAAAAGATAAGGAATAGAGGCATGTCTTTCTTTCCGGCATGATCCCTAACCACTCTTATCCTTGTTATTGTTGTTGCTCAGTCACTCAGTCATGTCTGACATGTTGAGACCCCATGGTTGCAGCACTCCAGGCTTCCCTGTCCTTCACCATCTCCCAGAGCTTGCTCAAACTCATGTCCATTGAGTCGGTGATGCCATCCAACCAGCTCATCCTCTGTCATCCCCTTCTCCTCTTGCCCTCTATGTTCCCCAGCATCAGTCTTTTCAAATGAGTCAGCTCTTCACATCAGGTGGCCAAAATACTGGAGTTTCAGCTTCAGC
Source organism: Bubalus kerabau (assembly GCF_029407905.1). Taxonomy (NCBI): domain Eukaryota; kingdom Metazoa; phylum Chordata; class Mammalia; order Artiodactyla; family Bovidae; genus Bubalus; species Bubalus kerabau. The sequence continues at coordinate 69,180,539 of NC_073634.1, forward strand.
ATCAGTCCTTCCGATGAATATTCAGGACTGATTTCCTTTAGGATGGACTGGTTGGATCTCCTTGCAGTCCAAGGGACTCTCAAGAGTCTTCTCCAACACCACGGTTCAAAAGCATCAATTCTTCAGCGCTCAGCTTTCTTTATAGTCCAACTCTCACATCCATACATGACTGATGGAAAAACCTTAGCTTTGACTATACAGAACTTTGTCAACAAAGTAATATCTCTGCTTTTTAGTACGCTGTCTAGGTTTATTATAGCTTTTCTTCCAATAACCAAGTGTCTTTTAATTTCATGCCTGCAGTTACCAGCTGCAGTGATTTTGGAGGCCAAGAAAATAAAGTCTCTCACTGTTTCCACTGTTTCTCATCTATTTGCCATGAAGTGATGGGACCAGATGCCATGATCTTAGTGTTTTGAATGTTGAGTTTTAAGCCAGCTTTTTCACTCTCCTCTTTCACCTTCATCAAGAGGCTTTTTAGTTCCTCTTCACTTTCTGCCATAAGGGTGGTGTCATCTGCATATCTGAGGTTATTGATATTTACCCTAGCAATCTTGATTCCAGTTTGAGCTTCATCCAGTCTGGCATTTTGCATGATGTACTCTGTATAGAAGTTTAATAATCAGGGTGACAATATACAGCTTTGACATACCCCCTTTCTCAATTTGAAACCAGTCCATTGTTCCGTGTTCAGTTCTAACTGTTGCTTCTTGTCCTGCATACATTTCTCAAGAGGCAAGTAAGGTGGTCTGGTATTCTCATCTCTTTAAGAATTTTCCTTAGTTTGTTGTGATTCACATAGTCAAAGACTTTAGTATAGTCAATGCAGCAGAAGTAGATGTTTTTCTGTAACTCCCTTGCTTTTTCTATGAATCAATGGGTGTTGGCAATTTGATCTCTGGTTCCTCTGCCTTTTCTAAGTTCAGCTTGTACATCTAGAAGTTATTAGTTCAAGTTCTCATGATGTACTCTGCATATAAGTTAAATAAGCAGGGTGACAATATACAGCCTTGACGTACCCATTTTCCTATTTGGAACCAGTCTGTTGTTCCATGTCCAGTTCTAACTGTTGCTTCCTGACTTGCATTCAGGTTTCTCAAGAGGCAGGTCAGGTGGTCTGGTATTCTCATCTCTTTCAGAATTTTCCATAGTTTATTGTGATCCACACAGTCAAAGGCTTTGACATAATCAATAAAGCAGAAATAAATGTTTTTCTGGAACTCTCTTGCTTTTTTGATGATCCATTGGATGTTGACAATTTGATCTCTGGTTCCTCTGCCTTTTCTAAAACCAGCTTGAACATCTGGAAGTTCACGGTTCACGTATTGCTGAAGCCTGGCTTGGAGAATTTTGAGCATTACTTTACTAGCGTGTGAGATGAGTGCAATTGTGTGGTAGTTTGAGCATTCTTTGGGATTGGAATGAAAGGTCACAGATAACCAATAAAATATGAAAACATAACCAATTCTTTTCTTATGAAACAAATACAGATTAAAACAATTAGATGCCATTTTCCATCTCCAAAAATAATTTAAAACTTGAAAAATACTCAGCATTTATAAAGTGACAAGGAATTTGTAGTTAAGCATATAACTCAGTACAGCAATTTTAGGGGACAATTTGTTAATGCCTATCAAAATTTTCAGTGTTAACCACAGAACTAGTAATTCCATGTATAAGGATGGGTCCTATGAAAAAATGGAACTTCCACAATTATATATATATATATATATACACACACACACACACACAAGAAGTTTCACTGAAACATATTGTAAAACAATGAATTACTAACAAAACCTAAAATGGCTATCATAGGTTAAGGAAATTATGGGGTCATACCATACAACTGGCAATAAGAAGGGGGTCATTCCTTCACTTTTGTTGGGGGGTAGATCAAGGCATGCGGGATTTGAACCTGTGACCTGTACAGTGGGATCATGGAGTCCTAACCACTGGACCACTGGGAGATTCCCAGAATGGGGTCATTCTAAATACATAGACTTCGTATGATAATCACTTAGTGTGAGCATACCAAGTGAATTCCAGAAAAAGAAAGACAAATACCATATGATATCACTTATATGTGGAATCTAAACTATGACACAAATGAATCTATCTACAAACCAGAAACAGACTCACGGGACAGAGAGAACAGGCTTGTGGTTGCCAAGAAGAGCAGTGGGGGAGGGATGAACTGGGAGTTTGGTGTTCAGTTCAGTTCAGTCACTCAGTCATGTCCAACTCTTTGCGACCCCATGAACCGCAGCACACCAGGCCTCCCCGTCCATCACCGTGTTAGTGGATGTAAACTACTACATATATAATGGATGGACAACAAGGTCCTGGAATAAACTATAATTGAAAAGAATATATGTATGTGTGTGTATTACTGAGTCACTTTGCTGTATAGCAGATATTAACACATTGTAAATCATTATACTTCAATTTTTAAAAAATGATAACAAAACTGATAAAAATACACAGACATGGAAAGATGCCCAAAATATATTGTAATGTGAAAACCACAAGTTACAGAGCAATTTACATAATATGGCCCTATTTGTGTACTATATTAAGTGTGCATACATATATGTGTGTGTGCTTAGTCGCTCAGTCATGTCCGACTGACTCCTTGCGACCCCATGGACTATAGCCCGCCAGGCTCTGCGCATGGGGATTCTCCAGGCAAGAATAATGGAGTGGGTTGTCACACCCTCCTCCAGGGGATCTTCTCAATCCAGAGACCAAACCCAGGTCTCCCACATTGCAGGCTGATTCTTTACCATCTGAGCCACCAGGGAAGCATAAGTATATGCTTATACACAAAAAGATACCATGTACACAAGATACCCAAGAGGCTGTGCAAAATGGAATACAGGACACTAGAAGATTAACTTTTGCTTTGTATTCTTCTCTACAGTTTTAATTTTTGCTTTTTTACTACAAGTCCATAGTACTCTTTGGAATAAAAGAAAAGAAAGCGTCATTCTAATTAAATAGATAGTCCCTTAGGTTCTGACCATAGATGTCTCAAGTACAAGGCAACCCAACATCAGTAAAACCAAATTGATGACAGAAAAGTAGGATTTTTGCTATTCTTCAACTGAAAGAAACTTAGGGGAACCATCAAGTTCAACCCTTCACTTTCAATATAAGAAAATTGAGGTCCCATAACAAATTCAGGGTAGAGCTGGGACAAGACTATTTTTCTAAATTCTCTGTCCTTATATGAGGTCTTTAATGGCATCCCAGGCCCCAAATCTCCCAGAGTAGCACATGAATAGTATGCTCTGTGGTTCTACACTGACAAGACGAGGCTCTCCATGGTGGCCAGTAGCCAGCCCAGTCTCTCCTCCCAGTTTTTCCCACATCACAACCATAATTGTGAAGTACTACTACATTTCTTTCTGCATGACATTCCGGGCTCCATAATACCTCCTTTCCTGAGCTTTTGTTGTTTCTTCCATTTCAAGCCTTATCCACTTAGCAAGTTAGAAACACCTGGGAAGATATAAAAGCCCCTTGCAAGCAGGTTACTCTCAGAAATTCTATTAAATCAGAATCTCTGAGGGTGGGCAACAGGATCAGGAGTTTTTAAGCTACCGCAGTGATTTCATTGTGCAGCCAGCATTTGAGCACCGTCCAACTTCTTTTGCCAGGCAATGCCCATTAGTTCTTAAAGACCCTTTCTGGATAGCCTCCCTCATCTGATCTTGACCCCATTCATCCTGTACATATATGCATTGTGTACATAAAGCATACATTGTCTTTTCCACGTGGAATTGAGAATAATTTTTCATGTCTTAAGCTCCTGGGCGACAATCATAACATCTTACTCACTTTGAGCTGCTGGTGTTGATCATGGTGATGTACAGCAGATGCACAATAAACATTTGTGAAACTGAATTCCCTCCCACAGCTCCCTTCAGTCAATTCATCTTCATTTGGTCTCCATATCAGTCCCCACCTTTCTAAATCCAGTACCATGTCATCATCTCTACCTGGCCTACTACCATAACCTTTGAACAAGGCTTTCTTTCTCTATTATTTCTCCTCTCCACTCAGTTTTTCCCATAATCTTGCCGTATGCTAGTACAGATCATGTCAATTCTGCTAAAACTTACAAAGAATCAAATTCAGGTTCACTAGGTCCTCCAAATCCATCCAGAACATTTTTCTTTTAGCTAAATAACCTGAACCTTGGAAATTAGGGAAGAAGATTATTGACTTTTCAAAGTCATTTTGGAGCATAGTGATAAAAGTCTGCTTTGGGGTCATCCAATGTTCTAGAAAAATGTGAAGTTTTTTTCATCTTACATTTTACCATTGATTCTGGCCCAGATTCTATAGAAAAAAAAGCAAAAGTTAAAACTGTAGAGAAGAATATAAAGCAAAAGTTTCTCTTCTAGTATCCTATATTCAATAGAATATCCTGTATTCTATATAATTGGGTGAATGTGTATAAAATTGGCAAGCTACAAATGATTTTCTTTGATCCATTATAATTGCATGAATACTGTCTGATAGAAAAAATAGTTCCACCGGTTATGGTTTTATTGCTCTGCAAAATATTAACCAGATTCATATCTAACTGTACAGTCTCCTTTCAGCTTTCCTTCTTTTATTGATTATACATGCTTTGATCTCTCCAATTCTTCTTTGAACCAATTTCCCACTCCACTGGTCCCCTAATTAATGAGTCTTTGACATGGGTTCACCATATAGTTGTATGAGAATTTTCTTTAAATTTTTTAAAAAGTTATATCTTTGACATTTCAGATCAGAAGCTCAATCTCACTACATGCTGGACAGTGCAGTTGTGTGCCTAGAAGCCTTTGCTCTTGTCAATGACACTAACCAAAAATCCCCACTTGAACCAACATCTTTCAAAATCTTATCCTCTAAGGCTCTTCCCACAATCCCCCTGTGTGATGATGCTCCTGGTCTCTCTATCTAATTGATTTTGCCTTCTGTGTTCTCCCTGTGGCTGGCTCATCTCCATTCCTGTTGTGGCAGCTCCTTGTTCTGCATTCTACCAACTCCCTTGCATCTTTCTCCTACCACAGCATCCCACTCGATGCCTCACCAATAAATGTTCACCGACTATTTGTTTAATTGGGAATAATCAGTCTTAAGCAACCCAAGATTTCAACACTTGGCCTTGGCCAACATCTAAGCAAGCCAATAGAGGATGGTTGGGGTGTTTCCAAACTTTTTTTCAAAACCACAAAAGATGATTGAAATTGAACAGGCATTTATGGAGCACCTTCTAGGTGCCAAAAGCAAAGATGAATAAGACATGGAACTAGGTTATCCTCTCAGGAGTCACTGAGCTTGCTTTCCAAGCCTTCTGTGTTCTGTTTAAAAAGAAGCATTAAATCCTAAATGAGTTACTGAGAGCTGCCCAGTCTAAGTTTACCAAGTGTTTTCCTTGGCCTGCAGTGTCTTCCTGAGATGGAGGCACTGGCAGCCACAACAGTTCTTGGCCAACTGTGGCCCCCAACTTCCCTGGGATAGTTTGGCTCATGGCGAAAGGTAGCAGCTGTCCAGGCCGGGGGATGAAGGCCAGTCGGGAGCCTGGGGACAGGATCTGGGCTAAGCCCAGTCTCAGCCTGGGGGTCCTTCTGTGGAATTCTTTAGTAGCCTTGTATTCCCAGAGTTCTCTGTACACCTCAAGCCCAACTCCAAGTTTTCCTCAACTGTGCCGAAAGGTACAACTCAAGAGTCAACACCCTATCCAGCTGCATCAAAGGGATGAGCTGGAGACTTCCTCAGTCTCCCACCAACGTTGCAAAACAGCTCTCTACTTGCTGCTCTGGGCTTCAAAGGGATATTATGTTTTAATGCAGTGCTGTATAATTCATCAGCCCTCACCCCTCGCAGTCGAAATTACTGACGGAAATAAGCAAACACCCCAAATTTGCTATTTCCCTTTCCCAATGCCAACAGTGAGGAAATGTTCCCATGTAAATCAAAGCTGGGTGTGGATGGGTTCTGGGCTCCAACAAGTCTGCTCTGCAACCTCATAATTCAGACTCACTGCAGAGACCTCAGCTCCTCCAGGGGGATGTCAGAGGTCATGAACCCTGCCCTCATCCATCCACATCTACTGTGCAGAGGCATGGCTCTTGGTGCTGTCTGCCTGGACAGGCTGAGGCCATTTTATTCATCTAAATTCCCAGGACCCAGCCACACAAACAAGCGAGGAACACAGGATGCCAGCAGCTTTTAATCTCAGTTCTGTGCTACACTGGGCAAGTTATTTGTCTCTCTGGGACTCAGTTTTTCCGTCTGTAATAATAATAACAACAATGATAAACTCTTTCTTAAGTGGCAAGATAACTAAGAGTGGTGCTCTGGAATCAAACAGCTTCACCTGAAACATGAGACCAGGATTCCAAGCCAGGTGCTTGGATTCCACTGCGTCTTACCACGATGTCTCAATGCAATAGCACTCACTGGACAAACTCATTTCAGGTTACAGTCTATGAGACTTGAACAGGTACCCAAATCCATTCAATCCTTATCAGCCATCTTGAACTAAAATTGGCCTCCACATCTCTAGCTAGTTAACAAAAGTAGCTGGTTGCTACTTTCAGAGATATGCATGTTCCTCTCACCTTTCTTTCGATCAGGGCTTCCCTGGTGGCTCAGACTGTAAGGAATCTGCCTGCAATGCAGGAGACCCAGGTTCAATCCCTGGGTCAGGAAGATCTCCTAGAGAAGGGAATAGCAACTCACGCCAGTGTTCTTGCCTAGAGAATTCCATGGACAACTGAGCGACTAACACTTTCATTTCATCATCTTCCTCTATTCTGCTTTCCAGTCTTACCTATGCAGCTGCTACCTCCTTGACTCAGAAGAAATCGGGTAAGGAGTTGCCCAGGACCAATTTCAAGAACAAAAACCAAGGCTCAGAAGGAAACTTTGCGCTTTCCCAATCAATGGTGTCCCTGCCTTGAACCCAGCCAACTAGGATGTGCTGTTTTCCAATAAGGCAAACACTTCGGACTGACATTAAATGCCTTCATGGGGCATAGCCACATACTGACAAAAGAGATGGCCAAAACAAGTGTGAGGCAAGAACTGGAAAACAATTATGGTTTTAATCTGATTAAACTGTTGCCCAAAAGAAAACCAGAGGGGTTTTTTAGAGCCCTATTTCTGTAATTCCAATTTCTTCCATTTTTATAGCATATAAATAATTAAAATTATGCCCACAATACATTTGGCTTCATTCAACAGACATATTGAAGAATATTACATTTAGTAATTTACATACACCAGAAACATAATACATTAGATTATCCAAAAAGCTAAGAGCAGCAGGCCAATGTGGACTAATCTCTTATGTAACGTCTGCAGTAGCCGATTGCAGGCACATAAAGGGAGCCTGGATTTTCCTCGGAACCATTTTCTTGCAAATGAAACATTTAATTATGGAGCTGGGTCCATAAATAGACCGTTAACACTGGGAAGGTGGGGGGAGGGATGCAGCTATATTGCTGGATTAGCAGGGGAATATCTTACAAGAAATTCATCAATGCCATAGATAATTAATTGCAGCTCACCTTCTCCCCACATAGCCATGCCTTTATCAGCCAGCGTTGGAAAAACAGCAGATGGCCAACCAAATACAGAATGCAATTTTCTGTCAACTCATTACTTACAGAATCACAGATTAGGTACAAAATTCTTGGAAGGTCACCTAGACCATTCCCCTGTGTCCAGAACAATCTGCACCAAAATCGTCTTGGTCACACGACTACCAATCTCCCTTACTCAGAAAATGTCCCCAGAGAGAGGCCTGTCACTGTCTGCAGAAGCTTTGAGCTCCACAGGCTTTGAGGTCTCCACTGGGAAATGTTCCCTGAAGACTAAACTTCTCAGCATCTTTTCTTCATTCATCTTTGGACCAGTGTCCTCAAGTGATGTTGACAGTCTCAAATCTGCTTGACCCCCTGGGTGCTGCTGGGATGTTCGGCTTGGGGTTCCCTATTCTCTTCTTGCTGAATGCCAGCTGGATGATATGACAAGGACTCTTATTCCCAGGCTATTTTCAGAAAAGTCTCAAAAGACAACTGAAAATTTCGAAAGACTTCATGACTATTTTAAATTTGTTTATTTAAAATTAAAGTTAAGTTTATTTATTTGAAAGTTCACAGCTTTTTTTTTATCCATATGTATCAGGGTTGCTCTGTTATATCACAGTTGTTTGTTCAGGGAAATGAATTTTTGTTTCCCCAAAAAGGGACTGCTCCTAGCTAGGCAGATGGGAAATTTTAACTTGAGAAATAATAGTACAATTGATCCTTGAACTACACAAGATAGAACTGTGATTTTTTTCACTAAATACATTAGAATTATTTTCTGGAAATTTGCTACAATTTGAAAAAGACTTGCTGATAAACTGCATAGCTTAGAAATATCAAAAAATATATATAGATCAAAAAAAGGCATGAATGCATGAATATATATAGATATACATATAACACAAAGACATATTTTAATCAACTATGTATGTTATGGTAAGGCTTCTGGTCAAAAGGTCAAAAGTATTAGTAGTCAAGTTTGTGTGCTGTGTGCTCAGTTGCTAAGTTGTGTCTGACTCTGCAACCTCATGAACTCTAGCTACGAGGCTCCTCTGTCCATGGGATTTCCCCAGCAAGAATACTGGAGTCAGCTGCCATTTCCTCCTCCAGGGGATCTTCCCCACCCAGGGATGGAACACACGTCTCTTAAGTCTCCTGCACTGGCAGATGTATTCTTTACCACTAGCCACCTGTGAAGCCCCCATACCACACTTGGTCTTAGCCAAAAGGCCAAGAAGTTAAGTTTGGAGAGAGTCAAAAGTTAGACTTGAATTTTTGACTGCGTGGTGGGGAGTCACAGTTCCTAACCTCTGCGTTGTCCACAAGTCAGCTCTATTTCAGTTCTATCCCTTAGGAAATGTCCCCTTAGGCACTCAAACTTTTCAAAATCAAATTCCCTAAGTCAGAGTCATTCAGATGTTCCCTTTTGGGTGTCATTGTATCTAGACAAATTTTGGTCTCTGGCTTTTCATCTCCCCTTTGTCTTCCCTAGAGGTCATCTTATATACAAAGGGATGCTTTCACCCTCTTGCCAGCAGGGGAGAAGCTTCTCTGGATTATCCCTGATCCCGGTTGTATAACACCCAGAGCAGATTTGAACTCTAGAGTAGTGACAGTAGACGTGGTGATGAAAATGATGTGCTTCTTTCTTGGGGGACGGGTTGGGGGGAGCACTGTTACTTGAGGCAAACATAATGTCCCTCACCACTTGAGTGTGTAGTCCCTGCCCTGTGCAGTCTCTTCACTCTGACCACAAGCCTCTCAGCCCTCCTCCATGCCCTCACCAGGTAGGTGGGTCCTTCTGGGCTCCTGGCACACCCCAGTCACCCTATGGTAACCTGGACCATGGCCTCTGGTCTTTCAATCTATCCTTCTTCCATTTTCTAACTTCTTCCTCACCAGACCTCCCAAGTCATGCTGGAGGTCTCCTAGAGCCTGGGACCTCTTTCTCTCTCACTCTCTCCCTCTCCCCTTTCATACACACACACACAGACACACACACACACGTACACCCACACACCACCAACCCACCAGCTTCTCCTTCTCCATCATACTTCTCTGAGCACAGAGGATGGGGACCAAGGAGGTGAGAGAAACAGACCCTTAAGTCTGCTCCCCCCCATAGCTTTTCTAGGCTATGCATTTCATTAACCCACTACTCAGCCGCATTCCCTTCCCACCTTAGCTCAGTGCAGAGGGCAAGTTTTCCCTTTTACCCCAACCTGTCTTCTCCTTAATCTATGGCTGCAACCTCATGGCCCAGCCATCATGGCAGGAGAGCACTCTCCTTTAACCTCATCCTGTGGGCCCCTTCAGTTTCACATGACACAGAGGAGCACCTCAGTGACCTGATCCTACCAATGTAATGACTCTCCAACTACAAGTTCACTTGGAACAAGGAATTACTGAGGATAAAATGAGTTGACTTACCATCTCAGAATGGACTCTCATGACGTTTAGTTTTCCTCTGTAAATTCTGTGGCTCCTAGTCAACCCCTTCATACTCACACAAAAGCACCCAGTTGTGCACACATAACAGACATACACACATACACACACTCCTTGTTACCTTGGATGAGAGAAAAGGGCAACACCAAGATTCAGACCATCAGATTGTCTTTGTTTACTAACAGACCAAGGAGCAGGTGCATGTGAGTCGCTCAGTCGTGTCTGACTTATTGCGACCCCATGCACTGTAGCCCACCAGGCTCCTCCATTCATGGGATTTTCCAGGCAAGAATACTGGAATGAGTTGCCATTTCCTTCTCCAAGGGATCTTCCCAATCCAGGGATCAAACCTAGGTCTCCCACATTGCAGGCAGACTCTACCGTCTGAGCCACAGGTATGAACCCATAAATCCTTTTCCAGAAAATCCATCATCATGCTGCTAAGTTGCTTCAGTCATGTCCGACTCTGTGCAACCCCATAGACAGCAGCCCACCAGGCTCCCCCGTCCCTGAGATTCTCCAGGCAAGAATACCGGAGTGGGTTGCTATTTCCTTCTCCAATGCATGAAAGTGAAAAGTGAAAGTGAAGTCGCTCAATCGTGTCCAACTCTTAGCGACCCCATGGACTGCAGCCTACCATCATGACAGAGGCATAAAAAATCATGGAATTGGTTGGTTTATTCCATTATTATTTATTTTGAACCTTGGGAGCTTATATTTCCCTATATGTGAAAAAGTGTATCAGATGCCTCCAAGCAATGTTATCATTAAATCCCAAAATGCATACACACATGGATAGGATTTTCCATAGCTGGATCTCAAATTGACATGTCTTCAAATTCCATTGTTTCATCGATTATAAGTCTTTAAACTCCCAGTTAAACCTATATACATCCCCAGCACACAGTAGACTTTTAAAAAAATGTATGATGAATGAAATCAAACCTTTCATGCAATGCCATAGTGAATGGAGGAACTGACATCACTGACAAATCTTAACTTCTATAGTTTCTAGCAAAATGAGATCAAGCCACTTAATCATCGGGTATATTGTGAGGAGTTTTTTCCTCAACTGTTTATTTACTAGCTCACTTCTCATCATTATGGTGTGGAATATACAGCATTATAAAGAGATTTATGGGACAGATTTTAATCTCAGTTTCAGGGCATGCATCAGTGCTTATCTCTAAATTGAGGTGTGTTTTATGTGGTCATTGTTTCATGTGATCATAGGGCTCAACCAGCCAAATGACTGCATACCTTAGGCCCAGGAGAAAGAGCAATCTTGGGAGAGCAGAAGGGGCTGGAACAGAGGGCAAGGTGTCTGAGAGAATGGTGTTTGTTATGAACTCTTAAACCATGGCACATAAATTCAATCCATCTCAAGCACAGTGGGTGGAGATGGGGAAGGGGCCTGAGATGTGAAAATCTCCTTGGTGTATCAGATGCTCCAAACCATGGAGTTTCCTAGGTGTGAGCTCTCGGCAGAAGCATAGAAACTCAGAAGGCAGATTCTTTCCTGGAAACCTGATTCCCTTCACTCCCTTCCTCTGCATTCCAGGCTGAGAGAGGAGTGTCACGGATGAAACTAAAGGGACCCACAAGATGTGGTTTAAAGTTGCCACAGGGGGAGTCTCAGTGACCTCCTCCTGCCCTCTGAGGCCCAGCCAGGCTGGCTTTCTCATCAGGGCTGTGGGGAGGGGCCATGCTTGGCTCCTATTACAGGGCCAAGGAAAGCCCTACTTAATGTCCCCAGGGCCTTTGACACTTGATCCTCTGTCACTGTCTTCCACTGACCTAATGGGCCAGAATATGTCTTTTAGATTGAAAAGATATTTTTTGAACTTGAGAGTTCATCTGTTTTTTGTTGTTTTTTTTTTTTTTTTTTCCTGGAGAAGGCCCATTTTAAGTAGCCCTTAACTCTGCTCATTCATTCATTCATTCACTCACTCATTCAGTGTCTATTAATGGCCTATTCTACCACGTAGGGTGTGTGATACTAATCAAAGAACAGAACTCTGAAGATTTCTGCTATTTTTGCCAAAATTTATCTTCAAAGAAAATAGAAGATGATATAAGGAGACAACTGCACAAATATAAACATAAAAGCATCCTAGGCCAAGGTCACTCCACCCCTCACCCAGCTGGGCTTGGAGGCTAGGAGCATGACTAAGTGGAAAGGCAATCCAGCCATCACAGACCACTTCCCCTCCTGACCTGCCATTATAAATCAGGAAGCAGATCACAGCCTGAAGGATGCTCTGGGAAGCCAGGGGAAGTGTTAGAGCCAGGTGGCCAGCTCTGGTCCTGCCTGCCCCTCCCTTCTGTGCTATGTTTATATGTGTGCAGTGAGTTGAATCCTATCTCCCAGAAATTCTTGTCCACCCAGAATCTCAGAATGTGACCTTATTTGGAAATAGAGTCTTTGCAGAAGTAATTAGTTATGGATCTCAAGATGAAATCACCTTGAATCTAGGGTGCTGCTGCTGCTGCTGCTGCTGCTAAGGCGCTTCAGTTGTGTCCAACTCTGTGCAACCCCACAGACGGCAGCCCACCAGGCTCCCCCGTCCCTGGGATTCTCCAGGCAAGAACACTGGAGTGGGTTGCCATTTCCTTCTCCAATGCATGAAAGTGAAAAGTGAAAGTGAAGTCGCTCAGTCGTGTCTGACTCTTAGCGACCCCATGGACTACAGCCTACCAGGCTCCTCCGTCCATGGGATTTTCCAGGCAAGAAGTGGGGTGCCATTGTGTTCTCTGGAATCTAGGGTGGGTCCACCTTAAATGCAATGACTGGTGTCCTTATAAGAAGAGGAGAAGACACAGAGGGATGCACAGGGAAGGCCATGTGAAGCTGGAGACAGAGACTGGAATATGTCTACAAACCAAGAAATGATAAGGATTGCTAGCAGTCATTAGAAGCTAGGAGAAATGTGGGATGGTTCCTCTTTTAAGAGACCCCAGAAAGAACCAACTGATGGGGTTCAGGGCAGGCTGCCCAGAATGTGCTACTTGGGCATGTGAATTATTTTGAGCTGAAGACAATTATGGCCCAACAGACTGAGGAAGGGCTTTTTACCCCTCCTTTAACTGCCTGAAAGAATTTAGATAGGGGGCCTGTACAAGGAAGAGAGTTATTACCAGAGATAAATTTTTACATCAGAAAGACTTATCCGTATGGCATGGCACACATTGTTTACCATATATTGCTCTTCCCATCTTCTGGTGAATTCTCTTCCTCCCCTTTGAAGTCTCAGACCCCCACCCCCTTCTCCTTAGCTCAGATTGGCATATAAACCTCAATTGCCTGTCTGAAGCTCCCATACATTTGGGATTCCCATACCCACAAAATCAATTTTTTTTCCTCCTGTTAATCCATCTTCAGTTCAGTTCAGTTTGGTCGCTCAGTCGTGTCCAACTCTTTGCAAATCTGTCTTATGCCAATTTAATTATTAGGCCAGCCCAAGAACCTAGAAAAAAGGAAAAGGTTTTCTTCCTCTACACAACCCCGTCAACACGTTTTTGTCAGAAGTCGGAACTCCAGAACTGTGAAAGAATACATTTCTGTTGGTCTAAGCCACCCAGTTTGCTACAGACCTAGGACACTATACAATCCGGGAGTCATCAGCATTTCTCAGCGCTAGATCTGCTTCCCTCTTGCCACTGTCTTCTACGCTTCCTGCCTTTAAGCTCCTAACATCATATTTTGGGACTAGAGGTGAGTAAAGGACAGGAAACAGGAAAGCATCCTAATTTCTTTAGCCAGCAATATGGAGGTACTGACTTACAAGAGCCAGTTACATATTTCTTTCCAAATCTATGTTCAATGACATCATCTTCAGTTCAGTTCAGTTCACTCGCTCAGTCATGTCCGACTCTTTGCAACCCCATGGACTGCAGCACACCAGACCTCCCTGTCCGTCACCAACTGCCAGAGTTTACTCAAACTCATGTCCATTGAGTCAGTGATGCCATCCAACCATTTCATCCTCTGTCATCCCCTTCTCCTCCTGCCCTCAATCTTGCCCAGCATCAGGGTCTTTTCAAATGAGTCAGCTCTTCGCATCAGGTGGCCAAAGTATTGGAGTTTCATCTTCAACATCAGTCCTTCCAATGAACACCCAGGACTGATCTTTGGGATGGACTGGTTGGATCTCCTTGCAGTCCAAGGGACTCTCAAGAGTCTTCTCCAACACCACAGTTCAAAAGCATCAATTCTTTGGCACTCAGCTTTCTTTATAGTCCAACTCTCATATCCATGCATGACTACTGGAAAAAGCATAGCCTTGACTAGACAACATTTGTTGGCAAAGTAATGTCTCTGCTTTTTAATATGCTTTCTAGGTTGGTCATAACTTTCCTTCCAAGGAGTAAGTGTCTTTTAATTTCATGGCTGAAGTCACCATCTACAGTGATTTTGGAGCCCCCCAAAATAAAGTCTGACACTGTTTCCACTGTTTCCCCATCTATTTGCCATGAAGTGATGGGACCAGATGCCATGATCTTAGTTTTCTGAATGTTGAGCTTTAGGCCAACTTTTTTACTCTCCTCTTCCACTTTCATCAAAAGGCTCTTTAGTTCTTCTTCACTTTCTGCCATAAGGCTGGTGTCATCTGCTTATCTGAGGTTATTGATACTTCTCCTGGCAGTCTTGTTTCCAGTTTGTGCTTCCTCCAGCCCAGCGTTTCTCATGATGTATTCTGCATATAAGTTAAATAAGCAGGGTGACAATATACAGCCTTGACGTACCCCTTTTCCTATTTAGAACCAGTCTCTTGTTCCATGTCCAGTTCTAACTGTTGCTTCCTGACCTGCATACAGGTTTCTCAAGAGGCAGGTGAGGTGGTCTGGTATTCCTGTCACTTTCAGAATTTTCCACAGTTTACTGTGATCCACACAGTCAAAGGCTTTGGCATAATCAATAAAGCAGAAACAGATGTTTTTCTGGAACTCTCTTGCTTTTTCGATGGGTGTTGGCAATTTGATCTCTGGTTCCTCTGCCTTTTCTAAAACCAGCTTGAACATCTGGAAGTTCACAAGTCATGTATTGTTGAAGCATGGCTTGGAGAATTTTGAGCATTACTTTTCTAGCAAGGCTTCAACAATACATGACTCGTGATGAGTATAATTGTGTGGTAGTTTGAGCATTCTTTGGCATTGCCTTTCTTTAGGACTGGAATGAAAACTGACCTTTTCCAGTCCTATGGCCACTGCTGAGTTTTCCAAAATTGCTGGCATATTGAGTGCAGCACTTTCATAGCATCATCTTTTAGGATTTGAAACAGCTCAATTGGAATTCTATCACCTCCACTGGCTTTGTTGGTAGTGATGCTTCCTGAGGCTTACTTGACTTCACACTCCAGGATGTCTGGCTCTAGGTAAGTGATTACACCATCATTATCATCTGGGTCGTGAAGTTCTTTTTAATACAGTTCTTCTGTGTATTCTTGCCACCTCTTTCTTAATATCTTCTGCTTCTGTTAGGTCCATACCATTTCTGTCCTTAATTGTGCCCATCTTTGCATGAAATGTTCCCTTGATATCTCTAGTTTTTCCCATTCTGTTGTTTTCCATCATCTTGGTACCTTGAAATTCAGGCACAGTGAGGGTATTTACACCATCAAAATTGGCAAATACTGCAAATCTGGCCTTTTTTCACCAGAGAGTCAAATGCTAAACACCCTGACACTTCACTGTCCCTACCATTTCAGCTTCTTTCCCTCTCTCTTCCATTCTGTCCTACTCCTACCAGAGGATGAGGGGGTCAGGAAAATGACACTCATGTTATTGTAAGCAACACTGCACCCATCTCCTTACCAAGAAGGCCATCGTTGAGCTCCATTTCCCTCTGAGCTCTGATCATTACTCTGTGTATTATTGTATATGAGGTCAACCCCCCATGGGCATTTGATTATTTATAACTTCAGAAAGTTTCTTTTGCACAGTTATTTGCCAGGCTTTCATCTACAGCAGGCAGCATTTGATAGAAATATTGAACATGGCCTGAACCTTAAATGACAAACAGATGAGGAGGTCTGATGAAAATCACACATGTCTGAAGGCCATGTGTTTTCATGTGAAATATATATGGGATTTTTAATTGATGTTGACTTTAGCTCATGGTAACATTTTTAGTTATCTTAATTAGTGGTTTACAAGAAACAGTAAAGGAAGGAATGTGATCAAGGTGACCCTAGAGAAAATCTGGCTTTGAGTGACCTCTCTTTACCCCCATGTCCACCCCCAACCCAGTCTCCATTATCTCATTGAAAAGGAAGTGTTCTCTTGTCCAACCTGTCCTCCTGACCACAATGCAATACTAGCAGCCCTGTCTGCCTGACTTTGCTCTCCTCCCCAGTCACAAAGGATTCTAAAAGACACTATTCCATTTGAATTTTAGGTGGTCATTAAAATACTGGTTTCCAAATATTCCAAATATTCTCCAAATATTCCCAGCTGTCTGCACTTTTGGGTAGATGGTAAGATTGTACCTTTTATTCCCACCCCCAGTCCCATGGTTCGACAGGCCCAAGGGACTAGTTCTGATTAATGAGTTAGGAGAGACTATAGCCTATGTCATTTTCTGGGCCACAGCATTTAATTTCTAGTGTTAATACCTTCCAGAGCTTTCTTTTCCATAGTCAGAGTGACCCAAAATGTTAGAGATGGTAGTTGCTTCATCAGTCTTGACTCTGGAGGACTACTGTGTCCCCAGACACCTGAAGTGGACACAGATGTACATGAGATACAGCGAATGCTGGGTTGTTAAGAGCACTGAGACTTGAAGGCTATTTGTTACCACAAGAAAACTCAGCCTACGCTGACCATTCATTCATCCCTCCTTGCCAGAACAGCTGGACTCAAATAGTGCTAAGCTGAGCTTCAATCAGAGCTCAGGAAATGAACACTGAGGATCACAGACACAGACCACTCTAAAAAACATAAGTGAGACCTGAGACGGACTTACAAATTATCCCGTCCACCCTTTCATTTACCCCTGAGGAATCTCAGGCCAAGAAGGGGACATTTCTTGCCTTATATCATCCAGCTAGAAAGTGATTTTTATACAGTTCATCTCTTCCACTAAGAAACAAATCTCCCTTGTACCAATCACAATTTTTCTGCATGTCAGTATCCTCAGAGCATCATCCCACCAAGAGGCTTCATGTTGGCAAGGATTTGGAGTCAGACTGGCTGATTCAGCTCTGCGACTTACCAGCTGTGAGCCTCACCCAAGTCCTTTTAAGCTCTGTTGGCTTCCTGTCCAACAGCTGCTGAGTGGGGGTGGTAATAGGCTAATTATGACAACATCTAAATGAGATCTATTTTAAATGCTTAATACAGTGCCTAGAACACACACCAGCCCAATAAGTATCAGCTATTGTTATTACATTCATGGAGTTCTTCTGTGCCCCATTCCCAGGGCAGCGAACAGGGACATTTGAGTATCCCCTAAAAGAAAGAGTGGGACTGGGTAGTTTTGGTGCATTGTTCTATTTCAGTAACTCCAACTTTTGCTGTCCATTGAGGATAGCTTGCTGTTTTGCCCATATTATTCAGACAATTACCTCAACTGTCCCTTTGCTTCATCTGTAAAGCCCAGAGCAGTGACTACTGATTTATTAGAGTTCATCATCCCAGGAGACTGTAAGGTCTACTTTAGTATCAAAAAGAGGAAGACATCTCTCAGAAAGCTGGCAAAGGCCCAGGAAAGAATGAAATTATTCCTCTGAATCCTGTTTGATCCTAAAATGCCAACTCAAGGATGGTTACTCAGGTAATGGTGCGTGGCTCTGAATGCTGTTTGAATATCAGCAGAGAACGAGTCCAAATTGCAAAACACATTGTACTTTTGCAAGGAAATTTTCTTATTTACTTTCTCTCCAGTCCCCAGTGAGCTCATGACCATTTTAAGAATGTTTCTGGCAAAAGAAAAGTGCCAACACGGGGCTTCGACCACAGCAATCTAGCCACAGGTTAGCATTTCAATGAAAAACCCCATCCTCCCCAAAAGGCTTTCCAACTTCTAGAGAAATTTTTTTTTCTAAATAGTGAAAAGACGGGCGGGGCACAAGCATAGGGACCCCTGGAGGCCCTGAACATGGAAAAGTCAGGAAAGATCCTATTCTGAAGCCTCTGAAGGGACCTCAGCCCTAAAAAAAATAAATAAATAAATAAATAGTGAAAAGACTCAAGTCCCAATTAGAAACAAGATTGAATTGTAAGACAAACTGAGAAAGGTAACATTTAAATGTTTCCTGAGTTTCAGTAGATTCTTAAAATGAGACTGGTGGAAAGTGAGAGTTGTATGTACTTTGAATGTAGGGAAGGAAGGAAGGGAAAATGGATAGAAAAGGTCAGGAGAGAAGGAGAGAATAAGGGCCATGGAAAGGAGTAGCCTGGGGCTAGTGTGGTAGATGAGTTTTTATCCACTTCACAATTTCCTCTGCCTCCAGCTTACAGACAAACCCAAGAGTTTCCCTAGGCTTAGACTTGAATTCAAGATCTAATTTCACTTGGCATTCTCACCAACTCAAGGACAGAAATACCAAGGAGCCATAGGCCAGATGAGATCATCATCAAACAGCCAGAGGATAAAACTGTGTCCAGCAAGCCCTGTCTGGCATCTGCCTTTCCTGACTTCTGTCCATGGCCTCTTCTTCTCCTTTGGATGGGACCCAGAGCATCACACCTACAGAGGCACGTGAGGGAGTGTTCTTAGACCTCAAGCAGTAGAGGGATGGTGCTGGATGGTGCAGAAGGAGAAGGCAGGGGATGAATTCATCCACACTAACAAATTAGAGATTTGATGTCAGAGCATTTTGCTTTCCTCAGAAAGGGCAGTTCTGGTCTATGAGTCAGCTGAATCAGACTTGGCTGCTCTTGGCTGGGCACATTCATGTACCGGTGCTCCTCTAGCAGGACTACTGTGATCTGGCTGGGCTAGGATGGCCTGGATTTGGTGGTCTTGACTCTGCCGCATGTGCCTCTCATATTTCTCTAGCAGGCTAATAGCAGAAATCCCAGAGCAAAAGACATGAAGACAGGTCATTAATTGGGACAATTAATGAAATCAATCTACTACAGCATCTATCCTTCAAGTTGAAAAACTCACTCAAAGAGCTCATGGTCCTTGGCTATTTAAGTGTGAGGCACTTGAAAGCCTATCGGAAGTGCTGTGTAGGACGGCGGAGCTTGCTGACAGCCGAAGGTCACTGGAGTATAATCAGGGGACATGGTTTGGCCCCTAGTCTGAGAAGATACCATATGCCACAGGGCAACTAAGCCTGTGCTGCTGCTGCTAAGTCGCTTCAGTCATGTCTGACTCTGTGCGACCCCAGAGACGGCAGCCCATCAGGCTCCACTGTCCCTGGGATTCTTCAGGCAAGAACACTGGAGTGGGTTGCCATTTCCTTCTCCAATGCATGAAAGTGAAAAGTGAAAGTGAAGTCGCTCAGTCATGCCCGACTTCTTAGCGACCCCATGGACTGCAGCCTACCAGGCTCCTCCATCCATGGGATTTTCCAGGCAAGAGTACTGGAGTAGGCTGCCATTGCCTTCTCCAACTAAGCCTGTAGGCCACATCTACTGAAGCCTGCATGCCCTAGAGCCCATGCTCTGCAACAAGAAAGCTCACCACAATGAGAAGACCTTGAACCACAGCTAGAGAGTAGCCCCTGCTCACCACAACTAGGGAAAAGCCTGCAGCAAACACCCAACACAGACAAAATAAATATATAAATAAAAATAAGTTTTTAAAAAAGTATAGTGTCATGATTTGCTACAGGTATACTGTAAAATGATTACCATAATAATGTTAGTTAACACATCTATCACATCACATAATTTCCTATATGTGTGTGCGCATATGTATGTGCGTTGAGAATATTTGAGATGTATTCTACCAGCCACCTTCAAGCACACATACAATACAGTATTGTTACCTATAGTTGCCATGCTGTGCATTAGATCCTCAGAACTTATTCTTCTTGTAAATGGAAGTTTGCACCCTTTAACCAATACCTCTCCATTTCCCCTACTTCCATTAGACTTTCTGTTTCTATGAGTTCAACTTTTTTATATTCCATGTATAAGAGATCATACAGTATTCATCCTTCGCCCTCAAGATCCATTCATATTGTCACAAATGGCAGCATTTCATTCTTTTTCATGTCTGAGTAATATTTCAGACATTATTTATATGTATATATATATATGCACACACACATACGCACGTGTTTGTGTCTATGTGTGTGTGTACACCACATTTTCTTTGTCGGTTCATCTATTGATAGACACTTCAGTTGTTTCCATACCTTGACTATTGTAAATAATAGTGCAATGAACATGGAGGTATAGATGTCTCTTTGAGACAGTGATTTCATTTCCTTTGGACAAATACACAGAAGTAGACTTAAGTGGATTGTATGGTAGTTCTATTTAAAATTAAATGCCATTTTCCATAGTGGATAAACCAATTCACATTCCCACCACCAGGATACAACCCTTGTTGTCTCTTTTTTATAATAACCATCCTTACAGATGTGAGGCAATAGCTCATTGTGGTTTTGGTCTGCATTTCTCTGATGATTAGTGATCCTAAAGGAAATCAACCCTGAGTATTCATTGGAAGGACTGTTGCTGAAGCTCCAGTACTTTGGCCACCTGAGGCAAAGAGCTGACTCATTGGAAAAGCCCCTGATGCTGGGAAAGATTGAAGGCAAAAGGAGAAGGGGCAGGAGAGGATGAGTTGATTATATAGCATCACTGACTCAATGGACATTAATTTAAACAAACTCTGAGAGACATGGGAGGACAGAGCAGCTTGGGGTACTACAGTCCATGAGGTCACAAAGAGTCAGACATGACTTAGTGACTGAACGATAACAACAAAGCATCTTCCTATGTATCAGTTGACCTTCTTTGGATAATGTCTATTCAAGCCCTCTGTCCACTTTTTAATCAGATTGTTTGGGCTTTTGTTTGTTTTTGAGTGGTATAGTGTTTTGCTATTGAGTGATATAAGTTCCTTACATATTTTGGATATTAACCCCTTATCAGATAAATGGTTTGCAAATATTTTCTCCCATTCCATATGTTATTTCTTCATTCTGTTGATGGTCCCCTTTGCTAGGCCACCTCAGCTTTGATAATTCTGATAGCAAATCAGAGGGAAGGCCTGGGGTGGCACAGTTTAGTGTATAGGCATTCCCAGAACCCTCTAGTTGTCAGCCCAAGCTTCACCTCTTCCGTCTGCTGCATCCAGAATCCCAGAGTCCAAAATCCTTCGGATTCCTTTTTGTCAGAGATTAAACCTCTGGACTTCTGCAGAGAAGGAGTGGAAGAGAGGGTGGTTTGAGAAGAACCAGGGCAAGGAGGAGCTGCCTGACTGTGATGGATGGGTGAGGTGGCCTTGGGGAGGCCCCTGGTCCGACTGCTATGTGCTCAGACTTGGAACCTTCCCAGTGGAGCATGACGGTGCTAGTGCCTCCGGCACCGTGCCCACTGGAGTTCCGTGGGGAAATCGGGGCATTTCTCTGTGGGATCCTCTTTCCATAAATACTGAAGCTCCAGTTTGAAAGCAATTACCTCCGGGGAACCTGAACAGGACTTGGGGAGGGAGGTACAGGTGACTCATGTTTTCTACTTTTGTACGGCTTGCTTTTAAGAGACGTGCATATATTTCTATGATAAATCTAAATTTACTATTTTTTTTTTTTTTTTGGCTGTGCCGCATGGCGTGCAGGATATCAGTTTCCCAACCAGAGATTGAACCTGAACCACAGCAGTGAAGGCCTAACCACTAGGTCACCAAGGAACTCCTTCTAAATTTATTATTTATGTATTTATTTATTTTTGGCTGCACTGGGTCTTCGTTGCTGCATACAGGCTTTCTCTAGTTGCAGCACACAGGCTTCTCATTGTGGTGGTTTCTCTCGTTGTGGAGCACAGGCTCTAGGGCGCCCAGGCTTCAGTAGTTGTGGTGCAGGAGTTTAGTCGCTCTGCCGCATATGGAATCATCCCGGACAAGGGATCAAACACGTGCCCCCTGCATTGACAGGCAGACTCTTAACCACTGGGCAACCAGGGAAGTCTTCAATTTAAATATAAGAGAAAGGTATTAATAGATAGGAGGTATTAATAGATATTAATGGGTATTAATTAATTAATAGATATTAAAAGGTATTGATAAATAGGTATTAATGGATATTAATTAATAGAAGAAAAGTTGTGCATTTTTGCCTGGGAGCACAGTTTCAGTTTGGATCTCTAGCTTAGGCCAGTTCACTTGGAGGCTGTGGTTGAAGAAACAATAATCCCAGTCTCCTCTCTTTGTCTATTTGCTCTTTTGGAGAAAAGGTAACATTTCCAGCTTATTCACTTCTCCCTTATTCACTTCAT
This sequence comes from Bubalus kerabau, assembly GCF_029407905.1. Classification (NCBI taxonomy): domain Eukaryota; kingdom Metazoa; phylum Chordata; class Mammalia; order Artiodactyla; family Bovidae; genus Bubalus; species Bubalus kerabau. The sequence goes on from NC_073634.1 coordinate 69,202,981, forward strand.
GGCACACATAGAAATGGTAATATTTGTAGAGCACATTAATTACTCATGGCCAGAAGCAACTTGACTGACTGGTCCCAAACTGGCCCAGGCCTCTCCCAGCTGCCCCAACAGTCAAGGGCACAACACCTAGGCACAGCTGTAATTCAAGAATGACATGACAGTAAGGAAGCTCTGCCTCAATCTAACTGGGTATTAAACCCACTTTTTTTTTTCCTTTTTTTTCTAAACAATTATAGACCAAGACAAGTTTCTACTTCAAGCGACTGACACATAACTCATGTCATATGCCACTCACCACCCATAAGTTCAATAGCACCCAGACTGGTTCATACCCTATTCAAGGAAACAACCCACTGATCATACAGTTGTATGTCACAACAACGTCAAGTAGGTTCAAAAGTTTCTAAAAACTATCCCATTTCTGTATTGCTTTGACATGGACCAGGCATAAATATTTCGAAGGCATGCACCAACGGGTACGGGTAAACAGCACTTAATTTTCTAACCATTTCCTGTGCAAGGAAAGCTGAGAACCAAAGAGTTATTTAGGTCTAGAACTAGTAATACTATTTGTCTTTTTTTTTTTCAAATCTATTTTATTCCAGTCAGATTCACATGCCCATAGCCATGACTACAGGCTTTGGAAGATGCACTTCTGCCCTCGAGAATTAACTCAGTTAATAAACTCAAGAATTAACTTGTTTTTCAGATGATGATGCTGAAAGCTAGAGATATAAGTGACTTTCCCAAAGTTCCAACCCATCGGTGTAGCAAATCTCTGAGACAAGCTTGATGTTTTTATTCACAACTCCAATATGACCTGAAAGTGAAAGTGAAGTGAAGTTGCTCAGTCGCGTCCGACTCTTTGCAACCCCACAGACTTGTAGTCTATCAGGCTTCTGCGTAGATGGGATTTTCCAGGCAAGAGTGCCGGAGTGGATTGCCATTTCCTTCTCCATATGACCTGAAATAGAAAGTATTCTTGTTAGTAGGTCTCTTTCATCAATACCTGGCATGACTTTTGGTAATACTAATGTCCTAACTACCAACTATCACCTAAAATGAGAATAGGGCTGTCAGTTTGGTGTGTTTTGGTCTATCTGGGCTCCTGTAACAAAAATACCACAGACTGGGTGACTTATAAACAACAGAATTTTCTCTCTCACAGTTCTGGAGGCTGGGAAGTCCAAGATCAAAGCACTAGCAGATCTGATGTCTGCTAAGAGCTTGCTTCAGGCTCACAGATGAACATCTTCTCCCTGTGCCTTTACAAGGTGGAAAAGGCAAGGGAGTTCTCTGCATGCATGCTCAGTTGTTCAGTCATTACCAGCTCTTTGCCACACTATGCACTGCAGCCCACCAGGCTCCTCTGTCCATGGGATTTTACAGGCAAGAATACTAGTCTGGGTTGCCATTTCCTCCTTCAGGGGATCTGCTTCACCCAGGGATCAAACTCAGGTCTCCTGCATTGGCAGGTGTATTCTTCACCACTGAGCCACCTGGGAAGCCCAAGGGAGTTTTCTGGGGTCTCTTATAAGGGCACTAATCCCATTCATGGGACTAATCCCACCTTCATGACCTAATCACCTCCCAAAGGATCACTTTCAAATACCATCACACTGGCGATTACATTTCAACATTTAGCCTCTGAGAGGACACAAATCATTGTATAGTAAGGAGTGTTCAGTTTTCCAGTGGTTCCTACATTCCACTCTGAAATCTAGCAGCACTGTTTCAGGAAAGGATCTGTGCCAAAGTCTGGCTCAGGCCAGAACTTCCCTGGCACCAGAGACATAGACTCGTGACAACAGGCACAAAGCCATGTCAGTTGGAATCGTTATTCAGGCCTTCAGATCCCATCTGATTACAAAGGCTCTCAACAAGCCAGAGCACATTCACCAGCAGATCTGAAACCACACCACTTGAGGAAAAGTTGAAAGAGTAGGAGATGTTCAGGCTGGAGAACAGCAATTTCAAGGTAACACAGAGCTATCCATAGACATTTGGAGGGTTGGCACATGACAGATGAATTAGGCATATTCCAAGGGGCTCCAGAAATTCACATGAGGAGCAGGTGTATGAGACTGTCATCTTAATGTGCAGAAGAGCTTTCTGCTACTGCTACTGCTGCTGCTAAGTCGCTTCAGTCGTGTCCAACTCTGTGTGACCCCATAGACAGCAGCCCACCAGGCTCCCCCGTCCCTGGGATTCTCCAGGCAAGAACAGTGGAGTGGGTTGCCATTTCCTTCTCCAATGCATGAAAGTGAAAAGTGAAAGTGAAGTCGCTCAGTCATGTCTGACCCTCAGCGACCCCATGGACTGCAGCCTACCAGGCTCCTCCATCCATGGGATTTTCCAGTCAGGAGTACTGGAGTGGGGTGCCATTGAAGAGCTTTCTAGTAATTGTCTAATGATGGCTTTGAAAGGTAGTGAGTTCCTCAGCACTACAGGTATGCAATCATGGATGTTTAGTAAAGTATCAAGTATTGCCAGGTAAAATCCAGACTGTCCCATTTGAATCTAAATGTAAACAAAATTACAAATATGTTTTCAGTAACAGTCTGTCCCAAAGATTACATAGGACACACTTGTACTAGAAAAGTATCTGAAATTTGAATTTATCTAGATGTCCCCTATTCTTATTTGCTAACTCTGGCCACCCTCAGTATTGGCAGAACAGCCTGGACTACGACTGTATCACTCTTTGTACAATTACAGGAAGGTGTGCTGAGACAAGCTGGTGTTGGGCTAAATGAAAAACATAATTTTTCTAAAGAAAAACTGTCCTCCAGAGTCTCTTAGAGTTAATACAAACTACCCAGCTGTTCCAGCCGAGGCTGTCATTACAGAGCTCAATAAAATGGATCCTTTTCAGCTCCAGGGGATTGAGAGTTGCAGGGCTTCCTCACGGAACAATGAGAACTTGTCGGTTTTGTTTAGTAAACATAATGTTTGATACCAAGCACTGCCCTCTGCTTGTTTACATCCGGCTCCACTGCCAGCCAGGGGCAAGGCCTGTGGCTCCCTGGTCAGGGATCTTGTCAGAAAGAAAGCAAAGACCATAGGTGTCCCCAGGAGAAAAGACCTAAGAGCCAATCAGAAAAGGATTCATGCAAAACCTCACTGCTTCCACCTGAGACCCACATCCCTGCCCCTGCCACCTCATGAGAAAGAGGTTTCAGCATCTGGGTCCTCCCCCAGTCCCCACCCCTGAGCACTGTGCCCTAAGCTCAAAACTCAAGCCTGTTTCTTGGCCTAGCAGCACTCTGTCAGCTGACCTTAAAGAACCCTAAACTGAAGCCAAAAGGATCAGGATGTGATTCTGAATTTCTGGTCTTTCATCAGTTTCAGTCAGATGCTGGTTCCTCACCAGTTCAGCCCACCAAATGGAGGCAGACCACTGCGCTCAGCCAAATCATTAATGCTGTAAAAATTCCAAAGGCTCATGGTCTTAAAAAGGCAAAACAGAAAACAAAGCAAACCTAAAAATGCCTAACCCATCACCGTCACTCCCCACACCTAGAGCCCTGTTTACAACTGGCCCGCTGCACAGAGCATCATTTGTCAGAGGACCGTGGTGGGCGTGGGGGGTGACATTCAGTGTTAGGAGGTGATGACACCACCCAGCTCCTGACTATGTGTTGGTCCAGCTCTGACCTGCTCCGTGACAGAGGGCAACAGAAGATGAGCCCAGCTTGGGGAGGGGGCTCAAGACAGAGTGGAGGGGAAGAAAACCCAGTTCCAACTGCAAATAACCAAATCCATTCATTAACCAGCATAATGGGAAGTGGGTAAGGGTGGCTTGTTCTATACTTGTATCCAGAACCACCCTCGCCTGCTCCAAAGCAAGTTGATGCTGAGAAGCCAGAGTCTAAACCCATCGACCGCATGGCTTAGACCAAGCTGAAGAGCAGAGCTGAAAATAGACCTCGATTATTGCTCTATTCAAGCAGCCAGTTCAGTTGTGTTGAGACTGAGCTGGCTCTGAGTAGCCATCCCACAGCAAATAGCTTTTAGTCTGTGACTCCAGAGAGGTTAGGGAGCCAGAATTCCTTCTTTGCTCCATCAAGCACCCAGAAGTGAAAAATAATCAGAAAGATTTTTGAAGCCTGGGCTTCTGTGCTTTTCACAGACCTGCCCTGAGCAGGTGACTTGAAAGCTCAACAGCAATCCATGTGGCTGAGTTTCCCAGAGGATGCCCCAGAGAAACATTTATGGCAAGGCCATAGTAGTGCCCGTGAACTATGTTGTGTCTAGCTTCAGCAGGACCTTTCCAGCTCACTCACCAGAGAATTCTTATATCCAATAAAGACCCAGAAGGCTGGGACTCCTACTGGCAGGCTATTTCTCTAGTGATGCTAGGAAGTTCCTCTCCTCTGTTCTGATTCCACATCATCCTCCCCTCCCCTCTACTCCCACCCTCTCCAACAACAACAACAACAACGAAACCGACTGTCTACTTTCCCCTCCAGAGTCATCTCAGCCACTGTGAAAATATGATCCTGTTACCAAACTGGCAACCAGTGTCCCCCAGCCTCAGTTTACCACCATTTGTGCCAAAATTAAAATAAATGGCTTTGAAAAGAGAATCAAGACAGAAAGGAGTAGGGACTTCCCTGGTGGTCCAGTGGTTAAGGCTCCATGGTCCCAGTGCAAGGGAGTATGGTTCAATTCCTGGTCAGGGAACTAAGATTCCACATGCTGAATAGCTCAATAATAACAACAACAAAAAGACAGAAAGGAAGGAAGGAAGAAGTGACCAAGTGAGATAAGGGCAAGAAGAGAATGGAAGGAGAATGAAAAGAAAGGAAAGTGTAAAGGAGGAGAAAAGTGCAGGAGAAAGGATGGGGAGAGAGGATGGAAAAGGAGGCAGAGGAAAAAGAGGTGATTATAATACTCTTCTTGTTCTTCTTATCTTTCATGAGAATCAAGTTTTACTTGTAAAAGGCAGAGACACCTCCAACTCAGGAACTGTCCAGGGCTTACCTGACTCCAGGACAGGAACAAAGGGGACAGGAATGGAAGAGATAGCTTCTGTTGTAGCCCCAGGGGAAAGGGGTCATGGGGGTGGGTGCAAGACCTGAGTCCACCTCAGAGGTGACATTCACCCATGCACCCATGTGGCCCAGGATTCCGAGAAGGAGGAGCATGTCATTTCCCAAGTTCCCTCCTTCTATGTCTCACACCATTTGTGAGGGAGGGTCCTTTCCTTGTTCTCTTCCCTGGCTTCCTGCCATTAGTATCGTCTGGTGGCTTCTGCCTCACTGGCACACTGCAGGAGACTCAGTCCCTTCTTGAGAGTTGTAGACAACTGCAACAAGGAATAAAGACAAACATCAGAGAAAGCCAGCATGGATTTGACATAAGGTTCCCAGAAGCCTCAACCCAAGCCCACTGCAAATTGCTGTGCTTAGTCAATTGTCACCCTGCCTGAAACTCCACCCTTTAACCAATCATCAGTTATTGATGCCTTAATGTGAATTGGCTTATCTGACTGCACAAAAGAAGGGGAAAAGGTATATGAGATTCTCCCCACCCAGGAAGTGCTAGGGTCTTGGGCTCTATTTGTGTGTATAAATGATCCTATACATACACATTCATAAATATCATTTATCCACACAACCTTCCCAACTACTATGGAAATTACCCCCAACTTAGCACTGAATGAAATAAGCATTTATTACACTCATGAATTCCATGGGCCAGGAATTCACAGTAGACAGGGGACAAACCTTCTGCTCCTTGATGGCTGGGTTCTCAGCTGGAAGATTTAGACACTGGGGGCTGGGATCATCTGGAGCCTACTTCTGTTACATTCCTGGCAGCCGATGCTGGCTGCAGCTGAGCTTGTAGCTGGGTAACGTCAGCCACAACACCTGTGCATGGTTTCTCCATGTGGTCTGCGTTTCCACATGGTAGCTACACTTCCAGGGTGACCACTCCCTGACAGAAAGTCAGTCAGAAGCCATATCACCTTATGACCTAGCTCAGAAATCACACAGCCCCTCTCCTGCCTGACACAGAGGCTCACCCCATTGCAAAAGTGGCTGATGATTCCCAAATCTGTATCTCTGTCCCAGATTCTGGATCTGATCATCTGACAACCTAATAAATATGTCCTCCTGGTTGGTTATCAAACTTCATCCAGGCCATGCAGGCTTCACACGTCCCACACTGAACTCCGTCTCTCTGCCCTGCTTCTCTTCCTGGAAGAAAGTGGTTCTTCCAAGTCTCAGAGCTGGTTAGTTGTACTTTTTCTGGACACGCATTTGTCTCTTTTCCTCCCTAAGGTACATGCTTTCCCAAATATTTCGTGCAGATGGTTCATTTCTTATGTCCATATTACACATAGAAAGCTTAATTTCATCAGATAAGGATGGTGATCATATTCCAATACCAGGAATGTTTTTGTAAGGAAAACCAAAATTTATTTACAAAATTCTAAAAGCCTGAGATGCCATAGGAAACTTGACAAGATAGAAAAATGACACCGTGGAAAAGTGGAATCAGAAATGTTATGGAAGAGAAGATAAGGAATAGGAAGAGGAGCGGAAGAGAGGATGAGAATAACCTCACTTGATAAGCTCACTCTCACAAGGAAATAGCTTCTGGGGAACCAGCCACACCTGTAAAATAACATCTCACTCAGCATCACACATTTTTCTCAAACAACCACTCTCTCCTGAATGCTACTGACCACTCCCTTCTTGAGGGGTGGTATCTGTCTCCAGTCACCCCTCCCCAGAATCCTTGCTGGTGAAGCATTCAACTAGGACACCCAGGCCATCAACCAGGCATTGGCAAACCACAGCTCAGGCCAGATCTAGCCCATTGCCTTTTTCAGTACAGCCCCAGGCCGAGAATGATTTTTACATTTTTAAACAGTTTGTTTGAAAGTGTCTAAACAAGGACAATACATCACGACACATGAAAATTACATGAAACTGAGATTTTCATGTCTGCAGAGTTTTTTGGAACACCTCCATGCCGATTCACTTACATATGGTCCATGTACTGCGGTAGAAAAGTTGAGTAGTTACACATTGTCCACAAATCCTAAAATATTTACTATTCAGAACTTTAGAAAAGGTGTGTTGACTTCTGCCTTGAATCCGTCCAAGATACAGCTCTTCCCTCCCCCAACTTCCTGGGAAAGAACCATATGACTCCTACACTGTCCACTAGTGTCTTTTCCTATCTAGCCTCAGAATCCTTCACAGAAATATGATTTATGTCCAGACAATTTAATTGTATGTCTCCTCTCCCCTTGCTCACAAAGCCCTTTGGCTCTGCTCCTGTCTGCACTGGACTTCTCCTTTCTCTGAGTCCACCTGTGGCACTGCCAGCTGGGGTGACACTTTACTGTGCTATCGTCTTCACATTTTGTTGTGTTACTGCTACAAATTCCTTGAAGCAGTTTCTATGTGTTACTCCAAATTATACACATGGTTTGAGCTCTTAGTACGTGCAAAGCACTGGAGAGAATTTGAAGAAGCATAAGACACAATCTCTGCCTTCATGGATTTATAATGGGTGAGGAAACATTGTATTTTATGATGCACACGCACACATTATATATATATAGAAAAAGCAAGAGAGTTCCAGAAAAACATCTCCTTCTGCTTTATTGACTATGCCAAAGCCTTTGACTGTGTGGATCACAATAAACTGTGGAAAATTCTTCAAGAGATGGGAATACCAGACCACCTGATCTGCCTCTTGAGAAATTTGTTTGCAGGTCAGGAAGCAACAGTTAGAACTGGACATGGAACAACAGACTGGTTCCAAATAGGAAAAGGAGTTCGTCAAGGCTGTATATTGTCACCCTGTTTATTTAACTTATATGCAGAGTACATCATGAGAAACACTGGACTGGAAGAAACACAAGCTGGAATCAAGATTGCAGGGAGAAATATCAATCACCTCAGATATGCAGATGATACCACCCTTATGGCAGAAAGTGAAGAGGAACTCAAAAGCCTCTTGATGAAAGTGAAAGTGGAGAGTGAAAAAGTTGGCTTAAAGCTCAACATTCAGAAAACGAAGATCATGGCATCCGGTCCCACCACTTCATGGGAAATAGATGGGGAAACAGTGGAAACAGTGTCAGACTTTATTTTTCTGGGCTCCAAAATCACTACAGATGGTGACTGCAGCCATGAAATTAAAAGACGCTTACTCCTTGGAAGGAAAGCTATGAGCAACCTAGATAGCATATTGAAAAGCAGAGACATTACTTTGCCAACAAAGGTTCATCTAGTCAAGGCTATGGTTTTTCCTGTGGTCATGTATGGATGTGAGAGTTGGACTGTGAAGAAGGCTGAGTGCCGAAGAATTGATGCTTTTGAACTGTGGTGTTGGAGAAGACTCTTGAGAGTCCGTTGGACTGCAAGGAGATCCAATCACTCCATTCTGAAGGAGATCAGCCCTGGGATTTCTTTGGAAGGAATGATGCTAAAGCTGAAACTCCAGTACTTTGGCCATCTCATGCGAAGAGTTGACTCACTGGAAAAGACTCTGATGCTGGGAGGGATTGGGGGCAGGAGGAGAAGGGGACGACAGAGGATGAGATGGCTGGATGGCATCGCTGACTCGATGGACGTGAGTCTGGGTGAACTCCGGGAGTTGGTGATGGACAGGGAGGCCTGGCGTGCTGCAATTCATGGGGTCGCAAAGAGTCGGACACGACTGAGCGACTGATCTGATCTGATCTGATGCAATGTTAGAGTTCAAAAGATGGGAAAATGTCATCTAATTAGGACACAAAGTATGGGAACCAAACCAAGAACCAGCATGAGACTTTAGGGGCCAACAGAGGGCAGTGAAGTCAATAGGAATTGTGAACCCCAAGAGACAAAAACTACTCCTGAGTCAGCTATCTCTCTCTACCTAACAAGTTTCCCTCTTTTCAATAGGAGAGATGTTTTCTTGCCTTGCCATATGTATGAACAGGACCAAGGACTAAAGCCAGGGCCAGTGACTGACAGGTCTTAGGAGTGGGACAGTGGCTGCAATATGTAATGTGCAATACAATATTCAGAATCAGTCAAAGATGGAACAGACTGCCTTAAGAGAATATGAGTACCTCCTTTTAAGACAGGTTTGAACACATATTAAATGCTCATCATAAGAGGATACAGGCGATGATTGGACTAGATCCTATACCCATCTACAAGACTTGGATGTTAGACACTATACAGCTTCTCAGCCCTAATCCAGAATTACTGGATTAGAATCTCCTAGACTCTAGTTTGGAGAAGGCAATGGCACCCCACTCCAGTACTCTTGCCTAGAGAATCCCATGGACGGAGGAGCCTGGTGGGCTGCAGTACATGGGGTCGCACAGAGTCGGACATGACTGAAGCGACTTAGCAGCAGCAGCAGACTCTAGTTTATTAGAATTAACTAGTCTTCTAAGTGATTTGTACACACATTAAACTTTGAGAACCAGAAACTAGACAGTCTTCCAATTTCCTTCCAACCCTGAGAACGTCACTTTCAAAATTAGGCACTGGGATCCCTTGAGAAACTAGACATTAGTAAAGTTATTCTGGGTAATCTCTTTGCTGTTTCTTTAAAAGAGATTCCTTAAAATCACCCATGAGCTTTCAGATATGCAGTATCATTAGGCTTATACTGGTGTCAGGCACATCAAGTTTAAGGGTCAAGGAGATTATACCACAAATAAGAGTTTCCAAATGATATGATGTTATAAACATTTGAATTCTCGTGTGTGCTCAGTTCCAAAACACCATGCAGGCCAAAAGCACCCACCAGTGCGTCCTTGGTTCACATCAAACTCATGTCACAGGCACAGTGACAGCCAAGAAGGGCATCACGGCCTCTGTTGATCCAACTACAGGAGAAAGCTGACTTCCTGGGACCCTCTGCAATCCTAACAATAGACGCTGTGGGATTCGTTGCATGTCAGATACTCTCCGTGTGTAGTTCCCCACTCAACACCAAAAGGAAAAAGAAAGGCAGAGGACTTGTGCGATCCCTTCTCAGTCTCCCCACCCCCGCCCATATTATATTCTGCACACATGCTGAAGTATTAGCATCGGCTGATTTGGAAGGAATATTGGAAATGAAGTGATAGCAGAGTAAATGTCAATGCATTCAGTGTGACACCGTGAGCACCAGATCTTAAACAGCTTCATCATTGTGGCATTTACTGTATCCTGAAATAATATTAATCCCACTGTTGTCTTTCTTGATGGAATCATCCATGAATATGGTTTATGGGCCTGGCCAAAGTGATAATAGGTTAAAAGAACAGCCCATCCAGTGTTCCACTAAATTAAGGTCGCTTCATGGAATTTAATGAAACAAGTGCTGCATGGGGTTTTCAGAGGACGTTCTTGTAATTCATGTCTATTTAGGACTCTTGATAACCAGAAACCTAATTTCTTAGAGTAAAATAGCTTTTTGTAAAGCCTGGTCATAGAAAAGAATAAAAAAGAAAAAACTTTAAAGGGCAATAATCAGACCTCAACTGTAATATTTTGTTATTTCAGATCCAAAGTTTAAGCAAAAGAAAGTTGAAAGGGAGGCCATGAAATACTTTGAATAAAGCCAAATAGGAAAATTCATCAGATTCATATGTCATTTGGCAGTTGAGAGCTGAAGTAAGGATCTTGCCCTACTCGTTTCCTTCAGCCACATACCCGGGAGGTAAAAAGATCTTGGGCTAGAGAAAAAAAGATAATTAAAAGAACTCTTCAGATTTAAGAACGGTAGGGGAAAGACAATGACACATATCCATGGCTGCCTATTTCCATTTCACTGGCCAAGGCCAAACAGGGCTCAAGGGTTTAAACCTTCTCTAAGAAAGCCATAGTCCCAGACTCATGCCCTTGGAAGTACAGGGACATTCCATCTGTCCTTTTTGAAGACTGAGCCAAAAACATCAGACAATCTCAAACATTTATTTTGCATCCGGTATGGATAGTAGGACATCTATGTTTTAGGGCAGAGGTAAGTCTCAAAGGGATGCTGCAAGTTCTTTCTAGACTGTGCCTTTTTCTTTTTCCTTTTTACCAAGGACTTTGTATTTTTGGTTGAGGTAAGGTCACAAACTCAAATAGCAACATACGTCAGACAGGTCATTTACGTAGGTGAAGTGGGCTAGATAAAATAGACAATAGGGCCTGGTTGATACTGTGTTCCACAGGGGAATGTTTGTCCCCTTGAAGCAGAGAAGCTGACATTTGAGCTCAGGATAATTATTTCCATGCCAGAACACCAGACTTAGTGTTGCTAATTTTTGATTTTTCAAAGCATTCCAGAAGCTTCATCTTTATAGTCTAGCAATAGAAATAGTCTAGCTTTAAAGTGGCATCATTTTAAATTTTGTTTTTAAATGTTATGGGCCATCATGCATGTGGGCTGTGGCTCTAACTCAGCTTACAAATTGAGAATTTGTGATTGTGTGTCAGGACAACAGCTAAGGCATGTCATTTAGACTCTGAGGCACTAGATTGGAAAAGAGAGTGAAGTATTAAGTATAAACCCAGAAAGTACAGACAATAATATGCAAAAAGCAATCATTTGATTTTTATCACATTAAATAAAAAGAAGTCACTTCTTTTCTATCTCACCCATTTTCTCTCTGCACTAGGCCAATTCAGTCAATTTTCAGTTAATTTTGCTTTTTAGGCAAATCTTGGCAAGGTGTCTGAGATCAAAGTTATTTTCTCTGATTTCAGGCAGGGAGGTGGGGGGGTGAAGGAGTAGGTCCTAGAACCACCCACCACCTTCTGAGGGACTCTCACTGTGAGTTTCCATGGATAAGTCTCTCTTCTCACCTCTGTATGGTGAATCACCAAAGTCTATTCTGAGCTGCCCCTTTTCACAAAAAATGTGTCAGGATGTCTCTCCCCATAAATTTCAGTTATACCTCTCAAGACAAAACTGTGTTAATTACCCAGAAAGTTGGCTGTCTTTTAAGGGCCCAATTTACTCTGACCCAGAAGACACATATGTAATATATTCAGAACAAGCTTCCAGGCCAGTCTCCCAGATCCCCAGCTCAGTTATGGCAGGACGACCCAGTTTTTCAGCTTCTAAAAATGCTGAAGATGTAATCTGCCCACAGCAAGTGCCCAGCTGTCCTCTGAGGTGTCCCTTAGCTGGAAACCAAGTAGAGGACTTGTTTGAGAGCACACACTAACCCTTGCAGTGGGCAGGATGGAAGACGGAAATTGCAGAGGCCACTCAAGCCCTCTGGGTTGGAGCAGCAATAGCTCTTGCTGTCTGGATTTTCCAGGAGAGTGCACAGTGTGAAAAGTGCAAACCAAGAGCCACCCTTACCGCACAAGGCCAGCCTCAAGAATGCCTTTACCCTGAGACATCATTTCGCCACAGCATCCCTCCATCTCCTCCTGTGAGCTCATAGCAAGTTCAGCCTGTGCTGAGTGACAACTTGTCTTACTCTATTATTTAACTCTTTCTGTGCCTATGCCTTAACTAAATTGTGAGCATTTTAAAGTTAGGGCATATTTGTGATATCTCTTTATATTCAACACAGAGCTAACACTGAGCCTTAAGTGTTGGTGGGTGCACTTAATAATTATGGAAGGGAAATGGAGTCGGAGGTAGGGGTTAGCAGATATAAGCTATTTTATATAGAATGGATAGACAAGAAGATCCTGCTATACAGTGCAGGAAACTCTACTCAATATCCTGTGATAAATCATGTTGGAAAAGAATATTAGAACAGAATGCATATATATACACACACACATATATATATATATGTATAACTGAATCACTTTGCTGTACATTAGAAATTAACACAACATTGTAAATCAACTACACTCAATTAAAAAAAAAAAAAAAGAATGTCCACAAGAAAAAAAATTTTCTGGAAGGGAGGAAAGGAATTGTCCACCAACAGATAAAAGTTAAACTCAGCCACCAAGAAGAATTCCACTTCACAAAGGACAGGAATATCAGCACAATACCCATCAGTTAACAAAGAGATTATAAAATGTGATTTTCAAGCTGACATCTCAAGCTCCTAGTCACAAGAAACTGAAAGGAAATGGGAATGTGATTTCTACTCAATTTATGACATTGTCTTAGTAAATTCTTAGAATATTTATTTGAGTCCAATCATTCCAGCAGGTTTCCCAGCTGGCACTAGTTGTAAAGAATCTGCCTGCCAATGCAGGAGATTTAATAGATGAGGGTTCCATCTCTGTGTCATAAAGATCCCTTGGAGTAGGAAATGGCAACCCACTCCAGTATTCTTGCCTTGAAGATTCCATGGACAGAGAAGGAAGTCTTCTTCCTTCTCCATGGAAGGCTGCAGTCCATGGGACCACAAAGAGTCGGACACCACAGAGTGACTGAGCACAAGAAAGCACAATCAAGCTGGCAACAGAAACCTATTCAGAGAAGACTATCCCCTGAAATACGTGTGAATAACTTCTACTTGATGAAAATATATTTATTTTATCCAATAATTATTCATTGGTTTCTAGTGAATCTAGAAGGAAGTCAGTAATGATGTGACTTTTTTAGCTTCCCCAAATCAAAAGGATGGAATCTAATTTGGCAAATATGAGAATATGTTTTTAGCATAACACATGTCAGTAGGAACCAGCATGATCTCCAAAGGTCAGTGCTGGTTAGTTCAGGCCTGCCCTCCTCTCTGTTGGCTCAGGCTCTCTGTCCCTCGCTCCAGGTCACTGTACTAACCTTCCCAGAGGGCTCTCTCCATATATCATGGAGTTTTATATACCCATCCTGAACTAAGAAGCAGGTAAATATCTGAGGCTTCAAAAATAAAGACAATTCACAAAAGACAAGAAAAACAAAATGTTTGGTAAACAAATGTTTGCCGCACAGATAAATCTTTCCAACATAAAAACTTGTCTCTGATAATGTTCTCTTCTTGGTATAGGTCCAGATATAAATTCTTTTAGGCAGTTAAGCAGATCAAACATGGGTCTGATGGCCCACTGCACAGCAAAGCCAATTTGTGTTGTGGTGAAGGAAAGTATAGCATTTACTTTAGGGCCCAGCAAGGAGTATGAGCAGCTCATGCTCAAAAGACCCAAACCCCAGTGACTTTCAGGGAAGGGCTTAGTTTTAAAGGCAACAGTTGGAATAAGGATTACAAGGGGAATGACTTAATCCTGATTGGTTGATAGTGAGGTAATAGGGTGATATTTGGGGAATCTTATTCCAACCAACCTGGGGTCTATGTGCTTGTGGTCAGCTTGGGGTCACCACCCTCCTCCTGGATGGGGTATCTTAGTTCCTGCAGAACATCTCAAAGATATGTGTCAGACTGTTACATATATCCCTTGAGGATGAACTAAGATGCTGAAATATTATTTTCTTGACTGCTTTTACTTTATTTCTGCATTCTCTCACTTCTGCATATTCAGCCCCCTCTCCATGACCCATGTAAGCCAACCAAAATCCAAGCCTGCAAATGTCTCAAGGTAATGAAATCAAAATCTAAGGACCACCCATCACAAGCTATAGCCAATCAAAAGGCTCCTTTCTTTGCTTCTGTACCTTCTCTATATAAGGTGAAATGGAATATTTCCTGCTGTATCAGTAAACATAGGATGTCACAGTCATCCGCCATTGCAGCCTTCCAGTGTGAGCCAGTGAGCCCTGAGAAAACTCGGGGCTGAAAAGAATACCTGCCATCTAGTAGCCATCAGACTGCGGCCACTCCCTGCAACCACTCCCTAAGGTAAGCCCTGAGGAAACTCAGGAGGTGAAAACACAGGATTCTGGCCCCAGATAGCTGATGTGCATATCAACGGAATGATTTCAGTAATCCCAGACTCTTGCATCTTCACATATATAAAAAAGTGCTAAATTCCTTAACCTGACATATCTGATTTCTTAAGTTAATATTTTGACATTCCTGACTACCTGCCCTTTGTTGCAAAACTCCTTTATATCCTAGCTCCTCGCCTTGCCTACCCTGAGCAGTTTCTCAGTGCTATCTGAGGTGCTGTCTCCAGGGCTGCAGTCTTCATTTTGCCCCAAATAAAACAACTCACAACTCTACAAATCTAACGTTGTGCAATTTTTTTTTTTTTTTAATCAACAAAGGCTTTTCCTGGCTCTTGCTGTTGGAGTGCTCCTACCCATTTCCAGTTTGGTGCTGCCCAAGCCAAATTGATTTTTGCTCAAATAAACTAAAATTTTTCATATGACTCAGTTTATCTCTTAACTGCAAAGACCTGACTGTGCTGCACAGAGTAAGTTCACAATCAATCAAAAACAAGTAACACAGTATTTCTTCTATACCAGGCGTTGTTATCGTCTTGGGGAAAACACAGGTGAAGAGTATTTTTGTCTTTGCACCACTTGAGTGACCTGGGAAGACAATAGCCATACAAGCAAGGATAATGCTGGCTGTGGTCAGTGGAAGAAGCAACTCTCAGTGCACAGAGCCCTCTTCCCTCCTTCTGAATTTGAGAACAAGGTGGAGGGTGACCCTCTCTGGAATAAAAGCCAAGAGGGACAGGGCCTGCCATCTGCAGAAGAAATCCACTTAGCTCTGTCTCATTTGGCTGTTACGTTTGCCTTTGAACCATAACCCCTTCCAGCTACTCTTTACCACACACACACACACACACACATCCTTTTTTCTGCCTCCTTCTACTTCTTTCCACTTGTTTTCTCATTTCTTCTCCTTCCTGAGCCTCTCTCCATCCTTTCCTTTCCACTGAGCTTTTCTATAGAAATAGGCCTCTAATGTGACACCCTGGTGTCCCGCAGAAAGTGTGCATTGAGGGGTGAGCAGGGGGTGGGAGGCATCAAGATTGGGTTCTTTAAATAACACTTAATGAACAATAAACACAATCCAGCCCAGCCAAACTGGTACTTAGCTCCTAAGTACCTAGTCAATGGCCCATCTGTCATATTGTTAAGACCTTTAGAAGCTGTTTAACAAAATGTTAAATGAGATGACATTCAGCAGGCAGCAAAATGCTTGACTGCCTAATGCAACCCCAAAGAGCCAGCCTGATGGCAGTGTCTGATATAATGCTCTGTATACCCCTCCCAAGAACTCAGGAGCAGAAGGTCTCCCTGCCTGTCACTTCCTATCTTGCTAAAGTGAGCCTGGGGTGGGAAGGACATGATTACCATTGCCAAGGAGGCCCCAGCCAGCTGATGAGATGCTTTTCTGAAGAAGCATGACTGAGAGGGGGCACCTGGAAATAAAGCCAGTAGAGAGAAAAAAAACAATAATTCATCCGCAGTTTCATTCTCTCCCCTTCTTTGTCGCCAGTGGACCCTACCTCTCTCTCTGTTGGCCTTAGGGGAGAAGGCAGGGGTGATAATGAGACACGACTTTTTCTAAGAGCTGAAATATGAAGCCAATTACTAAGGGGAAGATTTCCAGCAAATTGGCTCCTGATAGCTCACATTTATCTGCTTTAGATTTGCATAGTCGGGAGGCAAGACTAGGCTTTGGTCCAGGTAACAAAGACGGAATCTGTTCCGCAGGAGGTGAATGACTGATTCAACTTAAAACCTTCAACCCTTGTATCGAGTTCAACCATTAAAGGCAATAACGAACAAATCACAAGTCTCGCAAAGAATTGTTTGAAGGGAAAGGGAGGAAAAGTTTTTTCTAAAAAAAGTTTTTTCCCCTTTGGCAAATGTTATGAATCCTAAAAGAGGCTTCTTTCTCTGCAAAGAGAAGAAAGCTCCAAAACCTTTTTAATGACAAAGTTCTTCACTGCAGAGTAAACTTCCCAAATCTTTTTTTTTTCCTTTCTCCATTTCAACTTAGAATTCCCTGGCTTTTATCCTATTTTCAAGCATTTACCTCAAGGAAGGGAGTAAATATACAGCAAATTTAACCAGCCCTCAGAGCCCTACAGAAAATAGAAGTGGTACCCTCTCCTTGATGGATTAAAAACCTAAAATCTAGTCTTACTGAAATGAATCTCCCACCTATAAAGTCATCTTGCATAACTCAACAATAAAAGAAATAACCAAATAATCCAGTTGAAAACAGGCAAAAGAGTTGAACAGACATTTCTCCAAGGAATATACTTAAATGGCCCCTAAGAACATGAAATGATGAAAGGATGCTTGATATCATGAGTCATTAGGGAAATGCAAATTAAAACCACAATGAAATACCACTTCACATGCACTGGGATAGCTATAATCAAAAAGACAGATAATAACAAGCATTGGTGAAGATGTGGAGAAATTGGAGCCCCGTCATTGCTAATGGGAATGCAAAATGATACAACCACTTTGGGCAATAGTTCCTCAGAATATTAAGTATCATGACTCAGCAATTCCACCCCTAGACATGTACTCAAAAGCAATGAAAACATACATTCAAATGGAGAGTTGCACACTAATATTCACAGCAGCATTATTCATAATAGCCAAAAAGTAGAAATTGTCCAAATTTCCAACAACTGACGAAAAATAACCAAAATGCATTCGCATTCTTTCAATCATTAATTCTTTTTTTAATTAATTAATTTATTTTAATTGGAGGATAATTACAATATTGTGATGGTTTCAGCTTTTCTACAAACAAGAAACAGGCAGAGGATACTGGAAGGTGGGGAGTGTCTGTCCCAGGAAGACCCCAGAGGACCCTGCTCAGTTACTTCACTTCCACTCAATGGCCAAAGTGAGTGACATGGCCATGCCTAACCTCAAGAGCCTGGGGCAGTGCCATTCACCAGGGGCCTGGAGGGAAAGAACCAGAAGTACTGAGGAACAGCCCTGACTGATGTCTACCACAGACAGGATCTGGGGGCTCAGAATGGCTCTTCTGCCAAAAAAGTGGATTTATCATGAACCAGTGTAAATCTCTGCTCAGACACACACTTATTTTTTCTTTTTTTCACACTTATTTTTTATCATGATTTTCTGGCCTTATTTAAAGGAAAAGGCCTTGGACTAGTAGCCAGGCAACTCATCTCCTACCTCTGCTTATTACCAGAAAGTTACTTCTCATGTATTCACTCAGAAAACAGTCATGAAGGGTCTTTTAAGGCCAGGCATCATGATGTTACCTTGGGGACAAAAGGCTGAATGAACCATCTAGGTTTCCTTATCTGAATCAAATAGGGGATGAGTAGCCCAATGAATAATTAAAGGTAAAAGTTGGTTTACCAACTTAAAAACAAACAAACAAACAAAAAAAGCAGGGGAAAGGTTAGGGCTTCAATGGGAAAGTATGAATGGTTCTCTTGGGGCTTTTTTTAATGCTAATTGGAATGGGCAGTTGTCTGTCTCCTACCTAGACTTCAAAGGGAACATCCTTAGAGGGGAGTTAATGGCAGCTCTATTTTCTGGAAGCTCTAGTTTAGTTAGATAAGAAAAGCTCAAGTAAGATGTCAAATGTTTTCACTTTAAAATAATCTTTATGCCCAAACTGATTCTTTTAAGCCCTCACATAATGCTGCTGGTCCATGGAGCACAGTTATAAAAGCCCATGGACCATCTCAATGTCACCTTCAAGTTTCTAACACTGAGATTCTACACTGCTCTGAAAATATGTATATATACTATCACATGTCCTGGATAGTGTAAGAAATAACAGACAGAGATTAAGCTAGTCAGATAGAACACAGTTTTCACCCCAGTTATTCAACACCCTAAGATTCTGGGCTGCCTACACCTAACAGGCAGTAGCAAACCCTAACTGCCATAGGAACAGGGGACAGTATATCTCATTAACCACATCCTGCTGGGGACCTATTTTGTCCCTGAATTCAGGACTCCTCAACCTATGCTATCCACGTAACCTCACCCCTTCAGCCCTGCCTCACGCCAATGTGGGCTCCACAGCCTGGGCTTGTGCTGCCCGCCGCTGTCAGCAGCGTAATGTCCTATTGTTGATCACAATAAGAAAAGTCCATTTGAAATAGAGTCCCTTGGTAAAGGTTCCAAACAGACTCCTGATTAAATACTTTCTGATACCTGAATTTCTGCTCTCATACCTACCACTCCCCTTGCCAGTCAGGCGGTGCCTGAAACACAGCCAGATGGGAGACATTCAATAAACTTGCTCATTCTCCCCCCCATAATCCTGAGATTTACGGTGTTAATTTAAAGCCCTCAGACATCTGTGACACCATACCACCTTGGCCAATGTTTCCTCAAGGAGCTGTATGAGTTTTCTAAAGAATTCACTGTTAGATCAATATTAGCTTTAAAGGAAAAGTTGCACCCTGAAGTCAAAGCAACCACATTGCTAAACCAGACTCTAATAGTTCTGCAGGATGGGAAAAATGCTTACAGGTAAGTGCCAGTCCTAGAAAAGTTATGAAAATCACTCAAGTTGCTCCTACTTTCAAAGATGGGCAAGAACAGGAGACTTTGACTTTATTCTTAAATTATTGTTAAAATATGCATTTCCCCCTGTACACAAGAATTATACATACAGATTTGAGTACATAAGGTAGAGAGGGAATCTTAGTGTAATAATGGAAAGAACTTGGACCAAGAGTCTCTAGAATGGCACTATCTATAAACCTTTCTGCAGCCATGGTAATGTTCTTTCTGTGCTGTCCAATATGGTAGCCACTGAGCATTTGAAATGTGGCTAGTGAACTGAAGTTTTCATTTTATTTGACCAATTTCCATTTAAATGGCCATGTGTGGCTAATGACTACCATCTTGGGTGCTGCTGCTAAGTCACTTCAGTCGTGTCCGATTCTGTGTGACCCCATAGACGGCAGCCCACCAGGCTCCCCTGTCCCTGGGATTCTCCAGGCAAGAACACTGGAGTGGGTTGCCATTTCCTTCTCCAATGCATGAAAGTGAAAAGTGAAAGGGAAGTCGCTCAGTTGTGTCCGACTCTTCACAACCCCATGGACTGCAGCCTACCAGGCTCCTCCATCCATGGGATTTTCCAGGCAAGAGTACTGGAGTGGGGTGCCATCGCCTTCTCCAAACATCTTGGGTAGTGCAGCTCTATACCCTGTTTCAGGGGCTTCCCAGATGGTGCCAGTGGTAAAGAACTCACCTGCCAGTGCAGGAGACATAAGAGACATGGGTTTCTTCCCTGGGTTAGGAAGATCCCCTGGAGGAGGGCACGGTACTCAGTATTCTTGCCTGGATAATCCCATGGACAGAGGAGCCTGGTGGGCTACAATCCATAGGGTCAAAAAGAGTCAGACACGACTGAAGCAACTTAGCACGCATACCCTGTTCCAAGGGTATGACCTTGGGCAAGTCATTAAACTTCCCTGAATCTTTAGTCCATTTTGGAGAAATTGAGAGTAAGAATAAGAGATATCTGTGGTTCCTTGGAGATGTCTGTGTTTCCTTGGAGCTGTCTCACTTTATAATACATGAGTAAATACAACAATTGCTCTTCCCCTTGTGTTCAGATTTTTGGTTAAAATTAGGAACATTCTTATTCTCTCTCTCTCCCCCTTCTCCTTCCTCTCAGCATGTTAGTGACCCTCATAGAGAGAAGCATTTTATGGCATACAATCTAAATATCAATATATAACCCAACAACCAGCTGCCTGGTCACTAGCATCGCTCCTACTTTCCTCTAAACATAAGACAAAATTAAACTTCTCTTGTTCCATTTTGACAATAATAACCCCTGGCTGACCTGCACCATGAGCTCTGTGTTACAATCAAGGCTATTTTACCTGCACACTGACCAGAATTCTCCATTATGGGGTCATAGGGCAGAGTGCAGTGGAGAGTCAGACAGCTCCACAATGCCCACGTGACCCGGCCCCCAACTGGTATGGCCCCACCCTGCAAACCTTAGTTAATTTCAGAGCTGCCTCCTACCAGGTTTGATGGGAGCTGGGGAGAACAATTACAGAAATGATTAGCATGCAAATGGGACCAGCAGGCTATGGGCAAGAACTCTCTGAATAAGGACTGCAGAGGCCAACTGCGTTCTGAGCAAATCATCCTACTATAAAGTGAAGAAAAGCCACTGGCCTTTTTGTCAATGGAAAATGAATTTATCTCACTATTTTAAATGCATTATTCCGAAATATTTTAATCAAGCAATAAGAACTGGAGACTCAAAATATAACAAGATGAAAGTTTGAATACTACTTTGTCTAAAAGACACAGTGGAACTTCTGTTTAATTTATTCATTTCATCTCAATCATTTTCTTCCTTGCACTTATTGGTGTCCTTGCATGCCTCAAACATGAGGCCATGGACAGGTGCTAGTTCGTACCAACCTTTTTCCCAGTTCAGGGCATATTTTAAAAAATAAGGACACTGTAATCAATTCTTTATAAGGCTAAATTTATTCAAGTTAAAGGAGAGTGCTATTATGTTTGTCTTACTTTTGATATTAAGAAGTTCTTTCTTTTGTGAAGTGACTGTGATTCTAAATTAAAATTTGCTTTTTCAGTTTGCTTTTGTTTTTTTGTAAATATCCTTACTGGCAAAATTAACTGTTAACTGCCAAATTTGTGTGATGCCTATTTTGCTCAGTAATAAAATCCCAGTGCCTGAGATCCTCTGGCTTAGGTATCAGCAGAGACATTATCCAGCTCTTACCAGGGCCAGGGAGGCTGTGGTCCATATAAAAGGACTCAGCATGGAGGTGCTTTGATCCTCCACTTCTCTGTGCTCCCTTAGTGAAAAAAATGGTTCACCTAATCCCAAGGCAATGGCATTCCACTCCAGTACTCTTGCCTGGAAAATCCCATGGACGGAGGAGCCTGGTAGGCTGTAGTCCATGGGGTCGTGAAGAGTCAGACACAACTGAACGACTTCCCTTTCACTTTTCACTTTCATGCATTGGAGAAGGAAATGGCAGCCCACTCCAGTGTTCTTGCCTGGAGAATCCCAGGGATGGGGGAGCCTGGTGGGCTGTCGTCTATGGGGTCACACAGAGTCGGACACGACTGAAGTGACTTAGCATAGCATAGCAATCCCAAGTAAGGGCTTCCCAGGTGGCTCAGTGGTAAAGAATCTGCCTGCCACTACAAGAAACACAGAAGACACAGGTTCAATCCCTGGGTTGGAAAGACCCCCTGGAGGAGGAAATAACAACCCACTCCAGTATTCTTGCCTGGAAAATCCCATAGACAGAGGTGCGTGGCAGGCTACAATTTGTGGAGTCACAAAGCATAGGACACAACTGAGCGACTGAGCATGCACATGCAATCCCAGCTGACTGAGCATGCACATGCAATCCCAGCTATGGAAGAAAGATATTTTTCTGATAGTATCACCACCCCAGTGATATCTGCTTGGCACTGAACAGCCTCAAATTAAAAAAAAAAAAAAAAATTAAAATCTCTGGACCAAACTCTTGATTTAGGAAAAAAAAAAAAAAAATACATATCAGTATGAGTTATGCTGACTCTAAAAGTGGAAGTGTTAGTGAGTGGCTCAGTAGTGTCTGACTCTGCGACTTCATGGACTGTAGCCCACAAGGTACCTCTATGCATGGAATTCTCCAGGCAAGAATACTGGAAAGTGTAGCCATTCTCTTCTAAAGGGGATCTTCCTCCCCTCCCCCAGGTATCAAACCCAGGTGTCCTGCATTGCAGGCAGATTCTTTACCATCTGAGCCACCAGAGAAGCTAACTCCAGATATTGTATGAAGCTGACTCTAGACATTATACATTCCATCCATCCATGCATTCTTGACATAGATCATCCCTCTCTGGGCCACAGTATCCACAAATGAGAGTTGCCTTCACATCACCTCCATGCTTCCTAAAAGGAGAGACGGAATGAAGCCAAGCCCGTCCCAATTGTTCAAACTTCGGTTCTTGGGAAGTGCACAGTCTCATCAGGGAGAAGGACTGGTAACCAGTACTTGGGAGAAAAATGCTTTCAGGATAATCAGGAGAGTTTTTCTACCTTCAAGAAGCAATAGGAGGGTTTGTGAGGAGCAAAAGGAACATGTGAATGTGTGCAAGTGTGTAGACGGTGGATAGTGGAAGAAGCTATGGCAGAGGCTTAGGACAATGACAAGGATGGGGACTCAAGGCTCCAGAGGGGAACCAATCCAGAGCAGCCAACCTGAACAAAATGCAAACTAAGTTTCCACACAACAAAGGGTAAAGACAGAGGCTCTGTGGTCCCCAAATCAGGAATTTGAGCATCGCTGTATCAAGCACTAGGCTGCACTCTTTGCTCTGCTGCTGCTACTGCTAAGTCGCTTCAGTCGTGTCCGACTCTGTGTGACCCCATAGGCGGCAGCCCACCAGGCTCCCCCGTCCCTGGGATTCTCCAGGCAAGAACACTGGAGTGGGTTGCCATTTCCTTCTCCAATGCATGAAAGTGAAAAGTGAAAGTGAAGTCGCTCACTCTTTGCACAGATTGACTCATTTAATCTTCCCAGCAACCCTGGGAGGCAAATGCCAGAGCTGTCCACTTCCTCCTACAGAGGAGGAAACTGAGGCTCTGGTAGGTTAAGAGGCCAGCTGTAAGTCACAAAGCCAGTAAGATGGAATTTGAACCCAAGTGTGGCATGATACCAAAGCCCTTGATAACAGGGACAACTTTGCTACAAGAAATACCAGGGCAAGAGACCATTTCAAATGGATGCTCAAGACAGAGCAATTAGACAAGAGGACCTTGAAACTGCTATTTTCAAGAGAAGTTTTAATCATTTATGGTATCACATTAAGGCCAATTTCTTACCTGCTTTCTGGAAATGAAGTAAAGTAGTTTTTGGTATTTCTTCTTTTCAGAGTTGCAAAATGGTAGAGCTACAAGGGAACTCAGAGACAATCTGGCCCAAATCCTTTATCAGATTCTATGAGAGTCTCATGAAGATGCAATAACTGTGGTAAGCATCCATGCTGACAAGCCAGTGACTTCTGCAGAGCTCAAGAAGACAGTCCAGGTCAATGAGTTTATCTACCATTTGGCATAAAGTGGGATTTCGAAGGGGTTTGGAACTTGCCCACCATCCTCAAAATATGCCACTTAGGCATCTTGATTATTTTGAGGCACTTGAGAAACAGCAGATGCAGGAAAGGCTCTGGTATGCCCTGAACCCAGAAGAAAACATCCTTATCACCAAAGACTGAGAGTCCATGCTGAAATGGATCTACCAAAAAAATCTCCTGTAACAACCTATATCTTCCATTAGTTCCTCCCCATATATTTCCTGATCATTGTTCCACCCTTACTCCTTCTGGTCCAAACCTCTTTGTCTTGTCACATCCCTATAATTTATCACTCACTGGTAAGCTTTGGAGCCTGACAGCTACTTCGGGTCCTCACTTTCCCTCTGAAGAATCCCACGTACATGTGAAAAGATTAAGTAAATTTGTATACTTTTCTCCTGTTTCCCTCTCATATGTCAGTTTCATTTCTAGGCCAGTCACAGAACCCAGAAGGGTAGAAGGAATTTTTGTTTCCCCTACAGTTTTTCCAATAGTGTTAAAAAATTTTTATTACATTAATATTTCAATACCAAAAACCTCAGAAGTATGCATGCAAACAGTGGGCTCAGGGAATCCTGATGACTCAGAAAAACAGCAAAAATATAAGAGATGTGAATATAAAGTTGTGGGGTGCTGGTTAACAGATAATCTCATTATGGTATGGTCATCAGTTTTATTTCTTAGTACATATAACCAAGTCAATAATAAATTTGGTTTAAGAATATGAACCAGTCACAATGCATGCTTAGGTAGATTTTATGCCTATGATCAAACAGACTTTTCTTGCTCAAAAAGTAATTGGACATCCAGCTCCACCATATTTATCAAGAATTATAAATGACTCAGAACTGGCTTGAATCAAAATTAGTAACCAGATACTGTTACCTAAGACTTGGATAATTCCTTAATCTCTTCCTCCTCCTTGAGAATTCGTGTCCTAAAATTCATCATGAAAGTTAGCAAAGAAGATGAGCCACTGGATATTTCTGCAAACCTTTGACTTCACATGGATCTCTGTAGTTTTAGCTAATTTCTCACAAAATCAATGGTCTTTAACATGACTAATAGGACTTAACAGTTACATAGATTGCTGCCTCATTCTGGCAATTTACATTCAGTCTCTGAAAAGGCATATTCCAGCCGCAAGCCTACAGTATTGCTTTAGATTGAAACAATAAATTCCAAGATGACAAGTAGTATCCAAAGGAAAAGAGTAAGACCCCCTAAAGTCTAATATTGTGCTAACTCACAGAAATAAATGTGTTCTTTTTGTAGAATGGTAGAGTTATGGCAGTCAATGTATCTTGAATCAAACAATGAATTCACAAGATGAGGTTGTCATTTAAAAATCAGAATTTGATCCTCAAAAGTCACAAAGCTAACTTTTCAAATAATCTTCATATCCAGCTCTCACCAAATTACACTGTCCTTTTTATACAATAAAAGGTAATCCTGGCCAAATGGTATTCTGCTACCACACAAAGGAATGGATGGCAGGGTGGGAGCTGAGCAGACTAGAGACATGGTCCCAAGCCCCTGTCACCACAGGTTAGCAGTAGGGGAGGGAAATCAGATGTGAGCCTCAGTTTATAATCCAGGAGACCATCTTAAGGCTGAGAAGCAGGTGGGTTGGTTATGAAGTTTGCCAGTAAAGAGCCCAAAAGAATATTTCTGGAGAGAAAACTGAAAGCTGGTAATGAAATTGAATCAGAAGCCAGAAAAACAGAGTCAGGAACACAATCTGCTGGTGTTTCTAGATGTTTAATGAACAAAGGGTTCTGTGATCAAAAGCGTTTGGGTACGTGCTAGGTGAAACATGTTCTTGTTTTGTTATTTGGCCTTTGGCCACAACATTTTCACTCTTCGTTAAACTGGTGTCTGTCATGACTCTCCCAGAGTCATATGTAGTATATAGAGATTCCAAAGTCATTTAACTGGGAATTCTGTGTTCATTAAAGCAGCCATTGGGCCATGTGGTCTACAGAAACAGGTTTTGGAAATTCCCAAAATGTCTGATTTTAAAGATAAGAGAATTGAGTCCCAAGAAGTTAAAACATCTGTCCAGCGTGGTGTGGCTGCATAGATGCAGAGCTAGAGCTAGGACCATATGAAGTGCTCAATTTGTGGTTCATCACAGAGAACCACATGGCCCATGTTTTTCTTCTCTTCTAGTTGAAGGCTGCCTTCTTTAGACACCCATGAGCTTGGGAAAATAAGTTACATTCTTCTAACTGCAGCCAAAAAAATCCCAAGGTACCTGTGCCAAACCTTCCCAACAAGAGACCCACGACTGTCTACCTCTGGCCCTTCTCTGCACCCACGTTCAGGAAACAACTACAATTTCAATTAGAACACGGATACTCTTCCAGAAAAGCTACAGAGATACTCTATGGTGATTAATAGCTGATTAACTTCTCCTGCCAAACATCTGCAAGCTCCATTAATCAGACAAGATGCTAAACAGTAATCAGATGAGCAGTGAAAATACTGAGCCTATGAGAGTATTTTCCCTGAGTAGGACTCAGTACCTGTTACACAGAGCCCATGGTCTGACTGGGGCTCACAGAACTCTGAGTCCTGAGGTCTACCTTCTAGATCCTTCTCTTCCTGGGTCCTTCCAAATGTAGGCAGGAAGGAACCTATTTCAGCATTATGTTTCTAAGAAACGAAGATGGCAGGGAGGGAATTGATCCTCTATTGCATGAGTGCTAAGTCGTTTCTGTTGTGTCCGACCTGGGAAGACCTGACCGTCTATTATCTAGATTCAAACAATCTTGGCTCCAAAGACCTCAGTGTCTCCTTATCACTCACTGAGCATGGTTTAAAACCCCTGGCCTGGTGTTCAGGGTCTTCTATCTTCTGTCCCTACTTTTCCCTGATTCTCCCCCACAGAACCCTCTTTCTCACCCACACAGGAACCTTCATTTCTGGTCTAGGTTAGGCCACCTTGCCGCGTTGCTCACAGATTCCCTGTATCTTTGTCATGGTACTTGTGACACTTCCAGTTTACTTCTCTATATCCCCCACAACTTGAACTTCCTTCAGAGTTCCTTAGAGACAAGGATAACATCTCATTCACTGTGGGTGTCTCCAGGAGATCACATGACCTGACTGTAGTAACCAGCTTATAGTATCAATAGATGTGGTCACCAGTCTCCAAGACGGCCCGCAAATGGTCATGACCTCCAGCAGTTCATGCTTCTGTGCATACTCTCATTGAGTATGGGTTGGACTATATGACTTACTCCTAATGCCTAGAATAAGGAAAAAGCGACACTGTGTGACCGAGACCAGGTCATAAGAGGCAGTAAGGTACCTCTCTCTCGTGCTCTTAGATCACTTGTTCTGAGGAAGGTTAACCATCACGTTGTGAGCCGCACTACGGCCCACATAGCAGGGATTGGTGCTCTGGCCTGGGTGGACCCTCAGGTGACTGCAGCCCTTCTGACACCTTGATTACAGCCTTGTGAGAAACCATGAACCAGAAGCACCCACATAGGCTGCTCCCAGATTCCTGACCCACAGGAACTGCAAGGTAATAAAAGTTTATTATTCTAACCTGCTAAGTTTGATGATTTGTTACTCAGCCTTAATAACTAATACATATTTTGGCACCTGGAAATGAAGTTCAGCTGCAACAAAAATCTCAAATAGGGGAGTGACAAGAAGGATCCAGAGAGTGATCAGAAGCTACGAAGCTATAAAATTCAGAATAGATTGTTAGTGAGAGCTTAAGGTACCTTGAACACACTGTTTGAAGAAGTTTGGAATGTGAGGAGGCTACTAGTAGAGAAAATAAAAAGCTCTTTTGGGAGAGTGGGGGAAAGGAGAGCCTTACTAAGATATGGTGGTAGAAAATTTAGCAACACTGTCACCTGCAGTACTGTGGAAAGCAGAACATGTAACTAATGAAATGGATAATCTAGCTGAGAAGATTCTCAGCCATAATGTTAAAGAGGCCTCTAGGTTTCTTTTTGCTGCTTATAGTAAAATGCAAAAGAAAAGAGACCAAAAGAACTATTCAAACAAAGGGTACCAAGGCTTGCTGTTTTTGCACACTCCCAGCCTCTCTAGATGGTAAACAACACAAAAATTAAGAAATGGTTCTTAATCAAAGGGGCTTCCCTTGTGGCTCAGCTGGTAAAGAATCCGCCTGCAATGCGGGAAATCTGGGTTTGATCCCTGGGTTGGGAAGATTCCCTGGAGAAGGGAAAGGCTACCCACTCCAGTATTCTGGCCTGGAGAATTTCATGGACAGTCCATGAAGTCTCAAAGAGTCAGACACAACTGAGCGACTTTCACTCTCACTTTCTTAATCAAAGATCAAATGAAGACATCATCAGTGACTCAATGTCATCATCAGCTCAATGGACATGAGTTTGAGCAAATTCTGGGAGATGGTGAAGGACAGGGAAGCCTGGTGTGCTTCAGTCCATGGGGTCGCAAAGAGTCGAGCACAACTGAGCGACTGAACAACAAATGAGGGCATTCAGGAAAGCATGTTCTAACGGTAAAACCAATAACTTAACTCTTTTGTTAAGACTTCAGATCCTAACACATGAATCCTTTAAGAGAACCTAAAAGATGGAGTCCTTTTGGCTTTGAGCACTGATGGGAGAATCATGCCCTGCCTTCTTTAATAACATTAATGCTATAGCTCATATTGATAAAGCACCATGTTTTAAAACATTTTTACCTGCATTTCCCAAATTTGACAATCAAAATAACACTGAGAATTAGGGCAGATATGAGTAAACAATGGATCTGGAGAGATGGGCAATTTGCCCAATAGCTCATAACTAAGTCATACAAGAGTCTAACTCTCAGTCAAGTGTTCTTTGTCCATCATCAAGCCACTTTGTAAATAGACACTTGAAAGTGTGTCTAAAATCTGTGGCAAGTAGAAAAGTTTAAAAGAAACTTGTATATAGATATTTTAACATCTTGTTTTTAGATCACATTTTTCTTTTCAGCCAAAATCTGTAATATCTATACAACTTAGGTCTCTCAGCTAATTCTTCATCAGCCAGGTCCTGGGTCCACGTGTGTTGTGACTTTTTGCTTTGCTTAATCCCTGGTCAGAACAGTGTGTCCGTGGTTTCCTTTAGGATGAATCTACTCACATAAACAATAGTGACCAAGGCACATGCTTGTGCAAGAGGCAGAACGTACTACAGCAAGCTGTGTTAAAATCCCTATTAAATACTTCTTCCCATTGAAATAATGCCATTTGCAGCAACATGCATGGACCTAGAGATTATCATACTAAGTGAAGTATGTCAGAACAAGAAAGACAAATACCATATGATATCACTTATATGTGGAATCTAAAATATGACACAAATGAATTTATCTACCAAACAGAAACAGACTCACTGACATAAAGAACAGACTTGCGGTTACTAAGGGGGAGGGACGGATTGGGAGTTTGGGGTTAGCAAATGCAAACTATTGTGTATAGAATGATTAAATAACAAGGTCCTACTATATAGTACAGATCTATATTTAATATCCTGTGATAAACCAAAATGAAAAAGAATATATGTATAAATCTGCATCACTTTGCTGTACAGCAGAAATTAACACAACACTATAAATCAACTATGTTTCAATAAAATAAATTTTTAAAAAATACTTCTTTCCTTCCAAGTTCCCCTTGGATTTGCTTCAAAATAAAAAGAGAGAGGCGAGGGTTTCCCTGGTGGTTCAATGGTAAAGGATCTGCCTGCCAATGTGGGAAACACGGATTTGATTCCTGGTCCAGGAAGATTCCACAAACCCCGGGGGCATCTAAGCCCATGTGCCACAACTATTGAGCCTGTGCTGTAGAGCCTGGGAGCCGCAACTGCTGAGCCCACACTTCGCAACTACTGAAGTCCATGCTCCCTAGAGCCCGAGGTCCACAACAAGAGAAGCCACTGCACGGAGAAGACCACGCACTGCAACTGGAGAGTAGCCCCCACTCGTCGCAACTAGAGAACAGCCCACGCAGCCATGACGACCACCCAGCATTTAAAAAAAAAAGTACATTTAAAGAAAAAGAGAGAGAGGAAGAAGTACATTGAAGATACAGATGCAAAGGAAACTGTCCATGCATAGTGATGGGTACCTGGAGATTCATTATATTATTTTGTCTACTTTTAAATATGTTTCAAAATTTTGTAATTAAAATATTAAACAAATAAACTCAGTCCCCCCACCCACCCTAGCTGTGAAGCCTGTGGCATTTCATTTTGCGGTCTCCTCTCTCCTTTTCTCAGATTGTCTCCCCTCCACACCCTGCAACTCGAACTTCCTCTTCTCTCAGGGCTCCAGTTCTTCCCTCCTCCTCTTCCATGCTGGCTTACTAAACCCCACTGAATTCAGCAAAACTCCACCGAATTCAGCAAAACAAAGGACTCTCCAAGTAACAGGACCCACCCTCCTTCCGAGGCAGTGGAGTGACTGTCTTTTGTTACTTGAGCATCTTTTGGGGGCTTAATCCCCAGCCGAAGTGGCTTATCAAAGTAGTTCTCCCAAACGCCTACGGTGTTTTCTTCAAGAATACTGGTGAATAAAATTTTCTCCATCTTGTTACACTTATTATTCTGAATTCCTTTGCACTTTGTTCAAAAGAAACCAGTCATTGAAACTTGATTTTGAGAACCAAAGCTTGTATTCAGCAACTTCTGAAAAGAGTAGTTAATTCTATTTGAGTTTCTCTCCATAGCCCCATTCAAAACAGGTTGTGTGTATCTAAGAATAAGTGGGGTCACCACACAAGAGGTTTATTATCAGGGCGAAGCTTCGGAAAGCAACTCCCACTACTTAATGCTGAAAGGAAGGGAGAAAAAGAAAAGGGAATCCAAGCTGCCATGAATGGAAGGAGGCAGTTAAAGAGGAATGAGGGGATGGAGAAACAGAAGGAACGGGAGATGACAGGATGGGAAATATTTGAGAAACCACTATCACAGCATATAGCTGTCTGTTGTTCTGGTTCAAAAGAAGGAAAAAAAAAAAACTATCCATACAAACCAGAAAGTCAACTCTGATTTGCTTTCCCAAAGCCTTTGCTCTTCTTCAAGTATCTTTATTGAGACTGTATTTGGTTTTCTACTAGTGGGGGGGGGGGGGGGGGTGGGTTGTAATATTTCCACTGCTTCTTTTGGTTAAAAAGATAAACTTAGTCCCAAGGGCCCTGAAGGCCTGTACAGTGACCTGTGGCCCCTTATTCTGCCTGCACGGGGTAGGCATTTGATGCTTAAATCACTCTGAGCCTTTTTGTTGTTGTTGTTCTCGTCCGTTTTTGAGAAACTCCCCGGTTTTCTTGCTGCTGCACCTGCCAAGCCAAAAAAAAAAAAAAGAAGAAGCAGCCTGAGAAGCAGAGAAACTGGCCGCTCTGAAGGGGACCAGAGGCCAGATTATGTCAACAATCCCCCTCACCCTGAAAGGAGCTGGCCTGACGGCTCTCGTGTTGTCAAATGACAATTTTGACTCCCTGCATTTCAAGAGTCACGCACAAATGGTTCCATCTGAAGCCCTCTGGGTAATAGTAGCCTTTTGAGGTTATGATATCTCTGGATGGAATTCAATAAGAGAAATTCACTTTCAATTGAGCCCCTGGAACAGAGCCAGGCAAGCCAAACAATACAATATGCTTCCCAAGAAAATTGGACCCATCCTCTTTCTTTCTCTCCTTCCTTTCACTTTCTGCTTCTAACCTTGTTCACAAGTTACCTCTTCCCGCTTCTACTCCCTCCTTCTACCAGGGGACAGCAGAGCTTTTAAAAATAAAACCCAGCACATAAATCGGAGCAGTTTGTATAGAATGACACAGCTGCCACGTGACAGCCTTGAGAATTTACTCTCTCCTCAGCTGACCTCTGCGACTTCTGCCAGGAAACTGGCAGAGAGCCACTGTAAAGGGGACATCAGGATTAGCACAATCACTAGTTTTCCATTGCTGGTTCATATAAACAGTTTGACTCTTTTCCGTTTTTTACTTTTAAACTGAGAGAGGGTGAAACATATAAAGCCTGCCCAAACAGAGACCCAACTGTTGGCTTTTTTTCTTTCAATATCTGTCTCTCCCATCTCTGTGTGTGTGCACGTGTGTGTGTGTGTCTGTGTGTGTGTGTGTGTGTGTGTCTTCTTTCTCTCTCTCTCCCCTCCTCTTTTTGCTTGGTTTATTCATTTTGCCAAGATTTTCCTCTGAATAATTATTATTTCTTGGACTGGAAAAGGTTGTAATTCTCTTTGTCTTTTGCATTTGATCATCCAAGTGGATTAATGTGGGTGTTAAATGGGTGGAAAAAGTCGTTTTCTTTGTCAAATTCTCTTAATCATCCTTTGGATTTCACACTCTCCTTCTCTCCACCCACACACAACCCTCCCGCCCCAACAGGAATGGTGTGGGTGTGTTTCCTCTTGCAAGTTGTTTCCTTTTTGGAGAGCAGTCCATCTGAAAGCCAGGAATGAGAAGATGCACAAAAGAGAACCACACACCAGTGTATGGCTTTGTACCAACCAGGCAGGCATGTGTGCAGGGGATGGGGGTGCTGGGGGCAGAGTGCACTTTGCTTCAGATCTATCTGTAACAGATCAAATTTGCTCCTCTGAAGACTCTCTCTGGTTCTAATGTCACAGGGTTCAGGGGCCGACTTTGGATTGTGTTTGTTTTTCTCTCAGAGAAAGCAAAGAGGAGGCAGCCGTTGAAAGTGAAAGTGAAGTCGCTCAGTCGTGTCCAGCTCTTTGCGACCACATGCACCGTAGCCTACCAGTAGCCTCGGTCCATGGGATTTTACAGGCATGAATACTGAAGTGGGTTGCCATTTCCTCCTCCAAGGGATCTTCCCAACCCAGGTCTACCGCACTGTAGGCAGACGCTTTACCGTATGAGCTATTGGAGAAGCCCAGGCAGCCACTACATAATATTTAAATAAACACCAGTGGAAGGACAACTATCCCAAGCCCAAAGCGCTCATCCTCTTGTGAGTTCAAAATCATGCCTTCTTCTAACCTCAGGAGCAGCAGCTTTGACTCTTTGCAAAAGATTCCACCAGTCCACCACCCATAGGCCCTCCCTCCCCACCCTATCTCCCCTGCATGGAATCTTATGGAATTATGTGTCTGTAAACTGGGTATGATGGTTTAGAAGCTATCATGGGTGGGTGAATGGGAAATTACTCTATAGACTTAAGGATCAGCTACTTTAAAGGGCTTGGTCCACCCCTTCTGTAGGTAGTCTCCTGGAGAGAAGAGTGCATGGAAAGCAAGCAGCCCAGCAAAGAAATTCACAAACATTTGACGAATCAGTAATAAAGTAGTTAATATAACTAAGAATTTGGTTGGTTTCTGAAAGTTTCAGTCATTGAAATGAAGTGCATTTGAGAACATACCTGTGATGTATCCCCTTGTAGCCCAAACAGTTCCATAATGATCCTACAATCATCAGGACTTTATCCTCATCCCCCCAAGGTTCCTACTCTGCTAATGATGAACTTTTAGATAAACATACTAGCTTCCACAGGGTCACTGAAGCCCTTCTACACCAACCCTGTCCATGAAGCTCCACGCACCAATGGGGGAATCACTGTATATCAACAGAGAAAACTGACGCATGTTGCTGCCTGCATGTGACCATATGGACACCCAGTCATCAAGATGACTGATCTCAGGAATTTTACTCCTGGGTATATATCAAAAAAACACTAATTCAAAAAGATACATGCACCCCAATGTTCATAGCAGCATTATTTACAATAACCAGGATATGGAATTGACCTAAGATATATAGGAAATGACATACATGTGTATATGTATATGGACTTGTAGGACATTGCCCTAGTGAAATAAGTCAGATAGAGAGAGGCAAATACTGTATGATATCACTACATGTGGAATCTAAAAAACACAAAGAATTGGTGAATATAACAAAAAAAGAAGCTGACTCACAGATACAGACAGCAAACTAGCAGTTACCAGTGGGTAAGGTTGGGAGGCAATGTAAGGGTGAGGGAATGGGAGGTACAAAGCATTGGGGTATGATAGGCTACAGGGGTGTATTCTACAACATGGGGAATATAGCCTATATTTTGTAATAACTGTAAATGGAAAGTAGCCTTTGCTGCTGCTGCTGCTAAGTCGCTTCAGTAGTGTCCGACTCTGTGCGACCCCATAGATGGCAGCCCACCAGGCTCCCCTGTCCCTGGGATTCTCCAGGCAAGAACACTGGAGTGGGTTGCCATTTCCTTCTCCAACGCATGAAAGTGAAAAGTGAAAGGGAAGTCGCTCAGTCGTGTCTGACTCTTAGCGACCCCATGGACTACAGCCCACCAGGTTCCTCCGTCCATGGGATTTTCCAGGCAAGAGTACTGGAGTGGGGTGCCATTACCTTCTCCGAAGTAGCCTTTAAAATTGTATAAAAATAAAAAAGATAACTGGTCATCGTAATAGATCTGTTATCTACCTAGGCAAAGACAAAAAAAATAGATTTTTACCTCAAGTTCCAATTTTGATTAATTCTTAATGGTTATCTTCAAAGTTATACTGAAAAAGATCCTTCAGCCACATTCAAATCTAGCAAATGAGAATACTGAGATTAACAGATTAAAAAACAAGGACCTACTATATAGCACAGGGAACCATATTTAATTATTCAATATCTTATAATAACCTAAAATGGAAAAGAATCTGAGAAAGAATGTATATATGTATACATATATGTTACTAAATCACTTTGCTGTATATTTGAAACTAACACATTATAAATCAATTGCACTTCAATTTTTTAAAAAAACTAATACAGGTATATACATATATATGTATAACTGAATCACTTTGCTGTACACCTGAAATTAACAAAACATTGTAAATGACCTATACTTCAATTTTTAAAAAAAAAATGAATACTGAGATCAATGAGCTATGTCTGCCATGGGTGAGATTGGTAACATAGGTGTTGCCTATTAGCTATTCCTAACAAGCGGATTCCAAAGGCTAGAACAGAAGACTTCACATCAATGTTTCAAATTTCATCAAGTGGAAAGGCCCTATATTTTTCCAGAATAGTGTTTTAACCATAAAAGTGTTGTTTCTCTCTGATAGCTGCCACTGATCGAATAGCTACAGTGTCCCAGGCACTATGCTGTGATCATCACCTATTTATTTTATTCAATATTTATTATTATACCTCAAAGCAGGTGTTATCCCCATTTTGCAGCTGACAAAATATCAGAAAGGTTAAATAATTTGTCCAAGGTCTCATCGGCAATAGGTGGTGAAGTCAAGACCTGAAGGAGGTCTGCAGTGAAGTCTAAAGCCAAGGATTCTGTCATAAATCCTGCTGTCTCCTTGGGATTAGAAGACAAGAAGGCAGAATCAGGGAGCGGGAATCCTTGGCAGTTTGCTGCCAAGCCTTACAGCAAAATCTTCAAGCTGCCCATCATTCTTTTTGGCTCCTGACAGCTCCAGCTAATTGTCTGCCATTAGGCAGTTGAGATTTTTAATTACAGTTATATTCAGCTGAGCTGAAATTTCAGCTAATTATAATTGAAATTGAGGGCTAAAAGCAAGTTTCAAAGGTCATCCAGCAGTTTTCTTTGTGTGTATATATGTCTTTTTTTAATGCAGTGTAAGTAATGTGTGTATATGGTTTAAAAAATCAAATACTATATGAATTGACTTACATTGAAAATTGGTGACCCTCTCCTGTGCCCCACCCATTCCTTCTTTCCAGAAGCAAGCACTTTTAATCATTTCTATTTTTATTTCTTCTAGTGGTTACTTCCAATCTCTCTATAATAGATATATAGCTCTATTTCTTGATTTATTATACTTAGACATTATCTACTGACTTCCACTATGATGGATAAAAATTTAACTCGCCTTCATCACCCCTACCTTGCTTCCTATCCACCCACCCCGATTTAGTTACACTCCCATTTTCAGTTCTTCCTCTCAACATCAGGAACTTCAAGTGGCAGATTAAAGCCCACTTCTTGTTACATCAACTATTCACAGCTATTTCCTTCTTCCTCTCTTCCACTCCCCAACCTTTGTCAGCTATACCTGTAATGCTTACATTATCAAGATACATAATATTTATATTCTGTTTGAAACCAGTTAAGTCCTTCATGATTTATATGAGTAAATATTAAAAGTTGAAAAACACGAAAATAACATAATATTTCTGGCACCTATTCAAAAGAATTCTTCTCTTCACATTCCATCAGTTGGTCAAAATCATGCCTCAGGTGTGTTGGCTTTATATTTGGACCTAGACTTTCTTGTACACTTGTGTTATAATTGTTTTCCTGAAGCCTCTGATTCATTTTTCCTTTTTCTTATTTTCTGAAGTATTATAACAACCTCACGATTTTCAAAGTTCTCAGTATACAATTCATCCTATAAGATCCCCTGTCCTCCACATGGCCATGACCTCTTTCACAGCATCCCCTGTCTTTGCTCTCCCATCAGGACTAGTTTCTCCTGAGATTTGAGACACAGCTTCAGGATGGGATTTTTGTTTGTTGCTCTTCTAGCTTGGAGCTTTTGTTTCCCATAGCTTCCTCTTTCTTAGTTCATACCTTTGATTTTTTTTTTTTTTTAACTTTTGGAGTATAACAGATTAACACTGTTATGATAGTTTCAGGTGGACAGCAAAGGGACTCAGCCATACATACACATGAATCCATTCTTTCCCAAACTCCCCTCTCCACTTTTTTCTAAAACATATTCTCTAATAGTTCCTAATACAGTGGGCATGGTCATAATCTTTCTGAACCCTTGAAAAAAAATGATTTTTATTCTGACCTCAAACTTAATTGATAGATTAGCTAGGTATAGAATTTTAGAGCAAAAGCCATATTTACTCAGAACTTTAAAAGAATTGCTCAAAGTCTTCTAGCGCTCAGTGCTGCTGTTAAGAACTTTAATGTTAGATCAATTCCTGTGGTCTAAATGTTTGTGTCTCTAAGCTGAAACTCCAGTACTTTGGCCACCTCGTGCGAAGAGTTGACTCATTGGAAAAGATTCTGATGCTGGGAAGGATTGGGGGCAGGATGAAAAGGGGACAACAGAGAATGAGATGGCTGGATGGCATCACTGACTGGATGGATGTAAGTTTGAGTGAAGCCCGGGAGTTGGTGACGGACAGGGAGGCCTGGCGTGCTGCAATTCATGGTGTCGCAAAGAGTCAGACACGACTGAGTGACTGAACTGAACTGAACTGAACTGAAATGTTTGTGTCTCCCTCAAATTCATATATTGAAATTAGAATGCCCAATGTGATATTATTTGGAGGTGGAGACTTTGGGAGTTGCTTCAGTCATGAGGGTTGGAGCCCTAATGAATAGAATTAGTGCATTTAGCCCCCTACCACCACTTTGGAAATACAATGAGTAGGGGCCAACTATGAGCCAGGAAGAGGGTCTCACCAAATGTGATCATACCAGCCCCTTGATCTTGGGCTTCCAGCCTCTAGAACTGTGAGAAATAAATGTTTGTTTTTATAAGCTACCCTAGTTTCTTGCATTTTGTTATAGTAGCATGAACAATGGGCTTCCCAAGTGGCACTAGTAGTAAAGAATCTCCCTGCCAACACAGGTAGACGTAAGAGACATGAGTTCAATCCCTGGGTTGAGAAGATTCCCTGGAGGAGGGCACATCAACCCACTCCAGTGTTCTTGCCTGGATAATCCCATGGACAGAGGAACCTGGTGGGCTACAGTCCACAGGGTCGCAAAGAGTCAGACACAGCTGAAGTGACTTAGCATGAACAAACTAAGACACTGACTCTTGTTCCTTTCTAAATTGCCTGCTTTTCCTCTCAGGAAACTTTTAAGACCTTATCTTTATTTCCAATAAAACAAAATTTTATGATTATTTGTCTTGGTGAGGATCTTTTTTAATTTATTGCACTCAATGCTTAGAAGATCATTTTAATCTGAAGACTTGTATCTTTCTCCTGTTCTGGGTAATTTTCTTTTCTTATTTATTTAATAATTTCCTCTCTCTGGTTTCCTCTGTAAATTCAGAAACCCCTATTAAAGCCAGTGTATTATTCAGAGGATACTACTCCTGTGTTAATCCTCCTAAGTTTTCATTCTCTTTCTAATTATTTCTTTCTCTCCTCCCTTTCTTTCTTTCTCTTTTTCATTTTTATACTCTAAGTTCTTAGAGATTTCCTTCATTCCCCCTCCCAATCTTTACATCTATATATATCTTTATTTTGTTGGCAATCATCATTTATGTTTCACAAGCTCTTTCTTATTTTATCTCTTTTTTCCTTTTTATAACATTCTCTTTTGTTTTATGAATACCAAAGTTTCTTAAATACCTGTGAAGAAGCTAATTTTTTAAGTTCTCCTCTGTCTCTTGAATTATTTCTATTTCTTGTTGTTTCTCTTAGCCATTCCCTTTCAAGTTACTGGCTTTGCTCAAGACTTTGATAATCATCAAGTATCTTTTCATGTTTAAGAAGGAAACAGTAGAACAGCTGACCAGGTCTGTGAATAAGGTTTGGCTTATCAACCAGCAGGTTTTGCTTTACTTGAACCAGGGGGGAACCTGCCATTACATCTGGAGACTCCTCAATTCCATAATGAAGAGAGCTTTGACCTAGGGCAGTAATCCTCACATTAGTCCTCTTCCAAAGACTGTGTTCAGTTTCTTTAGAGAATGTTCATCTTGAGAAAAGGGGCTATTCTGAGTTGCACAGGGAAGATGGCAGGAGTGATATCAACAGTTGCATGGAGCTCCAATTTGTATTCCATTTTCAGTCCTACTGACATGAATTCTACTTTCACGGACAGAGCCTCCCTATAGATTTTTTGGGCAATGGGTGTTTTCCTTTTACTAAAATCCAAGTACACATTAGTATGCTAAACTTTATTCACTCTGTTTTACTAGCCAAGTCTCAAAATGTTTTCTGCCTTTTAGAGATTTGTTGAGATTTATGAACCATCACTACTCACTTACACACTTATTAATTTTAGTTTTTATACATTTTTAGTTTTTAACTCTTTACATAATTTTAATGCTGTCTGAGAAAGGGAGAACAATTCTGCCATTTAGAACTAAAGTCCATGAAATGGTTTTCAGGTAGTGCTCCACAAGATCAAGCTTATGAAGAGAAAGAGCAAGGATGCGACACCAAAATAAGAGCTGATCAAGTGACACTTCCCAGCTAGAGCTTGCTGCTTTTATTGATGGTGCTTTGATATATTTCATTTGATTAGATTTTCCTACATGAAAGAACAAGAAAGAATCAAAGAATAATTCAAGACAAATTATAATCAAGTACTGATATAAGTGAGCTCTCAGGTGTGGGCTAGAATAGTCAGAGAAGGGTAATTGGGAAGAGGTAGAACTTCTAGTAATGCTCAAAATTCTCCAAGCCAGGCTTCAGCAATACGTGAACCATGAACTTTCAGATGTTCAAGCTGGTTTTAGAAAAGGCAGAGGAACCAGAGATCAAATTGCCAACATCCGCTGGATCATGGAAAAAGCAAGAGAGTTCCAGAAAAACATCTCTTTCTGCTTTATTGACTATGCCAAAGCCTTTGACTGCGTGGAGCACAATAAACTGTGGAAAATTCTGAAAGAGATGGGAATACCAGACCACCTGACCTGCCTCTTGAGAAATTTGTATGCAGGTCAGGAAGCAACAGTTAGAACTGGACATGGAACAACAGACTGCTTCCAAATAGGAAAAGGAGTACATCAAGGCTGTATACTGTCACCCTGCTTGTTTAACTTCTATGCAGAGAGTACATCATGAGAAACGCTGGACTGGAAGAAACACAAGCTGGAATCAAGATTGCAGGGAGAAATATCAATAACCTCAGATATGCAGATGACACCACCCTTATGGCAGAAAGTGAAGAGGAACTCAAAAGCCTCTTGATGAAAGTGAAAGTGGAGAGTGAAAAAGTTGGCTTAAAGCTCAACATTCAGAAAACAAAGATCATGGCATCCGATCCCATCACTTCATGGGAAATAGATGGGAAAACAGTGTCAGACTTTATTTTTTGGGGATCCAAAATCACTGCAGATGGTGACTGCAGCCATGAAATTAAAAGACGCTTACTCCTTGGAAGGAAAGTTATGACCAACCTAGATAGCATATTGAAAAGCAGAGACATTACTTTGCCAACAAAGGTCCGTCTAGTCGAGGCTATGGTTTTTCCAGTAGTCATGTATGGATGTGAGAGTTCGACTGTGAAGAAGGCTGAGCACCGAAGAATTGATGCTTTTGAACTGTGGTGTTGGAGAAGACTCTTGAGAGTCCCTTGGACTGCAGGGAGATCCAACCAGTCCATTCTGAAGGAGATCAGCCCTGGGATTTCTTTGGAAGGAATGATGCTAAAGCTGAAACTCCAGTACTTTGGCCACCTCATGCAAAGAGTTGACTCATTGGAAAAGACTCTGATGCTGGGAGGGATTGGGGGCAGGAGGAGAAGGGGATGACAGAGGATGAGATGGCTGGATGGCATCACTGACTGGATGGACATGAGTCTTAATGAACTCCGGGAGTTGGTGAGGGACAGGGAGGCCTGGCATGCTGCAATTCATGGGGTTGCAAAGAGTCGGACACGACTGAGTGACTGAACTGAACTTAGAACTTCTAGAGAAATCTGGCTCTGAAAATGTATGTTGGGGCCAGATTCTACAGGACTTTTAAGCTATGCTGACAAGTCTGGGCTTTATCCTAAATATTAAGGAGTAATTAAACGGTTTAAAAGAAGGAAGTAAAAGGATTTGAAGTATGTTTTTGAAAGGTCACCCTGACTTTAGATGCATAGAGGTGATCATCAGTAAGCAGGCAAGGACCGCTCATGTTTCCCTTCCCTCAATCTTTACCACACCCTCCACAGGTAGGATAGGCAAGTATTGTTGTTATTCCTAATTCACAAGTGGGGAATAGGCTCAGAGAGATTTTCTGATTTGTTTGAATTTACATGAGTCATAAATGATCAGAGCCATGCCAGAACTCTTG
The DNA here is from genome assembly GCF_029407905.1 of Bubalus kerabau. Classification (NCBI taxonomy): domain Eukaryota; kingdom Metazoa; phylum Chordata; class Mammalia; order Artiodactyla; family Bovidae; genus Bubalus; species Bubalus kerabau. The sequence goes on from NC_073634.1 coordinate 69,243,824, forward strand.
TTTAACTCCTTCTGGACAGGGGTAAATGAACCATAGTAAATCACTGAAGTTTGGTCAAAACCAACTAGTCAATGTCACTGCCCATCCTGGACATCTGCCCTCCTGGCCCCATTCCCTACATGCCAGTGATCTTATATCACCAACTCCCTAACTCTTTAGAGCCTAGCTTTACAGCCACCTCAGGAAATCTAGAGTTCAGAGAGATAAAAAGCAAGAGAAAAACAATAATGTGAATTCATCATCTACTATGACCCTTCTTTCTTTCCCAAAATCCCTTTATGATTACTGAAATGGGTTAAAGAATGTCACCTTAAATTGATATCTATGTGGGACCTCAGAAAGCAACCTTATTTGGAAATAGTCTTTGTAGAAATAACTAGTTCTGTTAAAATGAGTTCAGACTGGATTGGGATGAGTCCTAAATCCAATGACTGGAATTCTTGTATTAATAAGATGGCTATGTGACCACAGAGATACACAGGGAAGAAGGCCATGTGATAAGAAGGCAAATATTTGAGTGATGCACCTACAAACCAAGGAATCTCATGGATTGTCAAGAGCCCCCAGAAGCTGTATTTAAGCAAGGAAGAGACATGACCCTTTAAGCTTCCAGAACTGTGAGAAAATAAATTTCTGTCATTTTAAACCACTCACTGGTACTTTGTAACAGAACCAACCCAGTCCATCCTAAAGGAAATCAGTCCAGGGTGTTCATTGGAAGGACTGATGTTGAAGCTGAAACCCCAATATTTTGGCCACCTGATGCAAAGAGCTGACTCATTTGAAAAGACCCTGATGTTGGGAAAGATTGAGGGCAGGAGGAGAAGCGGTCGACAAAGGATGAGATGGTTGGATGGCATCATTGACTTGATGGACATGGGTTTGGGTAGACTCCGGGAGTTGGTGATGGACAGGGAGGCCTGACGTGCTGCAGTTCATGGGGTCACAAAGAGTTGGACATGACTGAGCAACTGAACTGAACTGAACTGAACAGATAAACTGGGAAACTAAAAGAAATGCTAAATTCAAAACCAATTGAAAAAGGAAAAACAAGTAGTGATTCCATTTAAAATAATCACCAAAGGAAAAATTTCAAAACATAGAAAAGGTTTAACAGAAAAATTAAAAACTGGCTCTGGGTTTTGGAGCAATTCCAGCTGTTTTTCCGGGTTGCTAAGTTTGTAAAAGAACGATGATATCAGCTGAAAACCTGGGCTTTGAGAGAGAAGGGAATCTTCAGAGCTGAAGTCCTGGGAAACTGACCCTCTCCAACCCGAATATTCTTGAACACCAAGTTTCTCAGCCTCCAGAAGCACCCTCCACATGGAAACTACCATTTCTGAACTGAGTGTCTCCACTTTGCTAGGCACTTGGCTAGTTTGGCCTCACTCTCTCCTTGCCACATGCCTGTCCGGCAAATACTAAGCTCTCAATTGCTATTTGTTGACCAAAGGACTGGCCCTAAGAAGCACATCCCAGCCTGTGTGAGGAAGCCACGTGCTGTCATGGAAAGCTTTACGCCAGGTGACCTCTAAGGTCTCTTCATTCTCTGTCTATATCTCTCCTCTAAAGTAGTACACAGCCAACACCCAAAAAAGGGCTTTCCTAGTCAATGAAACACTCCCCATTTCCTGATCTCCAGCTAGACCCAGAAATAAAAACACTTTAGCGCAAAGTAAAATTCTTTGTGCTGGCTTTTTGCCCATGTCAAGTTGACTTAACAAAATTCCAAAGGTGATTCACAGTTGGCCTCAGTACAGAGACATCAAGCAGAGGCGCACGTACGCAAATCCTTCTCTCTCACACACACATACCTCCAGACACAGACACATGCCTGTTCCCAAAGCCTTACTGGCTCAGACCTGCTGGTATCCTAATGGATAAATGAGGGTAGAAGAAAAGCAAGAGTAACCCTATTCACAAAGCTGGTAGAAAAGCAAAGTTTAGAAACCCTTTGTAATATAAAGAGAGGAAGAAAAATCTTAATGAACTAAGAACCAAGAGATTGGGACTGAAATCCACCCTACTGCCAACTGCCAGCCATGTGACCTTGGACAGTTCACAGCTCCAGCTCTCAAAGGATTAATTTATCTACACGGCTCCTCAACTATCCCTCATCCAATGGGCAAATCAATCCCTGCACTCTCTTTCCCCATTTCCTTGGACTCTGCACTGCTCTCAGACTGCTGTCCACACATACACTGATGTTTGCTCACTTCTGCTTTTGCACAGACTGTACCCTTCCTCTGGAAAGTTCTTCCCAGCCCAACCTCTGAGTGTGCAAATCCAATCCTCCCTTCAAGTTAAATCCAAAGGACTCTACAAAGCCTTCCTGGATCCTTAAGATGGAAATAAGCTCCTTCTTAAGCTCCTCTAGCACTCGACCTGTGATGAAATTTGACTCTTTCTCTCTCAGGCTTTAGTTATTTGGGGTATATTTGTTAACACGCTCCTCCATTAGTCTGTGAGCTTCTGGAAGGCATGGCCTGTATCTGGCTCATCTTTCAATCACCTGTCACTCCAGTACATGCTCAGAAAGCCTCCTTAAGCTGAGCAAGGACACAGAGCTCCTAAGTTATATTTCTTGTCACTGTGGTTCTCATTTGGGGCCAGAGTCCCAGGAAACTAATAAAGTTGGTTCATGCAAATAACTCCATGCCATGTGACAAAATTTTACATGCCTGTTACAAACTTGAGACTGTATGAATGACTGTATGTTTTACAAAAGTCAATCGCAAGGAAACCCCACCTTCACTGGTTTTGCTGAGCCGCATTCCAGGGGACAGATACGGTGTGGATGACTTCTGTCATCACAGGAGCCTAAACCGAAAATACTTCAGCTTGAGCAGGTGGACCAGGACTGGGCCTGGGGTCTGGGTTCCATGTATACTCTCCAGAAAGACATTTGTGGGTTGCTTTGGAAGCTGATTATCATGGGGAGAAGGAAATATTTGCTCAGCAGTAGTTGTTGTGTTTTAAAAAGTCCCCTCCCCCAGTGTACCCCTTATCCACACAGCCTGACCTCAGGCTGGAGGATTAGAGCATTTCTTGAAGAATAATGGATCTGTTTGCCTTCAGAGTCATGACCTGTTTCTTCTAATTAAGACAAACATTCTATTTTGGTATAACACAAAGAAGTGAGGAAAGTGAGAAGGTTTTGAAAAATGAAGCACTTTTGTAAATTACCTAATCCTATTTGTTTTCTTTCCCAGGTGTCACCAGCCGCTTCTACTTGAAGACTGACATAGCAAACACCAACCATTTGTCCTCTAATGACAAACTGAAATTATTTTTAAGGCCGTCTCTATGATGAAAAGCACAAGAAACAGCCATAAATTACCAGGCAGAGCCATCTATTTACAAATATCATAAATAATCATAAACATTATATATAACCGTAAATAAATATCACAGTGTTCACCCTTTTCCAGCAATCAGATAAAGCCAGATAAAAGGTCAAATGGCCCCATTTTGCTGACCCTCACCTGCCTGGAGAATGAGAAATTCTATCTCTGCTGCCAGAGCCTAGCAACTCTCTCCAGGCTCCTGAGAAAAATCAGCTTGGTACACAATCCCGTGCTAATACTTGCCCATTAAATGTTGGCAATCAAACCCCATTCATCACCCCCACAAGGCCTAATATTGATTTGCATCTGGGGTTTTTCATATTTAAGAGTTCTGCTCTGACATCAGACAATGGAATCAGATGTCCTCCCAGCTTCACTATTCTCCAGCCAAGCTACTTAAAGAAAGTTGACAACATTCCCTCAGCCTCAGTTTCTCTGAGTAGAAACAATAATAGCACCTTCCCCATAGGATTTAGTGAAAAAAGTAAGTAAAATCATGCATATAAACCACTTATAACAGCGCTTAACCGATAAGGACCAATCCAAAGAATGTTCATTGGTGCTATTCCTCAAATGTCTGTCTTCTTCAAAATAAAACTTGACCTCCTTTGCCTTGTTTTATGTAGCTTAGAAAACAAGTGAGAACACAGAAGGACACACACACACACACACACCGTGGAGATTGCATGCTAACAATATACTTCTACGTAACATCTGATTGGGTAGATAACACATGCCTTATCATGTTACAGAATATAGGCTCGTTTCCCCAAAAGCAGAGCCTGAGACAAACACTCGCATGCAAGTTGTTTATCCAGAGGTGTGACCTCAAGAGGCAGAAGTTGGAAGCAAGCTGAAAGGAAGAAAGAACAGGAAAGAGCCAACATAAGGATGCATTACTGAGTTGGCCCCTGTTATATAAGACTGGGTGTGGGATCATGTGTGATGCCCATGTTGTCCACCAAGGGGGAAGAGATAAAGCATTGCTCCACCAGCTCCTATTGCCCATTGGTCTAGAGTTGCCGCATCCACATGCTTGAGAGCCAAGCAATTTCTGAAGGACCTCCACACTGCAGCAGAGGAAAAGATGCACAATGGGGAGCATAGCACTGGCCTGAGAGTTGTACCCATGACACTGCTGGAAATCTTTACTGACCTGGTCCCCACAGGAGTGACTGGAATAAGAGATAAAGCCCAAATGACATTAGGTTATGAACAGCATTCACCAAGAGATAACCTGAAGAGGCTGAAATGTTCTCAAAGTAGACTTCCAAGAATGAACTCTTTTTCTGACAGACATACCTTCTCCACTCTGTTTAAGTTCATGCCATTAGATGACGGGGACTTGGGTCATCTAATCTTGGCTTCTGATTAAAAATAAACACCTGAAGGTATTTTTCCAAAGTTTACATCCCAGTGTCACCAACTTGAGTCTTCTTCACCCTGTTTCCAAATCGGAAGATATGATGGTTGATGGTTCCAACCCCCTCCATCAGAAACATGGCTCCTTTCTGCAATGGCCATGACAAGAAGCACCTGGTTATGCTAGGACTCTCCCAGTGAAGGAAATTCCCATTCCTCGGGAGGCAGCTGTTTCCTCTTCCCACAGCTCCATTAGAAAAACGATCTGACTTTCAGCTAAACAGGGTAGACTGAACACACATTAATCAATACACTTTCCACCAAACAGCCCAGGTCTCTCTTGACTATACTATGTCAGAGACTGGAGGAGTTAACATAGTGCCAGGGTGAGACTGCAGATGTACACTGTTGTCCACTGAAAGTGAATATCAACTGGCTTTGATCCTCTCCTTTTCAAGAGGAATGGAAAAGAATGAATTTGCCAGATAAATGACTTCATACCATGTGTCCAAGCTTGTGTCAATTGGCTTCGGCAAAAAATACCCCAGTAGCAATTGTAGCTGCTATTTGGGTGAGTTTCCAGTAGTCTACTATCATTCGTCAGGATTTTCCTGGATTTTGCAAGAGTCAGTCTGATGAATACAACAGGAATATGATGGGGATCATCCTGCATCTTTAGGTCTTGAATCTGCTGCTGCTGCTGCTAAGTCACTTCAGTCGTGTCCGACTCTGTGTGACCCCATAGACGGCAGTCCACCAGGCTCCCCCGTCCCTGGGATTCTCCAGGCAAGAACACTGGAGTGGGTTGCCATTTCTTTCTCCTATGCATGGAAATTGAAAGGAAAGTCGCTCAGTCATGTCCGACTCTTAGTGACCCCATGGACTGCAGCCCACCAGGCTCCTCCGTCCATGGGATTTTCCAGGCAAGAGCCCTGGAGTGGGGTGCCATCGCCTTCTCCGTAGGTCTCGAAGAGTGGCACTGATTTCTGCCAGTGCAGTCTTCAGTATGGTCTATTTTCTGTATCACTTGGGATGACCAATTTGTCCCAGTCTGCCTGGGCTTTCCTGGTTTGAAAACTGAATATCCCCACATATTGGGAACCTCCTAAGTCCCAAGTAAACTAGATAGTTGGTCACCCTAATGCTGCCTCCCCTCACTTACCCCTGAAAGAGATTAAAATCTTTCTGTATGATATCAAGAAGGCCCTCTAGATTTCCTACTTAGCTTTTAATTGCTAATTAATCACCTGCTTCTTATTATACTTTTCCAGAGCATCAGTTAACAATAGCCACACAATTCCATCATCTTATAGTTATTAATACCCCAATAATTCTCACCACCTGACTGATCAAATCACATCTAGTAACTACATTCTTCTTTTTTCACTTGTGCCTGTGGCATGTGAGATCTTATTTCCCTGACCAGGGATTGAACCCACTTTCCCTGCTATGGAAGTGATGATTCTTAACCACTGGACTGCTAGGGAAGTGCCTAACTGCATTCTTTTCCACCAGGATACAATTCTAATTCACTGTCAAAGTTTTAACTATGGAACCGCTATGTTGTTATTTGTGCCAGGGATTATTTGTTCTCTACCTTCTACTGGTGATGGGCTTTTTGTTAGCATCTGGGTGGAGAGGGCACCCTCCTCCCACATGGGCTTTCCAGGTGGCTCAGTAGTAAAGAATCCGCCTGCCAAGCAGGAGACATGGGTTCGATCCCTGGGTTGTAAGATGCCCTGGAGAATTATATGGCAACCCACTCTAACATTCTTCCTTGAGAAATCCCATGGACAGAGGAGCCTGGCGGGCTATAGTCCATGGGGTCACAAAGAGTTGGACACAGCTTAGCAACTAAACAGCAACAGGGCAGCCAGAGATCTAGCTCTAAAATCTCACTTCAGCATCTGCTTTCTTGACCACTTGTGATGGCAACTGTTGCAAATCGGGTTCCCTTTGAAGTGGTCCCTGAGGTGGAGAAGAGTATGCTAATGAATTATTAAGAGCTGATCCTCAACTTAACTACGGAAGGAAAGAGAGGAAACCAGGATTGGGTAGAGGGACAAGCTGTGCTGCACTGCAATCTCAAAGGAGGATTCAACTCACACTACAGTGAGATCTGAAACTAGTAGGAACCTTCAAAATTGTCCCAAATTGGGGAAGGGGGTCTTTATGTCTTGTGTGGTAAAAAAAAAAAAAAAAAAAAAAAAAATTAACCTGGTTCAAAGAGAAATCTTGCCTTGGTCCTCGGTTCCTGGAAGGTCATAACTAAGCCCTTGTAATGTCCTGCCTGATAAAAGTTTTTGTTTACCTAAGAGCCTTAAGCCACAGCAGATGGTCTCACAATGTGATTTATGGTAGGTTTTTTGGGTTAAAAGGTATCAGTTTGATCTCAAAAAGAGCTGGAGACTGATGCCAGCCATGTAGGCAGTCAACCACATCTATGTTATGGAGTCCCAATAAAAACTCTGAACACAAAGGCTCAGGTACGCTTACCTGTCTGGCAGTTCTCCCTGTGCTTTGTCGCATATTGTTGCTAGGGAATTTTGTGCTGTCTGCAATTCCACTGAGAGAGGGGGATTGGAAACTTCATACATGGAACTTTTCTGGACTCTGTCCATGATTCTCTATCCTGAATGATTTTAATCATTTCACTCTAATAAACTGTAAAAAAAAAACCTTTCTCTCTAATAAACTGTAACCGTGATCATAATAGCTTTCGAGAAGTTCTGTGAGCCCTTCTAGTGAATTGTTAAACTTGAGACTGGTCTTACAGATGCCCAAATTCTGCAATTAGTCTCAAGAATGAAGGTGGTTTGGAGAATTTTCTATATCCTGACTTTGATGGATATCATGGATATGATATTGGATATGATCTGTGTCGCCCCTGGAAGGATGGTAACTTTGGGTGTAGTTTGGGTGTAGTAGTAGCCATCAAGACAAACCCAGGAGGGGGCTGTCAACTGGGGGTTTTCTGCTATTAATGGTCTCACAAACTAGAAATTAAAGCTTTTCATTCCTGAAGAAGGCAAGTACATCACAGCATCCACCACAATGGGACAGGCTTTTGTTGTTAGATTTATATTTAAAATGGATAACCAACAAGGACCTATTGTATAGCACATGGATCTCTGCTCAGTGTTATGTGGCAGCCTGGATGGCAGAGGATTGGGGGGAGAGAATGTATACATGTATATACACGGCTGAGTCCCTTCACCTTTCACCTGAAACTATCACAGCATTGTTAATTGGCTATATCCCCATAATAAATTAAAAGTTTAAAAAAAGAAAAAGATATGCTTGTTTCATGGACAGAATCTGTGTCATTGTCTGTCTATCCATGACTTTCTGTGACTGTTATTGATAGTGCACCTAGTGGATTTAGTCATTCAATGCTGATTTCTAATGACCAAAAGCATTATTATAATCAACATCCATGGTTCCTTGCTGGAACCTCTCTCAGCAAGTATCCACATATTGGCTGCAACAGTTCTCCTAAAATGTAAAATCTAAATGTAAAAGTCAGAAGCTAAAGCATTGCTATGTGGCACTTATTCTATGAGGCAGACAACCTCTTTTGTGATTTGCATCATAGTGAACAGGGCCAAAGAAATAATCTGGAGCCATGGTTGAGTGTCAAGATTGCATTAACCCATAGAACACAATTCTAACAGTAAACACCAATTAGCTGTAATAAGTAATGACCATACAATATACACACAATTTCAAGTCAATCTTGTTCAGATCTTCTGCTATGGGTCTGCAGCCCCTGATTAAAGTTCTGTTGGAGATTTCAAAAGGTCTTCAAGTTTTCACTTGTCTTCCTTATCATCTATCTCTGCCTCACTCCAAAGTTGGAATGACTTTCTCCTATCTAGAAATTTTTTTTTGGTATTTTATTAAACATCTCTATACTGTTTCCACAGCTTCCCTTGATTATCACTTCCCCTTTCTTTAATCCTAAAGTTTGAGTGAAAAAAAAAAAATTAAAACATCTCCTTCTGTCAGACTGTCAATGAAAATAAATACAAGTTATTCTGCTCTGGTTTGAGTTTTAAATCTTTAGTAAATATGAAAATTCTTTTTCTCTTCCTCTTACCTTTTCAGACTCTTACCAAGCCATCACATTAGTATTCTACTAATGCTAGCAAAGTAAATAGCAGCTACTTTCATTGACGGCTCTCCTAAATCAAATGATTTATCTTGGCTACACAAAAGAGCTGAGTTTCAACTCAGGAACCACAGAAGGATGGATTCATGCCAAAATCTAAATTCTCTTCCAGAAAGGGCTCTGGTAAAGAAGAGTCCTCTTCCAAAACAAATCCATTTGTAAATCCTAAATAGAGTCAGCATTAAGTCCACAATTGAAGGATAGCCTTCTTTTTCAAAGCTTCGTGCAAGATAGAGAATTTTTTTCTCTAATTAAACAGTTAGCTGACTTCTCTTCCATCTTTATCATGACAGATGGATGCTTAAGTATAAGTTTTGGGATTTAATGTTCATTTTAAACTGTATTACTTTATAGCTTTAAAAGGTATTCCAGTCATTACTATAATTGCTATACATGCAAAATAGATTATAATAATGCGAACTGAACTTGAATTTTAGAAGATAAGAGTGGAAGAAACAATAACTTTTAGGCACCTTTTGACACTCAAAAACAGACTATAAGATGATCTGTCTCTCAATTCTACAAACACAAACGCTCACAGTGAGCAGACAGGAAGGAAGGCCAGTAACGCAATCAGGAGTGCTGAGGACTCTAACACTTGAGAGCAGAGGCCCACATGAAGAAGGCAGATGCTACAAAGAAACCTAAGACTGTATTCTTATGGGAGGCCGACCCAGTGTCTCCAGATTTTCTGATTTTCCCAGAGAAGCTGGAAATTCAGGTTTCATGTAAAATTTCATCTTTGTTAACACTTACATTCCCACCAATAGTGCAGGAGTTTTCCTTTTCTTCACACCCTCTCTACCATTTGTTATATGTAAAGTTTTCGATGATGGCCTTTCTACCTGGTATGAGGTGGTACCTCATTATAGTTGTGGTTTGGGTCTGTTTGTTTTTTGCATTTCACCAATAGTTAGTGATAGTGAACATTTTTTCATGTGCCTGTTGGCCATCTATTCTTTCCATTTTTATCATATTGTGGAGGAAGATGATATGGACTTTTTAAACTGGATTCCCTTTGCAGATTTTTAGAATATATTGCAGGGTCAGTGACTAATTTGACAGGCATTTTATTTGCTGATAACACACCCTGAGTGCTTAAGAAGGGTAACCTGCAAACAAAATCATGACCCAACCAGAGTACAAGGAATTCTCATTCCAGTCTCATGATGGTGCTGGATTATTTTGAGCAAATAAACACCCTTTGGAAATAACTGCCTGCTCTGGAGTCTTGAAAAAATCCACCAGTCTATAGGTTTTAGAGAAAGGCGACAAGAAATTCTGGGTAGTTGAGTAAGGAGGGAAATGATCCTACAGTGCTTATCTGCCTTAAGTTGAAGGAGCCTCTTAGTATCTGCATGTGTTATAAATAATATAATCGCCTCTGTGCAATTGGATAGTGCTAATGGAGCCAGTGAAGCCCACAATATATAATATTTATTTGAAAGAGAAAATGATTTCATTTTCATTTTATTTCTAGTACAGCCAAGCATTCGAGTAGCACACGATGAGCCTTTCAATTACATGTTTAATTCATTCAGATGATTTGAACACAGCAAGAAGATCTTAATCCCAGGGATTCTTAGTGAGAACATCCTTAGGTTAATATCATTCTCAAAGGCTTCTTGGATTGGATTTTACTTAACACCATCTCACAGACTGAACCACAGAGGCAAAAAAAAACCCAGCAAGCAATAGCAAAACTTTTCTCCACTATGTCAGTTCTTCAGAGATGGCTGCTCAAACCTCCCAGGTCAGACAAGCTCTCAAGCTGAGCATACACTAGAATCTTGTATCTCTCACATACCTTTAAAAAAAATATTAGTACAGTTTTATTTGACCAATAAACAAATCCAGAATTATGAGAACATTCAATACAGCTTTATCGGTAATTAATTAATTTTATATACAAAAAAATTAATAAGCAATATGGAAGATTTTAATAACATGACTAGAAGACCTGATGAAATTGTCATGATTATAATACTATAAGCCAAAACTATAGTAAAGAGTGCATAGAACATTTGAAAAGCAAGATTATGTTCTTATCTGTAAGACAAATCACAAATTTCAAAAAATATTATGTGGAATATTTTTTCTGATTGCAGTAAAATGCAACCATAAGTCAGTTTAAAGATGTTTTTAAAGTGCACATATCATAGACAGCTTTTTGTAAGGTAAAATAAACTTTATTATTTAATTTTTATTAATGCTATAAAATCTTTTTAATCATGTAACAAAATCATTTGTACCTTTTTTTTAGATTCCACATTTAAGTGGTATATGATCACATTTGTAACTAAAGAGTCTTTTGTATCATCATTTGTAATTGTATAGTGTTTACACACTAGAATGTAAAACCCAATGTTGTCAGAGAATGCATCTGGCTTATCATCAGTGCCCAACACAATGCCTGACTCCTGATCAGTGCTTGATACAACTTGGTGAATAGTCTGCAATACAGCACTGTTTATTCTGGAAAAATAAATTAGAATTATAATTTCTGATATAGATACATTTTTACTTACATAAAAAGGAATCCATGGATTTGTTTTCCAAAACATGTATAAAACAATATATATACCTATGGTAGTACTAGAATGTAGGGCTTAAAAGTGTCAGACAAGGGACTCCCCTGGTGGTCCAGAGGTTAAGACTTTGCACTTCCACTGCAAGTGTTGCAGGTTTGATACCTGGTCAAGCAACTAAGATTCTGAATGCTTCCCAAATGCTGTGTGACATAGCCAAAAAAATTTTTTTAAGTGGGGATCTTAGATGAACATGAGCAAGTTACTTACCTCAGTGAGCATTAAAAGAGGAGTTATGAATAATCTCAAGTGTGAAGGGCTGTTAAAAGGATGAGTGAGAAAATTGACTAAATAAAATAACTAAAAATAATTTTTAAAATCTCAGCAAACTGTCTGAGATATATACCAACTGCATGATAAATATTAGCTGTACTGAAGACTACAACCTCATTTTATGGAGAAAAATATATCTGTGTATATATAAACAACTCAAAACTATTCAGATCAAATTATTAACATGAATATGTTTGATATTAGGATTTTAGAGTTTTTTAATTTTCTTTTTATACTTTTTTTTTATTTCTGAACAATAAGGCCATTTTAATTTGTGGGTGGGGATAATAACTGAGTTTTCTACTGTAGCTTTAGCTGTCTGACCATTTATTACAAAGCAGAAAATTCTGGAGATGGTTTTCCCAGAAAATGATCTCAGACACATTTAAGTGAGTGAGGAAGATCAAATGAAGGTTTCAAATGGCTGACTGAAGTAAAGTGTTTGCCTGGTCACATTCTCCAAATTCCATTGATGTGACTGAGAAGTGCACAAACATAATAAATTTTAGCAGAGCTGAAAAGCCAAGAGAGTGGCCACTAACACATCAGAACCTTGAGAATGTTCTAGAAAAAGCAAGTGGAAACATATCTGAAGAACTCAGAATTCCATAAAGGCAGTGAGAAGTCCTCCAAGGAATAACTGTAAACAACCGTATGATCAGAGGCAGTAGGAACAGAAGGTCTAGGACTAGGCCTGGGTCCCTTTGAGACTGTGGAGAACTGTGTTCCTGCCCAGGGAGAATGCCAGATGCTGGCTTTGACCTCAAGTACAGCTCCATAACATGGACATTTTGACACCGGAGATTCTCAGAGTAGATACTGGGGCTGGAACAAAGCAATTTCCTAAATACTGTAGGCTACCCCAAGGGAAAATTGTAACCTTCATCTGAAGACAAACTACTGGTTGACCTAAAAGGGAAGTCTAGTCCACTGGGACCCATAACTGTTCTTCATTCCAAAAGAAGCACCAACACCTCCAACCAGAACTATAGTGATCCCAAGAGAAACAGGGATTTCATTTGCGCTAGGAACACACATCCAAGCTATCAAGTGTGTCTGTTTATGTGCACTTATCCAAAATTACATAGTGCCGTGAAGTATTGTCAAACATTCTATGGAAATTGATAGCTGACAGAGTGAAGGGAAGGTGAATGAGAAAGGGAAGGAGGGAGAAAGGAAAGAGGGAAAAAAGATGGCTGTTAATTGGAAATTAATTTGCTTAGAAATTAATATTGACCTTTCTATCTTTTTTTGGTCATAAGTTGTCTGATATAACTGTTTCCATCCTTTGTTTGCAATGTTTCTCTGTCATTGTGTGTGACTCTTGTATACATCAAATAACTGGAATTTATTCTCTAACTCAATCTAAGTGTCACTACACTTAATAGACTATTTTGATATAACCACCTTTATTTTGATTACTGCTATTTGATAACATCCTCATTCCTGTTACCCTTTTTTTCTATGAGCTATCATTGTGCTGTTTTTCTTTTTTCTTCTTCTTTTACTTTTGTTGATTAAAGAAGTTTTTTGTGTCCTTTTTTGCTCTACTGGTTTGGAAATAACATGTTATAGTTCCACTTTTCTCAAGATTAAATGTATGCTAAACACAAGTATTTAAAATGTTTTAATTAAATATTTTTTAAGATTGAAAAACAATTTATACATAGAAGCTCCTCTTGAACAAGGCAAGATGCCTATCATGCTTTTGCCGCCTCCTATGTTTGTTGAACGGAGAAGGCAATGGCACCCCACTCCAGTACTCTTGCCAGGAAAATCCCATGGACAGAGGAGCCTGGAAGGCTGAAGTCCATGGGGTCTCTGAGAGTTGGGCATGACTGAGGGACTTCACTTTCACTTTTCACTTTCATGCATTGGAGAAGGAAATGGCAACCCACTCCAGTGTTCTTGCCTGGAGAATCCCAGGGATGGGGGAGCCTGGTGGGCTGCCATCTATGGGGTCGCACAGAGTCGGACATGACTGAAGACTGAGGCGACTTAGCAGCAGCAGCAGGAGCATGTTTGCTGAAAACATTTGATTTTCTGTTTCCTGTTTTTATTATTACTGCTACTGCTAAGTCACTTCAGTCGTGTCTGACTCTGTGTGACCCCATAGATGGCAGCCCACCAGGCTCCCCCATCCCTGGGATTCTCCAGGCAAGAACACTGGAGTGGGTTGCCATTTCCTTCTCCAATGCATGAAAGTGAAAAGTGAAAGGGAAGTCACTCAGTCGTGTCCGACCTTCAGCGACCCCATGGACTTCAGCCTTCCAGGCTCCTCCGTCCATGGGACTTTCCAGGCAAGAGTACTGGAGTGGGGTGCCATTGCCTTCTCCATTAGGCCTCTATTTACGAATAAACCATTTAAAACTGCCAAGTAGGGTTTGGCATCAAATTTAATGGCATTAAAATGTAGGGCTTATTCAGAAACTACAATGAGGGTTCAAATTTAGGACATTTACTATTGCAACTTACTATATTACTGAGTAAATAAAATTTCCTTAACTTGATAAACGGCGTTACAGAAAACATCATACTTCAGTGTGAAATAGTAGAGGCATTTGATTACAATTCAAACCAGAGAAAGATGCTACACAACAATTATTCTGGAAGTTCAAATCAATGCAATTAGATAAGAAAGGTGAATAAAATTAATAAGTATTGGAGAAAAAGAGATAAAATAGTTGTTATTGTCAGATGACATTAGCTATTTTTTTAAAAGCAAAAAAATTAAACCAAAAAACATAGAGAACAATAAGGAAGTTCAGTAAGGCAGTGAATTACAAGATTAACATTTAAAAAAAAATTAGCTTTGTATTCAAAAAAAAAAAAAACTAATAGAAATTACAATGAAATCTCAAAGTGTCCAGAGGAACAAAAACTATGAAATAGCTAGAAATAACCAAATAAAGAGAGGCACAAACCTTCAGAAAAAAACTATTTTACTAAAGTACTAAAAAAAACTTTTCCAGATAAATGGGAAAACTAACTTTCATAAAATATCAATTATCTCATACTTAATTTATAAACTCAGAGAAATGCCAGTTAAAACATCAACAGTGTTTTTAAGGGAACTTGAAAAGCTGTATCTAAAGTTCACATAAAGGAACAAGTGCACAAAAAATATCAAGGTGATAAATATCAGTATTTTATAGGGTGTTATTCACATGATACTAAATGATGAAAAGGATATCTTTGGGGGGTTTTAGTTCTAGAAGGTCTTGTAGGTCTTCATAGAACTGTTCAACTTCAGCTTCTTCAGCATTACTGGTCAGGGCATAGACTTGAATTAATGTAATATTGAATGGTTTGCCTTGGAAACAAACAGAGATCATTCTGTCATTTTTGAGATTGCATCCAAGTACTGCATTTTGGACTCTTATTGACCATGATGGCTACTCCATTTCTTCTGAGGAATTCCTGCCCGCAGTAGTAGATATAACGGTCATCTGAGTTAAATTCACCCATTCCAGTACATTTTAGTTTGCTGATTCCTAAAATGTTGAAGTTCACTCCTGCTATCTCCTGTTTAATCACTTCCAATTTGCCTTGATTCATGGACCTAAATTCCAGGTTCCTATGCAATATTCCTCTTTACAGCATCAGACTTTACTTCCATCACCAGTCACATCCACAAATGAGTGTTGTTTTGCTTTGCTTCCATCCCTTCATTCTTCCTGGAGTTATTTCTCCACTAATTTATTCAGTGTCCTATCTTTTGCCTTTTCATACTGTTATGGGGTTCTCAAGGCAAGAATACTAAAGTGGCTTGCCATTCCCTTCTCCAGTGGACCACGTTTTGTGAGAACTCTGACAAAACAAGACCAAGAGCTGACTGTGGCTCAGATCATGAACTCTTTATTGCCAAGTTCAGACTGAAATTGAAGAAAGTAGGGAAAACCACTAGACCATTCAGGTATGACTTAAATCCCTTATGATTATACAGTGGAAGTGACAAATAGATTCAAAGGATTAGATGTGATAGACAGAGTGCCCGAAGAACTACGGACGGAGGTTCATGACATTGTACAGGAGGCAGGGATCAAGACCATCCCCAAGAAAACAAAATGCAAAAAGCCAAAATGGTTGTCTAAGGAGGCCTTAAAAATAGCTGAGATAAGAAGAAAAGATAAAGGCAAAGGAGAAAAGGAAGGATATACACATTTGAATGCAGAGTTCCAAAGAATAGCAAGGAGAGATAAGAAAGCCTTCCTCAGTGATCAGTGCAAAAAAAAAAAGAGGAAAACAATAGAATGGGAAAGACTAGAGATCTCTTCAAGAAAATTAGAGATACCAAGGGAACATTTCATGCAAAGATGGGCTTGATAAAGGACAGAAATGGTAGGACCTAACAGAAGCAGAAGATATTAAGAAGAGGTGGCAAGAATACACAGAAGAACTGTACAAAAAAGATCTTCACAACCCGGATAATCACAATGGAGTGATCACTCACCTAGAGCCAGACATCCTGGAATGTGAAGTCAAGTGGACCTTAGAAAGCATCACTATGAACAAAGCTAGTGGAGGTAATAGAATTCCAGTTGAGCTATTTCAAATCCTGAAAGATGATGCTGTGAAAGTGATGCACTCAATATGCAAGCAAATTTGGAAAACTCAGCAGTGCCCACAGGATTGGAAAAGGTCAGTTTTCATTCCAACCCCAAAGAAAGGCAAAGCCAAAGAATGCTCAAACTACCTCACAATTGCACTCATCTCACACACTAACAAAGTAATGCTCAAAATTCTCCAAGCCAGGCTTCAACAGTACATGAACCATGAACTTCCAGGTGTTCAAGCTGGATTTAGAAAAGGCAGAGGAACCAGAGATCAAATTGCCAACATTTGTTGGATCATTGGAAAGGCATAAGAGTTCCAGAAAAACATCTACTTCTACTTTATTGACTACACCAAAGCCTTTGACTGTGTGGGTCACAACCAACTGTGGAAAGTGATTAAAGAGATGGGAATACCAGAGCACCTGACCTGCCTCCTGAGAAATCTTTATGCAGGTCAAGAAGCAACAATTAGAACTGGACATGGAACAACAGATTGATTCCAAATAGGAAAAGGAGTATGTCAAAGCTGTCACCCTGCTTATTTAACTTATATGCAAAGTACATCATGCAAAATGCCAGGCTGGATGAAGCACAAGCTGGAATCAAGATTGCCGGGAGAAATATCAATAACCTCAGATATGCAGATGACACCACCCTTATGGCAGAAACTGAAGAACTAAAGAGCCTCTTGATGACAGTGAAAGAGGAAAGTAAAAAAGTTGGCTTAAAGCTCAACATTCAGAAAACTAAGATTATGGCATCTGGTCCCATCACTTAATGGCAAATAGATGGGGAAATAATGGAAACAGTGAGAGACTTTATTTGCAGGGGGGTGGGGGGGTGGGGGGCTCCAAAAGCACTGCAGATAGTGACTGCAGCCCTAATATTAAAAGACGTTTGTTCCTTGGAACAAAAGTTATGACCAACTTAGAAAGCATATTAAAAAGCAGAGACATTACTTTGCCAACAAAGGTCCATCTAGTCAAGGCTATGGTTTTTCCGGTAGTCATGTATGGATGTGAGAGTTGGACTATAAAGAAAGCTGAGCACCAAAGAATTGATGCTTTTGAACTGTGGTGTTGGAGAAGACTCTTGAGAGTCCCTTGGACTGCAAGGAGATCCAACCAGTCCATCCTAAAAGAGATCAGTCCTGAATATTCATTGGAAGGACTGATGCTGAAGCTGAAACTCCAATACTTTGGCCACCTGATGCAAAGGACTGACTCATTTGAAAAGACCCTGATGCTGGGAAAGATAGAAGGCAGGAGGAGAAAGGGACAACAGAGGATGAGATGGTTGGATGACATCACTGACTCGATGGACATGAGTTTGAGTAAGCTCTGGGAGGTAGTGACGGACAGGAAAGCCTGGTCTGCTGCAGTCCATGGGGTGGCAAAGAATCAGACACAACTGAGCAACTGAACTGAACTGAAACAATGAAATTGAATACAGGTTCACAACCAAATGCAAATTTAGTATTATGACCATAAGAGGGTGAACTACATAATAGATGATTTGGGACAAATGGTATCCAATTGGGAAGAAGTTATAAAGTCAGATTCTTACACTATATGCAAGATTAAATCCCGGTTAGATTAAAGATCTTACTACTAAAAAGTTGTCAGAAGAAAGTTTGAAATAATAACTTTATAATTTGGGGGATGTTTTCCAAATCAAAACAAAAAATGTATGAATCATAAAAGGAAAATTACCGATTTGATGATTCACAAATTTAAAGCATCTCTGAGGCAAACAACACCATAAGCACACTTTAAAGTAAAGCAATAAACCAACAAGAAAGATTTGCACCATAATAAAGTCATTCTCTGTTCACAAACAGTGCCTACAAATTGGTAAGAATGATATTTCTAAAAAGGAAACCAGATATGATTAGGTAATTCACAGAAGAAACACACATGACAGATAAGAAAGGATATTCAACCTCACTAGGAAATACAGAAGTGAATATTAAAGCAATGTAATGATACCCTTTCTTCCCTCAGAATGGCAAAATCTTTAAAGATTGAGAGTATTTATTTATTAGAAAGAATGTAGAAAAATGGATAAACATATACTGGGGTAGGAGTGTAACTCATCATAGGCTTCTTGGTGGCCACCTTGACAATATCTGGTCAAACATGCAGACAATGGGTTCTTCTACTTCTGATTTCATGAAACACACACAGATGGCCCACGCCAAGCCACGAACACTAGAATATTCGCTGATCCTTGTTCATTTGGATTCAGTCCAATGGCCATCACTCTGAAGACAGTTATGACAAAGGTCCTATAATGCGGTCACAAAGACGATGGAAGCAGGGCCAGATGGACCCAGGCAGAAAGATGTCTAAGACACACTAAGAGAAAAAACAAATCACAGAACAATATGAATAGCTGGATCCTTTTACCTTTTTTAAACTACATACAAGTATGTCTTATATCCATATATAAATACATAGAGAAAATTCTGAATGATAAAAACCAAATGGTTAGCAATGGTTTCCCATAGGGAAGAGACTGGCATCCAGGAAAGAAATGAATGGGTGCTTTCATTTTTCATTCTATATACATCTGTACTGTTCAAACTTTTACAGGGACCAAATAGTCACATGTTACCTCTGTAATTTTTTAAAAGAAATTAAGATCAAATAGCACCAAACTTCCCTGTTCTGTCACATACTTTGAAAGGAACTACTTGCTGGGTCCTCTCCATAGAACTGACATACACGGGTAAGGCAGCTAAAATCACCTGGTATTGTGAAAAGAGTTTAAAATGCACTCAGTGAACAAAAGCTATACTCCAAGCTTGATCTTGTTTTCCTGGTTTATTTTCCCAACGTCCCACATGTGTTTGCATCTGACTATTTTGTGGATGTCTCTGTGAGCACCCTTAAACCCTGATAGAGAATATCAGTAAGTATCATGAGTAGTAGAGGGTCCTGAGTCTGGGGCTCTGGGTGGGATCCAGACTGCTCAGGTCTGTTCAGTTCAGTTTAGTTGCTCAGTCATGTTCAACTCTTTGCAACCCCATGGACTGCAGCACACCAGGCATCCCCGTCCATCACCAACTCCTGGAGTTTACTCAAACTCATGTCCATTGAGTCAGTGATGCCATCCAACCACTTCATCCTCTGTCGTCCCCTTCTCCTCCTGCCTTCAATCTTTCCCAGCATCAGGGCCTTTTCCAATGAGTCAACTCTTCCCATGAGGTGGCCAAAGTATTGGAGTTTCAGTTTCAGCATCACTCCTTCCAATGATTATTCAGGACTGATTTCCTTGAAGATTGGCTGGTTGGATCTCCTTGCAGTCCAAGGGACTCTCAAGAGTCTTCTCCAACACCACAGTTCAAAAGCATCAATTCTTTGGTGCTCAGCTTTCTTTATAGTCCAACTCTCACATCCATACATGACTACTGGAAAAACCATAGCTTTGACTAGACGGAACTTTGTTGGTAAAGCAACGTCTCTGCTTTTTACTATGCTGTCTAGGTTGTTCATAACTTTTCTTCCAAGGAGCAAGCGTCTTTTAATTCCATGGCTGAAGTTACCATCAGCAGTGATTCCAGAATAAGTCTTAGCTTCTCCACACTTGTCTTCTTAATCTGCAGAATTCAGTGGCTGGCCCAGTGCTGTCAGAGACCCTTTGCAGCTCTTAACATTTAGGGTGCCTTTGCCAGGCTCCCTCTCTTTTCCACATCCTAAAGGCACTGGGACAAGAAAGTGTGAACACTTGCCCCCTTCATCAATATGAATCATTGGGATTTGATTATATGTCTATGCGGGGCCAGGGGCTGATGAGGAATTAATGACTTATGAGTCTGCTGCCAGATTTTACAGGGAAAACCATTTCATTTTCCCAACTGCACCTGTTCATTTGGAAGTCATATGGATAGTTCCAGTACTCTTGCCTGGAAAATCCCATGGACGGAGGAACCTGGTGGGCTGCAGTCCATGCTAAGGGTCAGACATGACTGAGCAACTTCACTTTCACTTTTCACTTTCATGCACTGGAGAAGGAAATGGCAACCCACTCCAGTGTTCTTGCCTGAAGAATCCCAGGGACGGGGGAGCCTGGTAGGCTGCCGTCTATGGGGTCGCACAGAGTTGGACACGACTGAAGTGACTTAGCAGCAGCAGGGGGCTCTCTGTGAGGATCTGCTGTGGTTCCTGGCCAGTGATCACAGTGACCCACAGTTCTGAGCCAGAAACTAACACAGTATTGTAGATCAACCATATTGCAATTTTTAAAAATAAAATAAAAATAGAACCAATGATACAACAAATATCTATATAACCTCTGTTTTGTCTCCACACATCCACTTCCCCACCCCATGACAGCATTGCTCTTCCTACCAACCAGTTTTAATCAATATCCCAATTTTTTTTTAGTCATTCATAATTTCCATGTTTTTCTCAACAGTTTTACTAAATATGCAGAATTATCTTTTAAATTATCTTTTTTTCATAAAATCCTTAAGAGGATTAAATGAGATAATGCTTAAAATCCTTAGCACAGTGTCTGACACATAGCAAGTATTAAAAAATGTCATCTATTATGCTGATTCTTTTAAATTTCCACTAATGTAATGCAAAAGATCCTTCATTTATTCAGTTGTTCACCTCATTCATTTCTTAATCGCCTAAGATTAAGATGGGTTATCTCTTCTCTCCCATGATAGATGCTATAATGATATACAGTTTGGGGTGAAATTTTTTATCTTTTTAAATAATTATAGATGCACAAAAAATTGTAAAAAGAGTATAGGGAGGTTCTGTGTACCCATCCTCCAGCTCCTACTGACATTTTATATATCTACAGCACATTCTCAAAACCAGGAAATTAACACTGGGATGATACAATTAACAGGACTACAAACTTTCTTCAGATTTCACCAATCTTTGCATGGACTTTTTTTGGGGGCGGGGTGGGGAGTGGTATGTCCTTGCCTCGCATGACATTTTTATCCTGTGTGTAGATCTGTTTAAGATCCAGACCTGTTCTGTCACCACAAAGGAATTCTCTATGCAATCCCTTTAGAGTCACACCCTTCCTACCTAATCCCTGGCAACCACTGATCTGCTCCCTATCTCTAATTTTGTCATTTTGAGAATGCTCTGTAAATGGACTCATACATTATCTAACTTTTTGAGATAAACTACGAAGTTTTACTGGAGAAGGCAATGGCAACCCACTCCAGTACTGTTGCCTAGAAAATCCCATGGACAGAGGAGCCTGGTAGGCTGCAGTCCATGGGGTCCCTAGGAGTCGGACACGACTAAGCGACTTCACTTTCCCTTTTCACTTTCATGCATTGGAGAAGGAAATGGCAACCCACTCCAGTATTCTTACCTGGAGAATCCCAGGGATGGGGGAGACTGATGGGCTGCCATCTATGGGGTCGCACAGAGTCGGACACGACTGAAGCGACTTAGCAGCAGCATGCAGTTTTACACTCATGGGAAATTGACCCTACATCCTGACTCCAGATTTCTTGGCTGGGGAAAATTTCTTGCCTAGATTTTTTAATTAATTTTTATTGGAGTATAGTTGCTTTACAATGCTGTATTAGTTTCTGCTGTGAATCAGCTAAATGTATACATATATCCTCTCTTTTTTGGACCCTCCTTTTTTGGATGGGGAGGAGTATAGAGTTCCTGAGCTATACAGTAGGTTCTCGTTAGTAATATATTTTATACACAGTATCAATATTATATATATGTCAATCCCAGTCTTGCAGTTCATCCCACTCCCATTTCCCCCTGCCACGCCCCCATTTCCATGTTTGTTCTCTCCATCTGTGGCCTTGACTATTAATAGATTTTTACTAAGAATGAATTCCATCTTCAGGTCATGCAGTGTTTCAGTGTCTTGAGAATCTGTTCAAACTTTGAAGATAAAGAATTTAACCACTAGTTAAAATTTACCAGGACTTTGGAGGGTGTTCATGAGGGATCCGGAATGGGAGGGAGGGAGGAGAAGCAGAAAATAGCCCTGGAACTAGATATTTGGGGTCCAGGATATTTGGGCGTCCTGACATGAAAACCATAATTGATGGCAAGACCATTCAGTTGCTGCCTGTGCTGAAAACTAACAAACTTGGAAGAGGTTTGTCTATAAATGTCAGAAATGAGTTTCAATGGTTTGCATCAGTCCCTCACCCCCAACTGACCAAAAAAGGGGATCGTTTGCAAATTGCACAGTAGGCCAGGAAAACAGTCTGAAAACCCTTTCAATCAGATATTTGGGAAGGCGCTTGTCAAAAAAACCACCTTTGCCAAGTTTCCAGGCTGCTCTTTTGCAAGCTCACTTTTGAAGACACATCACAAAGCAGGAAGTGGAAGGAGAAACATGTTTTATTTTGTGATACAATGAAGTCCTTTGTCCAACAAATAGATGCGATAATATCACTGTGTTGAATCCACAAAATGCTTCTCCAAAGAGGTTGTGGCTGCTTTTTCAACTTTTGCACCTTCCGTCTGGTTGAGAGCACCAAAAGAATGGTGCTAAAAGCCTCTTTTCAGATACTTCAGGGGCATTCTTTTGTTTGAATGTACTTTCCCTTTCCCACCCTGTCCCTGGCACCAAACACAGCCTTACAAATCGGCTCAGACTGGCAGGCCGGATGAAGTCAGCAGGGGCTGTGCCAAGTTCCTCTCCAAACTCTGCTCACTCACGCTCTCTCCGCATAGAAAGGGCAGCCTGACTGCTCTCAGAAGCAGAGCTTTGTACACATGCCAAGGGGCTCTTGGGGAGAGCTAAAGCAGAGATCCTCCCACGTTGATTTTACCTAGACTGTGTCAGACAGAGCAGAACACCTTGCAAATTACCACATTTTCTCTTTACTTAATATTATTAATAGAAGCTTTGTCTGATTCTGCAACTGATTCCTGAAAGGACATTCCAAATGAAGATGTGTTTCTATAAGCCAGCGACACCCAAAATTACTTAATATGACAAACCGTTTACTGTCTCCTACTGGATTTGAGAGACCACACATGAGAGGGCTTCAGTTTTCTAAAACACACAAAAACGTGTGAAAATGTAAAGACATGAATTCCAGTGGCATTTCTCAATTGCAGGTGTATGGATTTTTAGGCACCACAACTTTTAATTAGCTCGGCTGTGTGGTTTAGAACAGTGGTTCTCAACTGGGGCAGTTCTGCCCCGCAAGGGACGTTGGGCAATATCTGGAGACATTGCTGGTTGTCACAACTGGGTGGAGAGTGTTACTGGCATCTAGTGGGTAGAGGTCAGAGATGCTGCTGGCCATCCCGAGATGCACAAGACAGCCTTCCCTGCAAAGACTTCCTGGTCCTAAATGTCAATAATGCTGAGGGTGAGAAACCTGGTTAAAGGAAAGCATGACACCTTTGAAGTCAGAGACCCTGGATCTGAATCCTGCCTTTATCTTCAATCTAACCTATCCAAGCTTTGATTCCTCTTCTGTAAAACCTGGAAAAGGCCCTGATGCTGGGAAAGATTGAGGACGGGAGGAGAAGGGGTCAAAAGAGAATGAGATGGTTGGCTGACATCACCGACTCAATGGACATGAGTTTGAGCAAACTCCAGGAGCAGTGAAGAATAGGGAAGCCTGGCATGCTGCAGTCCATGTGGTCACAAAGATTCAGACACAACTTAGTGAGCTGAACAACATGTAGATGAAAGAGTGAGTTTTCATGAGTATTTATTGCAATCTGCTTTTTAGATTCTATCACATCTCTAGGGCAGGTTTTCTCATTTCTACTGACATGTGGAACCAGATAATGCTTTGTTATTGGGTATTGTCTTGTGTATTATAGAACTTTTAGCAGTATCCTGACATCTGCCCAATAGAAGGCCCCTTTCTTGTCCCCAACCTCACAGTTGTGACAAGCAAAAATGTCTCCATACATTGCCAAACATCCCTGGAAGGATACAAAATTACCCCAATTAAGAATTGAGGACTATTGCCCTAAGGTAAATGAGAATTAGGTTTTCTAAAGCTTTCCTGCTTTCCTGCAGTATTTACTCTATTTGTCCTTAAAATTAAGTCTCTGAAATCTTATTATGAGTTAATATATCCGTTTGCTGTCCTGACAATTAAATAATAAAATGTGTGTAAAAACATCTAGCACAGCGTAAAGCACTTTGATCAATATTTCTTGACTTTGACATGGAAACAACCTAAATGTCTATCAACAGATAAAGAAGATGTGGTGTGTGTGTGTGTATATATATTATATATATATATATATATGTAATGTATTCCAATATATATTGGAATATATATACTGCTCAGTCATTAAAAGGAACAAAATAATGCCATTTGCAGTAACATGGAGCCTCAGATTTCCTAGCTCTGTCTTTGGCTTTGTTCCTTAATTAATCCCTTTTAGCGATAATGTTCCTCTATGTGTTTCACTGTTTTTCCCTCTTGTCATCTTACTTAGTATGACCTTATATCCAGGCTGAGATGCACCTAAATAAGGGTGGGGACATAGCTCATGTGTCTCTTTATCCTGGACTGTGTCTGCATAGATGCTGGCAGAGATTCTCCAAAACATTTTAGCAATTTGCAGTGCTTTAAAGATATGTCTGCAGATTCTTTGACATCATTAAAAGTGGAGTGGAATCCCATTGCCTTTGGATGTGGGCTAGCTTAGCAACGAGCATCCAGCAAACAGAAAGCAGCAGAAGTGATGCAGCATGTCTTCCAAGACTGGATCACAAATGGTGATGTGTCTTCTTCCTGACACTCTCTCATTTATAAATTTTATTTTATTATGATAAGAACACTTAACATGAGATCTACCCTCTTAATAAAAGCTTAAGTGTACAGTGCAGTTTATTGACCACAGCCTAGATCTCTCTTAGAACATGGACCTCTTAGAACACCTTGGAATGCTGAGCTGACATATAAGTAGCTGGAGGGGCCACATGGAAACAGAAAGATGCCCAAGGAACCCCAACTGTCTTAGCCCCCTTGTTCTAATCCTCCCAGGATTAATCCCCAGATATGGGAGTGAATGACTTTCAGATGATTCTAACCCCAGTCTTCAGACTACCCCGGCTGACTTCCCAACAGTCTCTATTGCCCAAATTCATAAGCAAAATAAATATTTCTGTTTGAAGCCACTAAAATTTGTGTGGTTCATCACACAGCATTAGATAATAGGAAGAGATTGGATCCACAGGTGAAGAGCTGTGGAATACAGAACCAAAAATATTCCCCATTTCAAATATATCCCCAAACTGCAGGGTCAATGGTTAAGGTCACTCTAATTGCACCATCTCTCTTTGCTGGTTCCCTACCTAAGCTTTAGAAAGTAGTGCTACCCGAATGACAAAGACCATCCAGAAAATCTCTAGGTTGACATATTAATCCTTGTGGGTTTCAGCTCCTGGGGAATTTATATTTTACTTTCCAACCTACATTTTTTTTTTTTTTTTTTTTTGGCTAGGTGTTTTCAACTAATGGTTTTCATGCTATTAATGGTGAAATGTGGCTTTTTTTTCTAGGAAGAAGTGGAATATTTGTCCTTTACTCCCTACCAATTGAACTTCAGAGGTGATTTCATTAAAGTCTTCTAAGAAATTCAGCACAGCAACAAGACTCACTTTTGTTGAAAATTATAGGTGCCCAAATACAGAGATCATTGTTGGCTTTGAGTTGCACTAGAATAGAATGGCTTCGTGGGCTGGGGACCAGACTCTTTCATCAGCTCTGATGCACTCAGTGGATCCCTTTGCCCTCTTCTGGTTGCATTTCTTTCCTAGTTTGGTGTTTAATAATCAACTTCTCTGATCTTCACAAACAATTCACTGAGAACTGAACAACTTAAAAACATCTGAAAAACATAAACTGATGTGAGATGTTAGACTGTTGAAAAAAATCTAGGAAGATTGGAACATTGCATTCTAATCAGTTGGCTGGTGGTCCATGATCATGATGAATTTCTTACTCTGGTTGACACATTTTCAAATGTTAATGTCCTCTTGAGGAATAAACTGTGTTCTAATGATCGAAATAATGGCTTCAAAGGTGAGCATTGCGCTTATTATGGTTTCAAACCTTGGCACTGTGCACAGAGAGGTGTTAGGTTATGTGCTTGACAGAGAAATAATTATGGCCACATAATGAAAAGGAACAGGTTTTGAGAGAGGGATTATGGAGAGGACCTGGGTCATGAGGGAAAGAGACTCCATCAGTAGGAGGACACAGTCCCTAGTCAAGTGGAGGATACAAGATCAAGTTTCCTGGAAATTGTGCAATTCACACCCATCAGGGCTCTGGTTCCTGGATACATTTTCTTTCTCTGCCCTGAGAGGGAAGAGTCAGAGAGATTTTTTTTCTATCAAAACTCACCTTTCTTTCTGCTTAACGCTGAGTCAAGAAAGACAGGAAACTTGAGAGCAACAGGGTGAGTTCCCAGTTTTTTCATCTCTCCAGGAGGAAGGCAGAGCAGACAACCTCCTGGTGACCAAACACACTTCCAGCGGCAGGCTGACTGGTAGAATTCGTCTGAGAACAAGAGCACCTGTCAGCAACAGAGAGAAGAACTGGAAGTAGTATCCGGAAAGGAATTATCAGTCTCCTGTGGCGCTGTAGCTTTCCTTGAAGCCATGGCTGATAAAAGCCTCTCATTTTCTTAATTCCATCCTGAGCTACCTTCCTAGGAAAACTTGCAAAGTGTTTCAGCACAGAAATTCCATCACACACAGAATTCGTGAGCAGCTGGACTTTTAATAATGAAGCCAATGCACAAAGTCTCCTTGTTTTTCCTGAGATAAATATACTGTGAATCATACAGGTGCAAAAATTCAACTGAGTGGCACTAAGAAAGGAAGTGAGGGAAAACAGGTTACCTCTCCCCCAAAATCTTGTCTTGTCCTGACCAAAGGCAGCCCTCCAACAGGTACTGTGCATAAGTGTTCTATGCTACATGAGAAATCACCAATACTTTGACCACTTGATACGAAGAGCTGATTCATTGGAAAAGACCCTGATGCTTGGAAAGATTGAGGCCAGGAGGAGAAGGGGGTGACAGAGGATGAGATAGTTGAATGGCATCATTGACTCAATGGATATGAGTTTGAGTAAACTCCAGGAGATAGTAACATACAGGGAAGCCTGGCTGTAGTCCATGGGATTGCAAGGAGTTGGACATGACTGAGCAACTGAACAACAACAAGAAGTGGCTTTAAACCACACTCATTTATTATCTGAAGTTCCATGGGTCAGGAACCTGAGCATCTCTTGGTGGGATTCTCTGCCCAGGATCTTACAAGGTTGCATTTTCATCTGGAACTCAGGTTTCCAAGTTCACTGGCTGTTGGCAGAATTCAGACACGTGCAGCTGTAGAACTGAGGCTCTCAGCTTCTAAACACCTGCTGGTCCTGCTGTGAGGCCCTCTGACGATATGATAGTTTGCTTGTTCAAGACTAAATGAGTCTGCTCAGGCTGCCATAACAAAATGCCATAGACTGGGTGGCTTAAACAATAGAAAGTTATATTCTCACTAGGAGAGATCAGGGTTCTAGCATAGTTGAGCTCTGTGAAGCTCTCCCACTGGATTGCAGACAGCCACCTTCTCATTGTGGGCCCATGTGACCTTTGCATATGCAAGTGCTCAGGGAGAGTAGGAGAGAGAGAGAGAGAGGGAACAAGCTCTCTGTTGTCTCTTCTTATAAGGCACTAACCTCATCATGAGAGCCCCACCCTCACAATCTTATCTAACCCTAATGACCTTCCAAAGATTTTGTCTCCAAAACCCCAAAACCATCACTTTGGGGGTCAAGGCTTCAACATATGATTGGAGGTGGGGTGGAACACAAGCATTCAGTCCATAGGAAAGGCCAACAGGAGAGTGCCTCCAACCTTATTCATCTTGGATCTTTAGACCAACTTTTAGAGGGTTCACCTGATTAGGTCAGGCCCACTTAGAATGTCTTTCCTTTGATAACTTAAAGTCAGCTGTTTAAGGGCCTTAATTAAATCTAAAAAACCCATTCTCCTTTGCCATATAACACAACCTAATCACAAGAGTGAAATTTCATCGTGTTCACACACTCAAATGGGGCGGGGGGAGGGCAAGGAGGAATTATATAGAATGTGTAAGCCAGGGGTTGGGTATCTTGAGAGCAATCTCAGAACTCTACTTGCCACACCTTACCATTGACCCTGTGCTGTCTTTTCTCTCATATCCCTTTATCCCTCAGCACCTTCCTCCATCACCCTCACTACCACATACACAAATGCATGCATACATAAGCATACACATACACTCACTACTTTTTCAGAGCTACCTACAAATTTGCTGCAGCCACTTGGCCATTACCTATGGCCTCCCCATGCCCTCCCTTCCTGCACCCAGATCCATCTTGACCTGAAAGGCATAGCCTGTTGGAGCACAGAGGAAGACTCTGAGAAAGGAATTTTGTCTTTCTACCAAATGTTTTTTCTCTAAAGACTTTTTAAAAATTTATTTATTTATTTTACTTGGAGGCTAATTACTTTACAATATTGTGGTGGTTTTTGCAATACATTGAAATGAATCAGCCATGGGTGTGCATGTGTTCCCCATCTTGAACCCCCCTCCCACCTCCCTCCCCATCCCATCCCTCAGGGTCATCCCAGTGCACCAGCCCTGAGCACCCTGTCTCATGCATCGAACCTTGACTGGCAATCTGTTTCACGTATGATAATATACATGTTTTCATGCTATTCTCTCAAATCATCTCACCCTCGCCTTCTCCCACAGAGTCCAAAAGACTGTTCTTTACAGGAGAAGTCTGTGTCTCTTCTGCTATCTTGCATACAGGGTCATCATTACCATCTTTCTAAATTCCATATATATGCATTAGTGTACTGTATTGGTGTTTCTCTTTCTGACTTACTTCACTCTCTATAATAGGCTCCACTTTAATCCACCTCATTAGAACTGATTCAAATATATTCTTTTTAATAGCTGAGTAATATTCCATTGTGTATACGTACCACAGCTTTCTTATCCATTAGTCTGCCGATGGATATCCAGTTTGCTTCTATGTCCTGGCTATTGTAAACAGTGTTGAGATGAACATTGGTGTACATGTGTCTCTTTCAATTCTGGTTTCCTTGGTGTGTGTGCCCAGCAGTGGGATTGCTGGGTTATATGGCAATTCTATTTCCAGTTTTTTAAGGGATCTCCACACTGTTCTCCATAGTGGCTGCACTAGTTTGCATTCCCACCAACAGTGTAAGAAGTTACCCTTTTCTCTGCACCCTCTCCAGCATTTATTGTTTGTAGACTTTTTGATAGCAGCCATTCTGACTGGCATGAAATGGTACCTCATTGTGGTTTTGATTTGCATTTCTCTGATAATGAGTGATGTTTCATGTGTTTCTTAGCCATCTGTATGTCTTGTTTGGAGAAATGTCTGTTTAGTTCTTCAGCCCATTTTTTGACTGGGTTGTTTATTTTTCTGGAATTGAGCTGCAGGAGCTGTTTATATATTTTTGAGATTAATTCTTTTTCATTTGCCTCATTTGCTATTATTTTCTCCCATTCTGAAGTCTGTCTTTTCACCTTGCTTATAGTTTCCTTCATTGTGCAAAAGCTTTTAAGTTTAATTAGGTCCCATTTGTTTATTTTGCTTTTATTTCCAATATTCTGGGAGGTGGGTCATAGAGGATCCTGCTGTGATTTATGTCAGAGAGTGCTTTGCCTATGTTTTCCTGTAGGAGTTTTATAGTTTCTGCTCTTACACTTAGATCTTTAATCTATTTTGAGTTTATTTTTATGTGTGGTGTTAGAAAGTGTTCTAGTTTCATTCTTTTACAAGTGGTTGACCAGTTTCCCCAGCACCACTTGTTAAAGAGATTATCTTTTCTCCATTGTATATTCTTGCCTCCTTTGTCAAAGATAAGGTGTCCATAGTTGTGTGGATTTATCTCTGGGCTTTCTATTTTGTTCTATTGTCTATATTTCTGTCTTTGTGCCAGTACCATACTGTCTTGATGACTGTAGCTTTGTAGTATAATCTGAAGTCAGACAGGTTGATTCCTTCAGTTCCATTCTTCTTCCTCAAGATTGCTTTGGCTATTCGAGGTTTTTTGTATTTCCATACAAATTGTGAAATTATTTGTTCTAGTTCTCTGAAAAATACCGTTGGTAGCTTGATAGGGATTGCATTGAATTGATAGATTGTTTGGGGTAGTATACTCATTTTCACTATATTGATTCTTCTGATCCATGAACATGGTATATTTCTCCATCTATTTGTGTCATTTTTTATTTCTTTCACCAGTGTTTTATAGTTTTCTATATATAGGTCTTTAGTTTCTTTAGGTAGACTTATTCCTAAGTATTTTATTCTTTTCATTGCAATGGTGAATGGAATTGTTTCCTTAACTTCTCTTTCTGTTTTCTCATTGTTAGTGTATATGAATGCAAGGGATTTCTGTATGTTAATTTTGTATCCTGCAACTTTACTGTATTCATTGATTAGCTCTTGTAATTTTCTGGTGGAGTCTTTAGGGTTTTCTATGTAGAGGATCATGTCATCTACAAACAGTGAGAGTTTTACTTCTTCTTTTCCAATCTGGATTCCTTTTATTTCTTGTTCTTCTCTGATTGCTGTGGCTAAAAATTCCAAAGCTATGTTGAATAGTAGTGGTGAGAGTTGGCACCCTTGTCTTGTTCCTGACTTTCTCTAAAGACATTTATGACGAATTATTAAAAGTGATGAGTAACTCTGAGTCTTTAAAAGTTCTACCAAAAAAGTTTGAATTAGATAAAAAAATTATCTCCAAAATATAAAACTCACCATAATTTAATTAAATGCTCATAAAACATTTTATCAGAATAAAAACATATTAATATGTGTAAATTTTATTTAATGGGGATGTGAGAATATTATAATATGTTTTCTGTGATGAGGCACTAGGCTCCAAAAATAAGGGTTTCAAGGATATGTGAAGGAAGCAAGCAACTTTGTGAGATTCATTTACCCACAGGTACTAGAACTCACAGGCTGGTGTTAGAAAAGAAAAATCTCGAAATGACAGTTATTTTACTTTTAATATTAAGGTAGATAGTCTAGCCTTTATGCTTACTCAATTCTATTTCCTTATGAATTAAAAAAAATCAAATAGACATTTTTATTTCACATATTGGGAAAGAATAATAAAGTATTTGTCTCAGACTACAGTAGAATTATATCAAAGAACATAGTCTACCATTGAACTATAGAATCACAGATTCTGAGCTTGAACCACTGAGCATCATCACCTGACAGATGCAAAGAAAATGTGATGAGCCCAGCTCTACACTCACCAGTGAGCTCACCACGGAGGCAGGAGTCAGGGCCGTCTGACTCCCAACCCAGAGGCCTTCCCAGCATGATGTGCTTTCTGCTTTATCTCCTCATGCTACACTCATGTTCCTTCAGTCCAACCTTCTTGTCCCAGACTAGACCTCACATACATGTATGATTTTCAGTTTTAACTCTTTTCTTCCCAACCTCACCTGGAATTCTGAGAATAAACCGTAAGAAGAATCCCAGTATCTTGGTACTAAGATACCTCTCAGTGATCATCTAATCCATGCTGATTTTGAGTCTGGGTATCCTTTTTACAATATCCCTAAGATGAGGTCAACTAGTCTCTTCTTGAATACCTCCAGGGATAGGGAGCTCACTACCAAAGATAACGGCAAGTCCAGCCTGAGCAGCCTTAACTGCTGAGATACTCAGTTTCCCTCTAATTTCACATGTGTTTTTCCAGAGGCACATAGGAAAGTGTAAGTCATTTCAAAGGCCATTGTGTCTCATACCTGAAGATGATTTGTTTCCTTCAAATCACTTCTCCCAGAGTTTCTCAGTGCTGGTATCATTATCATTTAGAGTGAGACTTCTTCTTCAAGTGGGCCTGTCCTGTGCATTGCAAGATATTTAGTTCCCCTGAGAACTAAATTCCAGTAGTTCACATACACTCATCATGTGACAACTTATTCACTGTGGCAAGAAAACATCCTCCCATATTTCCAAAAACCCTTGGGGAGGGCAAGGATACTGTCCCTTACTGAAAACCACTGTTAATCGAGGTCAGCCCTCCCCCTGCCCTAAGTGCCCTCAACCATTGGCTATTGCCCATGGCACAGTTGTAGAGTGCTTCACCACCCATGGAATTCTCAAAGTGACCCATGTGTCACTGTCCTCATGAACACATGATTACAGAGGGAAAGAGACAATTAATGCCAAGTATTTAACATAACTAGAAGGCAGTCTTTTCCCTTGTTGTATTTAGAAATCATCCATCTTGCACTGTTCTACATGTCCCCCACTTAAAAGCCACCCTCCCAGTCTGCTATGGTAACTGGGAAACATATGTTGTCAATTAAGTAATTTTGCTGAAACTAGAAATCCAGATCACCTTGTTTCCCACCCAAATAGCCATCTCTCAATTATTCTGCCAACAGAAGTACCTTGTAGTTCTCTAAAAATCTCTCACCTCTGGCCATTGTTTTCGTAGCTATTAACCAACTACGGCTGGACCTTTTGATTTTGATTTAAATTGCTTCAATCAGAGTGACTGTTAAGACAGAAAATAATTGAAATCCAAAATTGCCCCTAAAATTGCTTTGAAATCAGAGCACAAACTGGCGAGAGATTATGATGTCATCAAATGTTAGACCACCACCCAGAACACCAAAATCTTGTTCACTCATTCCTCAAATTTTCTTGATTACACACATGACAGCTGCTGGGTTTGGGGAAGCAGGGAGCACTATGCCATATGGTGGGAAAGCATGGGCTTCTTGCTGTGAGTCTTGGATCTGCCACTTAGTAGCTGTGTGACCACATGCAGATTTGTTTACCTCTCTGTGCCTCACTTTCCTGTAAAATGGAGACAATAATACTTACTTCTCAAGGCTGTTATAAGGATTTGTAAATGAAATAAACAATACACAGTCAATAATAAGAATGGAAAAGAGTTTTACTTGAGTGAGACTGAAGGCTAGCCAGAAAGCCAACTTTCCAAATGTCTCTGAGGAACTGCTCCAGAAAAGCATGGTTTCCAGCACAGTTTTATATTTATATCTTGTCAGGACAAAGATTGCATTCTGACTCAATGAACATGAGTTTTGGTAAACTCCAAGAGATGGTAAAAGACAAGGAAGCCTGGTGTGCTGCAGTTCGTGGAGTTTCAAAGAATCGGACACAACTTAGCAACTGAACAACAACAAAAAACAAAGAACATTAAACAAATCAGGGTTACATTTCTTCAAGGTTTCAAAAAAAAAAAAAAGAACAGACCAGCCTGTAGGCAGTGAGTCAGTATGGCTTTGGTGCCTGGGAAGGGAGTCTTATCATTAAACAGGGACCAGCATCAGCATCCCAGGAAAAGAGGCATTTAATCCTTATTTTTAACATGGACTTTCTTTACTTTTGGTCAATAATTTTTACTTTTATTTTTCTCTAATAATTAAAGCAGATGTCCAGTGTATGTTTAACTTGCCACAAACAGGCTCTTTTAGTTAGCAAAAGACTCAAGTTAATAATTTATAGAAAAGCAAGAATAATTTCCCTATATCTCAATATGTGAAAATTTCTTTTATCAGATTGAGTGGGCTGAGAATGAGCAAGTAGGTCCTGTGAACACTCCACCAGAACCTCTAGAGTACTTGCATGGTTTCTATGCACCTGTCCTCACCACTGCTGATTGAGGCTGTTTGGATTTTTTTTCCCTTCATCTTCTAACTCTTGAAGCCTGGTGAAGCTGCTTAATGGTGTATAGCACAAAAAGTCAAAAGTACCTGGGATTTTCTGGGCCCCAGCACCACCGTTACCCCACTGTGGTGATCCTGAGCCCATGACAGACTGGGGTGAGTACACAAAAGCCCAGATCCCCTCACCATCAGTGAGGACAAACTCCATGATGTAACTTACACTCCAGAGCCCCCACATGTGATCAGGCTGAGCCTGGGGCTTCCCCTGAACTCACAGCCCAGCGTGGTTTCTTCTCTTCCTCGGCCCTGATTCTTCCATTCTCAGAGAAATCCTACAAGAGTCCCCTGTACACAAATTCCCTTCTCTAGGCCTGCAAGTCCAACATGAGACAGCCACTTACCATAATTCACAACGAGCAAGCATTTAATAAACGTTAGTCTTTATTACACTTGCCATTAACAGGTACTATGAACTCAGTAACGTTTTAAAATGCACGTGCATTTTGTAAGTTCCAACCGCTTCTCAGTTCAGTTCAGTTTGGTTCAGTCACTCAGTCGTGTCCGACTCTTTGCGACCCCATGAATCACAGCACGCCAGGCCTCCCTGTCCATCACCAACTGCTTCTAAATATATCTAAACAATAATTACATATGTACAAGACACTGGGTCTTCCCAGGTGGCACTAGCAGTAAAGAACCTGCCTGCCAATGTGGGAGATGTAAGAGACACGGATTTGATCCCTGGGTCAGGAAGAGCCCCTGGAGGAGTGCATGGCAGCTCACTCTAGTATTCTTGCCTGGTGAATCCCAAGGACAGAGGAGCCTGGTGGACTGTAATCCATAGGGTCACAAAGAGTCAGACATGGCTGAAGCTACTGAGCATACAGGCACACATATACAAGTGTGCACAATATGTCTTGAGCCTATAAAATTCGGAACAGTCTGGACACACTGTAGTCATCATAGTTCCCCGTGGCCACATTTAGGAAACACAGCTTTTAAAAAATTATCTTATTTCACTGAAAGCAAAACCAAGAACAGGAGAGTCTTTGTGAATGGCCCCAGTCCCAAGGCTAAGGAGTGACGAGCAGAATTAGAACTCAGGTCTGCTGCCCAGTTCATTTTCATCACACCTTTTAGGTGCCCACTGGCCAGTTTTCAGACAAGGGAAATAGTGGGAACTCAGAAGCCTGCTTAGAGCACCAGCGGCAGCACCCCAGGAACAGTAATGGAAAGCTTGTGTATGCACCCATACTGGGTGCTTTAACAACCGAGTATATAAATGCTCCCTGCCTTCTAGAAGCTCATCCCTGAGCATGGACAAAAGACCAGATGCATGAGAATCATAAGAAAATACCCCCAAAGCATCAGGAAATTGGGGTTACCAAGAAGCATGGGCTCCATTTAGAATTAGGAGGAGCCTTCACAGACATGCTGTCTAGTGATTTTCAGTGTGTTGTTTAAGCAGCAGAATCTTTGGTTTGAATGAGTCAGATGCCAAACTGCAGGGTCTAGAACAGCTAAAAGCAGGTGTGTTTAAATGAAAGGAGATGGAAACCGAGAACACTGTGGCCACATCCCCCTGCCTTCTCCATCCCCAGGATCCAGGCAGATGCTCCACTCATTCACAGAGGATGACACATAAGGTCGCCCTCCCTTGCCTTTGCATTACCAATGCCCTGATTCTCTCTCACTTGTCTTGCATAAGAGCCCTCGTGCGCTCTCCTTTCTCCCCTCCCATTCCTGTCCACACCTCCTCCCACCTGACCCACACATCACTGTCGGCAGGGTCTTCCTACTCTACACCTCCCACACAAACCCTGTCCCAGAAGCCTTCTAATCAGCCTTCAAGGGCCACCAGAAATGCCACCTCCTCCAGGCAGCCTCCTGGGATCTTCCCAGTCCAAAGTGCCCATGTCTTGCCCTCTTGGCTCCTGCTTCACTTCCCCCTGCACTTAGGATATTCATGAACATCTCATCTTCCCACACTAGGAGGTTTAATTGGTTGTGTTTCCCCCACTCACACACCCATAGTGGAGCACCTTGCCCACAGAGAATGGCCAACAAAAGTGATTGCCCACAATCACAGCTTGACCTTGGTGGCATCAGCCAGAGAGGGGACCCATGGACAGGATGGAATACCTGGGCCTGAGTGGGCATGTGGAAAGACTACAGAAACAGCACTCACTCCATTTGTAGATTTGTCGCTATCTGTAAGGCAATGGCACCCCACTCCAGTACTCTTGCCTGGAAAATCCCATGGATGGAGGAGCCTGGTGGGCCGCAGTCCATGGGGTGACGAGGAGTCAGACACGACTGAGCGACTTCACTTTCACTTTTCACTTTCATGCATTGGAGAAGGAAATGGCAACCCACTCCAGTGTTCTTGCCTGGAGAATCCCAGGGATGGGGGAGCCTGGTGGGCTGCCGTCTATGGGGTTGCACAGAGTTGGACACGACTGAAGTGACTTAGCAGTAGGAAAAACCATCTCACAAATCTGATTAAACTATGCAGGCACAGAGCCTTGGGACAGCTTGGAGAAGCCACAACAAAGGGGTGTGTATACAGATTGATGGAGGTATTTGTCGGGAGGGAAGAAACCTCTGAAGTTCAACTTCACTGGGGATGAACCATCACACTCAGTGTTTTTCCTAAGAAGGGAAATATTTTTCTCAGAGGATGGGCTGTACAGAGTCAATCCTCAGAAGAATAGCCCCTAGAAGGACCTGCACCCTCTTGGAGGGCCCCACCTGGTCCCAGTTAATAAGGGGCTGCACCCAATTATCACACAAGAACCCCAGAGCCAGGCTGTTGAGGTTCTCGACTTACAAATACAGAGGCAGGAAGAAAGAAACAGATACCTCACTGTCAAGCACCCCTGAGAAATACCTGCCCCCTTCAGGGCTGACATCGGGGCCTTCCTGCCTTGGTTCAGCTCTTCAAGATCCACTAAGCAACATGAAAAATGCAGTTCTGCAGATCTGCTGGCATCCTCCATGAGGAGGAGGCAACAGGGGCCCAAATTTAGGTGGGAGGATTATCACCATTTCATCCTCTCCAAGGGTTCAGCCGCTACCTTTGTGCTCAGGACCTCAGCCCAGGAAGAAAGAGAAGATGCTCCAGAGATGGTCTCAGGCCAGGGTCTGCATGTTCTCTGCACCCTCAGCCCTCAACACATTACTTCCTAGCCCATCGAAGCCTGCTTTCAGGAATTCCAAAGGACAGGAATACGCCCTGAAGGGCATGGTTTCCCAAAGGGTACTTGAACACCCCTGGATCACAGCCAACTCAAAACCATCAAGTTGTCAGAAAAAAGAATCAACTAGCAAACAGTCTTAATCTTTGGGGGCAGAGATCCTTAGGCCAGGGCTGCCTTGTCCTGGAGCAGGCTGCTGGCATGTCTCCCTGTGGCCTGCCCACCATCGCGACTCTACAGGACATGCTGCTGACAAGCAGGCAGTGCTCGGAGTCCCACTTCTGCAGACACCACACCCTGCAGCAGTGGGCGCAGCCGTGAGAATCGTGCTAATAACTTCACTGGTTATAGAATCAATCCAGAGGCAAGGTTTGAGGGCAGCCACCCCGCAGCCTATTTGGAGTAAGGGGTCCTCGTGGAAGATGGACTCAGAGCCTGGCTGTGGGGAAGGGGGTCATGCCTAGTCCTGCCTCGACCCTTGAAACACTGTGCAATAACCTTCCCAGTCCTGTGTGTGTGTAACTTATCGGGTGGGCCCAGTCTACCCAAAGGTACCCAAAGGGTATTCACATATGTTGAAAAAGGGAACTGGATGTTTTGCCCAAAAGGTTTAGGAAAATCCCAAATTCAAAGACGTTTTTCTCAAGGACTTCTCAGAGCCTTTAAAATTTAATGAGCCCTGGGAAATTTCAACAACGTGATACAATGCATTGTGCATTCCCAACAGGACTTAATCACCTTTCCCCAGCGGCATCCCCTAGAACCAGCAGAATTTAATTCAGTTTGTTCCATTTCTACCTCAGCAGGTTCTCCAAGTGTGGTCCAGGGACACACTTTCAAAGACCCATGGCTACTTTATTCATTCATCTGTCGATGGGCATTTAAGTTGTTTCTATGTCTTGGCTACTATGAATAGTGCTCGTATGAACAGAGGGGTGCATATATCTTTTGAATTAGAGTTTTGTCCAGGAATGGAATTGCTGGGTCATATGGTAATTCTTTTTTTTTTTTTTTTTTAGATATTTTTAATGTGGACTATTTTTAAAGTGTTTATTGAATTTGTTATAATATTCTGTTCTAACTTTTGGGTTTTTGGCTGCAAGACGTGTGGGATTTTAGTTCCCCGACCAAGGATTAAGCCCATACCCCAGGCACTGGAAGGTGGAGTCTTAATCACTGCACTAACAAGGAAGTCTCTTTTTACTTCTTTTAAGTTTTCTGAGAAACCTCTATGCGATTTTCTATAGCGGCTGCACCAACTTACATTCCCACCAAAGAACATATGCGCGTGTGCATGCTCAGTCTCTTCAGTTGTGCCCAACTCTTTGCAACCCCATGGACTGCAGCCCACCAGGCTCCTTTGTCCATGGGATTTTTCCAGGCAAGAATACTAGAGTTGGTTGCCATTTTCTTCTCCAGGGGATCTTCCCCGCTCAGGGACTGAACTCAAGTCTCATGCATCTCCTGCACTGCAGGCAATTCTTGACGCTGAGCCAATGGGGAAAACCAAAGAAAGCATGCATATAACTGAATCACTTTGCCACACAACAGAAATCAACACAACATTATAAGTCAATTATACCTCAATCAAAAAAAAACAAAAGATCCACAAGCTCAAATCTATGTTCATAATGATAGTAAAATGTTATTTGTCTTCTTCACTATTTTGACAAAGACAAGGATGATCCAAAAACAAGGGGCGGGGAGGGTGAAACTGGGGATACCTGAATACATGTCAAGGGAGTGGCCTTGCATTCTCACAAGAAAGAAAAAACACTTCTACTTTAAAAATGTCCTTTATGAAGTTGTAAGAAGTATTAACTTTATTAGATTGCAACCTTTGAGTGTATATATATATATATATATATATATATATATATATATATACACACACACATATATATATACACACATACATATAATATGTTGTGTGAATACATAAAAAATATACATAAAGCATTTCAACTGCACATTTTGAAAGGTTGTGTCTGGGAAAGCTCTTGAATTGTTACAGTTGCAAACTGAATTAGTCTTTTTTAAACTGGGACACCACTTCACTTGACTGACAAACTACAGTTACACAAATTTGAGTATCTGGCAGACATTTTCTTGATAATGAATGAAATGAGAGGATCTTGACAAGGAAAACAACTGTCAGAGTTTGATATCAATTACAAAATTTGAGCTTTCAAGCAAAAATTAGAATTTTGGAAAACTGTATAAACCATCATGTGTTTGACAGCTTAAAGACTTTTTTAATGAGCTCAATGGGGATATTAACAAATGTGATGTTTTGATATGATGCAAAGTGAAATATGTCAACATTTGGAAGATATGAATAACTCAGTGAACTAATATTTTCAAAATAATTAATGCATGATGTTACAAAAATCTTACATGAGTATAAGAACCATTCAAAGTGCAATTTAGACCAGTGGATTTTAATGTAACAGAGTATGAAATTTTCATTGCTATGGTTTCAGATTCTACATGCAGTCTCCTAGAAATTACCACTTGTCAAGATTTGTTGTAGTCAAAGGGAAATATCCATAAATATCTGAAATGACTACTGAAATGCCCCTCCCTTTTCTAACTACATACCTTTATGGGGCTGGGTGTTCTTTACCCACTTCAAACAAAGCAACATACCACACCAGATTAAATGCAGAAGCAGATGAGAATTGAGCTGCTTCTATTAAGACACACATCAAAAGAATTTGCAGACATGGAAAACAATGCCACTCTGAGTTTCACTAAGTGTTTTTTTGTTTTGTTTTGGAAAATAGGAACATTTTTCAATTTAAAAAAGTCATATTTTTTCTTGTCATGGTTTTTTATTGATTTTTAAATGAATAAATAAATAT
Organism: Bubalus kerabau; assembly: GCF_029407905.1. Taxonomy (NCBI): domain Eukaryota; kingdom Metazoa; phylum Chordata; class Mammalia; order Artiodactyla; family Bovidae; genus Bubalus; species Bubalus kerabau. The sequence continues at coordinate 69,283,873 of NC_073634.1, forward strand.
TTTACAGATTCCTCCTTTTATTTTTTATATTAAGGATCAGCAAACTTTTTCTATAAAGGTACAGATAATAAATATTTTAGACTTCATCAGTCAGTCTCTAGTCCAACTAATCAACTCTATCAGCAGAGCATTTAAGAACCATGTGCTTAGTCGCTCAGTCATGTCTGACTCTGTGCAACCCCATAGACTATATGTAGCTCGCCAGGCTCCTCTGTCCATGAGGATTCTCCAAGCAAGAATACTGGAGTGGGTTGCTATGCCCTCCTCCTCGGGAATCTTCCCAACCCAGGGATCAAACCCAGGTCTCCAGATTCTTTACCATCTGAACCACCAGGGAAGCCCTAAAGAACCATAGACAATACATAAACAAATGTACCTGACTGTGTTCCACTAATTTTTTTTTTACAAAAAAACAGTCATGTGCTAGATTTGGCCCATAGGCCAGAGTTTGCTGATCTCTGTCATACGATAAATATCAATAGATATAACCAGCTGAAACCGAAGCTCTTTGGAGCCCTCAATAATTTAGAAGTGTAAAGAGGCCCTGTGACCAAAAAGATTGAAAAATCACCATTCTACCTGAAGTATGAACACATCATCTTCTTGAAAAGGAATCTCATATAAGAAAAAGGCCAGAGGAGATATGCCGAGGGGAGAGCCCTTCATCCAGGGGTGTCAACCAGACTGCCTGGCTCCATGGGGGTCAGGTCCTGTAGGCAACAAATGATCTGGGTAAGTGAGATTCTGAACACAACAGCAATCCATATTGACATCAGTATTCCCAGTCACCCTAGGAACCCATTTCATCTAGGAAAAAGGGAAAAAAAAGACTCAGATTTTGTCCAGTGTGGCCACCACCACTGCCATGAGGTTGTCAATAACATTCCCCTCTTTTGAAAGATAAAAGTCATTCATGACTTCAAAGCACATCTGCAGGGTAACCTGCAACCAGCGCCAGAAAAACAAGAGGTTCTCCTGAGCTTTCCAGGGGCAAGGGTGGCCTGCGTGGTGCTGAGGGTAGCAGGTCTGATCCTCCCACAAACAAATCATTTCAAACCCAGACAGTGCACAGAAGATTTCAGGCTGCTTGGAGCACACTCATGAGGCCTGCCGAAGGGCTGGCTCCTCAGCCCTGGCCTCCTACTGGATATGTTATGCAAGAACTGAGTCACCCCTGCACATCCTATGACAGATGATGTTTTATTAACTTTGAAGAGTGCCAGCTCATTTCCTGGGTTCCAAGCCAACCCGACATAATAGAGTCCTTTCAACAACCCACTAGAAGAAGTTGATATAATGTCCAAAATATTTCAAGGAATGAACACTACTTAATTTGCTAATAAGCTCTGTGCCAATAAGTTCTCACAGGATAAAAGCCTATCCTGAGAGGCTGCAGGCAAACACAGGGCCACTATCCCTCTATTCCCTTCTAGGTCTTTTTTCCTTGACTGCTTTTTTTTCCCCCTCTTCTAGAAATGCTTTGGGTGACAAAAAGAATTTTCTGGTGTTTTTCACACACAGTCAGCTCTCCTTCCCACCAATCTTCTGGGTATTTTTATTTCATTCCCTGGATGATTTTATTGGATCAACACATCAAGCTGTGAGGTTGATGCTCATGAAATGAGCATCAACATGAAATGTCAACACAAACACAGATACGTCCAGAATAGCAGCGTTCCCTCTCTGCCAATAGAACCCTCTAATCAACACACACACACATACACACACACACACACACACACACACACACACACACACGTCGTCTTTCCTCAGTTCAGTTCAGTACAGTCTCTCAGTTGTGTCCGACTCTTTGTGACCCCATGAACTGTAGCACGCCAGGCCTCCCTGTCCATCACCAACTCCCGGAGTTCACACAAACTTATGTCCATCGAGCCAGTGATGCCATCCAGCCATCTCATCCTATGTTGTCCCCTTCTCCTCCTGTCCCCAATCCCTCCCAGCATCAGAGTCTTTTCCAATGAGTCAACTCTGCATGAGGCGGCCAAAGTACTGGAGTTTCAGCTTTGGCATCATTCCTTCCAAAGAACACCCAGGACTGATCTCCTTTAGGATGGACTGGTTGGATCTCCTTGCAGTCCAAGGGACTCTCAAGAGTCTTCTCCAATACCACAGTTCAAAAGCATCAATTCTTCGGTGCTCAGCTTTCTTCACAGTCCAACTCTCACATCCATACATGACCACTGGAAAAACCATAGCCTTGAGTAGACAGACCTTTGTTGGCAAAGTAATGTCTCTGCTTTTCAATATACTATCTAGGTTGGTCAAAACTTTCTTTCTAAGGAGTAAGCGTCTTTTAATTTCATGGCTGCAGTCACCATCTGCAGTGAATTTGGAGCCCCCACCAAAATAAAGTCTGTCACTGTTTACACTGTTTCCCCATCTATTTCCCATGAAGTGATGGGACCAGATGCCATGATCTTCGTTTTCTGAATGTTGAGCTTTAAGCCAACTTTTTCACTCTCCTCTTTCACTTTCATCAAGAGGCTTTTTAGTTCCTCTCCACTTTCTGCCATAAGGGTGGTGTCATTTGCATATTTGAGGTTATTGATATTTCTTCCGGCAATCTTGATTCCAGCTTGTGCTTCTTCCAGCCCAGCATTTCTCATGATGTACTCTGCATAGAAGTTAAATAAGCAAGGTGACAATATACAGCCTTGACGTACTCCTTTTCCTATTTGGAACCAGTCTGTTGTTCCGTGTCCAGTTCTAACTGTTGCTTCCTGACCTGCATATAGGTTTCTCAAGAGGCAGGTCAGGTGGTCTGGTATTCCCATCTCTTTCAGAATTTGCACAGTTTATTGTGCTCCACACAGTCAAAGACTTTGGCATAGTCAATAAAGCAGAAAGAGATGCTTTTCTGGAACTCTCTTGCTTTTTCCATGATCCAGCAGATGTTGGCAATTTGATCTCTGGTTCCTCTGCCTTTTCTAAAACCAGCTTGAACATCTGGAAGTTCACGGTTCACATATTGCTGAAGCCTGGCTTGGAGAATTTTGAGCATTACTTTACTAGCATGCGAGATGAGTGCAATTGTGCGGTAGTTTGAGCATTCTTTGGCATTGCCTTTCTTTGGGATTGGAATGAAAACTGACCTTTTCCAGTCCTGTGGCCACTGCTGAGTTTTCCAAATTTGCTGGCATATTGAGTGCAGCACTTCCACAGCATCATCTTTCAGGATTTGAAATGGCTCCACTGGAATTCCATCACCTCCACTAGCTTTGTTTGTAGTGATGCTTTCTAAGGCCCACTTGACTTCACATTCCAGGATGTCTGGCTCTAGGTCGGTGATCACACCATCATGATTATCGTGGTCATGAAGATCTTTTTTGTACAGTTCTTCTGTGTATTCCTGCCACCTCTTCTTAATATCTTCTGCTTCTGTTAGGTCCATACCATTTGTGTCCTTTATTGTGCCCATCTTTGCATGAAATGTTCCCTTGGTATCTCTAATTTTCTGGAAGAGATCTCTAGTCTTTCCCATTCTGTTGTTTTCCTCTATTTCTTTGCATTGATTGCTGAGGAAGGCTTTCTTATCTCTCCTTGCTATTCTTTGGAACTCTGCATTCAGATGCTTATATCTTTCCTTTTCTCCTTTGCTTTTCACTTCTCTTCTTTTCACAGCTATTTGTAAGGCCTCCCCAGACAGCCATTTTGCTTTTTTGCATTTCTTTTCCATGGGGATGGTCTTGATCCCTGTCTCCTGTACAATGTCACGAACCTCCATCCATAGTTCATCAGTCACAAAGAAACTTTCCTCAGTCACAAAGAAACTACCCAGTTGGGCCCTTCTCAGAATTATGCTTTATAGCACAAGGAGAGTTTCCAAGGTGGCCCTAGTGGTAAAGAACCTGCCGGCCAATGCAGGCAATGTAAGAGACATGGGTTTGATTCCTGGGTCGGGAAGATCCCCTGAAGGAGGGCATGGCAACCCACTCCAGTATTCTTGCCTGGAGAATCCCATGGACAGAGGAACCTGGTGGGCTACAGTCCATAGGGTCACAAAGAGTCAGACACAGCTGAAGCGACTGAGCACACACATGGCATTGGGAACACTGCTCAATGTTATATGGCAGCCAGGATGAGAGAGGAGTTTGGGGGAGAATGGATACATGTACATGTAAGGCTGAGTCCCTTTGCTATCCACCTGAATCTATCAAAACATTCTTAATCAGCTATGCTGCTGCTGCTGCTAAGTTGCTTCAGTCATGTCCGACTCTGTGCAACCCCATAAATGGCAGCCCACCAGGCTCCCCCATCCCTAGGATTCTCCAGGCAAGAATACTGGAGCGGGTTGCCATTTCCTTCTCCAATGCATGAAAGAGAAAAGTGACAGTGAAGTCGCTCAGTCATGTCTGACTCTTAGTAACTCCATGGACTGCAGCCTACCGGCTCCTCTGTCCATGGGAGTTTCCAGGCAAGAGTACTGGTGCGGGGTGCCATTGCCTTCTCCAATGTAAAATAAAAGTTTAAAAAAAAAAAAAAAAGCTTCATAGTGGGGAAAAAGAAATTCTGTATTAGTCTCACTGAGTGACAATATACAGAGGTCCCAGGGCGGAGCATAACAAAGAAGCACGGCAAACACAGGCAATACATGCAAAGATATGAGGATCCTCCTTCTAAGGGCAGACCAGGCCTCAGCCTGCTTAGAGTGAATAAAAGCAGCCTCAAGTCAGAGAGCATAGTTGAGATAGAGAACTGCCTTCTCAGAGTCTGCCACGTGGAACCTGAACAAGTCACAGGAGGAGGGAGCGGGGTCATGGGGGAGGGGCAAGAGAGGAGGAGGGAGCAGAGGCCTGTGCACCAACCTCAGAGTGATTTTGAACAGAACAGGTTAATATAGCTCCTTCCCAAATTGGACAACTCTGTGGAGTCAGGAGGAAGCATTCAGGAAAATTGAGGCCTGGATCACTGGTAAAGACCCAAAGGCCAGGCATGAGTGATGAATGAGACAAGAGGGCTTGTCATTAAAGTTTCAACTAGAAGCAGGGATTTTCTCAGTCACCCAGAAGTCACCCTCAGTCACCCAGAAGATGGGGACCTTCAGGCTGGCAAGGACAGAATCACAGGCCATAACCAAAACAACTCTGCTGTTTACCAGCTGGGTGAACCAAGACAGGCAACTCAGTCTTTTTGAACCTCTTTCATCATTTATAAAGTGGAATAATAATAGCACTGCATTAGCTCTGGCTGTCATAACAAAATACCATAGGCTGGGTGGCTTAATTAACATAAGCTTATTTCTCATATTTGGAGACTGGAAACCTGAGATCAGGGTGCAAGCAGCATCAGGTTCTGGCGAGGTTGCTTTTCCTGGCTTTCAAATGTCCCCTACCCACTGTGTCCTCACAGGTTGGAGATGGTGTGGGGCTCCGGTCAATTCCTCTTCTTTGTCGTTGTTGTTTAGTCACCCAGTTGCGTTCAACTCTTTGCAACCCCAAGGACTGCAGCATGCCAGGCCTCCCTGTCTTTCACTATCTCCTGAAATTTGCTTAAACTCATGTCCATTGAGTCAGTGATGCCATCCAATCACCTCATCCTCTGTCGTCCCCTTCTCCTCTTTCCCTCAATCTTTCCCAGCATCAGGGTCTTTTCTGATAAGTTGGCTCTTCCTATCAAGTGGCCAAAGTATTAGAGCTTCAGCTTCACCATCAGTCCTTCCAATGAATATTCAGGGTTGATTTCCTTTAGGATTGACTACTTTGATCTCTTTGCTGTCCCAGGGACTCTCAAGAGTCTTCTCCAGAACCACAGTTTAAAGGCATCAGTTCTTCAGCTCTAAGCCTTCTTTATGGTCCAACTCTCACATCCATTTGTAACTACTGGAAAAACCATAGCTTTGACAAGCTAGACCTTTGTCAGCAAAATGATGTCTCTGCTTTTTAATATGCTTTGTCTAGGTTTGTCACGGTTTTTCTTCCAAGGAGCAAACATCTTTTAATTTTGCGGCTGCAGTCATCAACCACAGCACAGGGGTGATCCATCCTCAAGATACCCTCATCTGAACCTAATCACCTCCCCAAGGCCCCACCTCCCAATACCATCATATTAGGGGGTAGGGAAGCAGAGATCAAATTGCCAACATCCGTTGGATCATCGAAAAAGCAAGAGAGTTTCAGAAAAACATCTACTTCTGCTTTACTGACTATGCCAAAGCCTTTTACTGTGTGGATCACAACAAACTGTGTGAAAAATTCTTAAAGAGATGGGAATACCAGACCACCTGATCTGCCTCCTGAGAAATCTTTATGCAGGTCAAGAAGCAACAGTTAGAACTGGACATGGAACGACACACTGGTTCTAAATTGGGAAAGGAATATGTCAAGTCTGTATATTGTCACTCTGCTTATTTAACTTCTATGCAGAGTACATCATGAGAAATGCTAGGCTGGATGAAGCACAAGCTGGAATCAAGATTGCCAGGAGAAATAACAATAACCTTAGATACGCAGATGACACCAGCCTTATGGCAGAAAGTGAAGAGGAACTAAAAAGCCTCTTGATGAAAGTGAAAGAGGAGAGTGAAAAAGTTGGCTTAAAGCTCAACATTCAGAAAACGAAGATCATGGCATCTGGTCCCATCACTTCATGGAAATAGATGTGGAAACAGTGTCAAACTTTATTTTTGGGGGCTCCAAAATCACTGCAGATGGTGACTTCAGCCATGAAATTAAAAGATGCTTACTCCTTGGGAGGAAAGTTATGACCAACCTAGATAGTATATTGAAAAGCAGAGACAGTACTTTGCCAACAAAGGTCCATCTAGTCAAAGCTATGGTTTTTCCAGTGGTCATGTATGGATGTGAGAGTTGGACTGTGAAGAAAGCTGAGCACCGAAGAATTGATGGTTTTGAACTGTGGTGTTGGAGAAGACTCTTGAAGAGTCCTTGGACTGCAAGGAGATCCAACTAGTCCATTCCAAAGGAAATCAGTCCTGGGTATTCATTGGAAGGACTGATGCTGAAGCTCAAACTCCAATACTTTGGCCAACCTCATGCAAAGAGTTGATTCATTGGAAAAGACCCTGATGCTGGGAGGGATTGGGGGCAGGAGGAGAAGGGGACGACAGAGGATGAGATGGCTGGATGGCATCACCGACTCGATGGACTTAAGTTTGAGTGAACTCTGGAAGTTGGTGATGGACAGGGAGGCCTGGCATGCTGTGATTCATGGGGTCGCAAAGAGTCAGACACGACTGAGCGACTGAACTGAACTGAACTGAAAGATACAGCTCAGATAAGTCTGGACTATGTCCTGAGGGTGTATGAAAGGGATTAGTCAAGCCTTTGGGAACTAGAACTGAGGGAGGGTTCAGAATTCTCAACCATCAACTCTTTCCCCAGCAATTTCCCTGGCATTAAAGAGTCATATCTTATCTCCGACACCTAGCATGAAAACAAACTATGTCAAATACTTGTCTGATTCCCACCCTAGGATGTAACTTATTTGATTCTTGTTTGTGGAAAGAATTCTTGGCTTCCTGTCTTCATCAGGGATAAAGTTTCCCCTTTAGCAAACAGGAACAGCAGCAGGTGGAAACATCCAGTGCTGTTTATCCACCTGCATCCTTGAAGCAACCCCCAGGGAATTCCTGCTGCACAGTGCAGTTCAGTTCAGTCGCTCAGCCGTGCCCAACTCTTTGCGACCTCATCGACCGCATCACACCAGACCTCCCTGTCCATTACCAACTTTCAGAGTTTACTCAGACTCATGTCCATCGAGTCGGTGATGCCACCCAGCCATCTCATCCTCTGTCGTCCCCTTCTCCTCCTGCCTTCAATCTTTCCCAGCTTCAGAGTCTTTTCAAATGAGTCACTTCTTTGCATCACGTGGCCAAAGTACTGGAGTTTCAGCTTCAACATCAGTTCTTCCAATGAACATTCAGGACTGATTTCCTTTAGGATGGACTGGTTGGATATCCTTGCAGTCCAAGGGACTCTCAAGAGTCTTCTCCAACACCACAGTTCAAAAGCATCAATTCTTCGGCGCTCAGCCTTCTTCACAGTCCAACTCTCACATCCATACATGACCACTGGAAAAACCATAGCTTTGACTAGATGGACCTTTGTTGGCAAAGTACTGTCTCTGCTTTTTAATATGCTGTCTAGGTTGGTCACAACTTTTCTTCCAAGGAGTAAGTGTCTTTTAATTTCATGGCTGAAGTCACCATCTGCAGTGATTTTGGAGCCCCCACCAAAATTAAGTCTGTCACTGTTTACACTGTTTCCCCATCTATTTGCCATGAAATGACGGAAACAGAAGCCATGATCTTAGTTTTCTGAATGTTGAGTTTCAAGCCAACTTTTTTCACTCTCCTCTTTCACTTTCATCAAGAGGCTCATTAGTTTTTCTTCACTTTCTGCCATAAGGCTGGTGTCATCTGCATATCTGAGGTTATTGATATTTCTCCCGGAAATCTTGATTCCAGCTTGTGCTTCACCCAGCCCAGCATTTCTCATGATGTACTCTGCATAGAAGTTAAATAAGCAGGGTGACAGTATACAGCTTTGACATACTCCTTTCCTGATTTGGAAGCAGTCTGTTGTTCCATGTCCCTTTCTAACTGTTTCTTCTTGACCTGCATAAAGATTTCTCAGGAGGCACATCAGGTAGTCTGGTATTCCCATCTCCTTAAGGACTTTTCACACAGTTTGTTGTGATCCACACAGTCAAAGGCTTTGGCATAGTCAATAAAGCAGAAATATATGTTTTTCTGGAACTCTCTTGCTTTTTCAATGATCCAACAGATGTTGGCAATTTGATCTCTGGTTCCTCTGCCTTTTCTGAATCCAGCGTGGGCATCTGGAAGTTCATGGTTCACATACTATTGAAGCTTGGCTTGGAGAATTTTGACCATTACTTTGTTAGCATGTGAGATGAGTGCAATTGTGCGGTAGTTTGAGCATTCTTTGGCATTGCCTTTTTTAGGGATTGGAATGAAAACTGACCTTTCCAGTCCCATGGCCACTGCTGAGTTTTCCAAATTTGCTGGCATATTGAGTGCAGCACTTTCACAGCATCATCTTCTAGGACTTGAAATAGCTCAACTGGAATTCCATCACCTCCACTAGCTTTGTTCATCGTGATGCTTCCTAAGGCCCACTTGACTTCACATTCCAGGATGTCTGGCTCTAGGTGAGTGATCACACCATCGTGATTATCTGGGTCATGAAGATCTTTATCATATAGTTCTTCTGTGTATTCTTGCCACCTCTTCTTAATATCTTCTGCTTCTGTTAGGTCTATACCATTCTGCATACCATTGCTGCACAGTGCATCCCCAGATTTTGCCACTCCCAGGGATCATCCTAGGGGGTAGGTTTATGCAGCCCCTCACCATCAATTTCATTTCTCTAAGTACACTAGGTCAGGGCAGTTGTCTCCTAGACACCCTCCAAGCATTTACTCTCCGCTTGCTCTTTATGGAAAATAAGGCCACGTCACCACCATGCCTGACACTGATTTGTTCCCTTCCCTTCTCAGGGAGGCTTGACCCATAGCCTTCAATTCAAAGGCATAACTACAGCATGAGACCCTTTTCTCAGCTCATAGCTTTGATTGTTCAATCCAGAACCCAGGTCTTCATGGACACCCTCTTATTAAAGAATTCCATCCACTGTGCTCTCTATAAAAGTCAATAGCAACTTCTCAAGTTATTTCAGGACACCAGCCAGCTGCCACTTTCTCTCAGATTAAGTAACATTACCCAAGAACCCTTAGTGCCATACAAGAACTCTTCTAATATATACCTTTTATATCTATTTTATTGGGAGGAGTAGCTCCAATGCAAGAGGATAACCTGAAAGATTTTTTCAGATCATCTTCAATCTGTCTTTTCCTTCCTGTTGGGTAATCAGAAAGCTTTCAAGTACCCTACACCAGCAATCCCCAACCTTTTTGGCACCAGAAACCAGTTTCATGGGAAGACAATTTTTCCACACACCAAGGGCAGGAGAGGGATGGTTTGGGGATGATGCAAGCACATTACACTTACTGTGTACTTTATTTCTAACCTAATGCTAATCTGACAGGATGTACCAGCCTGTGGCCCACAGGTTGGGGACCCCTGCCCTAAGCAAGCTCATCCCATTAGACCCATGTACACTTGATTTCGGAGAAGGCAATGGCACCCCACTCCAGTACTCTTGCCTGGAAAATCCCATGGACGGAGGAGCCTGGTAGGCTGCAGTCCATGCTAAGGGTCAGACACGACTGAGGGACTTCACTTTCACTTTTCACTTTCATGCATTGGAGAAGGAAACAGCAACCTACTCCAGTGTTCTTGCCTGGAGAATCCCAGGGACGGGGGAGCCTGGTGGTGGGCTGCCGTCTATGGGGTCGCACAGAGTCGGACATGACTGAAATGACTTAGCAGCAGCAGCAACACTTGATTTAAGTCAGTGGTCCTCAGCTGGGGGTAACTCTGGCCCCTGGGACTTTTGGCCATGTCTGAAGATATTTTGGGTTGTCATAACTAGGGTGAGGAATGCTCCTGAAAACTAGTGGATGGAAACCAGGGATGCTGCCAACCATCCTACAGTGCACAAGACAGGCCCCACAACAAAGTTGCCAACCTCAAAATGTCAGTGGTCCCAAGCTGGAGAAACCCTGATAAATTACTGCCTATAGGAAACATTGGAAGGACTGATGCTGAAGCTGAAGCTCCAATACTTTGGCCACCTGATGCCAAGAATTGACTGATTGGAAAAGACCCTAATGCTGGGAAAGATTGAGGGCAGGAGTAGAAGGGGACAACAGAGGATGAGATGGTTGGGTGACATCACCAACTCAATGAACATGAGTTTGAGCAAGCTCTGGGAGATGGTGAAGGACAGGGAAGCCTGGTGTGCTGCAGTCCATGGGGTCAAAAAGAGTGTAACACGACTGAGCGACTGAACAGCAACAAGGGGGAACAGGCAACCCGATTCAGTACCTAAATAATAAACAGGATCTCTGTTAAATTTCCAGACTAAGAGCATTCAAGGAAGTTTCTAGAATTTAAAGCCATGGTGTCATCCTTGAGTGCTGAGTACCTTAGATTGGTCCTCTCAGGAGGTACAAGTACAAGTGGTTCATTTGGGAGGTGATCCCTGGAAACCTCAGTAGGGGAATGCAGATCTGAAACCAGGAAGGGAAGAAAGCCAATAGAAGGTGTGTTTTCCAGCAAGTTGCTGAGGGCAATTGCAGCTTAATCCCACCAGGGAATGCCAGAAAAGACTGAAGAATATTCATTATCTTCAGTTACCCCAACCAAGAGACAAGGAGGCCGAGGTATTTACTCACACATCCTGTCAGTCATTGGTTAAGGGATCCCAAGGGCTATTAATTCCCCAACACTTCCTACCATCCCAAACACAGGAGGAACAGGCCCTCAAGCAAAGTCTGCAGATAAAGAATCTCTGGTGCTGCTAGTGATGCATGAAACCAACAAGTGTATGAAACTGACGAGTGTGACTGGTTGAGGATGGGGCCACCAAGAGCATCTAGTACAGTGAGATTGCTGAATGCATTAATTTTTACATTGTACTTCTTTCATGCTTCCCTAGTGGCTCAGACAGTAAAGAGTCTGTCTGCAATGTGGGAGACCCAGGTTCGATTCCTGGGTCAGGAAGATCCCCTGGAGAAGGAAATGGCAATCCACTCCAGCACTCTTGCCTGGGAAATCCCATGGACGGAGGAGCCTGATAGGCTACAGTCCATGGGGTCGCAAAGAGTCAGACACAACTGAGCAACTTCAATTTCTTTCTTTCTTTCTTTCGTGTTGAATATTTCAGTAAACATTTATTATATTAGTAGCAGGCATACTAATACACATATAGCTAAAAATACCAGAAAGAAGGGTTTTCCAGGTGGCACTAGTGGTAAAGAACCCACCTGTCAATGCAAGAGACATAAGAACCGTGGGTTTGATTACTGGGTCCATTAGATCCCCTGGAGGAGGGCATGGCAACCCACTCTAGTATTCTTGCCTGGAGAATCCCCATGGACAGAGGAGCCTGTCAGGCTATAGTCCTTAGGGTCGGAAAGACTGGGACATGACTGAAGTGACTTAGCACACATGCACACACCAGAGGAAAAATGCAAAAATCAAACTTAAAAGATGAGATTAGATGTAGCTCTTGCAAGCAGCTAAACTGTCTGATTCAAAATGAGAACAAGAAATGCAGAACCATATTTACCCAATGTGAATGAGGTGACCCACTGTGTGGTGTGGTATCACAGTCACTATAGATCTGTCATCTCATGTGCCACTAAGCTCTGAATCAGAGGGTCTTCTCCGTCATATTCCTAGTGCAGCAAGCTCCTGGAGGGGACAGAAGACAAGCCAAAACAGATACTGGTTTCCTAAACTTCATGCCTGGCTTTGGATCACCTGTCTTCAAAATTGGAAAATTCAAAGATTTATAAAAAGTATTACCCTAAGTTTAAACTAAAAACTTACATACATATACTAGCAACCCAGCAGAGATAAGAATGTTATGAGGAAATTCATTTCAATCGACATTGGAACATTAAAACCACCCAGTTTAGTGAGGCCTCAGTTTCCAAAGTTTGGTGTTTGTGGATTCATACACAACAGAACTAGGAAGTCTAAGCCTTGTCAACCATCAGATACTTTATTTGTTAGCGCTTTTTTTTCATGTTGTTGTTTAATGTCCAATAGCTCAGATGATAAAGTATCTGCCTGCAATGCAGGAGACCCAGATTTGATCCCTGAGTCAGGAAGATCCCCTGGAGAAGGGAACGTTTACCCACTCCTGTATTCCCGCCTGGAGAATTCTATGGACAGAGGAGCCTGTCAGGATATAGTAGTCCATGAGGTTGCAAAGAGTCAAACATGACTGAGTGACTAACACTTTCACACTTTCTCTTCTTCACAGTCTGAAACTCCACTCACATTAATATACATAAAAGAAACAACTTGTTTCAATTACATTAACTAACTAATACAAGGTGAATTAATTTAAATTATAATACTCCTCAGAAAAATGAAATACTAGCCTAGGATTAATTTTAATATCTTTCCTACCGAAAGAAATGCTCAATTATTCTAAACTTAAGAATAATTTAGAGTAAATTTAAAGAAATTTTTCAGATTTCAAGAGTACCTCAGGAAATAATAATTACTATATTTGATTTTTGTTTGTTTGTTTTGCTACTTAGCTCCAGTTTAAAATATTAATCATGAACCTTTGGGAAGGAGAAAGGGCAGAGATTTTTGTGATGTCAGGTAAGGATAATAGCATTAAAACCCAAAACAATGCTTTAAAGACATATACACATTTGTCTTTTAAATTAATAAACATATTTCAGACAGTTTCATTCAGCATAGCATAAATCATTTTAACTAGAAACACACATCCTTTTGAACTACTCAAAAATTAATATTAATTAAATAAGAGGATTCTTCAGAAATAAAACATGAACAGATTATTTCTACAGTATCATTTTGAGAACTTAATATATTGAATATGTCATTGTAGAGGAAAAGCCCAACCAACAAAAATATACCTCGTAGCACAGCTCTTTGGGAGGGCATTCTACCTGCTTATACTTATTCTTGACACCAGGTATGTAGCGAAGAATCTAAGGATAAACAGTACTTGGAAGAATTCCTTTGAGCTAAAGCTTAAGGCAAAATAACTTGCTAAGAGTGGCTACTCTACATTCTAGAACAGGAATGATCAACATTTTGCTAGGGCTGACCTAGTGGAAAATGTATACAGCAAGCTTGGAGTTCTAACATCCTGTTCCTCCTTCCAACCCGTGGTCAAAACCACACATCTTCAGCCTGACCCTTTCTAGACTTTTCATCTTCCTATGTATGTCTCATAATCATAAAACTTTTGTTCCATGTCATCATGTACTGAATTTCAGCTTATTTCTTTAAGGTATCTTACAAATAAATGGATGATCATTTCAAAATTTTTTCAGGCTTTTCACTTAAGCTGGTACAGTGATTCACCAGTCTGCTCCATTAAAAACAAAAATAAAGGCAATGATACATAGACAAAGAGACAAACTTGGGCTCAAAAACCAAATAAAAATCTCTCTGAATCAGAAAAGAATGGAGATGCTAAGTAGTGAATAGGGCTGAAGCTACAGACTCACTGGGGTTGTGTCAAAAGTATGTTTCTGCTGCTGCTGCTGCTAAGTCACTTTAGTCGTGTCTGACTCTGTGCGACCCATAGACGGCAGCCCACCAGGCTCCCCCGTCCCTGGGATTCTCCAGGCAAGAACAGTGGAGTGGGTTGCCATTTCCTTCTCCATGCATGAAAGTGAAAAGTGAAAGTGAAGCCGCTCAGTCGTGTCCGACCCTCAGTGACCCCATGGACTGCAGCCCACCAGGCTCCTCCATCCATGGGATTTTCCAGGTAAGAGTACTGGAGTGGGGTGCCATTGCCTTCTCCAAAAGTATGTTGCAGATAGCTTGAAAAGGTTCCCACTGACCTGAGATGGAAAAATGAAATACCAAAAAGAATGATATCTACAAAAAAAATTGAAACACTATAAAAGTGAGAAACCCAGAGTTGATATTGACATTTTTTAAAAAATTAGTCACCTTTTAAGAATGCCAGAGAATCAACTCATTATTCTGAACGCTGGCAAATGAAATTAATCAAGTATTTCTTCTGCCTTCCCTATATGAACTATACCTCAGAGTAACAATAGATGATGAGGGAAAACACTTCTTGTAGAATTCCACTTAATAAATAAGAAATGATAGAACTGAAATAGCACCACTTTGCAACCCCCATGAAATAATGGATGTGGGCAGATGCCACCAATGACTGTTAAAACCAGTAAGTGAAAAGCTGATCAATCTTAATGTTATAAAAAACAAAACAGATGTTAGTGTCTTCTCTTAGATGTTCTGGGAGGTATACACTATGCCTCTGAAGTATTCTTGGAAAAAGAAAAAAGTCAAATCTCGTCAAGCTTCATCTAGATCTATTACCATTTTATGGGCAAGGGAGGACATGAAGGCATATATAAACTATGTCATGAAGGAAAAGAGAAACTACATTAGTTTTCTTAATAAATAATTATAAGAAAATAAGAGGGTAAAATTGAAAACTTTTTATATATTTGATGATTTGTTTAAAGTAGTGTCAATTTTTTTAGACGTGATAACTGTGCTTTAAAAAGATTCCCACTGAAGTATTTACTGATGAAATGATACAATGTCTAATTTTACTTCAGAATAATCCACTGCAGGAAAGGAGGGGAATTTGAGGATATACGACTGACCTTTTGTTGAGAACTGTGAAAGCTACCTCACTAGTCATTAATAATACTTCAGAAAGAGAGAAGGGAGAAGGTGCTAGAGCACTCGTGGGATTTCATTGAATCTGTAGACCTTTAATAGCCAACATGTGGCTCAAAGACCAGCATCACCTACCAGCTTGTTAGAAATGGGGACTCTCAGGCACACACCAGATCCCCTGAATCAGAAACCACACTGAACAAGATCCCCTTGGTAATTTGTGTACATGGTAAACTTTTTGAGAAGTACTTTTGTAGGAAGAGAATGATTATCTTCCAATCCATTAACAGCTACCTTATTCAATTTATTTAGGTCCATAAATAATGGCTCTCAGTAATTTTTTATAGTTTTCTGTAGAGAGGTTTATTATTCAGTGTAGGCTGCCATAACAAAATACCACAAGCTGGGTGACTTAACAACAGAAATTTATTTTCTTACAGTTCTGGAGGCTGAAAATCCAAGATCAAGGTGTCAACTGATTCAGTTCCTAGTGAGTGTCACTTCCTTGGTTGTGGATGGCCTATTTGTCCTCACATGGCCTTTCTTCTGAGAATGAGCAGACACAGCAAGAGAGTTTTCATGTCTCTTCCTATAAGGGCACTAATCCTATCAGATCAGGGCCCCACCCTTGACTTTATTTAACCTCAGTTACTTCCTCAGAGTCTCCATCTCCAAATACAGCCACACTAGGGGTCAAGGTTTACACATAAAAATTTTGGAGGTACACATTCAGTATATTAACAGAGGTGTTGGGTCATGTTTTTGGCTTTTATTCCTGGATAATTAGTATTCTCAACTGATTTATAAATTATTCTTTTAAATTTTCTATGTATATAATCTTATCTTCAAATAAAGGCACTTTTCTTATTTTTCAGTCCTTATACCTTTCACTTTTTTCTTACCTTGTTCTGAAACTCAAAGGGAATTCTGGTGTCAGCCTTAGGCTTTTGCAGTTACCCTTTGTCAGACAGAGAAAGTTTCTATCTACTTTTAGTTTACCCAGAGATTTTATCATGCATGGGTGCTGAATTTCATCAAATGCTTATTCTGCATCTATTGAGATGATCTATGATAATATCCCCTTTTCCATTCCTAGCATTGGTGGTCTGTATCTAATTTCTTCTTAGTCTGTAATGCTAAAGACTTTATTAATTTTTATTTATTTTCCTTATTATACATTTATTTCTTATTTCATCAATTTCTACTCTTTATTATTTCTTCTTTTTCTCCTTCTCTAAATAAAAATTGATATTTTATTCTAACATCTTGAGGCACAAGCTTAGATTATTGGCTTGGGGGATGAGTCAAAGTAACTCTGTCCACCATTACTAAAAGCAGAAGACACTTACACCTAATTTCATCCTTCCTTTTTAATCTTAAATAAGAGGAGCTAGGAAAACAAGAAGCTTTCTAATTCTTCCTATTTTCAAGCATTTCATCTATTTATAATTATTTAATCTGAAGTAATCAAATATTCCAACATCCGCTGGATCATCAAAAAAGCAAGAGAGTTCCAGAAAAGCATCTCTGCTTTATTGACTATGCCAAAGCCTTTGACTGTGTGGATCACAATAAACTGTGGAAACCTCTTCAAGAGATGGGAATACCAGACCACCTCACCTGCCTCTTGAGAAACCTATATGCACGTCAGGAAGCAACAGTTAGAACTGGACATGGAACAACAGACTGGTTCCAAATAGGAAAAGGAGTTCGTCAAGGCTGTATATTGTCACCCTGCTTATTTAACTTCTATGCAGAGTACGTCATGAGAAACACTGGACTGGAAGAAGCACAGGCTGGAATCAAGATTGCCGGGAGAAACATCAATAACCTCAGATATGCAGATGACACCACCCTTATGGCAGAAAGTGAAGAGGAACTCAAAAGCCTCTTGATGAAAGTGAAAGAGGAGAGTGAAAAAGTTGGCTTAAAGCTCAACATTCAGAAAACGAAGATCATGGCATCTGGTCCCATCACTTCATGGAAAATAGATGGGGAAACAGTTGGAAACAGTGTCAGACTTTATGTTTGGGGGATCCAAAATCACTGCAGATGGCGACTGCAGCCATGAAATTAAAAGATACTTACTCCTTGGAAGAAAAGTTATAACCAACCTAGATAGCATATTAAAAAGCAGAGACATTACTTTGCCAACAAAAGTCCATCTAGTTAAGGCTATGGTTTTTTCCAGTAGTCATGTATGGATGTGAGAGTTGGACTGTGAAGAAAGCTGAGCGCTGAAGAATTGATGCTTTTGAACTGTGGTGTTGGAGAAGACTCTTGAGAGTCCCTTGGACTGCAAGGAGATCCAACCAGTCCATTCTCAAGATTAGTCCTACGTGTTCTTTGGAAAGAATGATGCTAAAGCTGAAACTCCAGTACTTTGGCCACCTCATGCAAAGAGTTGACTCATTGGAAAAGACTCTGATGCTGGGAGAGATTGGGGGCAGGAGGAGAAGGGGACAACAGAGGATGAGATGGCTGGATGGCATCACCGACTCGATGGACATGAGTTTGAGTGAACTCCGGGAGCTGGTGATGGACAGGGAGGCCTGGTGTGCTGCAATTCATGGGGTCACAAAGAGCTGGACACGACTGAGGGACTGAACTTAACTGAATCAAATATTCGGGCTTCCCTGATAGCTCAAGTAGTAAAGAATCTGCCTGCCAATGTAGAAGACACAAGAGACGCAAGTTTGATCCCTGGGTCAGGAAGACCTCCTGGAGAAGGAAATGACAACCCACTCCAGTATTCTTGCCTGGAAAATCCCATGGAGCCCAGAGGAGCCTGGTGGGCTATAGTCCATAGAAGTCACAAAGAGTAGGGCATGAATGGCTGAGCATGCACACACACACACACACACACACAACCAAATATTCATTTGACCAAATTAATGTATTTTAAGAAGTATTAATTTAAACAAATGGCTATATCAGAATACTTTTTCTTTCAATTTTATTGAGATATATTTGACATATAGCCCTGTACAAGTTTAAGATATAGGTTATATCAGAATACTAATTTGACCTCCAATTTCTTCAACATCTTAACAAAACTGTGCTTCAGGGACACAAAGTTTATCATAGTTGAAGTAACCATAGGAATAACTATTAACAGGAGTATGCCCCACAAGAAAAGCTTCCTGAGAGTTGTTCATTGAGACTACGGTTTTGATAAAATCGGTTAAAGATATTTCAAAGCTTGCTTCAACTTTCACGAATTTTTCAAAATGAAAAAATATGTTAACCCAAGCACTATCAAATTAATGACTGTCATTCTTGTCTCAAGTTTTCCAACTTTATTCTAATTATAACCATTTAAGAAAATTTAATTTAAATCAAAAGTATAAATTATGACCCCAAACCACTGATTTTTAGAACCTCTTCAGATCAGCATTTGAGTCTGAGAAATTGCCTTTCAATCTTTCATTCACCATTTAACAAATATTTGTTGAGCACTAACTATGTATCAAACACATAAGTATATTGCTGGGTTCCTTTTAAAAATATGTCAGACTCTTGCTCATGTCCTTTGCTGATTTATGTGTCATATGAAACATTAGTGTCTGTAACATAATCAGTGAAAAGACTGTCTCCCAGTCCTCAGTGTAATGTGTCTTTCTAAGACAGCCTTGAAATTTAATCCGACGTCTGCATTATCTTACTCATAAAAAGGGACAAATGCAATTGATAGTAAATGACATCAACATTCTTTTCTACTCACCCAGCAAAAATTATCACCTGTGGTTGGAATTTCTCTAAAGCATGTCTCCAGCTAATTGGGACTTCATATCTCTATAAGCTGGGTTAATTTGAGAAGTCGATAAGGATCATAGAAGTAGCAGATAAAGTCTCTGGCTTGCCAGAATCACAAATGCAACCCTCTTTAATAAGTGAGGAAATTAAAGTTGAGTGAGAATAAAAGAAACATTTAATGTCCTAGCCAGGACCAACCCAGGTCCAGAATCTCTGTCTATCCTCCAGGTGGATCTTCTTCATACCACAAGATGAAATCAAGAGCTGTGTTCCCACACTGGATATCTCCTGCATGTTTTTATTTATGAGCATATACAAATTATTTTACATCATTATTTGAATGTTTCAAGTAGTAACATTTATTTTCTTCTTCCTTTTTAAATGGCTCATGTTCGAGTTGCGGAAAATCTTTCATTCTGTGTCAATATCTAAATTTCAGCAGTATCTGAGATGGCTTAGATGAATTTCATGTTCATTTTCCAGTCGGTTTTCATAGACTGAGTAGATAGGCTGCAAGGAATGAGCCCTTCCCTCACAGTAGTGCAGCTGAGTTAGAATTGTCCCAGGAAGGCCCATGGTTAGCTAACAAGATTTGCTGTCTGACTTTGAGCACATCTTTGTTATATGTTGTTTGTTTGTCTTGAAGTTACAGGTTCTTTTTGGAAAAGTAAGACCACAAAAGCAAGAACAAGTAATGGATGTTGAAGGCTGTTTGTTTATTTATGGCTGCGGGGAGACTTCATTGCTGCACGCAGGGCTTTCTCTCGTTGCGGCCAGTGGGGGCTACTCTTCCTCACAGTGCGTGGGCTTCTCGTTGCGGTAGCTTGCTAGTTGTGGAACACGGGCTCTAGGGGTACAGGCTTCAGTAGTTGTGACGCACAGACTTAGCTGCTCCGCAGCATGGGGGACAGTCCCAGACCAGGGATCAAACCCGTGTCCCCTGCATTGGCGGGCAGATTCTTAGCCTCTGAACTACCAGGGGAGCCCTTGTTCTCTTTTTTAAGCCTTTTACAAAATTGTTATTCTCCGCTGCAGTCTCTAGATCAATGCTTCTCAACTTTGGATAGTCATTACATTTCCGTGGACCTTCAGACAATATCAATGCCTGGGCCCCCGTGCCTAGGAAGTCTGATTTGTTCTTCCTGGGCCTGAGGATTGTTTTTAAGCTCTGAGTGATGTGGAGCCAAACTCAGAAACGCTGGTCTAGACGCTGCTCTGAAGTCAAGAGAACAATTCCCACTTATGACAAAGGCAAGAGAATCTGTTCTTTTTGGTGTGGCCTTCTTTCTCCAAGTAAATTAGAGAAGTGCCAACACTTTCTCCTATAATAGAGTATCTTTTCCTTTGTTAGAAACTGTTCACTGCTTGACTCCTTCAAGGATTAACCTATGATTTTAAACAATTTAGGAAAACCTTAGCTATACAGAGTGCCAAAGACTCCAAGGCCACATTTTCAGGCAAAGACTCATACGTATGGAGGTCTGAGAACACTAACATCCCAAGAGGAACTCTTCAACTGTTACCTTAGAAACTTTATTTGGGACAAAGAAAATAAAAGACAAACAAACTTTCCATTAAATCTGTCCAGTGTTAATGTAAGTCATATTCATTTTAATACCATCAACATAGCATTTTAAATAGCCTTTTACTCCAAAACCCCTACTCCTTTTTATTTGAATTTTTATACTTGATGGGGAAAAGTGGGCATGGTTGTGCCCACCTTATAGATGGAGAAATGTAGGCAAAATTTTGGTGACTTATCTCAAAGCTAGCAGTCATGGACAAAATTAAGAAAATCAAAGCTGTTGTAATGTTTTTATGAAGTTCTATAATTTATACCCCCAAATACTCTATTGAGATATTCACCCCAAGATACATTTTAAGAACCAGTGGTTTAAGGCCAGGTAAGCTGTCAGTAATGCCTAACGCGGCTCCCAACATCAATTCCATGAAATTTAAAATAGCCATAAAAGTCGAGTCAAATAAATGCTCAAATTTGAAAATTAGGTGCCTATGATTTTAACGACAGCTACAGATTATATTTAGTTTGATCTTTAGTTTTACCTTTGTTTACAAACTTTGTTTCATTATATTTATTTGTTGCTGTTCAGTCACTAGGTCATGTCTGACTTTGCAGTTCCATGGACTGTAGCCTGCCAGGCTCCTCTGTCCATGGAATTCTCCAGGTAAGAATACTGGAATGGGTTGCCATTTCCTACTCCAGGGGCTCTTCCCAACCCAGGAACTGAACTTGCGTCTCTTGTGTCTCCTGCACTGGGAAGAGGATTCTTTACCACTAGTCATTATATTTATAATTTCTTTTAATATCTTGATAGCCAATACAAATAAATGAAAATTACATGGCCAAAGATAGACACAGGGGAGATGTATAGGTGACTATTACTGAAGAAGTAAGTAGAACATTTTTTCCTAGACATTTTCCAAGAGAATTAACAAAACCCTCAGCCCCCAAATAGAGCAACCAAGACTCCTTCAGTGTAGTGAGTCTACATAATTTCTAAAGAAACTAAATACATCTTGCACAAACCTGCCTTGCATCAAGATAATACACATGCTTCAATGCTGCCCCTTCCCCTGGCACACACACACACAAATAGCTCCAAAAGGAAAGTAAGAATTATTTCTCTCTCCTTGGTCTCAGTTTACAGCAGACACTGACAGCCAGAGTCTAGACCTGGTTAGATTATCAGCTATAGTTTCAGGTTGGGGTTTCAGATCTCAGTATCTGTAAATACCGCTGGAACCTCTTATTTGAATACTGTGAAGGGAAGGTGGCATCGAGAATCTGGTGGCAATAAAACTCATTATGGAGGGAAAACTTTCCCATTTTTCCAAAACTTCATTTCCACTAAGAGCTAAGTAACATAATGTTCGACTTGATCCATATCATACATACATCAAAAGGCAATGATAATGTGCCAATAAGAAATAAAATCAAGAAGGGTTCAGGTTCCAAGCATAACTGGAAGGTCCCAAGTTCAACGGGAGAAGAAACACATAATCTTATCTTCCATGATCTTCTGAGAACAAGCCTCAGGATACCCTGGCTTCACTGGATACTCAGCTTTCTGGACAAAAGTAATCTTTTCATTCTGCACTTAGTATTTTAATGCAACTTATTGAAGCTCTCAGGTGGAAAAATATATTTTTGTCTAAAAATTTAAAAATTATTTTAAAGTATTATGTTGAAAAACGTTTGGGAAAAAGGGGCAGCTATATTTCTACCTAAGCAAATTTCATGCATGTTTACAAAATCATATAATAAAATAAAACAAAAAAGTGTTTGTTACCTTGTCATTGCCTCAACCTCATTTCACATTTTCAGTTGGAGCTATCTATCATTTATAAGGTATATTCAGCTCAGAACTAAAGCCTCTATACTTTTATAGATATGGAATGAAATCTTCAAAGAGACTCATTACTTTAAATATGCTTGGTAAGCAATTTTTTAAAAGAAAAAGGAAAATAAATTCTTGTCCACGAATGAGATCCCCAAACTCAATGAATTCTTCTCTAAGAATGATCTTTAAAACAGGCTATCAAGAAAATGACCCCTTTCCATTGTTCCTTGACATTTTCTGTTCACAAGTTTCTTGCTAAACAAGTTTTTATTAATATATAGTTTGGCTCTTATTCTTCACTTTTATAAATACAAAAGTAATGGCATAGGTAGTTTGAAAGATACTTTTTGTGACTGAAAGAAACTGGAAAAGAACTTTACAATCTGGTTTTTGTAATAATAAAGCATAAATTTAATCTTTTATGTTACTACAGTAACATACATTCAGTAATGAGACATGTTGGGGTCTCATCTGCTTTAGTTACGTGTCAAGTTTTAATCATTTTATTTTCTCATCACCCATGAAATCCAAAGAATACCTTTCTGTTCACTTTTGTGACCGCAAAAGCAAAACAGCTCTTCTGTGTTCTTTTGCTGCCACCCAGTGGCTCTGATCAGCAAGTGCAAGGATGACAAATCTAAAGAGACAAACACATCTTCAAGAAAATCCAAAGCAGGAAAATGCAAATTCTGAAAAGGGATAAATGTTGAAGCAGGCAGTTACATGAACAAGGGTCCCTTTATTTTGCATTAAAAAACCTCCCCCTAGATTATAAATTCAAGCAAGAGTGGGAACTCGGTGCTTCACTCTTCCTAGACCAAAGCTGACTGGGAGTGAATGCACAGTAGGAACTTATTCAACACCTGTTTAGCCTAACCAACTACATGTTTAATCTGTTTCATTAAAATGCTTATTGTAGGGATTTCCCTGGCTGTCCAGAGGTTAAGACTCAGCACTTCCACTGCAGAGGACACAGTTCCACCCCGCTGTGGGGGGACTAAGATTCTAAGAGGCCAAAAAAAAAGAAAAACAATGCTTATCATAATCAAGTGGGAAAATAAAAACACAATGAAAAAGCTATGCTTGCATTTGAATGTAAATGGAAAATAGGCTTAAAAAATATTCTGAATATAAGTCAATTATTTCAGTGGGGGGTGGAGGACTTTCTGCTTGTTTTCTGTAAAGAACATGTTTTATGGCCAAGAGGCCTGGGGAATCAATAAATTCAACCAATTAATTTAAGGAAAGAATTGTTTCTGAAGACTATGCCAAGGGTATCAATAGCATGTTTCTTGAATCATTTTAAGATGGTCTCTACCCTTAACTATGGAGAAGGCAATGGCACCCCACTCCAGTACTCTTGCCTGGAAAATCCCATAGATGGAGGAGCCTGGTAGGCTGCAGTCCATTGGGTTCCTAAGAGTCGGACACAACTGAGCGACTTCACTTTCACTTTTCATTTTCATGCATTGGAGAAGGAAATGGCAACCCACTCCAGTGTTCCTGCCTGGAGAATCACAGGGACGGGGGAGCCTGGTGGGCTGCCGTCTATGGGGTCGCACAGAGTCAGACACAACTGAAGCGACTCAGCAGCAGCAGCTGCTGCTCCACTATTGCCTGGGAAATCCAACGGATAGAGGAGCCTGGCGGGCTACAGTTCATAGGGTCACAAAAGTCTGACACAACTTGTTCAGAAATTCAGGATGATTTTCCTGTCACCAACACAAGCGATAAAGCACAGGATCAGAGGCGTTGCACAGCTCCAAAGTTGGTGCACAAATTAAACATCCACACAACATAAACCAAAACTGAAGCCCGCTTTCCAATGTTTGAAACTTCAGTGCAGGGTTAGCCAACCACCGAACAGCATCCATGTCTGACCCAGCTTCTCCTCCTGCGAAGCCCCTCCGTCTGTGTAGTTCCGGGGCCAATAGGTACTTCTATAAAGCTTAGGGCAGAGAGAGTGAGAGGTGTAGTCTCCAGAGTGAACTCAGATCCCAGCCTAATTGTGTGCTTTTAGACATAAATACCCACTTCAAGTTAGCTTGTATAGATCACAGATGAGATAACAGGTCTGACCCACTGGTGGCCAAGACCTGAGGTTAGCTGCCATAAATGCCCAGACCATCAGACAAGGACCAGGCATGACCTTAATATACACACTCATAGAACAATCAATATTCAGAGAGGAAGGGATGATTGTAGAATCTTTCATTTGTAAATCATTTTTTAAGTGGAATACTCTGCTTTAACTATGGACAGGAGTATAAAAAGAGTAAACATAGACCCAGATTCCAGCAGTGAAAATGTCGATCCAGTGGGAATTTCAGGATATCAGTTATTCTACTTTGTCTTGATAAAAGGCAAAAATATTTAAAACAATTAGAAAGCACAGCATTAAATACAAAGCCCTAATAAATTCAATTGTGCTTTCCAACCCACGTATCAACATGTACATATCTTATTTCTCTTTGACAAAAATACATGTTTGGGGAAGAGAATTCTAATGCTTTGCCTCATAGAAATTTGAATATATTGAAGATATCTTCCAATGAGTTAGGAAATTCAAGGAATTTTAAGATGCATTTGAAATGAAAGCCCAAGTCTTACTCAGAATGAAATGTTCTAGTTGCCAGCTTCTCAGGAAGCAGACCCTACGTATATCTCAATTTTATCATTTAAAAAATTCAAGATTTTTTACATTTCCTTTGATCATTTAAATACTGTTGCATCGGACCTCTACAAAAATGTACAGCAAAATCTACAAATAAAAGCTTCAAAAATAAATTACACCATCACCAGATGCTGCCAAAGATGTGAAAAAAAACAGGAACTCTTCTTATTCATTGCTGGTGAGAATACAACAGTACAGCCACTTTGGAAAAGTTTGGCAGTTTCTTAGAAAACTGAAGATACTTTTACTATCTTACTGCAGTAAGTAAGTAAGATACTTATTTACTGCAATCATACACTCTGGACAGGAATTGAAAATGTGTGTTCACACAAAAATCAGCACATGGATGGCTACACCAGCTTGATTCATGACTGCCAAAACTTGAAAGCAACCAAGATGTCCTTCAGTAGATGACTGGATAAATAAACCGGGACATTCAGGCAACGGAATATTATTTGGCACAAAAAAAAGAAGTGAGCATCAAGCCTTGAAAAGACATGGAGGAATTAAAATGCATATTACTAAAGTGAAGGAAGCCAAGCTGAAAAGGCTACATGCTTCATGATTCTAATAATCAGACATTCCAGAAAAAGCAAAACTCTTAAGACAGTAAAAAGATCAGTGGTGGCCAGAGGCTGGGGGAAGGAACAGATTAACAGGTGGAACACAGAGGATTTTCAGGGCAGTTAAAACTATTTTATAGAATACTATCATGATGGATACATGTCATCACATATTTACCCAAACCCAAAGAATGTAGAGCACTCAGAACGAACTCTGTTAACTATGAACCCTGGGTGGTAATGACGTAGGTTCATCCAGTGTAACAAGTGTAACAAATGCACCACTCTGGTGATAGATGTCCTTAGTGCAGGAGGCCGGGGGAGGAGAGGGAAAATGAGGTATATGGAAACTTCTTGAACTTAAAACTACCCTAAACATTAAAGTGCATGAATTAATCTATTAAAATTACAAATAAGAGGAGAGCACAAAGCAACAAGCAATCTCACATAATTATAACTTCAGTCCGTCAGTCAGTTCAGTCGCTCAGTCGTGTCCAACTATTTGCAACCCCATGGACTGCAGCACGCCAGGCTTCCCTGTCCATCACCAACTCCTGGAGCCTACTCAATCTCATGTCCATTGAGTCAGTGATGCCATCCAACCACCTCATCCTCTGTTGTCCCCTTCTCCTCCTACCTTCAATCATTTCGAGCATCAGGGTCTTTTCAAATGAGTCGGTTCTTCCTTCAGGTGGCCAAAGTTTTGGAGTTTCAGCTTCAGCATCAGTCCTTCCAATGAACACCCAGGACTGATCTCCTTTAGGATAGATTGGCTGGACCTCCTTGCAGTCCAAGGGACTCGCAAGAGTCTTCTCCAACACCACAGTTCAAAAGAATCTATTCTTTTTTGTCTTTTTTTTTAATTTAAATTTATTTAATTGGAGGCTACTTACAATATTGTATTGGTTTTGACATAAAAAAAGTATCTATTCTTCCGTGCTCAGCTTTCTTTATAGTCCAACTCTCACATCCATATATGACTACTGGAAAAACCATAGGTTTGACTAGATGGACCTTTGTTGGCAAAGTAATGTCTCTGCTTTTTTAATATGCTGTCTAGGTTGGTCATAACTTTTCTTCCAAGGAGCAAGCATTTCTTAATTTCATGGCTTCAGTCACCATCTGCAGTGATTTTGGAGCCCCAAAAATTAGTCTCTCACTGTTTTCATTGTTTCCCCATCTATTTCCCTTAAGATGATTATTTCAAATGTTTCTGTAAATTTCAAGGCAGCACATAAGAACTAAGCCTAACAAGTCAAAGAAGATATCTATTAAGCTGTACATAGTACTTCCCTTAAAGGATTAAAACACACATTAACACTATTCCCAAAAGCTGCTTTTAACATTTCTTTTCAATGTTATATATTTAAATTATTTTAAGTTACTTTAAATGCCTAGCTAAGTAGGTGAATGAAATTTAATCACGAATATTTCCAATATTATGTATTTCAGTATAATATACCTAAGTATATATAATGTGGGACTTCCCAGTTGGCTCAGCGGTAAAGAATCCACCCGTTGATGCACCAGATGCAGGAGACGTGGGTTTGATGCCCTGCCTGGGAAGATCCCCCGAGAAGGAAATGGCAACCTGCTCCAGAATTCTTGCCTGTAAAATCCCATGGACAAAGCAGCCTGGAGGCTACAGTCATATAGCTCAAATAACTTATACTAAAATAAAAATTTATATAGTCAATAATTAAGGAAACACTGTTATGCTGGTCTTTATTACTATCTTTACAAATCTAAAAAGTGATAGATAAAAATCTAACAATTGCAATTCCCTTAAGGTTTCCTTTAAATTGTGTTTAGAACAAATTCTAAAACAGGTCTTATACCTTGCTACACTTCTGACATGTATAACTTTTGATACTGAACAATTAATTTCAATGACAATCCAGTTAGACTGCGGTGAGAAAACAGATCTTTAAAAACTTATAAGCATGTTTCCTATAAGCTGACCTCCCTTTACAAAAATAGGTGCAATAAGCTCCCTTTTACAAGTCAGCATTAAGACAGTCAAGCAAAGATCGCACACTATCACTTATATATAGCCCTATTTTTGTGGCATATAACCCTATTTTTGTGGCATATAACCTTCATAAATAAACGCTGAAGTTTCAAAAGAGTATAGAAACAGGCTAGAAAATGAGCCCCTTTCAAATAAGAATTCTCATTTTTCTGACTGTATCTGAATGTAATTTGTCTAACATTACAATTAAAAATAAATGGGCTCACATGTAAGAAAATTAATATATTAAATGCCGGTAGATATTTTTATATATGCAATGTGGTTTTTTTTTTAAGACAATGAAATATCTGCTATTACACTCCAGCTTCTTATGTTACTTCCTTGCCACGGAAGGATTTTACTTATTGGCTTATTTACTTATTGTATATTTACTTATGCAAGCTATAAGTAAATAACTAGCACTTCCTAGATTATCTGATTTTCGTGCTTTTTGAGCAAATGTTGATCGGCATAACTTTTTTTTTTCTCATTTCACCAAATAAATCATTACACAACAAAACAGAAAAGAAAAATCTTCGCTCTCACTTTACTTCTGTTCATGCGAGGGACTGTATCTTTTAAATAACTGGTCTTTAATTCTGCTGATTACCTTCACAACACACACCTACATCACCAATTTGCTGGCCCTCATCTATTGACTCCCATCCTAAAGATGAGAATTTAGTTTATACTACTCCCCTGACTTTACCCCTCCAAATTTTGACAGAATTAAACAGAATGAATACATACATATTTATGTGTGCATGTGTATCACTTTGCATGTACACCAGAAACTAACACAATATTGTAAATCAACTGTACTTCAACTTTAAAAAAAGAAAGAAAAAAAATAGTCATTACCTTTACAACTTATTTAAAAGCACATTCACCCACCAGTCTGTGTAGCATCTGCGTTTCTGGCCATTTATAACTTGCTTTAGTCTACCATACCTTCACTTCTACATCATCAAGGTTGTCTTCCTTTATATTCTTGTCTTCTGTTTACTCTACTGGTTGATTGTAAAAGCTGAAAACCAGTAAGCAACATTTATAATTTTTTTTAATTGGTCCCAAATCTTTAAGAGTAAAAACCCACTTCTGAGTTAGCTAATACCTAACTTTAAAGAAAACAACAACAAAAAAATGGACAGTACACTATAGAGTTAAGAATTTGCAGGCGGAAAAAAAATTTTAGGGCTTTAAAAAAGTCTGTATCCAGATGAATTCAATAAGCTATTTTTTAAGTGGTTTGTACTCTTGGATGAGCACAAATTACATACAACTTGTGTAAGATGTTTTACGTATTTATTTTCATTATTTGAACCGGACTGCTGTGTTATATTAGGAAAAGACCACATGGCACATGATAATAGTCTTGGTGAAAATCTCTCCTCCATGGAAACCTGACAGGGTTTTCTTTCCTGCAGGGAAATGAGTTTCTTCAAACCAAGATAAAGTTTAAAAATGGCACACCAAGGGGCTTCCCTAGCGTTCCCAGTGGTCAAGACTCCAATGCAGGGGGTGTGGGCTTGATCCCTGGTCTGGGAACTAAGATCGCACACGCCCTGCAGTGCGGCTAAAAAGAAAAAGATGGTATACTCCATCAAAACAAATAGTGTCTGCTACAGATCTGAACCTTTTGGCTTTAGAAAGAGTATAACAGATCCTTGAAATTTCAAGTTCTAAATGTTGAGAACTTTGTTCATATTCAAAAATAGTCCTAGATAAGTCTACAGTTTCCTGTTTTTAAGAATTACATTTTCATCCTGCATCATGAAGTTCTTAGACATACTTTCACATCCAAGTTATTTTTTTTAATTTAATTGGAGGATAATTGCTTTCCAATATTATGTTGGTTTCGGCCATACATCAAGATGAATCAGCCATAGGTACACATGTCCCCTCCCTCTTGAACCTTCCTCCCACCTCCCCCCCATCCTACCCCTTTAACCTTTTAAATTCATTTCAGCTAGTGGCATGCTGTGGTTCATGGGTTCACGAAGTGTCGGGACACATCTGAGCGACTGAACTGAACTAAACTGAAGCGGCCATTTGTTTGCTAGAGCTGCCATAACAAAGTGCCACAAACTGGGTAGTTTACAAAACAGAAATATATTTGCCTCACAATTCTGGAAGCTAATAAAAGTCCATCACTGTTGGCAAGATGGGTTTCCTCTGAGAGCTGTGAATCTTTTCCAAGCCTCTCGCTTTGCTTCTCGTGCCGTGCAGGCAACCTTTGGTGTTCCTTGGCTTATGGAAGCAACACCCTTGTCTCTGCCTTCTTCTTCACATGGTGTTTTTGCCAGGTGTGAGTCTACATTCACCATATTGGATTAGGGCTCACTCTATTACCTGCTCTTCACGAACTACATCCACAACAACCCTATTTCTGGGTTATATTATGAGGTATTAAGAGTTAGTACTTCCATATACTCATTTTGTGGGAACACAATTCAATCCAGAGTGGCCATATTTCATATAAAGTTTGATATCTCCTACCTTCCCTGGTACCTCAGCTGATAGATTCCACCTGCAATGTAGGAGACCCCGGTTCAATCCCTGGGTTGGGAAGATCCCCTGGAGAAGGGATAGACTACCCACTCCAGTATTCTTGGGCTTCCCTGGTGGCACAGACGGTAAAGAATTTGCCAGTAATGCAGGAGACCTGGGTTTGATCCCTGGGTTGGGAAGATCCCCTGGAGGAGGGGATGGCAACCCACTTCAGTATTCTTGCCTGGAGAATTCCATGGACTGAGGAGCTTGGTGGACTACAGGCCATAGTCCATGGGGTCACAAAATATTGCTGGGATAATTGCTGAACTTCCCATGCCTGTAACGGAACTTGGCGCACATGAGGAGCTCGACATACTTGCTGACCGAATGAGTGAATAAATGAACGTGACTGCAAGTGAGGAAAAACAACTTTGGATGATGAGGTTAGCTAAGCTAAATCATTAACTGAACAAGGCCTTAATTAAGAAGAATTAAGATTATGCCTTGGCAAAACTGCAAAATACTATACACTCCATGGACATCTAAAGTCACTCACCAATAGTCAAAATCATAAATGCTGAAACTCACATGTGTCAAAACCCATAAAACCCAGCAACAACTATACATCCTTTCCCCATGCTATAATGCCCTTCCCCCTTCCCTCTACCCACTGTCAACCACTGATTTGTTCTCTGTATCTGTGAGTCTGCTTTTTTAATTCACTAGATTATTGTATTTTTTAGATTCCACATTTAAGTAACATCATACAGTATTTGTCTTTCCCTATCTCACTTAGCATGCTGCTGCTGCTGCTAAGTCGCTTCAATACCCTCTAAATCGTCATTTGCTGCAAATGGCAAAATTTCATTTTTTTTATGGCTGAGTAGTATTTCATTGTATATACATACACCACATCTTTATCCATTTATCTGTTGACGGACACTTAGGTTCCTCCCATACCTTGGCAATTGTAAACAATGCTGCTGCAGACATTGAAAAACTTAAAAATGGAACTAACCATACGACCCAGCAATTCCACTCCTGGTTTTATACTCGAAAAAAACTAAATCAGTAATCTGAAAAGAAACATGCACCCCAAATGTTTCTATATACTTTTAATAATGATTACCTTCTCAAGGGAAGAATAACAAAGAAGGATCAGAAAAGGTGTGGTAAATAATTTCAATTTAAATAAGGAATGTGTTAAAAGAGAAATCAACAGTCACTAAATGAAACAGTTACCACCCAAATACAGCACAACATGGTCTACAGGCAACAAAATGCTGTAACACTAAATCAGAAGTGATTCCTTATTATAATCATTCTTTTGTTATTTTAATAGCCAAACATTTTTGGACAAGGTCCACGATGAATTATATTCCATAGAAAATTACATATAAAAAGCCTCTATCCTTTTTACAATAACATTTTTCAACACAGCCTCTCAATAGCTAATACCCACCTAATAAGGAAGTGAAGGAATTCTTTTCTATTTCTCCTAATCATCTCATTCAAATCCTATCACCATGAATTTCCTGGGTACTTGGCTTTAAAATATTGTATTACTATAAACTTTCAATTCAAGCCCTGGATAGGTCTACATTCACTTCAGCAGGAGCATCTTGAAATGCTGAATTATCATCTTCAATTTCCTTCAGTCATTTATTGTAGCTGCCAAACTGAAATGGCACACCTTAAAGGCAACACTAAACTGAAAGCAAATAATAAAAAGAGTCTCTTAAATGTTTCATTTATGAAAGCTTATTTTTCCTGCCATCAAATTTTGTGTACTATCTGAAATATATCACTTTACAATACTGACATCTTGCCTGCAATTATTCTGCCATGACACATTTGCCAGACTTCAAGGTTTATCAGGGGTGGGGGGTCGGGGGGAGGACTGGCATCTTTTCTCAACCTTTTATAACAGATGAGTAATAAAGAGCTAGGCTGGTTTTGCTTTCTGGCCTAAGGCGGGGGGCGGTAGGAGGTAACAGAGTTAAGATTAAGCCTCAATTGCCAATAGATATCACTATAACTACTCCCTTTCCCGGACAGCTTTAACTAATCTTTCTAGTTATACTGAAATTATACCATAAAATAAACACTTGAAAAGTCAACTCAGAGGGTGGCTGCTCTCTGAAAGGAAAATGAATCTGCAAACCAAAATCATTCAAAGCATTTTCTTGAAATCCTACTCACAAGCAACATAATAGCAAATTAATCAAATAAAACAAACAATAAAACCCTGTATACTTTACCCCTAACATAATTGTTAATGACAACTATAAAATGCTAATATACAAATATCAACAAAATATGGTTTGTATTTCCAAAACTGATGCATTTTAGACCAGGATATAGGGAAAAGGAAATGTTAGTTAAGTACATTCGGATCACATTTATATAAAATAGGTTACTATTCAGTTTAAAGAATCTTTATCAGAGCAAGTTTACTAACTATGCTATGAAGTGAGAAAATGAGATGCCAGTGCCTCTTTTTCTCCACTTTATCTACCAAACTTAGTTCAGAATCACTATTCAAACCTTTCTCAGTTAATGTCACTCACTAAAGCCAAATTTCTGATAATTTAAATGCATAAAAGTATGGTCTAACTATATCATAAACTGCTTCCTAAAATAGCTTTTTAATCCAATAACCTATATCTGAGAAAAAGTATCTATATTCAATATACTGTCCATTTTTAAGTACTTCCTACACTTCTAGTCAATTTTTTAAGTTTTATTTAGAAATAACACTAATCCATTTCTAACTGCCAAGTAGAACAATTTTTTAATCTGCAGGGTATCTTAAAAACCAATCAAGTTGACATAACCTTAAATTCCAGGAATGTAAACCATAATTGAAGCTTCAATATTCCTCTTAACATATTCTACTTTACAAAAATGACTTCCCATCTTGCAATCATGAACAAGAAGAAAATTGTACTTAAAATATTAAAAGATCAAATCTCATTATTTAGTATTAATAGTCCATAATTCTAATCTAAAAAATATCTATAGCTATAACCTCTCCAACTTGTTAATTCCCAAAGAGATTAATACAAGATGTAATTAACATCTAAACTTAGAGCAGATGGTAGTTTGGAACAAACTATGTTAACGATAACTGTTTCATGGTCAAATAGATCAACCCATCACCCTTTATGATTCTGACTAGTTTAATGAGCACAACTTCTCATAAATTTTCCAGTAACTCTGAAAAACTGAATTTAATGAAAGATTTAGTTTTTTTGTAATACTTTCTTAAAATAGAATAAAGGCTGGAGTTGTCTTATCTGGAACCTAACACTGTATTTAGCAATGTAAATGTCATTAGGTATAATATCTGTGAAATGAATAAATAGAAAATAAGCAACCCAATGCACTTACTATCATTCAGCTCTTTACTATGTGCTAAGAAATAGTATTTAAAATCACACCTAATAAAATGGAATACAATTAAACTGCTTTTTTTTACTTCTGATAAACACTTAAAAGAATTATTCACTAAAGAATCTCGAGTTTAAGAGAATAAAAAGCTGACCTGAAACTATCACAATACTGTTAATCAACACTACTTCAATATAAAATAGTTAAAAAAATATAAGAGAATGAAGAGCTGGACTTTCACAACCCAATAATTTGGCCAATGATTTTCTGCAACTCTGTGACATTTTTCATTTAACCTTTTTTTCTTGATGAAATGAGAAAACATAAAGAAATGAAAGTTATAACCTTCTTTGCAATAAATAACAAAGCCACTACACTTGATCTTAATAACGTTTATTTCTCTCATGAAGTTACTTAAAAAAAAAACCTGGAATTTAGAAGAGATAAAGGTAAAACAAGGGGTGAAATAACTATAAATGTGCTTCTACTTCAAAAATTGCCTGACATCTGAGCCAGAAGACTTTCTGCATCTATCAGTGATTTCCTCTTCATGTGTCACAGAAAGAGTTCAACATGCTTTACAAAATCCATTATATTTTAAGACCATTTCCAATATCTGCTATCATAAATCAAGAAATCCATTTATTCAAGGTTACTTACGGAGAATTAATCACACAGAAAATTTTAACAACTTCTTTTTCAAAAATTAAAGTACAAGTACTTTGCTATATTTGGCATTCCTATACATAATGATGTGAATTCAAAGACTGAAAGCATTAAGGGTATATAATTAAAATTCATGGGCTTAGATATTTAAAAAGTTTTAATATTTAGAACTCTCAGTAACAAACATTACAGAAAAATAAAACAATATAAATACAATGTACTCTCCTTCAGATTCCTCCTCTGATTAAGTGACACTATGTAACATACAAAGTTGCAAATACTTGTACATACTTGTTACAGCCTCATAAATATTAAAACATCTGAAAAAATTGAGGCCAAGAGAACTAAGGGCACTATGCACAAGGAACAAAAACTCATGAATTCCTCCATTTCTAAGGACTTCTAAAACCTACCTTCCTAATTTCAAGGAAAAATTTACGCAAAAGAGAAAAATAAAAAACAGGTCAGCCATGCATTAACAGCTTTGATAGGGTATAGCTATTATGCCAAAATTCAGCCATCAATATACAACCTCATTTCCTATCTAAAGTTAATGAGAATGTATTTTACTTTAAATGGGACATCGTGGCAAAGTGCCAAGAATTAAAGAATAACCTTAAAGTCTTAATTTCATACTTCAAATATCACAAAAAGCAGTAATTCCCAAAATCATGACAGCATAATGAAATAACTACACAGAAAAAAATGGACATTTAAGACATTTCACTCTTTCTTAATATTATATAGTGAGAACAGATGTATTTATAACTTCGGCATACTTCATAAAATCATTATTCATCGAAATAGACAAATGTTTACAAGGAACATTTAACTTAAACTTCATAGTTGCTTATAAAATGGCACTTGAAAGACTGACCTAAACAAATCAGAGTCTGGTCAAGAGACAGTAAAGTATAAATATAAAATACACTACAATTTTGCTTGGGATTACATGTACACACTGCTGTAAATGTATGCATAAATGTAAAATGCATAACCAACTGTGTAGCAAATGGAACTCCGTTCAGTGTTATGTGGCAGCCTGGATGGGAGAGGAGTTTGGGGAGAATTGATACATGTACATGTAGGGCTGAGTCCTTTCGCTGTTCACCTGAAACTGTCACATTATTAATCAGCTATACTCCCATACAAAATAAAATATTTATATATATATATACACACACACACATACTACAATGTTAAAAACCTCATAGTGTTCTATAGGAAAACCAATAAAGATAACAATCTTTCTGGAGGAAACAGTTCTTAGCATTACAAATTTCAAATGCAAGTTTTGTACATGATTCCAGTAAGGAATACATTTAAACCTTACAGTGCCACATAATCATCATCCATTTTGTGGAAAACAATCAAAATTATGTACTTTTTAAATATGTGTACATTGAAACTGAAAGGTTAATTTTTACTTTTTCCTTTATTGGCAACTTTGGATGCATTTTTAGGTTTTGGTTCCCAGAGGGCATTTTTTACAAATCTTGAAGCCGCACCCCTGTCCAGCTTGCCAGCCTTTTTCTTGTCTGTTATTTCCTTGACTCTGTTCATGTATACTCTGATTCTCTCCTTAAAGATAAGAGGAAAAAAAAAAAGAAAGGCAATAGATTTACCAAGCTGTTCACCACCACTAAGATGTATTATACTACACCTCAGTTAAATTCAACAGCTGTGTATTTATTGCCTATTGAGTGGTGCTAGTTAAGTGCAAAGTGAACAGGATAAACACACTCCACGTTCTCCTGAAGTCTCAGTCTAGGGGAAACGCAGACATTAGAAAGTCATTTCAGAAGTGTTCTGAGTGTTTCAAAAGAGGAAAACCTAGACACCACAGAGATAAACACTGAATTGGTTATATGTGGTTACACTAAATTTTTTAATTTACCTAAATCCATATACTAACTGCCTTGTATCTGAAGTCTATAATCTAAAATAGAACTTTCACAGGCTTACAATATACAAACTAAATTCTCCAGAAATTATGTGAAACAGGAAATGGCTATGGCAGCATTTTAACTATTTGTTTTTTTGTGTTACCTTCTAGTGTCACAATTAAACTAAGCAGAATGAAAATACAAGATCATTTTAGCCAATGTCATAGTTCTGACTGATAAGAACGTGATATTTTCTAATGAAATCTACAGCTGTTATCAAACTTTACACAGTGAGAAACATACTAGGTTTCTGTACCACTTTGAATCTTCTGAGGCCATTAATCAGAATAAAGGCTTATTTCCCTACTTCAATTAGAGAAATAAAGGTGTGAGAGCCACAAAATAGTAAATGATTGATCACCACTTAAAAGCAAGTTTCATTAAATTATCAAAATAGTTTTACAAACATACACATAAAAATGCAGAACCTTAGGATTTTTTAAGTTTAAAAAACTAACAACTGTACTCAAAACCCTCTCATGAGTTAAAGTCCTCACAACACACACCCGGCCCAGCCCTCCCCAAACTGATCATCCCTCACAAACCCACACCCTCTCTTCCTTCCAATCCCAACAAATGTTCACCTTGCTAATAGTTCAATAGTAATGACTGAAAATGGCAATCCTACTCAAGTACTCCAATGCCCCTTACCCTGTACTATTTTTTCCTTATTCCCACCATATAACTTTCTAACATATTATATATCCATAGTGAGTGAAGTGAAGTCGCTCAGTCGTGTCTGACCCTTTGCGACCTCGTGGACTGTAGTCTACCAGGCTCCTCCGTCCATGGGATTCTCCAGGCAAGAACACTGGAGTGGGTTGCCATTTCCTTCTCCAGGGGGTCTTCCCGACCCAGGGATCGAACCCGGGTGTCCCGCTTTGGAGGCAGACGCTTTAACCTCTGAGCCACCAGGGAAGCCTTTACATATGTATTATTTGTTGCTTGTTTGTTTCCTACCACTAGATAGTGTGGCACCTGCCACAAAAGCAGGGATATTTTGGTGGCTTTATACACTGAGGAACTATCTCGCTTGGAAATAAAGCCTGGCTTCTAGTGGGCGCTCAGATATTTCTTGAATAAATGAATTGACTATTTTCAATGCCTTTCCCCATTCATGATATAGATAGCAAACAGGCTTCCTCTCACACCCTAACTCTGTGTCAATCAGTGACATCTGTCACAGAGTCAGAAAAGGAGAACAGGTTTATGGATGCTGTTCATTTGTTAACCCTTGTCTAAAATATGAATGCACTTCTCCATAAAGTGGATTCTGAGGAAAAAAGAAGACAGATGACAGAATCAAGCACTAAACTACTCCAAATAACTTTGTTTTTAAGATAAAAAAGAGGAATTTTATAAACGTAAAGGCTACATTAGAAAGTTGAACACAGATGATACAATGCATTCTTCCTATGATTTAAGGCCAATTTCATTTGTCAAATCAAGATCTATGGACCATATTGCTTTATATATTTTGCTTTAAGTATTTTTCACAATTTCTGTATTTTAAAAAATATTTACTTTTTTACTTTTCCTCCAAGAAATTTAAAAGAAAAAAAGGTCTCAGTCTATACATTTAAAAATTGAAGACAACATATCTGGCTTTACTCTTTTTTTTTTTTTTTTTAATAAATGACCAAGTGCTTTACTAAGTTATAAAATACATACATATCAACCACCTTAAGACTTTAGAACAATAATACAGTGTCAAGTGTATTTCACATATATATTTACCTTATATTTTATAAACACAAAGAATAAATTTATTAACATTCTTATTCATAAAGCCAAGTCAAGACGGTAACCTTAAGTCTGATTTCTAAATTTTTTCTTTCAAACTGAATGATTTGATTTAATTTTTGAAGTCAGCAAAAACTCCAAGATACCAGACCTTATATACTGTACTTATACATCTAAATGGAATACAAAGACAAACCTAGAAGATTTATTACAGGTTGTAAATATGTCACTAATGCAGAATTACTGGACAGTACACATACAACTGGTGCCAAAAAAGCTTTTAGCTTTGTTGCTGAACCAGATTCTTTACTGCTGAGAAAATGAATTAATGGAAGAATTGAAAAGGTGGAGGAGAAACTTTCCCGTCTTTGCTAGTAAATCAACTAGAATATACTTTTAAGAATTGTGTAAGAGTTGTTTTTTTTTTTAAAAAGGCAGTTGTAGAGATGAACAGGATTTCAAGAATTTATAGGAAAAATAATATAGAAGTTATAAATAATTACTAGAATTGTAACATTTTCCCATCCAGAGATTTATATAATATATGGAACACCATTCTCTGACAAAGGTGAGAGAAAGAGAAACTAAAGACACAATGAAATCTGGGTCACTTTCATAATTTCAACCCTAAATAATTTTGTTCTCCACAATTAGGGTGATAAAGATACTCTAATTTTAACTGCAAGAACACTACAACAGAAATACATGTGAAATAAAAGAAATCAATCCACGGCAATCTTACCAGTTCCTGCTTTACTGGATGTTCCTTGGGATTGACTCCCTGAGTTGCCAAATAAACTACAAGAGAAAGATTTCATGGAATGAAATGGGTATATATTAATAAAGGCATTAATTAAAGAAACTTGTTACAAAAAAGAAACGTCACACAAATGATTAATTAAATCTTAAATTATTCAAACTCTTTGTAATTCTAAATGTATGTGTGGCTCATAGGCATCTGGTATTCTGATTTAAAAGAAATAAATACTTGACAGTTAAAACTGCCATAAAGTATAATTGTATATAAATTGTTAGCATTTTTAAATGTCACCTTTAACACAATAAATATTCTGCTTTGTAATTAATTCCAAAGTAATATACATACCCCAAAACATTGAATTCAATGTGTAAGCAGAAACTAAATCCACTTTTGCCTGTTCAAGTGGGTCCAACTATTAAAAAAAAAAGAGAAATAAAAAAGAAATATAAACTTTGAGTACCATCAAATATTTTAAACTTTCACCAAGCACAATGTAACAAAGAAATGTTTTTTTCACTTCCTATAATCCAATAACCAAATAATCTGGAAATAATTTGAGAAAGTAAAGTTTTGTTAACTGGTGATTTTTGCCCACAAATTTTCACTTCAGGGTATCATCTTTAGTTAAACAAGGAATGTGTAAAATTCAAAAACAAAAAAAAAGTTCTTTTGAATTACTTTAATTTCAGGAGTTACAATCTGGGCTTTGTATGTCAAAAGTAATTTGTCAATATAAACATTGTACATGATGCATTTATGTATAAGAAGCAGGCTAAAATGCTTAGGCAATACCAAAGACAGAAGAAACATAATGAGATTTGTTTTAGACTGTCAAAGTCAATTTACTCTTTCTGTCCTATAGAGTTTCCAGAAACCCCGATAACATAGTAATACTTAAAAGGTCAAAGATAAGAGTCTGTCAGAAAGAATGTGGGGAGTGCTTTTTTAAATTCAAAACCAAGTCAAAATAAAAATATAGTTAGGAGGCATTTCCTAAGTTTTGTTGTATTTTCCCCTAAACATATCTAAACACTTAAAAACAGAGGGGGAAAAAGGAGAGAAAGGGGCATAAATCACATATCTGTTTCTTCTTCTGTATGTTTCACAATACAGCACTCAGTATTATGAATTACATTTTTAGAAATTACTTAAAATACCTTCTGCAACAACTCATTTCTAGAAACAGACATCATGGTCTTCAGCATTTCATCCACAGCACCAATGGAATTCTCAAATGTTGATAAATATTCATGAATTTCTACTGGATAGTCTTCATTAATTCCTTCACCTGCCATTATGATCAACTGGAAAAAAAATTAAATTCTTAAAACTCATATTGGAGACAGAGATTGCTCCGTAGGTTATTAAAAAAATCAATAGGTCATATCATGTGTCTCAAAACTTCTAAAAGTTAAAATCTGAAGATAATTTAACTAATCTTCTTAGAATATAATTCTGGAGCAACCATGTTCAAACTTACCCTCGTCTTAAGTTGCTTGGTGGGGTCGGGGGCGGCGGGGGGGAGAAAGAGGGGAGTCCCAGGAAGGGACCCACCCAAGTTCATTAATGCTACACATATCAATCCCTCAATGCTTCTCAATAACTGAGACATGACTACCAAATATGTTATATCAATGATAAATACATTAAAAAAAAAATTTGTTGATGTTAAAAAAAGTAAAGAAAGAAACTGAAGTCGCTCAGTTGTGTCCAACTCTGCGACCCCATGGGCTGTAGCCTACTAGGCTCCTCTGTCCATGGAATTTTCCAGGCAAGAGTACTGGAGTGGATTGCCATTTCCTTCTCCAGGAGATGTTTCTGACCCAGGGATCGAACCCAGGTCTCCTGCATTGCAGGCAGACGCTTTACCATCTGAGCCACCAGGGAAGCCAAGGGCTGGCTGATGTTAAAGACTAAGCAAAGCAATGGAAGTGTGATAAGTCAATATATCCTACCCCCTAATGCTTATTGAAAACAATGATAAGCAAAGCTCTTTTTTATTTGGAAACATATATTTTAGCACTTCTAAATTCAGGCATTGATCTAACAGCATATTAAACCAAAAAATTAGAAATCTTGGGTCTGAAGTACCTTACAATCATTTATCACTAAAATCACTTTTCAAGCCTATATTTATATATACATATTCCTTAAGCTTAAAATATTAATAAGAAATTCAAGAGGCCATAAATCACATAAAGCCTATAAGCAGAAAAGAAGAAACTTAGGAGAAATAAACTATATGGTTTTTATTTAGGCCAGAGCATACCTTCATAGCCCATTCTTTAAAATTCATATTTGCATTATAACAATATTTAATATCTATATGAGAATAAGAAAACTCCACATCACTGTATTTAATATCGTTGCTGCTGCTAAGTCGTTTCAGTCGTGTCCGACTCTGTGCAACCCCATAGACAGCAGCCCACCAGGCTGCCCCGTCCCTGGGTTCTCCAGGCAAGAACCCTGGAGTGGGTTGCCATTTCCTTCTCCAATCGTTAATCTCGTTGTTAATATCATTATCTAAGATCAAATTTCAGAAGCAATTCAAAGCCATACGTGCCATCCTTAGGTTAAAAAAATTTTATTAGCTGAAAATTCCTCCTTCATTACATCACTAAGGAGAACATCAAGAATGTGTAAAATAGCAAAGAACATAACCAATTTGAAGTAAACAGACTCAGGCTTTCCATCTCGCCCAGTCACTGGCTTTTGTCACCTTAGATAAATCACAGTATCTCTCTGGGCCCCAAACACCTCATTCATAAAAAAAGGCAGTTGGTCTAATAATCTGTAAAGTCCCTAATAGTTCTAAATGTTATGACTATGTCATTTAAGCTTTAAAAGTACTATTTGATTATTTAGTCATAATACATCAACATTTCGATTCAACAAGTAAAGTCCACAGAGACATGTGGTTTCATTTAAAATTAAAAAAAAAAAAAAAAGACGAAGTCCAGGGGACCATCACTACACATGCTATAAAATTACTATCAACTACTGTGCGAACAGCAATTAAACAAAGGACTATGAGAAAAGAAAACCACACAGGAGAGAGTTGTGACTTCCTATTTCAAAAGGCTAATAACTAAAACCATGGATTTGCCTCTCATCCCGCCCCCCAAAAATGTCTCCAAAACGACAGAAGAAATACAAAAATAAATCCATAGTAATGCTGGAACAAAGAAGGGCACCTATCCATCAGCAGACCTCAACAGCAGACATTTTTATAAACTAAACAGCAAATGAGATTAGATTGATAGGAAACAGAAGCAAGGAGAATGCAACCCCTTCCAAACAAAACAGGAGAGCCCAGGAACAAACACAGGATGAAGGACAGTAAGAGCTGAGCCCCGAGGGCTGAAAGCAGATGAGCCAACCTCCAGACCTGCGAGAGGACAGCTCCAGCATCTACTGTCCAGATAAAGGTGTAAGACATAAATACAAAGATGCTATTTTTCTTTACATAGAATTTTAAACCAATAAATTTGAAAAATCTGACTAATAAGGATGAGGTACGGGGCGGGGGGTTGGGGGGGGGGGGGAACCCAGTTATCAAATCTAACCTAAAAGGAAGTATATAAACCAAACAGATCATTAACAACAGACCAAAAAAAATTTTTAAGAAGTCAAAAATCTATGCTCCTAAAAAGTTCCAAGTCTAGAAAACATTACAGGTAATTTCTTCCAAATCTTCAAAAAACAGTTAATTCTTACGGTATTTAACTGTTTAAGAACACAGAAAGAGATGGAAAACTTAGATACCTATTTCATGACATACACAAAAATAAACTCCAGATGAATTTAAAGGCAAATTCTGTATAAATGTATTAAAGATTATATAAAATATTTACATGATCCAAATGAAACCCAAATGCTATAAAGGAAATGGCTGACAGACTTAACTACATAAAAACTGGAAAAAAAAAAATCTGTATTGTAAAAGTATACCTTAAGCAAAGTTAAAAGGCAAGAAACAGTCTGAGAGATAATATTTGCCAAAACACAACAAAAGATTAGTTAGATGATATAAAAACTTCCTACAAAGCATAAAAGATTAAAATAATGAAAATCTCACCCAGAAGACCGGCA
This sequence comes from Bubalus kerabau, assembly GCF_029407905.1. Lineage (NCBI taxonomy): Eukaryota > Metazoa > Chordata > Mammalia > Artiodactyla > Bovidae > Bubalus > Bubalus kerabau. Next base: position 69,326,618 of record NC_073634.1, read on the forward strand.
ATAATTTTAAAGACTGGCAACGTTCAGCGTTAGCAAGGGTTTACACTAGAGGCAGAATATAAATTGGTACAGATTTCTTAAATGCACACACTCTTTGACTCAGGAAATTCTCTTTAGAAAGCAGGCTACAGAAATCCTTGTATACATGCATTAAAAAATTATTAAAATGGACTCAAACTTTTCAAGTGGGAACTCTGCCTCTCACCCATTTTTCTCCCTGGTGGGGTCTTTACTCATCAACTTAAAACCTTTCATCCTCCATCTTAAACAAGAAACAAACACCTTGATTTCATATCCCCGCCTCCAGCTAAAGTCCATATTCCATCTCCCTTTCAGAACAAACTCATATCAAATCACTTTGCTATATACCTGAAACTACTACAATATAAATCAACTCTACCAGGTGGCTCAGTGGGTAAAGAATCTGCCTGCAATGCAGGAGACACAGGAGACGAGGGTTCAATCCCGGGGTCAGGAAGATCCCCTGGAGGAGGGCATGGCAACCCACTCCAGTACTCTTGCTGGAGAATTCCAAGGACAGAGCAGCCTGGCAGGCTACAGTCCATAGGCTCACAAAAGAGTTGGACACGACTGAAGCAATTGAGCACACACGTAAAGTTTAAAAATAAAATAAAATTTAAAAAAAAAAAAAAAAAAAAAGACTAATCTTGCTTACTGCAGTTTTCCCCATTTCATTTCATGGCAACTCCACCTTTTCAACTGCTCAGGCGTAAAGTTACAGAATGACCCTTGACTCCTCTCCCACCCTATCTTTAAAACATATTCAGAATCTAACCACGTCCTACCACCTTCACTGCTTCCACCCTGGTCCAAACTAGTCTGAGCCATCATTGTGTCTTGCTGGGATTGTTTCAACAGCCTCCTAAATGGCCTCCTCGTTTCTATTCCAATAGTTTACTATCAAGAAAGCAAATGATCATCCCAAATCTAAGTCAGACTCCCACAAGCCTCTGCTTGGAAACCTTTAAAGGCTTGCTGCTTCACTCAGGAAGAGACTGAAAAAGTCCTGACTCTCTGCTACTTCTTCTGTGACCTTATCTCCTCTCACTCTGCCCCAGCTCACTCCACTCCAGCCATGAAGACCTCACTGCTCTTCTTATCAGGCTCACCCCTACTTCGGAGCCTTTGGACTCCTCTCCTTCCTAGAAACGTTTCTCCTGAACCAGTGGCTTCAGAGCTCACGACTTCACCTTTGCTACATCTCTACTCAAATGCTGTCTACTCGTAAAGCTTTCCTGACCACCCTATTTAAAATGCACACCCCTCCTCTCATTCCAGAGCCTCCTATCTCCTTCTCCTACAGTCCTCAATAGCATCTGACATATTTCATTTATTGTCTGTCTACCTCCAAAAGACAGTAAACACTGACACAGGAGAGCAGGAATTTTTGTGTCTTGTTCACTGCCAGGCAGTCAATACACATTTGTTGAATGAAGAAACTATATAGAACAAAAACTAAGAATAATCTAAATAGTCATTAACAGGAGAACAGTTAAGTGAATTACACATCTATCCAAGATAATAGTAAAAATAAAGAAGTTAATCTTTATATGCTGCTGCTGCTGCTGCTAAGTCACTTCAGTCGTGTCCAACGCTGTGCGACCCCATGGACTGCAGCCCACCAGGCTCCTCTGTCCCTGGGATTCTCCAGGCAAGAACACTGGAGTGGGTTGCCATTTCCTTCTCCCAATCTTTATATAGTAATACACAATAAGTGGTGAAAAAAGTCATAGAACATAGTATAGAACACATAACACAAATGCCATTATATATATGTAGATGTGTGGTGCTCAAGGAGACTCTTGAGAGTCCTTTGGACAGCAAGGAGATCAAGTCAGTCAAGCCTATAGGAAATCAACCCTAAATATTCACTGGAAGGACTGATGCTGAAGTTGAAGCTCCAATACTTTGGCCACCTGATATGAGGAGCTGACTCACTGGAAAAGACCCTGATGCTGGGAAAGATGGAAGGCAAAAGAAGGGGGTGGCAGAGGATGAGATGGTTAGAAAGCATTACTGATTCAATGGATGTCAATTTGAGCAAACCTCCGGAGATGGTGAAGGACTGGTGTGCTGCAGTCCACAGAGAGGCAAAGAGTCGAACATGACTTAGTGACTGAACAACAACAACAAATGCTGAAAAACCTCTGGAAGGAGACACACAAAATCAGACATTCTCTCTCCGAAGGGGCAGGAATTAGGGAATGGGATCAGCGCAGACTCATGTTATTCACTCTTCATTCTTCATTGTTTAAATTTTGTTATTTCAAAAAGCATGTATTAAAATCATAATAAAAATAAACAATCATTAAATTTTAAAAGGCAAACTTTAATAATGTACTTTGGTTTTTAACAAATACTGTAAGAATAAAAAACACAAGACCTTTATTTAAATGTGAAATTTTTCATCTGATTTTTCTATTAGAAAAGATTTCCCCTCAAGAATCATGACGGAGATTTTTCCTGCAATTATTCCCTGTCCCTAAGCCCCAATAAGCAAGTAGTTATTTATTGTTGAAATGGGTTAGGGTGAACACTGAAAGCAAGGCAGTAAGTAAGAATAATGACTCTCATTAAATCTGAACCAAACCACTTGCCTTTTTCCTAACTAAAAAACAAAGGCAATGTAGACTGGAAAATAAAGACTGTTCTAGTACCAGAAATTACCTCCAATTCAAATGATTTCTTCAAACATTTTACACAGACAGTTACCGAGTATCTGCTCCTTCCACAGGAAGCACTGCAAGGAAGGAGCTGCCGTCACTGCCTTCTGTCCCCTTTGTTACTCGGATGCCACGAGGAAGCTGTGAATGGACACTATCAGGAGCAACAGCCAACACCTGAACTCCACTGCCTGTGAACCGGGCATTACTCTAAGCATCCACACACATTTCTCCATTTACTCCTCACAGACTACAAATGGAACCACACGCAACTTGCCCAAGATTGTGCATGGTAAAACTCCAAAGAAGAGAAGAAAAAGAGAACTCACCCACTGCTCCTCACTCCCTGCCTGGTGCCAAAGGCATTCCTCACCCCTCCACCTTCCTTCTAAAGTGTCGACCGCAGAAGTGGAGAAAGTGGAAGAGGACCAGAGAGAAGCTGCCTCTCTCCATCTCTCAGGAATGTCTGGCAGAGACGCAGGGACAGAGGGGAGAATCCCTACCCAGCAACCCTTACAGGATGGAACTGCCATTCCTTCCCTCCCCTCCCTGCCAGTGATGAGAGCCGCAACACCCACCAGAGAAGAGGAGGGGGACAGGACACCATCCCTGCTCTCCCCCCCTCCACCCTCTGCTTCAGGGAGCTCAGTGCAGCCAGGAACCTGGGAGTCGTCCCGCACCCCATCCTCAGGCCCCAGTCCCACCAGTCCTGTCAGTTCGGCCTCTTAATCTCCTTGGGCCACAAGCTCTCCTCCATTCTCACTAAATTTCACTAAGTCATTTAAAGTAGTCTCCCTCCTGTCAGTTTTTCTCCACTTTCAATTTTAAGATACTACAAAACATGACTTTTCTGTAACGACAGTCTGGTCATGGTACACCCCTGCTTCAAATGCTGCCTTAGCTCCCGGCTACCCGGAAGATAAACCCCAAACCTCTTGTATGGATGTCAAGCTCATTTCCAGTGGCCCCTATTTGTCTGACTAGCCTCATCTTTCATTTCTCCCCTCTTCCAATCCTACAGCTATAGCCACCATAGCAGCTTTCCAAATATTCTTTGCCCATCTGGTTCTCGACACAGGAACCACCCTTCCCACTTCACTCTGTACTAACCCTGCTTATCTTTGCAGGTAAGATCAGGTTTCTTTTAGTGGATATGACTTCTCTGAGTGACATCCTTCCATTCTGTCTAGGTGAGCACAACTACAAGTTATCATGTCACCTAAAGCACGAGCTGGTGACACGTGTTAATTTACTTAACTTCCCTTTGACTACAGGCTCCCTGAGGAGGCGGTGTCACACTGATGTGTCACCAGAATGGCTTTATGTCCCACCTTGCCCAAGACAGTCCTCGTTTATGCCTGCTGTTTCAGCTCACCATCTGCTCTGCTCTCTATTTCTCTCTCAGAAGTCCCAGTTTGAGCAACAAATTACAGGGTCACCCTAAACAAAAGGAGCTTCTCTGACCTCTGCCACTACTCCTCACCCGACTTTGTCAGAGAACAGGAGAGCTGAGGAAGTGGCTCCCAGTACCAGCTGGGGTTCAACCACAGCAGCAGAACCAGTCGGAGGTAGTTTGAAGAGATGTACTGCAAGAAACTGGCTCATGCAATTGTGGCGGCTGGCTAAGTAACACTGAAATCTGCAGGGCAGGCAAGCAAGAAAGAACATGCTGGAACCGTTGGCTGCAAGCCGAAACTGCTGTCCACAGGTGGAACTTTTTCGTCAAGGAAGCCTCAGCTCTGCTTTCTAAAGCCTTCCAATTAACTGGATCAAGCCCACTCAGATTATCTAGAATAATCTCCCTAAAGTCAACTGTTTGTGTATTTCAGTTGTATCTACAAATACCTTCAGAGCAATACCTAGGGTGGTGCTGGACTGAATGTCTGGGGCTGCAGCCTAGCCAAGCTGATGCATCAAAAGACCATCCACTGCTGTAAGCCTCCAGATCTACAGCCAGGAAAGGTATATTCCTGGCATCACAAACTGCTGCTCTGACACCATGTTTCCACAATAGCCACGTTACTGATGACCATTAACAATGGTCTGATGACCAAGTAACAAAACTAGAGTTCAAATTCCAGTTAACAAATGTGGAAGAAATGATAACTTAAAAAAAAAAATCATCATTTTGTAACCCCTAGTGAAATTACTGATTCAGGTAATGATCACAGATAAAAGGGGAAGCTTACAGCAGAAGAGTAAGACTGTCAATACCTGAACCCACGGGTGAGTCTGCACCATTCCAAGCAGGACATAAACATATCATGAACCTCCTGATGTGAAGCAATGTGACAAACACAGCTCCATCTGTGTAGCATTTCCGACTCCCCTCAGAAGAGCTGAATCTGAATATAACTGAACCTGTGGAGCTAACTTCCAATTTATAGGAAATATGGAAGATAGAGAAGTTCACAAGAAAGCAAATACACAAATCTGGAATGAGAAATATTGTACAGGAAAACTGACCTGATTTCCATAACAGGTAAATGGCATGAAGAAAAACTAAGAAAAGGGAGAGCAGGGAGAGAAAGAAGAGATCTACCTTTAGATCTAACAATCAAACGGAATGTGCAGACCTTGTTTGGATCTTGATTCAAATAAACTGAGTGTAAAAAGATATCTTTGAAAGAAAGAATCCTGAATCTGGATCAGGTATTGGATGACACTAAGAAATTGAGAATGTTGCTATGAAATTAGAATTCAGCTATAAAAATGGCTTCACAGTTACATAAGAAAATACTCCTATCATTTAAGAATGAACACTGATACACATGAGTGCAGTGGTAAAGAATCCGACTGCAATGCAAAAGATGCAGGTTTGATCCCTGGGTCAGGAAGATTCCATGGAGGAGGAAACGGCAACTCACGCCAGTATTCCTGCCTGGAAAATCCCATGGACAGACGAGTCTGGCAGGCTACAGTCCAAGGGGTCGCAAAGAGTCTCACACACACACACACACACACACACACACAAACACACTAATGTATATAGGGTAAAATTATAGAACATGTTGAATTTACCTTAATAAAAAAAAAAAAAAAGCTGGTCTTCACAGATTAATCATGCTTTGAGAACAAAGATAACCCATGTACAATATTCCTATTAGAAATATTAGATAGTCAACCCATCAATTAACATTTTGAATATAACCTAGTCCATAAATTGGGGAACACCTACATAGAAAGTATAGTCTAGAATACTCGACTACAATTTCATTCCAACTCCAAATATAACCTGGGGTCAGGGGAACATAGGTTACTGGGTGTTCACCAGCTGTGATAGTTGCCAAACAACGTACAAAAATAAGACAAAGCCAGTGGCCTCAAATAAGGTTTATATTACTAACATTTCCAACAAAGGCTTTGTTCTAGTATCTATTACTTCCATAATGTCACAAACTTCCTTCTTAAAAAAACCCTGAGGCCTTACATTTTCGGAGAAGGCAATGGCACCCCACTCCAGTACTCTTGCCTGGAAAATCCCACGGATGGAGGAGCCTGGTGGGCTGCCGTCTATGCGGCCGCACAGAGTAAGATACGACTGAGCGACTTTAATTTCACTTTTCACTTTCATGCACTGGAGAAGAAAATGGCAACCCACTCCAGTGTTCTTGCCTGGAGAATCCCAGGGACGGGGGAGCCTGCTGGGCTGCCGTCTATGGGGTGGCACGGAGTCAGACAGGACTGAAGCGACTTAGCTTACATTTTACCTGGCCCTTACAAAAATGTCTGCATGCAAAAATAAACAAACCAAGCCTACAGTCAAATGAAAAACTAGGGGAAAATATTTGCAACATAAAGACAGATAAAAGAAGCCTCTGCAAATCAACAACACACAAGAATACTTGCAATTTTAAAGCAACTATACTCCAACAAAAATAAATAAAATAGGGGGAAAAAAAACCTTCAACCCAAAAGAAAAATGAACAAAGAAAATCAGCAGTTCACATATAAAGGAATCCAGATGACCAAGAGGCATAAAGCAAGCTACTCAATCTTACTCATAATTAAAGAAACATAAATCACCAGAACAAGATGCCATTTTTCACCTGTCAAACAAGCAAAAATCAAGAAGATTGATAGTACTTAATATGGGCAAAGGTGAGGAGAAACAGCCTCTCATTCACTATTAATTGGAGTGTAAACCAACCATTTTGGGGGCAGATTTGGCACTATGCTTTAAAATTGCATATGCACAAAGTCTTTGACCCAGCAATTTTACTTCTGAAAATGTACATTTTCACACAAGATAACGTTTAAGGATGTCCACTGCAACACTTCTTAAAATACACTTTAAAGCAAGAAACAACTTCCATGCTCATTAGGAGAACTGGCTACATAACATGAAATATTCCTTCAATGAAATACTGTGTAGCAGAGAAAAATAAGCAGAGCTTCAATTCCTGAAATATATTAAGTGAGCAAAAATTGAAGAACAGCATTCATAGTACAACCCACTTGTTTTTAAAAAGAAATGAGTGTGGAGGTATAATTCTTTATGTAAATTTCTTAAAAAATACAAAGGAGACCCTTAACTAGGGTTATTTCTGGAAAAACAAAGCAGTACGGTGAAGGAGCACATTTTATGTTATACTCTCAGAATTAAGATTTCTAAATAATATCTGTAATGCAATAGTACATACGTATATAAACAAAAATTTCAACTATCTGAAATTCTGATTTTACTTTAGTCGCAAATATGCCAGATAAAATGTCATTTCCACCCAGCTTAGCAATTACAATCAAACCTACGTTCTTTAGCTCTGTTATATTCAAAGAACCATATGAATGGATTGCCTTCCCTACACCTAAATTTTCTAGCTACCATAAGACCACTTTCTCCCTGTTTTCAAGGTAGAAGAGCCGTTTTAGCCTCGATCTCTGTAGGAACTCCTCCCTGAGTTGTTGGGGGACTCCCGGCCACCACCCTGTCTAGCCTGCTCCCCAGGAATCAAACAAGGGTCTCCTGCATTGCAGGCGGATTCTTTATCACCTGAACTACCAGAGAAGCCCGTAGTCAATGCTAAGTAAATGTTAGACAGTTACATGACATTGAGGAGTATGTGGTGGGAAGAGAGTTCGTGTGTTCATGCACAAATGTTTGCGCATATGTGTTCAGTCATGCCCAATTCTTTACGAGCCCATGTACTATAGCCAGTCAGGCTATCCCAGCAAGAATGGCATGGGATTATGCCATTTCTCCTCCAGGGGAGCTTCCTGACCCAGGGATCGAACCCAAGTCCCCTGTATCGGCAGGCAGATTCTTTACTACTGAGCCACCTGGGGAAAAAATAGGGATAAATAAAGCAACTGTCAGGCAACCGACAAAGGACTCAGTTGAAGTAAGGTAGCATTAATTTGGGTCTTTTGTGAATTTATTTAGCAGGGTTCATAAGAGTCGGACACGACTGAGCGACTTCACTTTCACTTTTCACTTTCATGCATTGGAGAAGGAAATGGCAACCCACTCCAGTGTTCTTGCCTGGAGAATCCCAGGGACAGGGGAGCCTGGAAGGCTGCCGTCTATGGGGTCACACAGAGTCGGACACGACTGAAGTGACTTAGCATAGCATAGTGGGCCTGGAGCAAGAATGGTAATCCAAAATGAGGCACTGGCTAATGGGCCCAAGAGAAAGGACTTGCAAAAGTATCTTTAACAGCTGACTGGGAGGTGTGGCCTTGAAGGGAGAGAAGTAAGGCTTCTTCCTCTGCTTGGAATACCTCCTCCTGATTCCTCCCCTGTCTTCTGGGCCTAATAAAACCTATTAATCGTTTAAAACCCATGTCAAATGCCCTCTTCTCTATAAAGGCTTCCATACCTCCCAAGCCAAAGTAGTCTCTTCTTCCTTTTTGTCCTAACATTTACCATACTGTTGTCATTTATCCATCAATAACACTCCTTCTCATGTTTATCAAGATAAACCTGAAAATGTCAACCCTCACTTATCTGATCCATAACCTGCATCTGACAACAGTAAACACATTACTTCACCCTGAATTCCACAACACTACTACTACTACTACTAAGTCACTTCAGTCGTGTCCGATTCTGTGCGACCCCCCAGACGGCAGCCCACCAGGCTCCCCCGTCCCTGGGATTCTCCAGGCAAGAACACTGGAGTGGGTTGCCATTTCCTTCTCCAGTGCATGAAAGTGAAAAGTGAAAGGGAAGTCGCTCAGTCATATCCGACTCTTAGCGACCCCACGGACTGCAGCCTACCAGGCTCCTCCATCCATGGGATTTTCCAGGCAAGAGTACTGGAGTGGGGTGCCAATCCACAACACTAGACTCTCAAAATTGTCCTTTGTCCTCGGATGGCTGTTCTTTCTGTCTACTTTGTTGGGTCCTTATCGCCCCAAACCTATAAAGGCCAAAATGCCTCAGGACTCAAGTCTACTGCTTTTCTGTTTACAGTCCTTTGGCAACTGCCTCTAGTCCCACAATTTTAAGTACCATATCACTACTCCCAACTGACCTTTTCCACTAATGACTTCCCCACTGAATTCCAGACCTCAATTGCCTATAGCATCTCCACTTGGATAACTAAGAGACATCTCAAACTTAACATATCATAATAAACGCTCAATTCTACCTCACAAACCTGCTGCTCTCATAGTTCTCCACTTCTCGGTTAATGGGAATTAACCCTTCTGGTTGCTCAAAGTCCCAAACCTGGACAGCTCTTTTACCATCCACATTCAATCCATAAGCAAATCTGTTAGCTTTACCTATGAAGTACGTCCAAAATCCGAACTGCTACTCACCAGTGACTTCTTTCAGCTGTGAAGACACGATCTTCTTATGTGAATTATTACAACACCTTCCTAATTAGTCTCCTGGCTTTGCCCTACCCCTCTCTCCAACAAGCTGCTCTAACACAGCAGGCAGAATGAGCCTGTTAAATACCTAAATCAGATTGTATCACTCCTCTGCTCAAAACTCTCCACTGGTTATTTCCCAATGTATCTCCACATGATTAACATAAAGTCTTGCCACATATTAAGTATATGGTAACTATCTGTTCACTAACTAAAAACAATGAAAGTAAACTGGAACCAAATTTTGGAGAATCTCAATACCAGATTAGGATAGTCACCGTGTGGATTCAAAAGAAGATATACAATAATGTACATCCCGGGGCTGTTTCCATCCTTATGCCAAGCAGAGTTACATACAATTAGGAACTAAATCAGAAACAAATCAATATACTATTTGGGGGAAAACTAGAGAGATCTCTGCAGATGTTGCATCAGAACTCTATTAACATAATGACTTTTTTGCACAGCATTGCTGCTGCTAAGTCGCTTCAGTCGTGTCCGACTCCGCGGGACCCCATAGACGGCAGCCCACCAGGCTCCCCTGTCCCTGGGATTCTCCAGGCAAGAACACTGGAGTGGGCTCCCATCTCCTTCTCCAATGCATGAAAATGAAAACTGAAAGTGAAGTTGCTCAGTCGTGTCCGACTCTTAGCGACCCCATGGACTGCAGCCCACCAGGCTCCTCCATCCATGGGATTTTCCAGGCAAGAGTACTGGAGTGGGGTGCCATCGCCTTCTCCAATGCACAGCATTACCTTAGAAAATAACGGTGAAACGACCATACAACGATCTCTCCAAAAATACTGTCTTTAGCAGACAGTCCATGCTAGTGTCACTTGTAACTCTCCTTCATATTTAGAGTAAAATCCCAGAGAAAAGTTAGAGATGCTAACCTCTAAAAACAAAATTATCCCGAGGTCTCATAATAGAAAAAAATATATAAATTACAAAGATGTTGCTTAAGATTGAGACAAATAGTTAAATCAGATTACAATGAAATTAATTCTATTGTTAATTCCAAAGTTTCATTCGAAGTGTTTTCAAAATTAGTCATGTGAAGCAGCAAAATTACCTTCCAAAACTATGGAATTTGCTTATGACAAGATTCTCATCTCAGGTATACTGTGCAGGTTAAATGAACAATACAGGTAAAGTTTTTAGAACAATGCCTGTCTCAGGACTCAATATATTAATTAGTAATATTAGTTATTATTTTACTAATGTGAAAATATTCCAACACCCAAACCACTGGGGGCGGCTTAAAGCCATATTTGCAAGGTCAACAGTTTGGAAACAGTCACTAACTGAGATATGACATATAAACTGCCTTGACTATTTTGAAAAACCACTGTTCACACTATCATTATTTTCTCTTTCAAAAATATCATTTCCATCCATCACAAACGGTTCCCGGAGTTTCAACAGGGATTATCTGCTTATTTCCGGATCCTAAGTGAACATTCGGCTAAGTCTCGGGTCACTCTACTATCAGATAGTCCAAGGTGGGCAGCAAACATCTCACTGGGACAGAGACATCTTTATCAAGCCAAAAATGAATTGCAGTCAACAAATAGCAAAACACGAAAGATACATTCAAACAGAAATCTGAATCACACTATTCCTGGACCACAAAGAAAAACCACTGTTAAAAGATTCCATTAGATTTCAACTTAGGATCAAAATTAGCTTCCCATCTCAGGTGGGTTAATATCGCAGCAGCAGGCAGGGCATAATCATGTACCTAAATGACAAAGGCGGATGACAAGGGAAAGCTACTCTCCTACATCTTCCACTTCTGCCTTCCTCTCTCAATCGGGTTTCAAAGCACCAGAAAAGTAACGGAGAAGTCACGAGCTTTTAATTTCTCCGCCCACCAACACTTAAGAGGCGGAGCTAACAGACGAAGAAAAGCGAAAGGCCGGACCCAAAGAAACGGGAGGGGCCGAGAGAAGCCCAAGCCAGCAAGCGGCCTTAAGAAAGCGGAAGTGGGGGTCCTGCAATGGACCCCCATTGCAGGTTACTCCAACTCTCGCACTCGCGGAAGGCTACGCAGCACGGCCCCGCTTCTCCCCTGACAGGGGGCTCCCAGGAGAAGCGGACTTAGACAGAAGCACGAGAAAAATTCCAACCCCACTTCAGAATAATACCTCGCGGACCTTCCACGTCTGCCTTCCGGAAAGCTGTCGGCGATGGTGACGTCAGTGGCGCGCCAGCTCTGCGAGCGTGGAGAGCGACGCTCTCCGATGACCTCACGCTTTTCACCACACCCCTTTAACCCTTTCCCTTCTGCCCACAAAGGCGATCTCTGGCCCCACTGACTGAAGCTGTGGGAGGGAATGGGTATGCTGGGGGTTGTGGGGCGCCGGTCCGTTTTTCTAGATTTGTATCCCTGGTGGCTCAGACCGTAGAGAATCTGCCTGCAACGTATGACACCCTGGTTGGATGAGATGGCTGGATGGCATCACCGACTCGATGGACGTGAGTCTGAGTGAACTCCGGGAGTTGGTGATGGACAGGGAGGCCTGGCATGCTGCGATTCACGGGATTGCAAAGAGTCGGACACGGCTGAGTGACTGAACTGAACTGAGAGCATAATTACAAACTAACCTTAAAATATCACAAATTATAGTGTGATCCTACAACACACGACTAGTACACAATTCACACAACGTGGAAGTCACAGTGTGAGTTCAACAACATCCAGACTGTACTCAAGAAAACCAGTTCTCTGATCTTGGTTGCTGGAGGGATGCCAAATTGTCAAAAAAAATTTAAACTATTATTCTCAGTTTTGCCCTCATCTTATTGTGGACAGGTAATAACAAATAGTTTGGGAATTGGCATCAGTCCAGAAATCACATTTTCAGTAGCACTATGCTTGAAAGTTAGGTACATAGCCTTACCAGGAAGACTGTTGAGATTTGGAAAAACTGAAACATCACCCAGAATAACTCAGAACTTGACAGTTCATCCTGCACCAAAGTGGTAATGAGACTTCCAGGCAAAATGTCACACCTTTAGGTCTAAGTCGTGGAAGCAAACACTGAAATGCAGTTAGTACAAGAGGTTTGGGATTGGGGTAAGTAGGGATGTCTCTGAAAGATAAAGAGGGAGGAAGCAGAATTGAGCAGAGTCTCAGACCACGATGTACATCTGATAGGGTCTCGGCCACCCCAACTACAATAAGTTCCAGAGCAAAGAACTCCCCAGAGGAGACCACACTGGGCAGAGGTGGCGAGGAACTGGCACCCATTCCTCTGGTCTGTCATTGTCATTTTTAAGTGCCTTCAACTTAAAAACTGAAGCAGAGCCTAAAGATTCAGCCAATTGGTGATTCTCAGTCAAGTTGTACAACTGAATGATAAATTCTTTCTTAAAGGGAGATCTGAGGGTGCACCTCCTGAACTGCTTACTGTACACCCAACCATCCACATCACGGTAGCACCACAATCCCATGATTTGTTCAACAAATATTTACTGAATCTCTATTAAATGACAGACTCTATTCTACATCTTATAAGTAGAGCAGTGAAGAAAAGACCCTCCTTGGGATGGAGCTCAGATTCAAATTTACAGCTGGGAATACCTCCCCGTCTTCTCTTCCTCCCTTTTCATCCACTTTTCTTCCCTCTTCTTTTCCTTCACCACAGTTTTTTCTCCTATAATTCCTGATTTCAACATTTAAAACTTCCAGAGTCATGCCTGAGTATTGCTGCCAGAGAATGCCCAGATGGTGAGACTTTCTGTCTTGAAACCAACAAAAGGAGTTTTTAGAGGATGAGGAATTGCTGCCTCACCATCTTTACTGTTTGCCTAAATGACCTCAGTATATAAGCCACTTCCTCTTTTTCTTTCTATTGCCTGGTCCTTCTTTCCTTCCTTCTCCCCACTCCAATGCCCTGTGTTACAGTATTTCATTAATCAGAAACATTCTGGTGAGATCAGAATATCTAAATAGGTTGTCAGCTCATAAGGCATTCCAAAACAGAAGAATGGTAGTTGTTCCATTATCGTCTTAGTCCCTGTATGCTGGCATCAAAATATTATAGACTGAGTGGCTTATAAATAACAGACATCTGTTTCTTACCGTTATGGAGGCTGGAGGTCCAAGATCAGGGTGTAAGTATGGTCAGATGAGGATTATCTTCCAGTCAAGGACTTCCAACTTCTTGTATTAGCATCATCACTTGGAGAAGGAAGAAGGGAGCTCTCTCGGACCTTATTTATGAGGGAGCTAACTCCATCATGAGGGGTCCACCCTTATGATCTAATCATCTCCCAAAGGCCCCACCCGGCTCCTAATACCTTCAGCTTGAACATTAGATTTTCAGTGTATGAATTTGGGGAATATGTAAACATCCAGACCATAGCATTCATCTGTATCTCTCTGTGCTTTATTATCCTAAAAGATTTGCACACAAAAAATGGGATAAGACAGGATTTGGAAACTTTCCTAGAATTAGCCACTTGAAAAAATAATTGTGCTAAAGGCAATGCTTATTTTAAAAAATTTATTCTTGTCATATTCCTTTAAACCTAGCTGTTTAATAGCATTCTTCAAAAAAAAAGTCAATGTTTATAGACATACTCAAATATATATATATATATATAAAAATTTATTACTCAGAATAAACCCTTCCTGTGAACTGCATCCCTGTGAATTGCATGTAGTTCTGTTCTCTGATTTCAAAGCTATCTCCTGCCATTCGCACGTGAAGAATAACCTGAGTTTTCTTGATTTATGATCAAGGATTCAGGTTTATATATTCTTCTTAAAAGGCTTTAATTTTTTAAATTTTATTATTTATTTATTTATTTTTGGCTGCTCTGGGTCTTTGTTGCTGCTCAGGCTTTTCTCCAGTTGTGGTGCCTAGGCTTCTCATTCCAGTGTCTCCTTTTGGTGCAGAGCACAGACTCTAGGGTGAGGGCTTCCGTAGTTTCAGCACGTGGGCTCAGTAGTTATAACTCCCAGGCTCTGGAACACAGGCTCAATAGTTGTGGCACATGAGCTTGGTTGCTCCACAGCATGTGAAGTCTTCCTGGATTAGGGATCAAACCTATGTCTCCTGCATTGGCAGGCAGATTCTTTACCACTGAGCTACCAAGCCCCCAGATATATACATTCATTTTCATATTCTTTTCCATCATAGATTATTACAAGATATTGAAGTGCTATACAGTGAAAGAAAAGTAAAGTGTTGGTCGCTCTGTCGTATCTGACTTCTTTGCAACCCCATGGACTGTAGCCCATCAGGATCCTCTGTCCATGGAATTCTCCAGGCAACAATACTATGGGTAGCCATTCCTTTCTCCAGGGGATCTTCCCAACCCAGGGATTGAACCCAGGTCTCCTGCATTGCAGGCACATTCTTTACCATCTGAGCCAGCAGGGAAGCTATACAGTAGGTGCTTGTTATTTATCTATTTTTTGTATCTAGTAGTGTGTATCTGTTAATTCCAAACTCCCAATTCATTCCTCCCTCACTCTTTCCTCTTTGGTAACCCTAAGTTTGTTTTTTATGTCTGTGAGTCTGTTTCCATCTTGTAAATAAGTTCATTTCTGTCATTTTTTTTGGATTCCACATATAAGCAATATCATATGATTTTTATCTTTCTCTGTCTCACTTCACTTAGTTGAAGTAAATATGATAAGTAAGTTGAAGGAAGTAACAGGTCCATCAAGCTTCTGCAAATGGCATCATTTCATTCTTTTTTATGGCTGGGTAATATTCCACTGTATGCATCTTCTTTATCCATTCATCTGTCAATGGGGCTTTAGGTTGTTTCCAGGTCTTGGCTATTGTAAACAGTATATGCTAAAGAGAAGAAACTGGCTAAAGAGTCAGAGGGCTAAGATTCCTTCCCATTGACAGCACCCGTTTGCACTCACTAAACTTTGCTATTTTCCTTAAAGGTTTAAAAGAGCTTGACAACCCCCTTCCTACCCACACTATTCCATAAATTGTTTTGAGGAAGCTATGGTGTGTGCAGACAAAAATGCAAATTCACTTATGATTTGATTCTATCATAATCATATTGCCAACTTTATAAGATGTTAATTGAGGAATGAGACAATCAGTTGTGTTTTATGAGGCCATTATGACAACCTCATATGCCCAGTGAGTGAGCCAGCCATGAGAGTGAAATGCAAGTGTTTCCGGCTGCTTCTCACTAAGAGTTAATAGCTCCATTAAACACCTTGAAGGGGAGTGTGTCCCCATTGAGGTGTTTAATCATTTATTGGGGAATTTTGCCCTAGTCACCATAATCGGTGAGTTCAGTTCAGCCGCTCAGTCATGTCCAACTCTTTGCAACCCCATGAATCGCAGCACACCAGGCCTCCCTGTCCATCACCATCTCCCAGACTTCACTCAAACTCACGTCCATCGAGTCGGTGATGCCATCCAACCATCTCATCCTCTGTCTTCCACTTTTCCTCCTGCCCCCAATCCCTCCCAGCATCAGAGTCTTTTCCAATGAGTCAACTCTGCACATGAGGTGGCCAATGTACTGGAGTTTCAGCTTTAGCATCAGTCCTTCCAAAGAACACCCAGGGCTGATCTCTGTCAGAATGGACTGGTTGGATCTCCTTGCAGTCCAAGGGACTCTCAAGAGCCTTCTCCAACACCACAGTTCAAAAGCGTCAATTCTTTAGTGCTCAGCCTACTTTATGGTCCAACTCTCACATCCATACATGACCACTGGAAAAACCATAGTCTTGACTAGATGGACCTTTTTTGGCAAAGTAATGTCTCTGCTTTTGATTATGCTATCTAGGTTGGTCATAATTTTCCTTCCAAGGAGTAAGCATCTTTTAATTTCATGGCTGCAATCACCATCTGCAGTGATTTTGGGGCCCCAAATATAAAGTCTGCCACTGTTTCCACTGTTTCCCCATCTATTTCCCATGAAGTGATGGGACCAGATGCCATGATCTTCGTTTTCTGAATCTTGAGCTTTAAGCCAACTTTTTCACTCTCCTCTTTCACTTTCATCAAGAGGCTTTTGAGTTCCTCTTCACTTTCTGCCATAAGGGTGGTGTCATCTGCATATCTGAGGTTATTGATATTTCTCCTGGCAATCTTGATTCTAGCTTGTGCTTCTTCCAGCCCAGCGTTTCTCATGATGTACTCTGCATAGAAGTTAAATAAGCAGGGTGCCAATATACAGCCTTGACGAACTCCTTTTCCTATTTGGAACCAGTCTGTTGTTCCATGTCCAGTTCTAACTGTTGCTTCCTGACCTGCATATAGGTTTCTCAAGAGGCAGGTCAGGGTCCAGTATTCCCATCTCTTTCAGAATTTTCCACAGTTTGTTGTGATCCACACAGTCAAAGGCCTTGGCATAGTCAATAAAGGAGAAATAGATGTTTTTCTGGAAATCTCTTGCTTTTTCCATGATCCAGCAGATGTTGGCAATTTGATCTTTGGTTCCTCTGCCTTTTCTAAAACAAACTTGAACATCTGGAAGTTCACAGTTCATGTACTGCTGAAGCCTGGCTTGGAGAATTTTGAGCATTACTTTACTAGCATGTGAGATGAGTGCAATTGTGCAGTAGTTTGAGCATTCTTTGGCATTGCCTTTCTTTGGGGTTGGAATGAAAACTGACCTTTTCCAGTCCTGTGGCCACTGCTGAGTTTTCCAAATTTGCTGGCATATTGAGTGCAGCACTTTAACAGCATCATCTTTCAGGATTTGAAATAGCTCCACTGGAATTCCATCACCTCCACTAGCTTTGTTCATAGTAATATTTTCTAAGGCCCACTTGACTTCACATTCCAGGATGTCTGGCTCTAGGTCAGTGCTCACACCATCGTGATTATCTGGGTGGTGAAGATCTTTTTTGTACAGTTCTTCTGTGTATTCTTGCCACCTCTTCTTAATATCTTCTGCTTCTGTTAGGTCTCTACCATTTCTGTCCTTTATTGAGCCCATCTTTGCATGAAATGTTCCCTTGGTATCTCTAATTTTCTTGAAGAGATCTCTAATCTTTCCCATTCTGTTGTTTTCCTCTATTTCTTTGCATTGATCGCTGAGGAAGGCTTTCTTATGTCTCCTTGCTATTCTTTGGAACTCTGCATTCAGATGCTTATATCTTTCCTTTTCTCCTTTGCTTTTCACTTCTCTTCTTTTCACAGCTATTTGTAAGGCCTCCTCAGACAGCCATTTTGCTTTTTTGCATTTCTTTTTCTTGCAGATGGTCTTGATCCCTGTCTCCTGTACAGTGTCACGAACCTTAGTCTATAGTCCATAGAACCTCAGCCCTAATCAAGCAGATTGTTTTATAGGATTATAAATCACAGTGAATATTTGAAAAGGTGTGAGTCCTGCCCTTTCCCAAAGAAAGTCTAGGGGACTTCCCTGGTGGTCTAGAGACTCCTCATTCCCAATGCAGAGTGCCCAGGTTCAATCCCTGGTTGGGGAACTAGATCCCCATGCCCCACCTAAAGATCTCACATGCCACAGGTAAGATCACAGATCCCGCATGTTGCAACTAAGACCTTTGCAACCAAATTGATGAATAATATTGAAAAGAAAGAAAGAAAGGCTAGGACCCTGTAAGCAAAAGGAACTTGGAAAGTTAAAAAAAAAAAAATTCAGATAAACTCATAAAACTGTTTATGCTAACAAATTAAGCTAGGACATGGAAACAATTATCCCAGACTCAAACAAGACTGGAAATGTTTGAGTAGAGGCATTTCTAGTAATTTTCACTATTTTGGACTTGCTCTATGCCCTGACTTCCACTAATCAGAGGAAAAAAAAAAATTCTTCATGGAGGGGGCCCCATTTTTTGGTAAATCTATAAAACCTCTGTCCCTCCAGTGAAATATTAGCATCTGGATAGAAGATATCATGAGCTTAAAAATCCAAATTAAAAAAAAATTGACTTCATCTCATCTACAGCATAATTAATTTTCCACATCCAGAAATTAAATATTTAATGTGAAAGAAGGTGGTTTTGCTTTGTCTCACAGGGAAGGTAGTAGAAATTTCTTTTTCATTAGCAGCTGTCAACGTGAGTTTCTTTCATTTCAAATGGAGAGGAATCTCTGTTTTCATATAGTATGTCAATAACATATTTTCCTTTCATATTCAATTATAAATGACATCTCACTAGCTTATTAGTATTATTTTCACAGACATTCCCTCAAGCACCTGTGTAGCTTCATGAGCAAATACCTTGTAGAGATCAAGTCACACTTAATCTTTTCCCTTGGCAGCAACACACAGCGGCCTGGGGGACCTTCCCCAGGCTGACACGTCTACTGCTTCCTTTCCATGCTCACTTTCATCAGTGTCTTTGACCTTTAGCTGCCGTCATCTAATAGCAGTTCAGAGGAGGTGGCATAGAAGTATACTGTGCAGATAAACACAGCAGAGAATCTGATCTGCATGCAGATCCCACACTTCTTTTGTAAACTCCTCAGCTAGATTTCCCGTTCTTAAGGACAGTGACCTCTTTTCTTCCTCTCTAATTTCTTTTCAGTGCCTGGAACATTACTATAAGCCCATCTAGTCGTTGATTGGATAATTGATGATTAGATTCATCTTTTCAGCTGTTATATAAAGAAAAAGCTAGGAAATGTGTGAACCAGGTTCATTTAAAGAAAGGAATCTGACATTGTTTTCCTCTCTGAACAAAACTGCAGTGGAAATGTTATACTATCAAAGTAACTATCAGGAAGAAGAACATCTATATTATGAAGGAAAAAAATATGTTCAATCAGTACAGTACATCTAAATGGAGTGTGTACAGAATTTCAGGAAAAATACAGTTACATCTGGATGAACTTTTTCTTCTATTTTCCAATAGAATTATTCTATTCTGTGAAATTTTTATATGATGTTGAAATTAAGAGATGCAAAGAAAAAGCAAGGCAGATATAGCTTTGTCCATTAAAAACATCTTAACTCTTTCACTAGAGAATTTTAGAGTAAGTATTCTAGAGCATTTCATTTAAAAATAAATGGACAAGGAAGAAGTCAGCCTTAGAAACTTTCCACTCTGAAAAGGGAAGCAAAATATTATTAATAGAAATGATTTTTACTATTGGTTTATTGGTCGCACGTGTGGCTATGGCAGATTCAGAAGTCTCAAAA
The DNA here is from genome assembly GCF_029407905.1 of Bubalus kerabau. Taxonomy (NCBI): domain Eukaryota; kingdom Metazoa; phylum Chordata; class Mammalia; order Artiodactyla; family Bovidae; genus Bubalus; species Bubalus kerabau. The sequence continues at coordinate 69,346,225 of NC_073634.1, forward strand.
ATAGACTTTGTAAAGGCAGCTGTGGCTGCAACCATACTATTTTAGGTAAAGCAACCTTTCTAAATAGGTAGTATTTACTTTAAAGCCTTGATGTAAATCAATGAATGGGTTAGCTGCATATTGAATACATATGTTTGTCTTTTTCTGTGTAAATGTTTGCCTCCTCCCAAATCAATTTAATTATGATTATCCTGTAGAACTTGGCCTAGATCAAGATAACTTGATAGACAGGAAAGATGGGGCAAAGATTCTGAAAGCTTATGGCTTAAGGAAAAGAGGAATTTGTTGAGATGATGGAATTCATAAGGCCAAGTCCTACACCTCTACATTAATTCGTAAACAACTGTCAATTTGTGATTGAATTATTCCCCCCTACCACCAAAAGATGTTACAATCCTAACCCCCAGTACCTGTGAGTGGGACCTTATCTGATAATAGGATTTTTGCAAATCATCAAGCTAAGACGAAATCCTTAGGGTGAGTTCTAAGCTAGTTTGACCAATGTCCTTATGAAATGGGGGAAATGGGAAATTGAGACAGAAACATACACAGGAGAAAGCCGCAATCAGAGTGATATATCTGAAGGAAAAGAACAGCAGAGATTGACAGCAAACCAATAAGTTAGGAGGGAGGCACAGAACAGGTTCTCTCAGAAAGAACCAATGCTGCCAAGACCTTGATTCTGGATTTCTGGCCTCCAAAGTTATGAGACAGATTTCTGCCACTTAAGCCTACCCAGTTTGTGGTACTTTGTTAGAACAACTCTAGGAAACTAACACAGCAATCATTGCCATGTTGGTTACACAGGTGGCCTAAATAGGAAGTTTAGGTTTTAAACCAATGTGTATCTGTGACTTTTTTTTCTAAGTCAGCTTCTTGGAGGTATAGGGCTTTCCTGGTGGCTCAGATGGTAAAAAATCTACCTGCCTGCAATGTAGGAGACCCGTGTTCGATCCCTGGGTTGGAAAGATCCCTTGGAGATGGATGGGAATGGCTACCCACTCCAGTATTCTTGTTCGGATAATTCCATGGATAGAAGAGCCAGGAGGGCTATAGTCCATGGGGTCACAAAGAGTTGGACACAACTGAGTGAATAACGCTTTCATGGATGTGTAATTTATGCACTTTAATTGTTCAGTTTAATGGGTTTTGGCAAATGTGAGACCTTTTCAATCAAGCTGTTCCTTGAGCTGTTCACTCAAGCTCTTTTCAGGTCAACACCCCACTGACCTCTCAGGCAACCAGCACTTTTTCTGTCACTAGAGATTGATATCGTCAATTCTGGGACTTCATATAAAAGGAGTGGAAATCATACAATATGCGTTCTTCTGTCTCTGCCTTCTTTCACTTAGCATAATTTTTTTTTATGTTTTTCTGTGTTGGGTATCAGTGGTTAATTCCTTGTTATTCTATGAATGTATCACAGTTTGTCTATCTATACAGTTGTTAATGGGCCTTTATGTTGTTTAATTTTTTGGTTATTATGAATCAAATAGCTATGAACAGTTAGGTACAAGTCTTTGAATTTTTGTTTCTTTTCAGTAATACATAGGAGCAGGATTTCTGGGCCATATGATAAATTTGTGCTTATGTTTTTAAGAGACTGTCTAACTGTTTAAAAAGCAGCCATAGCATTTTACTCTCCTACTTTTCCTACAAGGGTCAGCAAACTTTTTGTAATGGGCCTGCTGCTGCTGCTGCTAAGTCGCTTCAGTTGTGTTCGACTCTATGCGAACTCATAGACGGCAGCCCACTAGGCTCCCCCGTCCCTGGGATTTTCCAGGCAAGAACACTGGAGTGGGTTGCCATTTCCTTCTCCAATGAATGAAAGTGAAAAGTGAAAGTGAAGTCACTCAGTTGTGTCCGACTCTTAGTGACCCCATGGACTGCAGCCTACCAGGCTTCTCTGTCCATGGGATTTTCCACGCAAGAGTACTGGAGTGGGATGCCATTGCCTTCTCCGTGTAATGGGTCAGAGAGTAAATATTTTCAGCCTTGTAGGACATATATGGTCTCTGTCACATATTCTTTGCTTTATTTTACAACTCCCTAAAAACATAAAAGACATTCTTGGCTCAGGAATCATACAAAAGCATGCCTTGAGTTGGACTTGACACTATTGCCAATTTGTATCAGTCAAGATTCAACCAGAAAAGCAGAAGCCCTGGATTTAGCCCTTGGAATCTGCAGGTTCCACATCTGAGGGTTCAACCAACCGCAAATCAAAGGGAAAAAAAAGTTTTTGTAATTCCAGAAAGTTTCAAAAACCAAAACTTGAATTCGCTCCACACTGACACGTGTTTACATAGCGTGCTGAGTGCTAGGTCACTTCAGCCATGTCCTACTCTTTGCGACTCTATGGACTGTAGCCCACCAGGCTCCTCTGTCCATGGGATTCTCCAGGCAAGAATACTGGAGTGGGTTGCCATGCCCTCCTCCAGGGGATCTTCCAAACCCAGGGATCAAACCAGAACCAGGGATGGAACTTGTGTCTTTTATGTCTCCTGCATTGGCAGGCAGGTTCTTTACCACCTGGGAAGCCCATTTATATAGCATTTACATTGTATTTACAACTATTTACACAGCATTTACATTGTATGATGTATTATAACTAATTCAGAGATGATTTAAAATGTAAGAAAGAAAACGTGTGCAGGATATAGACAATGTTATATGTCATTTATCTCCCAACAAATTTTGAAATTAGAAAAGATCCTTAGTAAGGATTTTAATAATGATTGACAATATGACCCATATGCTAGAGCTATTCTGCAGATTGCAGACTCTGCTGCCACCAGAGGCAACATCAGGCAAGACGTGACCAATTTTTGAAGATTGAGTGAACTTTTTAGTTTAGTTGCCTGGTTGGTAAAGCCTGTCCTTGTGATAAAACAGAGTAGTTAGGAAATAAAACCACCACTGTGGATATATGAATTCGGTGATTTTCAAAGTTCCTGTGCATCAAAATTACCCAGAAGACTAGTTGTGATACCGATTGCTGCCTCCTCTCTGCTCCACACCCCCAGAGTTAATTATTCAGCATGTCTGGGGTGGGGAGCAAAGCATTTTCATTTCTGGAAGGTTCCCAGGGGACACTCATACTGCTGTTTCCAGACCACACCTTGAGACTCACAGAACTCCTAGTATTTAAGTAAACTCTGACAATCCATCTATGCTAGTTGCAGTATATGGGATCTAATTCCCTAACCAGGGATTGAACCCAGGCCCCCTGAATTGGGAGCTTGAAGTCTTAATCACTAGACTACCAGGGAAGTCCCATGCTAATCGTATTTTAATAGATGTTAAGTTCTTTTTGTCTTCAGGATGTAGATGATTTCTCTCCCTGATATTGATTATTATTCAAAAATAATAGAGGTTTTCTGAAAGACAAATCTTTTTGCCTATCTGAAAAATTATTTGAAACCAGTTGAAAGACTTGAAGACCAAACTGCTCTTGGGGGACTCCCAGAGCAGAGTTATAAAAAACAGTCAGGAAGAAAATGACACAGACATCTAATGCTAAATGAATTACTATAAAAATCAGTCTGTCTTTACCATTTAGCCTTGTCTGGATTAAATATTCCTAGGCTACAACATAATTCAGGCCCAAAATAGGTTTTAAAAAGATAAATTAACAGATCTAAACTAAAACTTGCTGTATTTCCCTGTACTTTCCATTCCTATTTTTTTCCTTTCTCATCCTGATGGACTTATTTTTTACCCTTTCTGTTTTTCTTTTTCCAACGAGTTCACTTTACTAAATACCTCCAAATGCTTTTTCCCTTTTTGCAGATCTGCTAAATATACTTCATAGTTCATGTCAAGTGTCCAGAGACTGCATAAAGGAATCTATTATAAACAGCTGGACTTGGTGGGTTTGAACTAAACCCAGTGTATCCTCTGCATGGGTCCAGATAATTTTCCAAGCTAATGCTGTTATGATGTCAAATGGAAATGTCTCCCTGGACCCTACTCCGTCTTATGAAATTACACCCTCTGTCCTTATTTAATAGTGGGTATAACACGAAGTTAAGTTTTATGTGTTCAGCCTACCCACTCATTCAAATAGGAATAGTGAAGTCATTGGGGCAGGACTGACCTGTGAAAGAAATATCAATTCCTCAGGTTTAGAGGAACCCAGAAATTATGTTGATTTGCCAGCATGAGCTCTGGTGACTACATTTTACCACTACCAAAGCCAAGTCACAGAAGCTTAGTCTCTCCTGTGGCAGAGGAGTCATTGAAAATGCAATACTTTATTTCCTTTATGTTGTTGTTTAATCACTAAATTGTGTCCAACTCTTTTGGGACCCCATGGACTGCAGTCTGCCAGTCTCCTCTGTCCATGGGATTTCCCAGGCAAGAATACTGGAGTGGGTTGCCATTTCCTTCTCCAGGGGATCTTCCTGACCCAGGGATCAAAACCAAATCTCCTACTTTGGCAAGTGGGTTCTTTACCACTGAACCTTCCTTTATGAATTTGGTGTCTTTACAATGCCTTGGTGTGTTTCATGAGACTCACATCAGTGTGATTGTCGGAAATCAAACAACTAACTTTTACAAAGCCATGTTGGAACCCAACCAACTCAGTTTGCTAAAGACTGATGGGGTTCTCCGGATGCAGGACTTTGACTTTTTTTTTTTAATTTAAATTTATTTATTTTAATTGGAGGCTAATTGCTTTACAATATTGTATTGGTTTTGCCATACGTCAACTTTGACTTTTAAAATGGGACAGTCACAGTTGAACTGGAACAAATCGATCATCCTAATAAATTTAGCACATGTGGGTGCTAAGGCATCATTTCTGAAGGTCAGTGTTCTCTTCTACAGCACTCTGAGACCCCACTAAAGGAGATGGCCTTTGTGTGAAACCCAGAGCACTCGAATAAGGAAGGTGGCTTCTCCCTCCTGAGGGGCTAACCTGAGGACTCCAACATCATTCGTGTCCTCCCGGAGGAGGTGACTGACTCCTGTCATCCCGTCACCCCTGGTAGATACACAGCTCTTTCCTCACAAAGTTTTTAGCCGTATTTTAGTCCGCCATTGGTCCTCCTCACCAGAAGCAATGGGGTCGGAACTTCAGCTGCCTCAGTTCTCACTTGGAAGGTGAGGCTGATACCAGTCACCCCACGCTTGCAGTGGAGAGTAAGGAGGTGCTGACTGAAAGCGCCTAGCAGCATGCCTGATGTACAAGTGTCCTACAAATGTGAGGTTCACCCTCCTTTGAGTTTCCACTAAATCTATAAAGGAGAAGAAAACAACTCTTTTAGAAGAGACAACCTCTAAATGATCATTCCCTAAGAGCCTAGTATTTATTTTTGTCAGTTTCTTTCAATGGAAGCTTTCTGTGAGAATATCATAATTGAACTTGTATATTGAGAAGGTACTGACTTACTATGGTAACGGATTGTTTTCCATCCTACTGACATAATCTGAAACAGACCTGAACATAAGCTGCAACTTAGGGCACAGAACCTGGCACTGAGATGACCCAGATGGCATTTAAAGGGTTTGCCTCAAAGTATTAGACATGAGAGGCAGTCCCTGATTTATTTACTATGAACAATAAATTGGTGCAGTGGATGGAAAGCTTTTAATTTTTTTTTCTATGAAAAATTTTAAACATGCACAAAAGGACAATAGTGCAATGGAGGGAGTTGTTTTTAACATAGATGAAATTATATTGTTAACATAGGGAGCAGGGTGATTAAAGGAAAATGTTCCAACCCTAAGTTGATGCCTCCAATAAAGAAGTAACAGTTTATTTAGCAGTTGTAAGGTTCTGTTTAAAAGTTGTATGGTACTCTCTCTTTCTTTTGGGGGGGTGGGGTGCGATGTTGTTTGTATGATATTCTCTTTTAAGCAATCATTAGTGCAAACCACTGTAAAAAGAAATACATTTTACCTCGTGACTCATACTTAATGTATGACCAAGATCAAAGTTTTCTAAAAGAATCCTTACCATTTGCAATGAACTCTGATTCATTTACTTATTCCTCCATTTGTTCAGTATATGTTTGTAAGGTTATATAAAATAGGTGGAGTAACAACTGTTTAAAGAACAGGAATATAGAAAAGAGAAGAAACACCCCATTTGTCTCACTTAATCTTCTTTCTGAGGATGTAACTAAAATTATCCAGGGGACATAATTTCTTTTCTGCCATAGGAAGCCCACAAACCTAATGTTCAGGTAGCCTATTTATTATAAAGGAAACTGAACATTTTCATCACCATCTTGAAAACTGAAGAACCTAGGCACACATGGATCATTTAGATCCTGTGATCTCCTGGTGGATTTTCTGTAGCAAAGTACACACCCAGACAGCTCATAGTCCCAAATCCTAAACAATTAAATGCATCCTTTGCTTAAGTAGTGGTCAGTCTACTTGAACTTTTGTTCACCCTGGACCAGGATGAAAATGAAAATGAAAAGTATGAAGAAGAAAGAGAAGAAAGCACTTGGAGATGTCTAGCTTGGAGTTGGACACGACTGAGCGACTTCACTTTCACTTTTCACTTTCATGCATTGGAGAAGGAAATGGCAACCCACTCCAGTGTTCTTGCCTGGAGAAGCCCAAGGACGGGGGAGCCTGGTGGACTGACGTCTATGGGGTCGCACAGAGTCGGACACGACTGAAGCGACTTAGCAGCAGCAGCTTTGGTAATTCCAATTAAATTAGAATTTCCTTCATCTACCCATCTACCACTTAGTTCCTTTTTCTTTTCTTTTCCTTTTGTTCATTTTTCAAGAAATAAACACAAAATAGCTCATCAAAATAGCAACCACTAAGGGGTTGGGAAGAAGGAGCCCAAGTTTGATGTTACTTTGTTTCTAATAGAATGAAACAAATTCTAAACCCAAAACAAACCCTATAATTCAACCCAACTTGTTGCTACCCTCTGATTAAAGCATTTTTTTAAAATAACAGATAGGAAGTTGAGATCTGCATTGAGATAATGATGGTTAGCATAGATCAAAAGGAATGGTACATATGTCAGTTAGATTAAGTGACAGGATGTGGGGAAGTGGTAGGTCCCATATCCAGTTACTTCATGCAAGAGTACATTTGCTGAATGCAGGTACTCTTAACGGGAGCTGCTCATAGACGGAAACCAGGGAAATTAATGGAAGGCAATCTATAAAGGTTAGAGTGTTTGTTCTAATACGGCTCCAAGACCACATTTCTCCTAATTAGTAATATTACTGAAAATTTTTATAACTGCCTATCTTGCCCTGCCCAGGGTAGTAAATTATCTTTGAAGCTTTCATCTGGCATTTCTGGGAGATCAGCATTATGTTGTAAGTACACTATAGCCCACATACATAAACTTAGTCATTAAATTTAGACAGACTATCCCCCCAAGGCTATTAGAAGGAAAAATATTTAAAATCTGCCCTCCCCCCCATACACAAACACACACAAATACAAAACACAAAGATTCCATCCATGGCATTTGGGGGAACAAAAGAAGCAAGAAATGTAGAAGAATGGCAATATCTGTGTATCCCAGAAAATAATAGTATGTAGGTTTGGGGACTGAGAAGAGGAGAGGATGAGAAAAGTAAAATGCGAAAGTCACACAGTTTTTCCTGGCAGGGAAATTTGCAATAGAAAGGTGTTGCTAAAGACTACAGTTAATGCCACAGATTTCTTTAAGATGCCATCACACATTACATTTCATAACAAAGATGACTTGGCTAACCAAGGCCATGCTATAAATCAGAGAAATTAAAAAGCCATGTTACAAATTCTGTGCAGCTTAACATGAAGGTTGCTTCCTCATTTAACTTAATTACCGAAATCTAAAATTCTAGAACCAGAAAAGACCTTCTCATTTACCTTCTACGAGGCTTACTGGTGGCTCAAACAGTAAAGAATCTGCCTGCAATGCAGGAACATGTGAGCATGAGTGCTCAGTTGCTTCAGTCATATCTAACTCTTTGTGACCCTACAGACTATAGCCCTCCAGGCTCCTCTGTCTATAGTATTCTCCAGGCAAAAATACTTGAGTGGGTTGCCATGCCCTCCTGCAGGGGATCTTCCCCACCCAGGGATCAAACCTGCGTCTCCTGTGTCTCCTGTATTGCAGGCAGATTCTTTACCCACTGAGCCACCTGAGAAGCCCGTAATGCAGGAAATCCGGGTCCAGTCCCTGGGCCGGAAAGATTCCCGGGAGAAGGGAATAGCTACCCACTACAGTATTCTTCGGAGAAGCCAATGGAACCCCACTCCAGTACTCTTGCCTGGAAAATCCCATGGATGGAGGAGCCTGGTAGGCTGCAGTCCATGGGGTCTCTGAGAGTCGGACATGACTGAGCAACTTCACTTTCACTTTTCACTTTTCATGTATTGGAGAAGGAAATGGCAACCCACTCCTGTGTTCTTGCCTGGAGAATGCCAGGGACAGGGGAGCCTGGTGGACTGCCGTCTATGGGGTCGCACAGAGTCGGACACGACTGAAGTGACTTAGCAGCAGCAGCACAGTATTCTTGCCTGGAGAATTCCTTGGACAGACGAGGCTGGTGGGTTACAATCCATAGGGTCACAAAGAGTCCAACTGAGTGACTAACACTTTCACTCAGGTTTAACTACCTCCAGCTTAATTACAATCAAATCAAGTCACCTTTAAGCTGAAACAATTCCACACCATTGATAATCAACAGGCCAAGACTAGAATGAGACTGAGATCCTTGCCTTCCTCAGTAATCAAGATAAATATTATATTAACTTCCTCTATTCAAATCCCATCTCTGTTCAATCCTGTCTTTATTTAAAATTTTTATACCCTGATCATCATGGATTTTTTTGCACTGATTTTTTAAAAGTATCATTTATCTTGATTACTGGGGCTTTTGACATTCTCAAATTATGCACCCTGAGGCCAGTGTTTCATTCACCCCACAGTAGTCCTGGAGCTGTAAACCCATTCTGAGATTTATACAACCTCAGGTTCAGAAATTTCTTTCTTCCATCTTGCCCAGGGTTTCTCAACCTCAGCACTATTGACATTTCTGGCCCAGATAATTCTTCTTGTGGGAGTTTGCCCTGTGCCTTGTAGGATATTTAGCAGCATCTCAGGCCTCCCCCAACTAGATGCTAGTAACATTCTGCCTTTCCCCTCTCCTTACCAGCGTTGCCAAATCATCCCTTGTTGAAAGCCACTGACCTAATGAAGGTCACCTCATTTCTTCACATTGTGTTCTCAGCAGAGACAGAAAGCAGCTTTTCATCATCCTCTAAATAATCACCACAAGGGAGTCTTTGCTTTGTAGAATGTGTGTTTACATTCTAACTTGATTAGAGTGATGATAATCATATTAGTGTGTCTAGACTTACCAAGGTCAAACCCCTGACCTCTGTAAGGTTTATTCCTGTCTTATATCTGACATCTCAGTAGACCACTTGGCCATCTGCAGCAGTAGCTTCTTCCAGAAGTTCAGCGATGCCTTGTAATTGTAACCCCTTTGTCAAACTGCAAATGCAACTCTTTCATTACATAAGGTCAGAGAGATTCATTACCCACCAACCACATTTCACTCTCTTCAAAGTGAATTACATCTTGGAATTTATCAGTAACTTTTTTGTAAGCTATCGTATCTTCTTCCATCTCAGAAGCTAAGCCTCCAGTGAGTCAGATTACTTTAAATAATTCAGCAGTTCAACTTCCTCTGTGATCTTAGTTTTGCAAGTAGTACAATTTTGGGAAGCCATTTTGCTTATAATAACAGGAAAGATATGTATTTAAGTAATTTTCTTTCTTATTATTCAAAGGCCAAATTCATCACAAAATTTTTAAAGCTCAGAGTTAGACTTGGAAGTCAAATTACACTTGAAAGGTAAAAATCCACTTCTGCATCCCAGTTTTGTAAAACCACACTGAAAAGTTCCATAATCATCCATGCAAACTATAACTATATTCTATTTATATGAATTATAAATAGATCAGTGAGCTAAAAATTGTTCCCAATGACCTCCCACAGTCACCCTCCACTCTGTCGAACTTTCATAAAATTCTGTGTCCATGTGTGTTTTTAATTCCTGGTAGAAATGATGTATGGCAAAGTCAACCTGTATTCAAGATTATGAGTGTATATGTTATATCAGTCAGTGTTGTTGGCTGCAAGCAACAGAAACTCATTCTGGTTGACTAAGCAGAAAAAAAGCATTTGTTGCTGAGTTGTGAAATAGTTCCAGGACTTTCCAAAATGATTGAAACCAGACTAGAAAAGGAGACCAGATGAGAGAAGCTGTGCCACAGGTAGACTCCAGACAAAACACTTCACCTGAACAGTCTTTTGGACTCTGTGGGAGAGGGAGAAGGTGGGATGATTTGGGAGAATGGCATTGAAACATGTATAATATTATATATGAAATAAGTCGCCAGTCCAGGTTCGATGCACGATACTGGATGCTTGGGGCTGGTGCACTGGGATGACCCAGAGGGATGGTATGGGGAGGGAGGAGGGAGGAGGGTTCAGGATGGGGAACACGTGTATACCTGTGGCAGATTCATGTTGATATATGGCAAAACAAATACAATATTGTAAAGTTAAAAAATAAAAAATAAATAAATAAAATAAAATAAAACACATCACCTAATCCACCTAGTGGGAGCCACTACACTGACCTGTCTCTGAAAAATGGATGCCACAGTTTGCCCGGCAACCACAGACACCCGAACTGTAGACAGTGCTGCTCCTGTACCACTCCCCCAGTGCCTCTGGACTCTCTGCTGTTTCTGCCTCTTTATGTCACCAGCTCTCAATTCAAAGTCTGTAGCAGAGGCATCCATTTAGTCAACGCCAGGCCATCTGCCTGTGTTTTAGCTGCAAGGGAGGCTGGGACAATGTCTGGGCTTTTCAGCTTCCAATGTGGAGGCAGGAAGCCAAGGGAATGACAGCTGTCCATTAGAGCTGTGACGAAGGGAGGTCGTTAATAATAAATGAAGCCTTGGGCTTTGGAGTCAGACTAAAACTGAATTTGAATTTATGCTCTATTACTAGCTATGGGACCTTGGGCATATGACTTAAACCCTTAATCATGTCTCTTTCCTTGCTTCCGAAACAAGTCCTTGTGAGGATTGAATTAAAATGTCCATGTAAAATCACCTAGTACAGTATATGGTACATAGTAAATAGCTCAATGGAGAAGGCACTGGCACCCCACTCCAGTACTCTTGCCTGGAGAATCCCATGGATGGAGGAGCCTGCTGGGCTGCAGTCCATGGGGTCGCTCAGAGTCAGACACGACTGAGCAACTTCACTTTCACTTTTCCCTTTCATGCACTGGAGAAGGAAATGGAAACCCACTCCAGTGTTCTTGCCTGGAGAATCCCAGGGACTGGGGAGCCTGGTGGGCTGCCGTCTATGGGGTCGCACAGAGTCGGACATGACTGAAGCGACTTAGCAGCAGCAGCAGCAGCAGCAAATAGCTCAATACATCTATATGTGTGTATGTTAATATATACACATTGTGTGTGTGCATTCCAGCATCCAACAGTGATAAGAGAAACTGAGTTTCTCCACTTCCATTCCCTTCCCCCTTTTATGAACCCCTACCAGATACTTGGATACAAAGTTACCAGTTACTTTGTAACTCAGCTGGTAAAGAATCTGCCTGCAATGCAGGAGACTTGGGTTCAATCCCTGGGTTGGGAAGATCCCCTGGAGAAGGGAAAGGTTACCCCCTCCAGTATTCTGGCCTGGAGAATTCCATGGAGTGTATAGTTTATAGATTTGCAAACATCTGGACATGACTGAGCGACTTTCACTTCACCACATACTTGCTTATTTCAGACTTTTCATTTAGTTTAATACAGGACAAGGCAATTCAGCTTAACTTTGGTCTCCGCAGAAAGCATACAAGATCTAGCAGAGCAACACCAATGAAGGAATAATTATAATTCACATATTCTATAGTACCATAAAGTGAAAGTTCAGGGATTTCTCTGGCAGGCCAGTGGTTGAGACTTCATCTTGCAATGCAGGCTGCGGGTTCGATCCCTGGTTGGGAGCTGATTCCACATGACTCAATGACAAAAAAAAAAAAAAAAACATAAGATAGAAGCAATATTGTAACAAATTCAATAAAGACTTTTAAAAATGGTCCACATCAAAAAAAATTTCAGTGAATAGGATTAATTTCATCTGAGGATCTAGAAAAACCATTATAGAAGCAACTTGACTGGGAACATGAAGAACAGTTGATAAGACTTTTCCAGAGAACAGAAAGGGAAGGAGTTCTACCAGACAGAATCCTCTCAGCACAGCCGTGTAAGTGCAGGTTGTGCCTGGCAATGGGGAAGAGTTCAGAAAGACAAAAGCAAGGAACTGCTGGGAAGGTGGAAAAGATGAACTGGGAAAGAGAAACTGGAGCTGGATGATCAAAATCCTAGGGTCACACCAGACTGGTGTCGCTTCCTCTGCTAACACACATGCCAGCAAGACTGCTAGAAGTGATCAATAGCCCCAGCAATGTGTCTCATCACTGATACTACTATCATAGGTCACTATGGCAAAAATTTTAATTCATTATTCAGATGTTCAATCAGTCAGCTGAAAAAAAAATGCACAACCTAAAAGTTGAGAATTTTATTTTATTCAGCAAACTTGTCAGGGACTTAAACTTGGGATACAGACTCGTAGATAGCTCTGAGAGGCTGTTCTAAAGAGGAGAGAGGAGCCAGCATATATAGGAAGGTTTAAAAAAGCCAGCTAGGCTTCAGCAATATGTGAATCGTGAACTTCCTGATGTTCAAGCTGGTTTTAGAAAAGGCAGAGGAACCAGAAATCAAATTGCCAACATCCGCTGGATCATCGAAAAAGCAAGAGAGTTCCAGAAAAACATCTATTTCTGCTTTATTGACTATGCCAAAGCCTTTGACTGTGTGCATCACAATAAACTGTGGAAAATTCTGCAAGAGATGGGAATACAAGACCACCTGACCTGCCTCTTGAGAAATTTGTATGCAAGTCAGGAAGCAACAGTTAGAACTGGACATGGAACAACAGACTGGTTCCAAATAGGAAAAGGAGTACGTCAAGGCTGTATATTGTCACCCTGCTTATTTAACTTATATGCAGAGTATATCATGAGAAACGCTGGACTGGAAGAAACACAAGCTGGGATCAAGATGGCCGGGAGAAATATCAATAACCTCAGATATGCAGATGACACCACCCTTATGGCAGAAAGTGAAGAGGAACTCAAAAGCCTCTTGATGAAAGTGAAAGAGGAGAGTGAGAAGGTTGGCTTAAAGCTCAACATTCAGAAAACGAAGATCATGGCATCCGATCCCATCACTTCATGGCAAATAGATGGGGAAACAGTGGAAACAGTGTCAGACTTTATTTTTCTGGGCTCCAAAATCACTACAGATGGTGACTGCAGCCATGAAATTAAAAGACGCTTACTCCTTGGAAGGAAACTTATGACCAACCTAGATAGCATATTCAAAAGCAGAGTCATTACTTTGCCAAGAAAGGTTCGTCTAGTCAAGGCTATGGTTTTTCCTGTGGTCATGTATGGATGTGAGAGTTGGACTGTGAAGAAGGCTGAGCGCCAAAGAATTGATGCTTTTGAACTGTGGTGTTGGAGAAGACTCTTGCGAGTCCTTGGACTGCAAGGAGGTTCAACCAGTCCATTCTGAAGGAGATCAGCCCTGGGATTTCTTTGGAAGGAATGATGCTAAAGCTGAAACTCCAGTACTTTGGCCACCTCATGCGAAGAGTTGATTCATTGGAAAAGACCCTGATGCTGGGAGGGATTGGGGGCAGGAGGAGAAGGGGACGACAGAGGATGAGATGGCTGGATGGCATCACTGACTCAAAGGACATAAGTTTGGGTGAACTCCAGGAGTTGCTGATGGACAGGGAGACCTGGCATGCTGCGACTAATGGGGTCGCAAAGTCGGACACGACTGAGCGACTGATCTGATCTGAAAAAAGCCAGCTAGTCAAAACATCAACAGATAGCTGTTAAAGGAAAAAGCAGCTGTTTCAAGGTAATGAACTTAGTGTTTTCTATGCAAGAGTCTGGGCTCAGTAAAATCATTCCTTTGATATGCTCCTCAACTATGTGGGGCCAGTATCCCTTCTTCTCCATCCTGAATCCCCTCAAGGTTCACAGTCAGGGGCAGCTGCAGTGGCTGATGGCTTGAGGGCTACATCATCCTTTGTTTACTGATATGCAAGTGGCATTTTTCGACCACAACCCCCAGGAATTAACGTTGGCTTAAGTGAAACAAGGGAACAGGCAAAGCTTTTCCCAGTCCTTCATTTTGTTGAGTCTCCCCATCCCCCCAACCAGGGTCTCCAGGGCCATCTGGACGTCTCTACCTGTACAGGACATCAAATGGTACACAGCTAGGGGCTTCAGGCCCTCACTTGTGTTTCCAGCTCCATACTCTGCCATTCTTCTGTCCCCACCATTCATCAGAGCCCCAGTTTCTACTTAGGATGAAACTGAGAATGGGCCAAAGAGATAAACCAGCCTCCTGCCTTGCTGGTCCATGGCCCTTCTTAGTAACACAGTATGTTAATATTTGCAGGGAATCCCTACACTATGAACAAAGTTTTCCAACATCAATTTCTGTTTGCTCCTAGACGTATATTTTTCCCAACCTCTCCACCCCTCACCCCTGCCACAGTTAGAACATGTGCTCTCATCGACAGAAGCACTTTTATCGATCACAAAATAAGGATGCTCAAGACATGGTTGCTCCAGAAACTCTGAGGTGAGTGGTTGCTTCCTCTTGCTTCTCAGGAAATAGAGGCAGCTTTGTGTTGGGGCTGAATCTTCTCTTTCCTTCTGGACCTAGAGTTTGGTTTCCACTTCTCCAAGCCCATTAACCTGGGGATCTGAGCCCAGCAGCTCCAGCCTCTGCAGGATGAAAAACGGAAGGATTTGGCCCCTTGCTGTGGATGGGGCTATAGAACACAGATTGCAGATCTGAGTGGGTTTCTTTCAGCTTTTGTTTCAGCTGCCAACAGCACGGGGGCTCAAGACCTGTGAGAAGGGACTTCCCTGATGCCCCAGTGGCTAAGACTCTGCAGTCCCAATGCAGGGGGGCTGGATTGGATTCCTGGTCACAACTAGATCACGAGTGCTGCAACAAAGATGCTGAGTGCCGCACCTAAGGCCCTGCACAACCAAAAACAAAAAAAGATCTGAAAGAAGCTCTAGAATGTCAGGGAGGTGGGGTCTGCCCAGGGGAGGCAGGGAGGCCTGGGAATGAGGCCCATCCCACAGTACTGAGGCTGAGAGGCCTCCGTGCTGCAGGGCCAGCCTCTTTAGTAACCTATTCTGGTAAGACATGAGGGGTGGATAAAAATGAGCTATTACACGTGGGACAGATCCATTCCTGCAGTGGCAATATATTTTCCTCACATGGTTTTCTCTTCACAGCAAGTAAATGCATGTGAAGCCAGTGACTCTGAAGTCGGTCATATTGAATTTACTCAGTTTTCCTTTAGTCTTCAAGCGTGAAGCGTTACAAACCTTCATATGTACACCAGGGAAAGAAAAAATGAAGGAAAAAAAAAGACTCCCCAGCAAGACCTAAGGAAAAGCCTGTGAAAGAAAACAGTAAGATAAAGCAACACAATTTCGAATCTTAATCTCCTGAAATGGTGCTTTGAAAGCTGCCCTCTCCACTTTTCTGAGTGGGGCCTTCAAAACTGCATGTCAAATCTTGTTATAACCTTGCTTCTTATCTGTTGGTGGGAGCTTTCAAGGCCCGGTAATTCCCCCAGATACGGCAGGAAAGTTCACAGTAGAGATTTGCGCACTTGACTAAGCTTTGCACAATGCTTTTTGTGGCAGGCTGGTAGAGGAGAGAGATTTGTTTTCCCTTTCAGAACTAAAGCATCCCACTGCCAAGGACACAGTCTTAAAGCCAACCGGAATCACTCCCTTGGTCAGATAATCTCCAGGACAGTGACTTAATATTATATACTCTCTGTTTTGGTCCAGTAAGACACATATCCAAGGGAATGCCCCTGCATTCCCGTACAAGTGAAAACTAATAGACACAACCCCACCGATGAGGGAGGGCTCTCTGGGGGCCTCTCCCCAGACACTCTCCTGTGGTACACCATCCCGTAACCAGCGAGGGCCTGGATATGGGGGTGCTGGCTGGAGGCGGGGACGACGACAGCGCAGGGGACTCAGGAGAGGAGCACCAACAGCTGTGGAGACAGGGTGTCCCCTGCCGCAGGAAGGGTGGGGGACGACTCCCTTTGTCTCCTCCTCTACTCACCTGGCGGCTCTTTGACTGGCCCGAGGCTTCCACAGGAAGAGGCACGATGAGCTTTGAACAGCAGCCTCAGGACCAGGGGTCACAAACACAAGTGCAGACTGGGGTCAGGCAGGTAATGTCAGCGAGTGACTCACCTCAGCCAGTGAGGTGTGAAACGGCAAAGAGAGCTGGGGTCTAAGAAAAGCAAAGCAAAAGAGACACTATCCACCATGCTGTTTGTTTTTTTAAAACAAAGGCGACTTTCTGAAAATTAAGTCCTCTTGGCAAACTAACATGCTTTCTTGTATTAGGCATGACATTCATTGTAGCCTTTTCCCCTTGACTGTCCTGGGGCTCGGAGCTATATTTTGTACTTCTCTTTGATTTTTTAAAAATTTTCCCTTTGATTGTTTTTTCCTCTCCTTCCTATCCTTTTCCTCTTCCAAGACACACACTCAGACTCACATGTGCTCAGTAGTCTATAAGATATGACACAGATAACATAAGAGTAATACTGGTTAAATATTTCAGAGTTATTAATGACTTATTATTAAGCATTAATGTATACCATGGTCCTGTTTTTTATTTTCTTCTATTTTATGTATTTTCATCTAAAATGCCCTACCAAATGTCCAAACTCAGTGGAAAACACTGCTTGGTTAATTCTAAATTCTGGCTCTGAACTGCAAGGGATCTTAATTTTAAAAACATTCTGTTATCCTCATTTAAGGACTTAAAAGTATTTCCCTTCTGGAAGGTTTTTTTTTTTTTTTCTTTTCCTCACTACCATCTCTGTCTGCAAGCCAAGATTATGAATAGAGATGATATATTTTAGGAAGGGGCCATAGATCCAAAATTAATCTCTACCAAAGTTAATTCCTGCATAAATTAGGTTGAATGTGTTTTTCAACACCATAAATCAAAGGTAATAGGCATAAATAAAACATGAACCTAGGTTTCCTCATTTATAACTTCATATCTATGATACTTCAGTGTAGAAAGGGCAGAGTTATTATTTTTTTCTTTTTTTAGAGCTGTTGGGCTAGCCATCTCAAAGGTTGCAGTAGACAGTGTAAAATTAAATGTATTTCCTCTCTATGGCTGAAACAGCTAATAATCAGAAACCCACAGAAAAATTCCCTCTGTGTACTTGTGCAATACATCATGACACTCCTCTCGGGACCAGCAAACCAGTAGAATTGCCAGGGGCAATCTGAGAATGAGGTGGGAGAGGAACCAGCAGCTCTGGGGACCAGGAAACTTGTTCTGCTCCATGAAGCCAGAGGCCAGGTGTTGTCGTCAGGTTATTCTATGGCTATAATTCAGTTATCAAAGAATCTGTGAGATGGGAAGAAAATAGGGTGTCAGGGTGACCCAGCTGATCATTCTGTGATCTGTAGGGGGTGTGATAATGTCTAATCCTCCCTACTTGACCAGTACGCACACTCACACACCCTCTCAACCATCTGAATAAAGTGAAGTCACTCAGTCATGTCCGACTCTTTGTGACCCCATGGACTGTAGCCTACCAGGCTTCTCTGTCCATGGAATTTTCCAGGCAAGAATACTGGAATGGGTTGCCATTTCCTTCTCCAGGGGATCTTCCCGACCCAGGGATCAAAGCTGGGTCTCCCGCATTGCAGGCAGAAGCTTTACCGTCAGAGCCACCAGGGAAGCCCCCAACTGTCTGAATGTCCACTGCTAAGAGGTTTTTTTTAATTTTTATACAAATATAGTTGATTCACAATGTTGTATTAGTTTCACATGTACAGCAAAGCGATTCCATTATTGGTGGTGGTGTTCAGTTGCTAAGTCAAGTCCGACTCTTTGCCACCCCATGGACTGCACGTCAGGCTTCCCTGTCCTTCACTATTTCCTGGAGTTTGCTCAAACTCGTGTACATTGATTCAGTGATGCAATCCAACCATCTCATTCTCTGTCACCCTCTCCTCCTGCCCTCAATTTTTCCTAGCATCAGGGTCTTTTTCAATGAGTCAGCGCTTCACATCGGGTAGCCAAAGTATTTACATGCATATATATATATATCTATATATATATATATGTTTTTTAACATTCTCTTCCATTGTAGATTATTACATGATATTGAGTATAGTTCCCTATGCTATACCGTAGGTCCTGTCAGTTACCTATCTTATATACAGTAATGTGCATGTTTTAATTGCAGACTACAAATATATCCCTCCTCCTCTTCCCTCTTGGTAACCATAAGTTTGTTTTCTGTAACTTATTTATAAAAACATAAATAGATTCACAGACACAGAAGAGCATCTGTTGATTAAGAGGAGAAAGGTAGAGAGAAAAGCACGGCTAACAGCTTTGCCTGGAAAATCGTGCCCCACCTACCCTCCCACCAAAGCCAGGGCAGCCCGAGATCAATGAGACCACAAGAAGCTCACTCCCTCTTCTCAATTCTGACTTGAGGTTCATACTCCAGAACTGAATTGTCCAATAGTAGCCATCATTCATACTTAATTATATAATTTATTTAAAATTATGTAATTTATTTTAAATTATGTGATTTATTTAAAGTACACATGTAATTTAATTCACAATTATATGCCAGTTACACAAGTCATATTTCAAATGCTCAATGGCCTTATGTAGATAGTAGTAACTGTGCTGTATTTTGCCAGTTACATAGAACATTCTCCTCTGCAAAAACTTCTGCTGGACAGCACTGCTCCAGAGTCTACCCCTAGGGATCACACAAAGGTCTGTCTTGCTTCCCTATCTGACTTTCTTGTCTCCTTTTTATTTTTTTATTTATTTTCTGATGAGCACTCCGTCAGTGACTCATATGCACTCAGATCCCTGTGTCAAGCTCTGCTTCCAGGAAATTTTACCCAAGACACCGTCTATGTTGTTTTCAGCTCTAGACTCATTGTAAACCAACAACTAAACATTAACATATGGAAGCCGAAGCGGTCCTTACCCTGAAAGATACTCACATGTGCTTGCTGGCTAAAGCATAGGCCCATAGACAGGGTCAATGGGCCAGGTTTTTAATAAAAGGAAAAGGGTTCTGGGACCATGTTGAAGCAGTTTTAAATCACCCAAGATTGTGACTGAGGAGGGTGACCCTCTATAAGAGCCATGAGATGCCCAGATGTGTGTGGCGGTGGGGCCAGGGGTCGTTGTTGTGTTGCTAAGCTGTGTCTGACTCTTTGTGACCCCATGAACTATAGCCCACGAGTCTCCCCTGTCCTTGGGATTTCCTAGGCAAGAATACTGGAGTGGGTTACCACTTGTTTCTCCAGAGGATCTTCCCGACCCAGTGATGGAACCCAAATCTCCTGTATTGGCAGGAGAATTCTTTACCACTGAGCCACTTGGGAAGTCCCCAGAAGTCAGAAAGAACTATCCAAAAACATTCTGAAGCATAAGCCACATCTGTTGGACCCCAACACAAAGATTCTGGCCCTTTATATTTAGGATTCCCTTCTTAGCCTCCATATATGTGTTATTATTTATTTTTAAAAAAATATTTGGTCACACCACACCACATGTGGATATGGTTCATCTTATATTTGTGAGAGGGGCGTGGAAGGGAGAGGGTCGGGGTGCTGGCATCAAAGTTGAGATGCACTGGGGACCTAGAGATGAAAGTGACATGCTAATGCTAATTAGACACATGCTAATCAGTGGACTTGATTGCACAGTGACCAGAAGGAAGGGATATCCAGGAATAAAAGTAATAATAATAATTACTTCTTGCATTTATTGAGCATTTACTAAGTGCTCTACAAGTTTGATATCTTTTATAAACCTCTAGGGGATAAGAACTTATTGCCGCTATTTGAAAGGTGGGAATACTGAGGCTTGAAGAGGCTAAGTGATTTACCCAAGGTCATACAAGCAAGTAAGTAGAAGTGGCATGTCTGAAACTGTTTGGTAATTTCTTTTTTTTTTTTTTATCTTTTATTTAGTTGTCTTTAATCTGTGGGAATCTTGAAATCCTAAATTATTGACACTTTCCTGGCACAGTGGTAAAGAACCTTCCTGCAGACGTGGGAGATGCAAGAGACACAGGTTCTATCCTTGGATCAGGAAGATCCCCTGGAGAAGGAAATGGCAACTCACGCCAGTATTCTTGCCTGGAGAATCCCGTGGACAGAGAAGCCTTGTGGGCTAGAGCCCATGGGTCGAAAATTGTCAGACACAGCTGAACGAGTGAGCTCTCCTCCAAAAGGGAGATTTGCATTTACTTTTTCCTGGTGTCGTGTATCCTACCAACAGGGGATGCTTTTAAACTTCATAATGAGGTATGGGCCCTGGCAGTGGGCTCAGGGCTTAGCTTCCAATCCCTGCATTTGAGGCTGACACTGACATTGATCCTCCAAGCCTTGCAGTTTGCTTTTCTCCCTTGATTCTAGTTTTAGCTCACTATGCATGTATCTGCATGTCCTATTGTTTTGTTATTGCTGGAAATTTCCTTCTGTTTCTGTATTTTTTTGACCTTGCCTCGAGGCATTCGAGAACTTAGTTCCCCAACTAGGGATCAAACCTGTGCCCCCTACAGTAGAAATACAGTGTCCTAACCACTGGACTGCCAGGGAATTCCCTTTGTTTCTTGTGAGAGTTCAGTATATTCACAGAGCCTATTGTTATCCCACACTAATGCCATCAGAATATCACATCAGGGCATCTGTTCACCGTTCTGCCAGCAGCATTCCAGTTTCACCCTTAAAATGTGCTGCAAAGTCTTCACATCTGATTGGCCCATCCAACATTTTGGTGCAGACTTGGTCTCAGCAGAATTCTTCTGGAAACCAGATTGGTTCCACTTTCTCTGACCACAGACTTGGTTCTTTTATTTTTATCAGGAGTTCAGCTCACAGTCGTTAATTGATTTTTAGCATTTCTGGCAGCTCTTTCAAATTACACAGGCTCATTTCTCTGTCTACAAAGACTCTGATACATTTCCAGGAACATATATGATACAGTGTTACTAATGGAATCATATTATACTTATTACAAGATGTATAATATCCTGCAGCTTGCTTTTTGGTTTAAGAACATATCATAGTCCATCCCAGAGAGCCTCCCAGATGGCACTAGAGGTAAAGAACTCACCTGCCAATGCAGGAGACATGAGAGACGTAGGTTTAATCTCTGGGTCTGGAAGATCCCCTGGAGGAGGGCATAACAACCCACTCCAGTATTCTTGCCTGGAGCATTCCACTGACAGAGGAGCCTGGCAGGCTATGGTCCATAGGAGCACAGAGTCAGATACAGCTGAAGCAACTTAGCATGCACATAATCCATCTCAATACTTACAATTGCCTCATTCTTTTTTCATAGCTGCATACTACTCCAAATATTATCGCAGTGTTTTTTTAATGATTCACTAGTCAATGGACATTTAGGTTATTTCCAATTTGCTTATATAAATAGTACAGTGATATAATAATCATATTAAATCATCAGTGTACATATGTGACAGTAACCTATAGAAAGGATTTACAAAATAAATTTGGGGTTTTAAAGAGTATGAATATTTCACATTTTAATGGATGTCACCCATTTGTCTCTCCCCAAAACCATGTTAATGTAAGAGTGTTTGTGACAGAAACTATTGATACTAACACCAGCACAATATCCATTTCCCTCTAACTCCTTAGTAAGGGATTCCCTTTTTAGTTTCAGAGTGGTGGTACACCTAACGAAAACCTGCATTTCACAGCCCCACTTTCAGTTAAATATGATCACGGGGCTACCTTCTAGCCACAGAATTGTGAATGCAAGTGTTGTGTGGAGCGTTCTGAAATCCTGCTTCCTGGAAGTTAGTCGTCTTTTGGTTCTTCTGCCTTTATTTCTCCCTCCAACCTGCATAGTGGTTAGATGCTAGCATCCCAGGAGCCACCTTGGACCACGAAGTGATTAGAAGAGAAGCCATGTACAGGCACTGAGGAGAAGACAGTGGGCAGCATCACGGAGCTCCACCCTGCAATCCTAGGCTGCCTTCATCTTGACCGCTATTGTGTTGAGAACAAACCCAGGACTGTCTGGGTCTTTGTTATGTGCAACTGAATGCAATCTCTAAGTGACACCATTGCTTCCAAACACTTAACCAATAAGCCAGTCTTTACTGAGTACTTACTATGATGAGCCCAGTCAAGTGCTATGGATAATCACCACAATGCCCTTGCCCATCCCTAAACTGGGCTGTCCTTACAGAGGTCAGGGCCACCAGGTATGTGAGCTTGTATTAATACACTGACTCCCCATCCTTTCTTGCCCATAAGTGATCTCAGTCCACAGGACTGACCAAGCAAACTTGACATTCCCATCTCTTTGGCTCAGATCATCTAAGGAAATCAGTCTGTGGACACACACACACACACACACACACCAGTGCATACAAAAAACAGAACAACTTTTCTTGGGAAGTTTTCCACAAAACTTCCTTATCTTCCAGTCTCAGGAATTTTCCAGGATAAACCTTTGGCCCCCTTTAAGAGATGACCTGCCTGATGAAAAATGTGGCAGCTCCATGGAATAAAAATGTGTAGAGTTAATAATTCAAAACTACTATTAAATCAATGCACTTCTTTTTGGTTTGTCAATATGGACTTTTTCAATTAGAAAATTTTATTACAGTGATGAATATCAACAGCACAATTAAGAGACTACTGTTCTAACTTATGGTCGGCTTTGCCTAACGATCCATATTTGCTCTTGAATAAATGTGGTGCCTGTAGCCCTCTGAAGATTGATAGACCTTTATTGGCAGCTGAGCCTCTCCTATCCCTGGTGAGGATCAAGCAGGAGTGACATTCTTTTTTTCCCTTTTTAAACTTTTTTTAAATTATGAAAATATGATAACACATTTACAGGAGACTTGGAAAATACAGGACAAGGTTACATATAGTTCCACTATATATTACAATTATTTTTTGACTAGATAAATTAAGGTTTTTAGTTAGAGTTTCAATATCAAACTAGGAGTGAATCTCTTCACATTTCCTGGAGGGATCCTGGCAGGCGCTTGAGCCCTTCTGGTGACAAATGTTCCATACAGTGTATGACAAGTAAGCTGAGTCCCGAACCAAATCCCACTTTTCCTAGTAAATAAAGACAGCAAATAAAATTCCTTTTTAATCTCCATGGGGAGCTGTAGAACCTGTCAATTGGGAATCAAGTGTGGCAAAAGCTCAGTTAAACCCAGGGGATCTCTCTGCTCTAAGTAATGATTCATTGTCACCTGAGTCATTTAGCCTGCTTGTAGGAGAAGGAACATGGGATATGGAGCCAGATGTCTGGGGACCAAGGCTCACTGGCCTGGCTGGGCCCAGCCCCTCCTGAGCTAACCAGAATGATCAGGGAGCAGGAGTGCTCCCATCTTAGGACTCAGGCTGATAAAAGAAAAGTTCACATACTGAGGTCTGAGAAAGTTATTCTGGCTTATCGATGAGCTCACTTGACTTTCATGTCAACTAAAACAACCTGTTTGTGGCCTTTCAAGCAACAAAGTGTGGAAAATTCTTCAAGAGATAGGAATACCAGACCACCTGACCTGCCTCCTGAGAAATCTATATGCAGGTCAAGAAGCAACAGTTAGAATCAGACATGGAACAACAGACTGGTTCCAAATAGGAAAAGGAGTACGTCAAGGCTGTATGTTGTCACTCTGCTTATTTAACTTATATGCAGAGTACATCATTCGAAATGCTGGGCTGGAATCAAGATTGCTGGGAGAAATATCAATAACCTCAGATATGCAGATGACACCACCCTTATGGTAGAAAGCAAAGAGGAACTAAAAAGCCTCTTGATGAAAGCAAAAGAGGAGGGTGAAAAAGTTGGCTTAAAACTCAACATTCAGAAAACTAAGATCATGGCATTCAGTTCCATCACTTCATGGCAAATAGATGGAGAAACAGTGGAAACAGACTTTATTTTGGGGGAGCTCCAAAATCACTGCAGATGGTGACTGCAACCATGAAATTAAAAGACACTTGCTCCTTGGAAGAAAAGCTATCACAAACCTAGACAGCATATTAAAAAGCAGAGACATTACTTTGCCAACAAAGGTCTGTCTAGTCAAAGCTATGGTTTTTCCGGTAGTCATGTATGGATGTGAGAGTTGGACTATAAAGAAAGCTGAGCACCAAAGAATTGATGCTTTTGAACTGTGATGTATGAGAAGGCTCTTGAGAGTCCCTTGGACTGCAACCAGTCAATCCTCAAAGAAATCAGTCCTGAATATTCATTGGAAGGACTGATGCTGAAGCTGAAACTCCAGTACTTTGGCCACCTGATGTGAAGAACTGACTCATTGGAAAAGACCCTGATGCTGGGAAAGATTGAATGCAGGAGGAGAAGGAGATGACAGAGGACGAGATGGTTGGAAGGCATCACTGATGCAATGGACATGAGTTTGAGCAAGCTCTGGGAGTTGGTGATGAACAGGGAAGCCTGGTGTGCTGCAGTCCATGGGGTCGCCAAGAGTCAGACACGACTGAGTGACTGAACTGAACTGAAGCATACACTGTACATCTGCCTCAATCATTAGAGAAAAGGGCACACTGACCCAAAGTAAAGAATGTCCGTGTAAAATATAGTGGGGACTCACTGTGTACGTGCTGCTCTGGCTTTTTTGACATCTTGATGGAATGTGTACCTGACTTATTTAATGTTCTTTGTTCAGACAAGATATAGAACCGTGGTGCTTCTCCGGAGGAGTTCCTCAGTCATCTGAGAGCTGTCTCCAGGCCACAATCCTTGGGCTTCCCTGATGGCTCAGCTGGTAAAGAATCTGCCTGCAATCCAGGAGATAAGGAGATGTAGGTTCAATCCCTGGGTTAGGAAGATCCTCTGGAGCAGAAAATGGCAACCCACTGTGGTATTCTTACCTGAAAAGTCCCACGGACAGAGGAGCCCGCTGAGCCACAGTCCACAGGGTCACAAAGAGTCGGACACGACTGAGCGCAAGCACATAGTCCTCAGTTAGTTCAAATAAAACTCTCGCATTTCTATTATAGAATTCTTATTTATTGATTTATTATTTTCATCAACAAGGCCCAATCATGGGCCCACAAATCCAAGCAAGATGAAGGTCGGTAGTTCCCACATTGAAGTCAGGCTATGTTGGCAGAGAAGCAGGCCTGTAGCTGGGCAACCAAGACTGCAGATGGGTGTAGACAGGTTTTTTGGTCCCCGTCTGCCCTGTGGACACCAAGCTCCAGCATCCTACCTGAGGACCGCAGCCTTACAGACTCTACTTAACCAGCTTAACCAGTTCCCACAATTGCATGTCAAACCCCTGTAATAAGCCTGCAGTCACTCTGCTTCTCTGGATGAACACTAACTGATACCCACCCAAACCCTCCCAATAGAGTGCTCTTTAGTATAAGTTATCTAGAGCAGCAGTCCCCAGCTGTTTTGGCACCAAGGACCAGTTTCACCGAAGACCACAGCCGGCAGGGCTGTGGGGTGGGTGGTGGGTGGTTTTGGGGTGATTCAAACACATTACATTTATTGTGCCCTTTATTTCTATTATTATTATATCAGATCCACCTCAGGTCATCAGGCACCTCAGACCCCAGAGACTGGGGACTCCTGATGGAGAATCTATTTCTGTTGCTTGCAGATCCTAAATTCCAAACCATACACATTGCCTAATGTTTTTTTAAATGTTTTCAAAATATTAAAAAAAAAATGTTTTCAAATTATAAAGCACTAAACACATGCATGTTACTGTTCCTTTTGTTAGTATAGACTGTGCTAGAAAGACAGAAACTCTAGGGTCAGATGGACAGAGGCAAATCTGAACTCTGCCAGGTAATACTCATACAACTTTGGATTAAGATACTTACTCATTCTGAGCCTGAGTCCCCCTTTGTAAAAAGTGGGTGAAAGTTAGGAGTTAGCACTAGTATCCATGCATACAAGAGACTCAAGCTGTCACTGGCTTAAACAAGAAACACGGCTCTGAGGTCATCAGGACCAGGCTCCTCATCCTCTAGGCTCTACCCTCTTCCTCAGGGTCCCCCACCCCTACCCTATGGTGGCCACACCTACCTGAAGGGGAGGCTGGCAAGTATAATCTTCATTATGGGCTGTGATAAAGACTGGGCTTCTGTCACTGATGAAGGAGGTAACCCTGGGTATGGACTGTTATGTGTGGTGGAAAGTGCTGCCCAGCCCACCTGTGAGCGGTGCTTTTCCTTTTCCCCTCCTCCCTTTACCATGCTCCTTGCCTGCTCCTCTCCCCACCGAACTCCTCCCAAATGCATCAGCAGCTTCCACCGATACATCAAAAAGATGAAGTTCAGAGTCTAGGTTCCAGAGAGGGACAAGCTACATTTATTTCTTTTTTAAATCATTTTTTAAGGTAGAAGGATAGTTGATTTACAATATTGTGTTAGTTACAACTGTACAGAAAAGTGATTCCATTATATATTTGTATATGTCTGTATTCTTTTTTTTTTTTCTGATTCATTTCCATTGTAGTGTAGAGGGAACCTCTTTAAAAGTAGGTAAATTACATCACAATTTGTTAAATTAATTTTTATTGGAGTATAATTGCTTTACAATGTCCTGTTACTTTCTGTTGTACAGCAAAGTGAATCAGCTGTGAAAGTGAAAGTTGTTCAGTCGTGTCCGACTCTTTGCGATCCCATGGACTGGGGACTGACAGGCTCCTCTGTCCATGGAATTCTCCAGGCAGGAATACTGGAGTGGGTAGCCGTTCCCTTCTCCAGGGGATCTTCCCAACCCAGGAATCGAACCCAGGTATCCCACATTGCCGGCAGATTCTTTGCTATCTGAGCCACCAGGGAATCAGCTATACATATACATAATTCCCCTCTTTTTGGATTTCCTTCCCATTTAGGTCACCACAGACCATTGAGTTGAGTTTCAGTATATTCTCATTAGTTATCTATTTTATACATAGCATCAATAGTGTATATGTGTTGATCCCAGTCTCCCAATTCATCCCACCCCCACCCCACACCACGTTTCTGTACTTGTGGATCTCCTGCTTCCTGGCTGCGGGGCTCTGGGTAAACCTCCTAGCCTCCTGAAGCCTGTTGTTCAAGTGCAAATGTCCACAGCAATAGTGCCGATCTCAGAGTTCTGTGGTGAAGAGTGAACAAGTTACTGCGGAAGGGGAGACAGTACAGCGCCTGCCACATAGTTCCTAAGCAGTAAATATTAGCTGTGATTATTGTCAATGTGATTATTTTCATGTTACCTTGGTCAAGTCTCTCCAGAGACAAACTCATGTTTTTTTTTCCCTCTGGGTTCATTCTTCACAGCTTTCTTCAGCTTCGGGAGCCTGAACAGTGAGAAATAGGATGAGGCTTGGACGTTTCTCCTAAGAAGATTTACTGAGCAGATTTGGGAAGTTTAGCACACGCCCGATGGCCCTTCACAGATGAGTAAGGAGCCTAGCTGCCAGGACTCCCCTCCTGAGCCCTCCCAGGAGTTCAGGGCCCCCCTGGGTGGGTGCTAACAGTCTCCCCTGTCTATCCTTCCAAGCTGGCTGTTCAGTGGCCGTGAGGACCAGGCCAGCTTCTTACCACAGCACAGGAGTGTGACTGTTATCTCTCACCAGATAAGCAGTGTGTTCAGCCCAGGTCAAACACTCACTTATCTGCAGGTGCTAAGCACCAAGCCTCTGCCTTTCTTCCTCCAGTCACTTCTTTGCTCTCTCTTATCGCCTCTGAGCATGGTGTGGTTTGCGCATCTGATCTCAGCTTCTGGCTTGAGGCCTGAGAGGTGTCCTGGTTCCGGGGGACTGGGGTGTAGAGCGGCTTCCTTGGGCAGTGCACGGAGAAGAGCCCTGGGCCAGGGTCAGGGGATGCAGAACCCAGCCTGTCTCCAAATGAACCCATGGGTCTCAACCGTTTCTGACGCCTCTTCCAGAGCTGGCAATTCTGATTTGCTGTGAAAGACCCCTGAGTGAGCATTCTTAGGGCCTGTGGATGAAGAATGTCGCCTGCCACATCAGGAAACACAAGGTGCTGTGGCCACCAGCTCCTGCAGCTGCCCCTAGGGTGCACCCTGAGGGAGTTCAGGGTGGAGAAGAACAGGATACTGGCCCTCGATAGTTAAGGTGCATATCAAAGGGATGATTTTAGTGACCACTGCATCCTCTCATACCAAAAACAAAAAAAAAGTGCTAAATTCATTAATTTAAGATATCTGGTTTTCTTTAATTAACAGCAATCTTTTGATGCTCCAACAACCGGGTTTTTTTTTGTTTTGTTTTTTAATGTTTGGCTGAGCTAGGTCTTGGTTGCCCACAGACTCTCCCTAGTTGTGGCAAGCAGGGACTGCTCTCTGGTTGTGTGCAAGCTTCTCATTGCAGTGGCCTCTCTTGTTGCAGAGCACAGGCTTTAGGCACGCGCGCTTCAGCAGTTGCAGCACTCGGGCACAGTAGTTGTGGTGAGTGGACTCAAATGCAGCACTCAGGCGCTAGAGCACATGGGCTTCAGTAGTTGCCGCTGGAGGGTGCAACTGCAGCTGGAGGGCACAAGAGCAAAGGCTCAGCAGTCATGGTGCCCCGGCCTAGTGGC
This sequence comes from Bubalus kerabau, assembly GCF_029407905.1. Taxonomy (NCBI): domain Eukaryota; kingdom Metazoa; phylum Chordata; class Mammalia; order Artiodactyla; family Bovidae; genus Bubalus; species Bubalus kerabau. Next base: position 69,375,016 of record NC_073634.1, read on the forward strand.
TACACAGCAAGTGGGATCTTCCCAGACCAAGGATCGAACCCACATCCCATGCATTGGCAGGAGAATTCCTAACGACTAGATCACCAGGGAAGTTCAACAACCTGGTTTTTGTTGCAAAACTCCTATGTATTCTGGTGCCTCCCTTATTACTTATTACAGTCCCTCAGAGCTATCTCAGAGGCTGCCCCCTGGGGCTTGAATCCACAGCAATCCACCAAATAAAACATAATTCTCAACTGTGTATTTTTTTTTTTTTTTCAGTCTACAGACCGACCAGAGAAGTTGAAGAAGATCTAAAATGAGGAGCAGGAAGTACGTCTTCAGCCTTCTGGTGAAGGAGAATCGTGAGTCTCTCTTGACTGCACTGCTGATTTGATGTTGCTTGTGTGGCTGTGTGGTCCACGGTGCCCACAGTGGGCGGGTGGAGGCCTCTTGCTCATCAGCTTGTGCATGCAGAAATAGCTTGTGAGAGCAATGACTATCCCATGCAAATCCCGAGCAAGAAAGGTGGGGGAAAATTCTAGAATATTTGCAGGAAGTTAAGTAATGACATAAAGAAGTCCTTACTTAAGAAATACTTCGCATTACAATCAGCAATTACAGAATGAACTAGTGGTGGGCAGAGGAAGCACATATTATTTATTTACTCTACAAGATGATTCCCTCACTTTATAAAAAGCCAGATATTTCTTCTCAGAAGTCAGCACTCATGGTGTGCTAAATGTAAAGTTGATGCATGTAATAAAGCTAATTAGACAACTTTTGACTAATAAACGTACTGTTTAATAAGCATAATAAACATAGCCGTGCTCTGCAGTGTTATAGATAAAGTGTTTTGTTTTGTATTTTAATAAACACACATTTTGGGGATAAATTTCCTTAAGTGTTATACAGCAGAAACTAACATTTGCCAACAAAGTTCTGTATCGTCAAAGCTTTGTTTTTTCCAGTAGTCATGTACGGATGTGAGAGCTGGACCATAAAGAAGGCTGAGCTTTGAAGAATGGATGCTTTTGAATTGTGGTGCTGGAGAAGACTCTTGAGAGTCCCTTGGACAGCAAAGAGATGAACCAGTCAGTCCTAAAGGAAACCAAGTCTGAATATTCACTGGAAGGACTGATGCTGATGCTGAAGCTGAAGCTCCAATACTTTGGCTACCTGATGCAAAGAGCCGACTCATTGGAAAAGACCCTGATGCTGGGAAAGATTGAGGGCAGGAGAAGGGGCAACAGAGGATGAGATGGTTGGATGGCATTACTGACTCAATGGACATGAGTTTGAGCAAACTCTGGGAGATAGTGAAAGACAGGGAAGCCTAGTGTGCTGCAGTTCATGAGGTCACAAAAAGTGGGACATGACTTAGCGACTGAACAAAAACAACAACAAAGCAATCATTCTCCGATAAAAATTAATTTAAAAAAGAAAATAAAGTTAGGTCAAAAAAAATTCTGTAAGATAATGTCTTTCGCAAGGTCCAATATAATGTGTGTGCCTACTGTCAATTGTAGAGAAGGCTTGTCGGTTGCCTTTGAAGGTGAAATCCCATTTTCTGTGATGAAAGGTCTGTAATACTAACATTTTACCACAAGGGGGCAGCGCACCACAGGGTAGTGAACAGCAAAACCCGCGATTGGGAATACACAGCCTTGGGCAAGACTGTCTCCTTCCCGGGAACGGGGGTGGGGGTGGGGGGACAATTCATTTACAGTTGTGAAGAGGCAGATCTGATGGTGCCTTGGCACAACTGAAAGCCCTAAGTATTTGCCAGAAACCTCTTAGCTGCTCTCCGGCAGAAAAAGGATGAAATCATTTTGTGTACATTGACAGAAACAATGTTTCCTATATAAATACAAAATTTGTCCACTGACATCATCAACAAATGTGATTTTAAGCAGGTACCAATACACACTGAATCGTAAACATACTGTTTTCCCTTCAAGTTTCTTTCATGAGCTTATAGAAGTGCATTCTCTCTCACTCAGGCTGTCACTCAGTCGTGTCTGATTCTTTATGACCCTTTGGACTGTAGCCCGCCAAGCTCTTCCGTTCAGGGGACTTTTCAGGCAAGAATACTGGAGTGGGGTGCCATTTCCTCCTCAAGGGGATCTTCCCAACCCAGGGATTGAACACGTGTCTCCTGCATTGCAGGTGGTTTCTTTACCACTGAGCCAGCAGGGAAATCCTAGAAATGCATGAAGTAAAATAATTCATTCATGTTCTACTGATCATGTCTTTGGACTGGCTCTGGATGGAAATAGTGCTTAGGATTTATAGTAAATTATCATTGAGTAAGGGCTTCCCTGCTGGCTCAGACAGTAAAGAATCTGCCTGCAATTACTGAGTAAAAATAAGTTCCCAATAAATTTAGGATAGAAAATTAGAGGTGTTTTTGTTTTGTTTTAGGGAAAATTTTCCTTTGATATTTTTGTAATGGACTAGATTTCCACTGAATGTATTGAAATATTATAAAAGTGATTAAACATGCCAGGAAACCAAGTGATTCTACTATGTCTTGTCTATACCAGCTGAAGGACAAATCAATGGTCCTATTGGTTCCAGGTCCCAGATCTGGCCAAAAGCAGCACATGAATTGATCACTCCATAGTTTTCACCTCATGGGAAAACTTAGCCAGTGGGAGTTTACGCTTGACTATGTGGCAGATCCACGAATGTCTTCTGATACTCATTTCCCTGCTGTCCTTTGTACCAAAGCTGCCAGCTGTCAGCTGAGTATATCACTGCACAGAATAAAGTCTATGTTGCTCAGACTTACTTTTAGTTATGACCAAACCATGGCCTATAAAGATCCCCTTTCAGTGGAATGAAAGCAAAAGTCGTGTTCTTTAAAGTGGCAGGGCATTACTTTCCTGATGGCTAAAATGTGGATGTGATGGTTGGAGCTGGAGTAGCCATATTGGGTGTCATGGAGAAAGATGGATCATGCGGAGGGTGGAGAAACAAGACAGAGAGAGCCGGGTCTCTCATTATTATCAGCCATAATAGCAGCCTGGATTACCTCCCTGGATTGCTATAAAAAAGAAAAATACAAATATTTTGTGTTCTCAGTTACCTGCAGCTGAATCTGTGTATCAATAGAGGTATCTTGAGAAAACAGATGAGAAGTAATAAGGTGGAATTTTTACTCATTTTGTCATTGTTTCATATTTTTTTAATCAACAATCAACATTTAATTGAACTCTGTATGAAGGACAGCGCTGGGTGATCTGGTATTATCCTTAAGGATACAGTTGGATCAAGACACCATAAGCAAAGTTCAATTGTTAAAAAAATCCTTCAGGAAAATTGCTCCAGCACTACTGTATAAATGCAGCATTATTTGATCAGAGCCATGGCTGCTTCTGACATGTATGCTTTCCCTCCTGGGAGCAGAGGTTGTATTTATCTTGAATTTCCCTTTGTGATGCAAGAACACAAAGTCAAAATCCTATTCTTCCCTTCAAACCTGAAGTTTGATGCAAAACATGCAAAACCCATGGACACTGTGTGGATGGCCATGGGATTGTGAGGCTATCTGCTCCCTCTGTGCTGTTCTGATAAAGAACTCTTTGGTGGGAGTTCCCAGGCGGTCCAGTGATTTGGACTTGGCGCTTTCATTGGCGTTGCCCAGGTTCAATCCCTGGTCAGGGAACAAAGATCCTGAAACCTGTGTGGTGCAGGAAAAAAAAACAAACACTACTGTTCTGGTTCAAGGTTGAGCAGAGGCAGGCTCCTTTCCCTCTAGATCCCTACAGTGTCACAGATTCTAGAAAAACAAGTTTTCACACCACCCCTTGTCCGCCCAGTCCCATAAGGAAGATATAAGGGGGAGTCCACAGGCCAAAGGACTTCTCACCACTCCAGGCAGCATTCAGGGTGTGGACCCGAGGGGTAGGAAACATTTTCTGCAGCCCTGAGTCCTCACCTGGATGGACGAGGGACAGGACTGCTGTCAGTAGGTCCCAACGGATCTGAGAGCAGCATGTGCCCAATGCCACAGGTTCTCTCAGGAGCAGCGTCAGGCCCTTCTACGGACTTATTATATAGCCTATGAGGCCTGCAGGGTAGAGCCCAGCTCTAAGGAAGAGTTCCGTGGAAAGAAAAGCCCGGCAACCTAATCTCATCCAGAGTAAGGAGGGTGGCTACACAACACGATGACGGTAGCAAGGCCTTCAGCGATGGGGGCTTTCTGGGCAAAGCCGAACCTTTTTAGAAACATAACTAAAAGCCAATGGCCAATTTATTTTCCAAATTAGACATAGCATCTGATGCAGATGGTGATATTCTACTCAAGTTGCACAAGCCAGTTTTGTACAATGCAAAGCCTACGGGCGTCACCTACTTGAGGCGGCCATCTGGTGACCAAAAGGAAAACATCTTTATGAAGCAGCCCTTGCCTGGAAGGGCCTAGGCCCCACGATGAGAACTATTCCTGGATCCCTTATCAAAACAGTCCACAATTTACCACCACACCTAGCAAAGAGCCATATGTTAACACAAAAGCAGAGAGGAACTGGCAGTAAAAATGTGCCCAGTATTCAAGGGACTCACTGCTCTGTGATGCTCTGATTATTTTAGGCTTCATTGAGGCCAAGAATTGATGCTTTTGAACTGTGGTGCTGGAGAAGACTCAAGAGTCCCTTGGACTGCAAGGAGGTCAAACCAGTCAATCCTAAAGGAAATCAACTCTGAATATTCTTTCGAAGGATTGATGCTGAAGCTCCAATACTTTGGCCATCTGCCTGATGTGAAGAGCCAACTCATTGGGAAAAGACTCTGATATTGGGAAAGACTGAAGGTGAGAGGAGAAGCGCATGACAGAGGACGAGATGGTTGGATGGCATCACCAACTCAATGAGCTAACTTCGGGAGATAGTGGACAGGGAAGCCTAGTATGTTGCAATCCAGGGGGGTCACAAAAATTCAGACACAACTGAGTGACCGAACAAGGCCTGGATGAATGCTTTCTAAACGCTTTCAAGAATGTCTGTCTCTAATTCCACACTCACAGGAAGCCTCCAGAACAACACAGCACCTCAGAGAAGTTGACACAAAAAGAGGAAGGTGCACCAACTGGCAATCTTAAGCATTGTGGTACTTGAGACTCAACCCTCACTGTATCCTAAGGGAAGTGCCATCCTGGTTTCTGCATGGTCAGTTTCTCCTGTCTAGTGCAGGAGAGCATCATTTCAGGTGGGGATACTGACAAAGCTGAGGATCAAGGTGGGGTCCACACTAAGGTAATGATCCTGGTCCAGGAGGCTGGCTGGCTCCATGGGGCAACAGTCTCTAGACACAGGATACTAAGCAAGTTTGGGGTCACCTGCCAACAGTAGGGAATGGCTACTAATACAGTGTGATAAAACTCATGAAGCTCAAGAGAAAACAAGTACCATGATTGATTAGCAATGTCTGTGATAGATCAGGGGCCAGGAGGGGTGTAGACAGATGAGTGGGATGGGGCACCCACATAACAAGTAATGTGTTTCATCACTTTTAACAAGCACATCATCCCCACCCTCCATTCTTCCATCTTTGAAATTGGGATGCCTCTTTTAATCACTGTGCCAGATTGTATTTCCAAAAATGAACACGATATTTCAGTCTCTCACATGTTCTTCCAGAACCCAGCCAAGCTCCCATCAGAAAGTGGAATGTATGTCCCCTCCCCATGCATTGGTGGGATGGTTGGAGGGAGTGGGAATAGTGAGGTAAAAGTGATGCTGAGTGAATTATGAAGGTAGGCCATTAAAAATGTTATTGCTTCTACCTGGCCTTCTCTTTGGGGATGCTCATTCTTGGACACCAGCCACCATGCTCTGAGGAAGCCCATGCCATAGGGAGAGGCCCCTGGTTCTCAGGCCTAGCTGAAGTCCCAGGGGACAGCAGCACCACCTTGCAAGCCATCTGAGTACTGTCTTGGAAGCAGGTCCTCCAGCCTTGAGCAAGACTGCCTGACAGACTGCGTGGAGCACAGATGAACCTCCCTGCTAAGCCCTGCCCAAACAACAGACCTTAAACACAGTAAATGATGTTGCTGTTTAAGATACTAAGGTTAGCAGTAGTTTGTTACACAGCAGTAAGCCAGACAGCAATGGTAACAGTTGTCAGGCCTGCATGTGTACACCAAAACTTGTAGGATAAGTGTCAGTTAACTGAAGGAAAACCTTGAAGACAATAGAGAGCATGTTTTAAAGAAACGTTGCATCATCATCAATGTTCATGATGGTATCCTTACAAAGGACAAAATTGTAAGCAGAAAAAGAATAGTAGTGACTCAATTCAAAAAGTGCCTCAAAGGATCAGACTCTGAATAGGAAGAAATCTGAGGAATGTCACACCAAATTTATTTTGAATATATTTTCCTTTAAAGGACATACAAGAGTGACATATAATGAAAAAAACTATATCTAAATAAGTTTGAAAAAGCATTCAATGAATATGAAACGCTAAGTGATAAGAATGCATTGTATCAGTTTCATGGGCAACATTTTTCTTTCTCAGTGGTATAAGATAATCTTACAATCAAGGACATCTTAGGGCATCCTTGGTGGCTCAGTAGTAAGGAATCCATCTGCCAATGCAGGAGACATGGGTTTGATCGCTGGTCTGGGAAAATCCCACATGGCGTGGAGCAACCAAGCCATGAGCCACAACTATTTAGCCTGTGCTCTAGAGCCCAGGAGCCAGAACTACTGAAGCCCACGTGCCCTAGAGCCCATACTCTGCAACAAGAGAAGCCACCACAGTGAGAAGCCCGCACACTGCAACTACCGAGTAGCCCTCGCTTGCCACTAGAGAAAAGCCCGTGAGGAACAAAGACCCAGCATAGTCAGAAGTGAATAAAGAACATTTTTAAAAATATGTTTTATCATTCTTGACTTAAATCTAATTATACCACCAAACATAAGTGTTCTAAGAAATTTCAATTTTTCATTTTTCTTTGAAAATTAAAAACAAAAACAAAACACATCAAAGATAGGCTTTTTTAAAGTTCAATTTAATTTTTACTTTAATAATTATGTCCGTAGCTTGGTTCTATAAATATTTAGGGAATTTTTTTAAGTTTAATTTTCTGAATTTAATATTATTCAAACAAGTGACTTTCTAAGAACCCCTGAAATCACAAGAATTTTATGAATGTTTTAGGTGGTTCTGTCTCTTGAAGGAGGGGAAGTGGTTACTGAAAGGGTGATGAATTTAATGTCTCTGAGCTTAGTTGCAGGCATGGGCATTGGAGAAACAAAGTGACTTAAGAGATACTTATTAATAAGCATTTACAAAGCAAAAGAAGGGATGATATTGGTTTTATTGTTCCCGTTAAAAGAATCAAAACTTCTACAGACTTCAAAAACAAAATTTATTCACAAAATATATTAAAAAGTTTGACAAAAAACAAGACTACAAAAGCCCCACAGTCTTATACATCTCAACATCATCACAGTCAGCAGCTGAAAAGTCTCCAGTATTCAACTTGTTTTTTAAGATTAAAAAAATTTAAAAACGAAAAGTCTTTTCAAAAGTCTCAATCACAGCATTTCATTCTGAGTTAAATCGCTGAAAACTGATGACCATGTCACTTTGGTATTTTATAGAGTAATGTTCTTTTTGGAGATTTATTGACACTGAAATATCTCAAAGTATATTTATTTATGAAGGTTAATTCACAATAGTTTTACCAAGGTAAACTATTTTAAAACAAATTAAATCACTACTACAAACCTGTAAAGACTAAAATGCAATACAAGTGTAATTATAGAATATGAAACCCTCAGGACATAGAACAAATTTAAAATAATTAATTATAGAAAAGTTTCAACTTTTTATTAGAAACGGAGGAGAGAGGAACAGGATTGGCTCTGGAGACCTTGGTGCCCCATGTGCAACAGCAAACCACCACCCAGTCAGGACGCTGGTCAGGCCGTGTAACCTTTCATAGCCAGAGAGAGGCTGGCCCCGAGGTTTGCGTCTGGGGCCTTTTCTCATCAGTCAAATCGCACTTTGTTCAGTAAGGGTCAGAGGATCCCAGAACGTATTCTACATTCTCTGAGTATTTGCTTTGGAGGGGTTCAAGTCCAAAGATCAAATTTTGTGGAGTTTCGTAACGATCAGTACTCTCACCATCTGGTCAAATGAACTACAGATGCAGAGACCCCTCTTATCCGGACTCCAGTCCAAACTTGAAACGGGCTGAGTAGACAACGTAACATTCTGCAGAAGGCTGACGGAGCCCGCAACTCCCATCTCTACACCCTCGGAATCTTTCTTTGATCGCTGAATCGGGTATTCGCTGAAAATAAGATCAAAGTGTATGTGGAGATAAACCTTAGTATCTGTCATTTTATTCTTACACATGTGCTCCAACAGCTATTTTTATTTCTCACTTGACTACTGGAACTGATAAACACTAAGCCATCTTTCTTGGAGAAGGAAGTGAATACACACTCCAGTATTCTTGCCTGGAGAATTCCACGGACAGGGGGAGCCTGGTGGTCTATCGTCCATGGGGTTGCAAAGAGTCAGACATGACGGTCTGACTAACACAAGGCATCTTTCTAATGTTGAGTTGTATTGCAATAAGGAGACAGTATTTCAACCTCAGGCCCAAACCCCACAAATCTCATAAAAAGCAATTATTTCTACTAAAAACGTTGAAACATCATTTCTGTTCAGCATGAGTATTTTTTATTTTACTACAAAAGTTCTAGATTGATCTAGCACCTTTAATAAAGTGACCTGGTGCTCTTCATCATCTTTTACTGTAATTCTCCTCTAGATGTGGATTGTTAGATGCCACAAGTAACCTTTTGCCTTACAAGTAACATTTGCAGAACCTCATCTTAACACTTCCAGAAAGGGAAACTGATGCTGGTTTCTAAGCCCAGAGCTCCTCCAAGCTGAAGGACCTTCTATGTACCATTTCTAAGGGATTACTACTGGGAGGAGATTTTAGACCTGGACATCATTGCTTCAAAAAAGAAAACAGTGAGTTCTAGAACGTTTGATCTTCTATCAGCTAAGAATATAAATTATAACATAAAAAGAGCTGAAGGTTAACAACTCATAAATACGATTTGGTCTAGATTTGAGAAAGTGGAAAATGAAACACCTGTCCCCCATGGAGATGTGTTCCTAGTGAAACACAGGGGTATTCCTCCAAAGGTCTTTTAAAGCCTGTTAGGTATCAACTGTGATTACCTTTATTTCAAAAGTAGTAATAAAGGCCAAGACTAAAGAGGCATGAAGCAACTCAGAAGCAGAACAGAAACAAAGAAATGATAAGCAGATAACCGCCTATCCTTTCTTCCTCTCAGACCCTATACCTCCTTTTGATTTTTAAAAAGAATACAACATTCAGATGAATAGACAGATTAAAGAACATTTTCCATGTCTCTTGGCAAAGGCTGCAGTTGTTTAGTATTTAAAAGATAATAAAGATCTTTTTTTTTTTCCCTAAATCCCCCCTAACACCTATTCAAGTTTTAGAGTGGAAACTGATCAAGATGGCTGAGAATAGGATGTGGAGCTCACCTCTCCCCACAAACACATCAAAAACAGGAAAATTCTCACTGAAAACTAACTGGAAACTGGCACAAGGATTTCTGTACAACCAAGGCTGTGAGGAGAAACACACGGAATTGGGAAGGGAAGAAAAGAAAAGTGATCAGGTCAGGACCTGGGCCCCTGGGAAGGGACTCAGAGGAAAAGGGAAGATACCTAGGCAGACACCCACCCTGGGGAGTAGGTGATGAGAGCTACAGAGTGGGTGCCTCCAGGTCCTATGTTGGGGAGACAAGTCCCTTTGGCTGCTTGGAGGGCCACTGGGACTCACAGGAAGGCTGTAGCCTGGGCCCACCTCCCTGGCTTCTGTTCAGCAACTTGGGATCAGACCCTACCCTAATAGGGCAATAATGGCCACTGAACAGAGGGGAGGTCCCACCACATCCCTGGCTCCAGCTCGAGCCCCTCCATCTCCAGCCACACCCCGTACCAGAGTGATGGCTGCCAGCTACCCAGAGGAGAGATGCAACTTGTGTCCACATCAGATCCCGCTCTCTCACCAAAGGTAGTGGGCACACGCAGTCTCCCACCTAAGAACCCCCTGTAAGACTTACATAGGTACAGAGGCAGAGAAAGTTCAGCAAAACAAAACTGCACTCAATTGAAAGAGCCAGAGAAAATCTCTGAAAAAGAATAATGAAACAGAAATAAACAATTTACCAGATAAAGAATTTAAAGCACTGGTAAGAAAAATGTTAACTGAATTAGGGGAAAATCCAGATGTACACAGTGAAAATTTTAACAAAGAACTAGAAAATATATAAAGACCATTAAGAACTCAATAGGTGGGAAAAAAAATACTAAAAGGAACAAATAACAGACAGTGATACAGAAGAATATATAAGTGACCTGGAAAACGGGATGATGAAAGTCACCCAACCAGAGGAGCAAAAAGAAAAACAAATTTAAAAAAATGAAAACAGTTTAAGAGATCTCTGGGATGACATTAAGTACACAAATATTTTAAAGGGAGTAAGAGAAAAACAGAAAGTCACATACAAAGGAATCTCAAGAAGGCTATCAGCTCATTTTTCTGCAGAAACTTTGCAGGCCGGAAGGGAGCAGCACAATACACTCAGAGTGCTGAAAGGGAAAATCTGCAACCCAGGATGTTTTGCCTGGAAAGATTATCATTTAGAATAGGAGACATAAAACAACTTCGTAGACAAGCAGAAACTAAAAGAACTCAACAATACTAAACCTACCCTAAAAGAAATGTTAAAGGGTCTTCTCCACGTAGAAAAAAAGAATCTACAGGAAAGGGGAAAGCCCACTTGGAAAGGCAAATATATAGTAAGAGCAGACGTGCAAACATGACGACAAGGTTCTTCCTGGAGGTCGGTCAGCGTCTGCAAGCTCTGTTTCTGTCCTATCATAGTGACGTCACCTGAACTTGGGCAAGTCAATTATCAGGATCTAAAACTAAGCATTTCAGCCCCTTTCCTTTCTTCCAGAGGTACTGTTCTGATGACCGAATAATATTTCACAAAAACCTTTGGTCAAAGTTTTCCTACTAAAAAAAAAAAACAAACTAGCAAAAACCACGATTTCAAATTTATGAAATGAAGTGTTCATGAGCTACTCTAATGTATGGAACATACCACTAAAAAAAATATTTGTTGTGTTAAAAGGTTTATATTGATATTTATAAAATATAAATAAGTATATTAGTAAAAAAAAAATGCTTAGAAAGTAGTTCTTATGTAATACCATGAAATTTAAAATCATATCAAAATGAACTAAGTCAAAGGAGGAAAACAGAGAGTTTAATTGAATCCTACTTTACGCCCACAAGTAACCTAAAACGGAGCACCGTGCACTGGGAGAGACTTACTACTTCCAGAGGTGCAGGCTGCCGGCGCCTCCCGCTGTCAGGAAGACCTCTCGGTTCTGTGGCAGGTGTCGGACCTGCCACACAGTAGATTTATGAGCCTGAACAGAACAAGAGGCACACAAGCGGTGTATAAGTTTTTAGGATAAATAAAGACTACCCTACATAGAGAACAGACTTCCTGTTGCCAAGCGAGAGGAGGGGTCGGGGTGGGAAGGACTGGTAGTTTGGGATTAGCAGATGCAAACTCTTTTATACACAATGGATAAACAACAAGCTCCTACCCTAGCACAGGCAACTATATTCCATATCCTGTGACAAACCATATTGGAAAAGAACATGAAAAGGAATGGATATATGCATATAACTGAAGCACTTTGCTGTAGAGCAGAAATTTATACAACATTGTAAATCAACTATACTTCAATAAAATAAATTAGAAAAACAAAAAGACTGTCCTAGAAGAGAAACCTGTAAAAAAACAATTTTTACCTCTATCAATGACAATTTCAGTAACTTCGATCATTTCAATTACTGTTATAAAAGTAATTATTTTCTGGCATGTCTCTCTTTTTAAACTTTCTTATTTATTTGTAAATTAAAAAAAATTTTTGGCTATACTGCATGGCTTGTGGGATCTTAGTTCCCCAAACAGGGATTGAACTTGGGCCCTGGGCAGTGAAAGTACCAAGTCCCCTGGACTTCTCTTTATAATGGCTACAGAGATTTATAAGGACCCATCAGAAATTAGGAAAAGAATCATTTTTCTTGTTTTATAAAGCAAAGTTCTGCTGGACTTAAAAAAAAATTATCAGATTAAAAGTCATTAAAACATTTAGCTTCACAGTATCATTCAAATTATGCAAATAGATTTTATACATTTAAAATCTCTAGCTCACTCTATGGAGAAAAAAACCTCAAAATACAAAAAAAGAAAAATATTTTCTAAGGGGAAAAAAGGCTGGACTGAACTTCTTTTTAACAACTTTACTTTTTTAGAGCAGTTTTATGTTTACAACAAAACTGAGTGGAAAGTACCAAGAGTTTAATGTAAAGCTCCAGTCTTATCTGTAATTTACACCACTGGACTTGTCTAGTCTTCAAAACAAGGGTCAGGAGGACTTACAGACGGTGTTTATGGTTATAACAAGCCTGGTCCTTTATCACTGATATTAAAGATAGAAATAGCAACTGGATGAATGTTAACAGCTTGTAAATCAATCCTTGAGAGAGGGAGGGGGGAGGGGGAGACAGGAGGATGGGGGAGGGAGAAAAGACTTGTGCTTCATAGCAGTAGTGAGACCAGCTAACTTGATTTAAGCCACACATAAGACATGTGCATTTCAGTTGATGATCAGTTTTGACATATGATTTTAATAGCCTTTTAAGAGAATTACCATCAGCAGAGAAAAACACATATCTCAAAATACACACTTTAAGTATGTGAGAGTCCTCAAGTGACTAGGTTCAAGCTGTTTAACCTTAATTTGTTTTGTAGCTTAAACTTCTATTTTTCTCCTGGAAGCTGATAAAAAGCAAAAAGTAAGAGGGGAAATGACTAAAATACACCAGTCTTTTATTTGACAGATTTAGCAATTACTGGATTAACTAAATGTAACAAAAAAAATTTTTTTGGAGACACATTGTAATTTCCAGTTAAGGAGAAATGTGTTAAGGATTGTATTTGGAACAATTTAGTAAGTGCCTTATGTTGCATATGGACTTCCCTTGTGGCTCAGCTTGTAAAGAAACCACCTGCAATGAGGGAAACCTGGGTTTGTTCCCTGTGTGGGGAAGATCCCCTGGAGAAGGGAAAGGCTACCATTCCAGTATTCTGGCCTAGAGAATTCCATGGACTGTATAGCCCATGGGGTCGCAAAGAGTCAGACAGGACTGAGTGACTTTTACTTCACTTATGTTGCAATAGATACTTAATATATCCTGGAATGACAAAGGCAAAACAAAATTACAGTGGATAGCTAGTTACCTTAAGATTACAGTTCATTGAGCAGTAAAAGTAATTTGTATGCAATAATAATTAGTTTAATAATATTAAGACAAAATATGAAGGTCTAAGAAGTACTACTGACTCCATGATAGAGGGAAAAGGAGAAAGGGAGTGAATTTTTATTTCCTGAGCAACTTACATAATTTAATATTATGGAAACTACAAATCTGACACTGATTTTTCTTTTCTTTTATACTCGAGGAAGCTCAGAGTCACATTTCCAACTCATCTCTGGCAAATGACAGGATGTTTCAGCAGGAACTTTATGCCAACCCCTTACTCCAGATGGCAATTTCATTTTTTTAAACCAGTGCTTTCCACTTGTGCTGCTTTCTTCATCAATTTTTCTAATGTTGTAATACCAAATGTTTCCCTCTAAGTTCCCTCAAATACTATTTGGAACAAGGCAAAGTATACATATGAGGCTTCTCTGGGGCTTCTCTGGTGGCTCAGCGGTAAAGAATCCACCCGTAATGCAGGAGACGTGGGTTTGATCTCTGGGTTGGGAAGATCCCCTGGAGGAGCCTGGTGGGCTACAGTCTGTAGGGTTGCAAAGAGTTGGACATGACTGAGCACACATGCATATATATGGGTACATTTTTGAAAAGTATATAATTAGTATTATGTTAAGGTATATATAGGGCTTCCATGGTGGCTCAGATGGTAAACAATCTGCCTGCAATGCAAGAGACTGGGTTTGATCCCTGGGTTGGGATACTTGCATATACCTAAAAGTATATAATTGGGTATTAACACAAGTATATTTATTAGGAAACACAAGACTATGTTTTGTTAACTAAATTCTTTTTCTTCTTAATTAAAAAAAAAAAATCTGATAGTTGCTTTACAATGTTGTGTCAGTTTTTGCTGTACAAAGTGAATCAGCCACACATATACATATATACTCTCTTGAATTTCCTTCCCATTTATTGTTGACTAATTTCTTAAACCAGCTAGTTTTCTTGTGATTGCTCTTAAACTACAAAATAAGAGTCATTACCAATGAAGGCCTTTATTACTAATATAATCAAGAAATATGAAACTGACAAACTTTAGGAAAGTATTCTTTGCACAGAATAACTTTTCAAGATCCTACAAGAATATATTAAAAATAGCTCCCTTCATGCAAAAAACCTGGAAGGAACTTGGTGACTCATTCTATTTATTAGTCTAAAGCAAGCTATTAATATGAACACTCCTCTTCATAGAAAGGTATTTATTTCCCTCATCTTTACCTTTTCTGAAACAGAAGCAAAACCTTTGGTTGGATGCTGTGTTCTCATGTCAAAAACATGAAACTTTCCTTCCAGAGATGTAGCTACTAACTTATTCATACTTATGTCTTTTCTGTCAAACTCCAAGCTACACACCTGAAAATAGAGAATATTTATGAGTGATGTTCCAATGATTATATCCAAGAGTTTCTTTCAAACCAAGTAAAACAACTTTAACATTACCAGCTCATGTGAAAGCACTTAAAAAAAAAAATCATTTTATCTTTTGAATCTGTATACCAAATACTTGTAACTAGAAAATTTTCTTCTTGGTTAGTAAGGTCCCAAAATCATCTAAGGCACTGAAGTACATTTGGAAAGCCATAATTTAACATTTTACCATTATTACATAATGATTTTATAAAGTTAAGTCAAGGCTGACTAGAGGAAACAGGAAGGAACCACATTCTTCACTGAAGATGTACAACCTGGGAACCAAAAACCTACAAGTACCTGGGAGTCAATTACAGTCTCGGGCTTCCTGATATTACCAGAAAAGGGCCTGGTACCAGCTCACTTTAACATCACACTGCGTAGCCCACAGGCGTCTAGAGATGCGCTACAGGGGCGGTGACCCACTAGGCACTGTCACACCACACCTGGGTGTGTGTTCTCCTTCTGAAGAGAGCGTCCCTGATTTTTAATCAGATCCTCAAAGGACTTCACAGACCCTAAGAGTTAAGAACCATCCATCCATAAAGGGGTTTTACTGAGACGAGTTATTAGGGGTGCTTTCCTTTTGTAGTTCAGAGGTACGTGGAAAAGATATTCAGAGAAACTGCAAAGAATGTAAATGCACATTACCCCATTTTTTATATTTGTCTCCCACCGTAAGGACATATTTCTGAGATCAAACAGCTTGATGTCTCCGTTGTCATAGCCAGCACACACGACACGCTCCTCTTGATTATAAGCATTGCCTGGAAATCAGGACATGATATTTCAGATCTTTTTAAATGCTGATTTGAAGGCTGCTTAAAAAACCTACGGACATCTGAAACTAACATAACATTGTAAATCAACTATACTCCGATAAAAAACAAAACAAAACAATAATCTTACAAAACTACGCAGGTAACTTGTACCAAATCAAGTGAAGAAGTCACATTGGATAGAATCTCATTTTACTAATCCTACAGGACACCAAGATTATTAATTTAGTATCTGATATTGTTTACCAAAAAAGCTCTTTATTGAGATTCTGTGCTCAAGAGATATATGAAAGTGTTTACTGGATTTTAAATTGAAAACAAATATTCTTTCTATACTCTGTTTGCAAAGACTAACAATTTAAGCACAGCAGAGTTTGGTAGAATAAATACAGTTACACTTCCAACGCTTTCTTTGAATGCAAATGGAAACTAAACTTATTTATTTTGCAAAATGTTGTTCTGGTGTTATCAGATGCTCACAGTTGAAGTAAATCTACAACCTGCAGTTGAATTCACCTTGCTCAGATCCAGGAATTTTTGGATTACTCCCTTTTTTTATAAACTCTAGCCCTGCATTTCCACTGGAGGGTCCACCGAGATGACATGACAGCAGCTGAAACTCCTGATGTCTAAAACTGATGTCATCGTCTTCCTTTAAAAACTATCATATAGTCTGTGGAACTTCTTCAATATACATCATTCACTTCATAGTCGACCTCAAAATTCAGTCACTTTGGACATAATCCTTTCCCTTGTTTCTCATCTCCAAAAAAACTGCCAAACTGTATTTATTTTGCCACATTATTTCTGAATTTACTCCTCTGTTACATTCTCACTGCTGCTTAAACCTACATATTTCCTGGAATACTGCAAAGAGCTTTCCTCTGCCACTCCTCCTGCCTACACGACCACAGTGTGAAGCTAAAGCTCTGATCCTATCTCATCTTTGCAGAAGCCTTCAAAGGTTTACCGCTACCTCCAGACCATCTACACACCTTTGGCTGTGGCCATGTGCCATCTTTAAGGCTATTCCTACCTCCATTCCTTCTACATACTCTTCTTCCAGTGCTTGAAATCTCCTCCCAATTTCAGTGTTTCAAATCCTACATGTCCTTGGACTGAGGTCAATATGTTCTTTTGGCTCCCTTGGGATTCCTTCTGTATTGATCCATGCCTCTGTGACCTTTTATCCCTCTGACCTTGTACGAGTGATACAATTAATGTATCACTTTTTATACTTGTAGCACTTTTTATTAAAGTTACCAGGTTCTTTAAGTTAAAATAAGAGTCTGCTTCGGATAAATGTCCTTTCTTTAAATTTAATGTCCTATATTTAAAACTGCATTTACATCCCTTAGAACAATGATTAAAAAGCCTTTAATGGACCCAAAGTTAATTATTTTTTAATTATTACATAAATTTTACATGATGATTCTAAACACTAATTCTGAAATTTCTTCCCAAGTGTGCATGTTTTTGGTTTATATCATTACTTATACATACACACAAATTATAATATATACACATAGAAATCTCCCAATTTCAGTGGTAATTTAGTTTTAAAAGTATACTGATAGAGGAACATGGTTATAAAATTTGTAAGATATAATTTTGTAACAGTATAACTATTTTTAGAAAATAAACACACACTGTGTAGAGCATAATGTAAGATTGGTTAGGTTACCATCTAAGGCTCTACTTAATTTCACTAACGGCATTTGGTTCCAAACTAGGTCAATATTACCAAGTTAAACAGAAATAAATAATAATAGTCCATATTTTTGAACACTTGATATCTAAGCACAATTCTAAGCATTTTACCTGTATTAACTCTGAATCCTCATAACAATACTATTAAGTAAATTCTATTATGACTTCCTTTTTATAAATGAAGCAAGCAAAAATAAGAGAAGCCTGATAACTTGCCCCAGGTCACAAAGCCAGTAAGTAGCACAGTGAGAATTCAAACCCAGGCCCAATCACCATGTCTATTTGCCTCGATAAACTGCCAGAATAATGTACACAAGAGATTCTAAACCGACTATCAGGATTTTCCTGAAGCACTGTGCTTTTTATAATCTGGTATTTCAGGTGTAAGAGTCCTTCGGTAATTTACCAAATGCCACAGTCCAACAGTCTCTCTTGTTTTCCCCCTGCACGGGTTCCATATTAGCAACAGGATCATCTTTCTGCCTTGGGTCCCACACCTTTACGGTTCCTGACAGAAAAAAAAAAAAGGAGTTGGCAAAATTCAATAGTGAATGATGGCATTTCTTTCTGCATTCTCTTCACATGGCTTCCTATGTACATGGAGATATTATAGATGTTACAATATCTGAAGAATAGTCACGTTTTTCTGACTTGTTATTGGGCAAGTTGTACTTAATACAAGAAATATAACCCACATGTTATACCGTCTGACTTGATTTCCAACTAGTAGATACACAACAAAGCTAACAACTGTTATTAAGTCATCAACAAGGTATGACTGAGAAGGTAAACACAAATGTTATGTAATTTAAACCATGCCTTACTTTCTTGATTTAAGCCTAAAACAAATGTACTATTTATTTAGAATAAAGCAAGTGTCATTTTAATGTTTTCTCCTTAGTACCCATACATCATTGGCATTTTTCTTATACATATAAACTAATTTTTATACCTATGATTTCTTATATGAAGCTTTAGAATACCATTTCATATACAAGTCAGTTTAATTTCCCCATGACAGTAAAGAAGGAAGAAGTTAATAAAAGTAACCAATAATTATTCTCAATTTAATTTTAACTGCCTCATTTTAATGCAAATTATGGGAAAACTAACTAGTGTCACTGATTTTGAGAAACACAAAGACATGTAATAAAATGGTTAAAAGGCAAGTACCCAAGTGAGAACAGAAAAAGGGTAAAAAAAATCCTTGAAAAGGATAATAAATGCAGGAAAAGGGGAGATATTTTCAGTAGATTTATGGCCAAGGATAAAGTTGGTCATTATAAAGGTTACTTCAAGGAAAGATAAATTTCCTCTAAATGTGTAAGTTATTATAATTGCTCTATGCACTTCCCTGGTGACTCAGTGGTAAAGAATCTGCCTGCCAGTGCAGGAGACACCTGGGTTGGGAAGATCCCCTGGAATAGGAAATGATAACCCACTCCAGCATGCTTGCCTAAAAAATCTCATGGACTGAGGAGTCTGGGTGGGCCACAATCCATAGGGATCACAAAGAGTCTGACATGCCTGAGCATGCATGTTATACATGACAGAACTCATAAAAATTGGTAACATTAAGCTTGTAATAGTTAAATGAACAAAGAACATAAATAGATAATCTGCAAAGCAAAATTAACTAAAAAAACAAATACACAGAGACGTTAATACAAGTCAGGACAGGATAGCATTTTTATCTCTAAAATTAGGGGGAGAAAGGAATCAATGCTGGTGGGTAGACTGGCAATCTACCTCATCTACCATAGCTGATAATGGTAAATAGGTACTTTGGGAAGTTTGACAAGTTTCTTAAATGATAAAATATGATTATTCCAAGAGTTACATTCATGATAATACTCATTTCATTGTCAGTCTCCCAAAACAACAAATAAAACCTTAATGCAAATCGAATGCTTATTAACAGGGGCATCACTAAGGAACTGTGATACATTCATAGGATGGAATATTAAAAAGCATCAAAATGATACTTATGAAGACCACACCAAAACAGCGATATCATATGACAAAACATTAAATATAAAAAGATTAAGATACAAAATTGAGAAAACTGGGAATTCCCTGGCGGTCCAGTGGTTAGCACCCCCTACTTCCACTACTAAAGGCACAGGTTCAATTTCTAGTCCGCATGCCCTGGTGAAGCCCAAAGAACAAACAGACTAAGAAAGAACAAAACTAAACCATATTAACCCCGATAAAACAGTGTTAATTAATAAATTGTATCTTAGACTGGAAAGGAAAACCAACCTGATATTTATGCTAGTATGGTAGACTGCAATTTTTCCTTCTATATTCCATACTGCTTCTATGATTGGAAAAAATATTTGATTTCTAAAACACAGCTGCTCTTAAGAAACTGTTAGAAAATTACATTCCACTTTTCTGTGAAAACAATTTCTTCATGGTCTTGAGCATTAAAAAAAACTAGCCAAACCAATAAAGATACCAATCACTTAGGTCCCTCTTCTGCAGCAACAAAAATTCTGACTCTGTTATATTCACAACAGCTCAGGACCCCAAAAGGCCTGTTGCTTGTTAGTCACTGCGGGGGAAAAGCAGAGTTGGAGCTCCGGAAGCTTCCTGCAAAGCTCAGCGGAAAGACCACAGACTGCAATGTTCAACCAGCTGTCAATATGACAATTTTCACAAGTACTAATTCTGCTTTTTAAAAAAAGAAAATGAAAAGCTGCCACCCACAGTATATCGTCAGCTACCTCAAAAATTTCTAGAGACTTTTAAATCCTCAAGGTTCAGAGGAAACTATGGTTGTTAATAGCTGAACTAGCTCAAGACTAAAATAGTAAGTGCTATGCCTCTATCTCAAAATCTCCCCAAAGCCTGAAACAATTGAGGGATATACAATCAAACTTGCCCATCAAAAAAAAAAGAGTTAGATTTAGGGGGTCAAAGATTGAGGAAGACTTCCACATATATTGTTGCACAGGGACTTAACTAAAAAAAAATAATAATAATGTACACAGAATATTCTCACTTACCATCTCGGCTACCAGTCACAATTTCAGGTGCCCCTTCCCCGATTCCAAGTCCACCAACACCATCTATAGTATTTATAATTTCTTTATGGCCCTTTACAGAATATACTGGGACCTCTGGAGCTTCCAAATTCCTGGAATTTGGAACAGAACACAGCTTCTTACTTACACACACCCCAAATGTTTAGTTCACTACTCAAATCTAAGAATGCAGGCCATATTGAGATTTTTGATTAAAAAATAAGGGTTTTTCAATTAAGGTAATTTATACATTTACTTCCAAATTTCCCTCCACACTTTAGCTTCTTTCAAGGCCTCTGTGAAAGCTGTCATCATCCAACTTGGAATTCTAACTCCTGAGCCCATTTTACTCAATGATCCTCAAAGACGACTGATCCAGGACCTGTGCACATGAATCCACCAGGGATGTTTCTTCAAAAAACACAGATTCACAGGCTCCTCCCCAGACATAATGAACAAATATTTCTGAGGTGGGGCCCCAAACCTGTTGACTCTCTAGTACACCGAGGCTGGTAATACCGCTTTAAATACAGAGTAAATTTAAAGTGATTTAGAATGTTTCCAAAGTGGGCCTTGGTAGTTTGATCTTGAGATCTTTTGAGAGATAAAACATGAGTAGCATTTGCTTTGTATACATTTCTTCCTTATTACTTTCTGAGTTCCACACTGATTTTCATCTGGTTACATTGTTCAGTTTGTCGTCATGCTGATCACAATAAATATTACAGGAAAACTAGCTGAAGTCCCTAATTCTAGGTTAGTTAAGTGAAGGGAGTACTGGAAAGCACCTACTTTTATGTGTCTGAATCTATGGCTGCTGAATGCCTCAAATAGGTAGGTTATGCTAATACACCTTTCTCTTGTCTCTCTCCATTCCACACCCCTCCTTCTGCTTTTGTATTGGAGCCTCTATCCACATTTCTTTTCAGCAAGTCAGTTTTCAACAATACTTATACTTTTTCTCTTTAATGAACTTAGTTCTTCATGACATGTAACCTCAACTTACTACTAGGCCTAGATTTATCAGTAAAATCTTGCAAATAAAATTTGAGACATTCACCTGGTTCAGAGGTGATGTTTATCTGTGGCGTTAATTGTGAAAGCGTCAAGAGACTAAAGAAGACTGAGCTTCTGTTTAAAAGAACTGGTTTACTCTTTTCATAGACTTTGAAACATCAGTGCTTTTAACATGAAATTATGACTTACCAATGAAAATAAAGCAGTAATACCTATACTAGGAAGCTCTGTTAGGAAGATAGTCAACTGTTATATTTGTTGCACACTTTTGCGCTGAAATGTATCTATTTAAAAAAATAACACTCACACTGGTCTCTCTCTAAGTTCTTTGTAAGTATATGACACAGCAGGTAAAAATTAATGCATTCTGCATTCTAGTAAACACCAACTTAATTGCATGTGTGCTCAATCGCTCAGTCGTGTTCGACTCTTTGCAACCCTGTGGACTGTAGCCGGCCAGGCTCCTCTGTGGAATTTTCTAGGCAAGAAAACTGGAGGGGGTTGCCATTTCCTACTCTAGGGGATCTTCTCGACCCAGGGATCGAACCTGCATCTCTCGCATCTCCTGCACTGGCAAGCAGATTCTTTACCACTGCTCCACCTGGGAAGCCTGCTAATTATTAAGAAATTAAAGCAAATGGAATTAAAATAGCTTCATTCTATACTATATTATGATTCTAAGACAAATAAATATGCCAAAGTAATTCAGTTACAAAATAGCAGATTCTAAATTAGAATCAAAAAAGATCACAAGGTAGGGAAGACAGATCCTCTAGAACATTATTGTATACTTTACATGATTAAGAGATAGTCTTAAAAAGTTTTTACAGAGGAATTTTGATTCATTCAATTCTAAATATGAGGAAATAACTCTAGGTAAAACATGAAAATTAAAAGCATTTGGTACTACTGAGATTTTGCTTATTCAAAACAGGTTTGTCTTGATTTACTCAAGAGATGTGTTCCTAAAAAGTTGTGCTCAGATATAAGTTAAAGCATAAAAAGAAAAAAGTTTAATGAACTGGGAGTTCTATGTTAAACAAATTAAAACATACAAAAATATATTATTGTGTAATGCCAAATATCTTCTTAAAATGTAAACATCTAATTTTTCAGTGTTATACATGAGCATTGTTATATAATGTATCCTTCATTATATGAGGGAATAGCCCTTTATTACAAATATAGGTGTTAAATGCTAGCACTAAACAGCATGTGTGGAAATAAATATTAATATTATTTGAAAAAGCTAAAGAAAAATGTTAGTATTTTAAAATAGATTTGAAACATGAAATCTAAAAGTATATATTAAAATGTAATTGCAATATTCTTATAAACAGTTAAAATTTAACAAAAAACATCTTAGAATTCTTTCAGTGGAAGCGTAACACAACTATCAAAGAAATTGCTTATGTCTTCACACTGATGAAATAATCTTACCATATATGAAGGTTTCCAGCAAAATCTCCAGTGGCCAGATATCTCTGCTGTAAAGATGTTGCGCCAAATGTTCCACATTTAATGGGTTTGGCCTTTTCAATCTTGATAGAAGGGAGGGAGAGAGGATACGTTATTTAGGTAAGCACCTATTTATGGCTCTATTATGGGAATTAAATAAGGCACACAATTTTAAAAAGCAATTAAGATGTTTTCTGATTAAAAAATTATCATGCTTTTCCTTCAGTAATTTTTGTGCAGTCTAAAAGTACAGGCGGGCTTCCCTGGTGATAAAGAATCCACCTGTAATGCAGCCATGAAATTAAAAGACGCTTGCTCCTTGGAAGAAAAGCTATGACCAACCTAGACGGCATATTAAAAAGCAGAGACTTTACTTTGCCAACAAAGGTCCGTCTAGTCAAAGATATTGTTTTTCCAGTAGTCATGTATGGATGTGAGAACTGGACTATAAAGAAAGCTGAATGCCAAATTGAACTGTGATGTTGGAGAAGACTCTTGAGAGTCCCTTGGACTGCAAGGAGATCCAACCAGTCTATCCTAAAGGAAATTAGTCTTGAATATTCATTGGAAGGACTGATGCTGAAGCTGAAGCTCCAGTACTCTAGCTACCTGATGTGAAGAACTGACTCATTGGAAAAGATCCTGATGCTAGGAAAGATTGAAGTCAGGAGGAGAAGGGGACAACAGAGGATGAGATGGTTGGATGGCATCACTGACTCAATGGACAGGAGTTTGAGCAAACTCCAGAAGTTGCTGATGGACAGGGAAGCCTGGTGAGCTGCAGT
The DNA here is from genome assembly GCF_029407905.1 of Bubalus kerabau. NCBI lineage: Eukaryota > Metazoa > Chordata > Mammalia > Artiodactyla > Bovidae > Bubalus > Bubalus kerabau. The sequence continues at coordinate 69,398,618 of NC_073634.1, forward strand.
CCATGGGGTTGCAAACAGTCGGACACGACTGAGTGACAGAGCTGGACTGAACTGAAAAGTACAGGCAGATCTTGGGAGATTTTGGAAGTTTGGTTCTAGACGACCACAATAAAGCAAATATTTGCAATAAACTGAGTCAGATGAATTTCTGTTTCTCAGTGAATGTAAAAGTTATGTTTATACTATCCTGTAGCCTAATAAGTATAGAAATCATTATGTCTAAAAAACAATGTACACACTTTAATTAAAAAATGTATTATTGCCGAAAAATTGCTAACTCCTTTGATCATCCATGAAAAGAAACTCCTTATCCATTATTGTTTTCTAATGAGACTGCAGCAATTCAATCACATCTTCAGGCTCCACTTCTAATTCTAGTTTTCTTGCTGTGTCCACCACAACTTCAGTTACTTCCTCCACTGAAGTCCTGAACCCCTCAGGTCATCCATGAGGTCTGGATCAACTTCTTCCAAACTCCTATTCATGTTGATATTTTGATCTCCTTCCATGAATCACCAACATTTTTAATGGCATCTAGAATGGTGAATCCTTTCCAAAAAGTTTTCAATTTACTTTGGCCAGATCCATCAGAGGAATCACTTTCTTTGGCAGCTGTAGCCTTAAGAAATGTATTTCTTAAATAACAAGACTTGAAAGTTGACATTACTCCTTGATCCATGGGCTGCAGAATGGATGCTGTGCTAGCAAGCATGAAATCAGTGTGAATCTTATGGGTATATCTTCATCAGAGCTCTTGGGTAAGCAGGTATATTGTCAGTGAGCAGCAATATCTTGAAAGGCCTTTTTTTTCCTGAGTAGTAGCTCTTAACAGTGGGCCTAAAATATTCAACAGTTTGTTGTAAAATAGATGTGCTGTTATCAAAGCTTTATTGTCCATTTATAGAACACAGCCAGAATACATAGAATAACTCTTAAAGGAACTAGGATTTTCAGAATGGTCAATGAGCACTGGTTTAAAATTAAAGTCACCAGCTGTATTAGCCCCTAACAAGAAAGTCAGCCTGTCCTTTGACTCGAGGCATTGGCTTCTCCTCTCTCGCTACGCAAGTCCTAAATGGCATCTTCTTCCAATAGAAGGCTGTTTCATCTACACCAAAAATCTGTTGCGTAGTGTAGCCTCCTTCCTGAATTATCTTAGTAGGTCTGCATAACTTGCTGCAGCTTCTGCAGCACCTGCTACAGCATCTTCTATCAGCACCTGCTACTTCATCTTTACTTTTATGTTAAAGAGACGGCTTCTTTCCTTAAACCAGACGAACCAACTTCTGCTAGCTTCCAACTTTTCATCTGCTGCTTCCTCACCTCTCTCAGCCTTCAAAGAACTGAAGAGAGTTAGGGCCTTTGCTCTGGATTAGAACATTCACACCTTGGCTAGAACAAGAACATTCACACCTTGGCTACTATTTGATGCAAGATGCCTAACTTTTGGCCCATCTAGGCTTTCAACAAGACTTCCTCACTAAACGTAAACATTCTTGGTTTTTTTATTTAAAGTGAGAGACCTGTGCCTCTTCCTTAGAGGCCACTGTAGGGCTAATTTCAATAGGGAGCCCTGAGGAGAGGAAGAGGGTTGGAGAAAAGTCAGCAAGTGAAGCAGTCAGAATACATACAACATTTACCAATTAAGTTTGCAGTCTTGTCAGGGTGTGGTTGAAGGCATCCCAAAACAATTACAACATCATCATCAAAGGTCACTGACCAGAGATCACCAAACAAACATACTATAAGAATTACCAAAACATGATACAGAGACACAAAGCGAGCAAGCGCTGGTGGAAAAACAGTGCTATAGACTTGGTCAGCACAGGGTTACCAAAATCCTTCAATTTGTAAAAGATTCAGTCTCTGCGAATTCAATACAGAGAAGCACAATAAAAGGAGGTATGCTTGTATGTCAAATGAATGAGTTTTGCCTTTCTTCTCATCTCGCTAATAAGACATTAAAATGCTGATACCTCTAATATCTCCACTGGTTTGCAAATATGCAGATTTCAGCTTTTAATGTGGTATTCTTCTTTAAGAGCCTCAAAGAAAAGGATAGAATGAAGATATTACTCTTCCAGGTGACAACAGGAAGAAAAAAAAAACTTATGTGTCTTGTATAGTTTTCCCTGCAGAATCCTATAAACTGAGAATGGTTATGTCTGATTCTCTCTGAGACCGTTTTAGTGCAAACAGATGTGTATACCTGTGTGCACCAAAGGCACAGCTGTTAGCATGGATTAGCCAAAGTTTTGATATTTCTTTAATTTAAAAGACTGTTGGGAATTCCATGGAAGTCCAGTGATCAGGACTCTGAGCTTTCACTGCGAAAGGCCTGGGTTCAATCCCTGCTTAGGGAACTAAAATTCCACAGCCACTTGGCCAAATAAATAAATGTAAATAAAAAAAAAGACTATTGTTCTAAGTTTATATGTAACAGTTGATCCTTGAACAGCAAAGGAGTTAATCCACATGTAACTTACTGTCAGCTCTCTATATCCAAGATTCCTCTGCATCCGTGGATTCAACCAACCATGGGCCATGTAGTAATATAGTATTGACTCTTGAAAAATACCCGGGTATAAGTGACCCATGCAGTTCAAACCCATGCTATACAAAGGTCAACTGCAGTTACATCAGTAAAACAGCCATGTGCAAACTCCACCTGTGCATGTCACTGAAGTCCATTGTGGAGTCTACATGTCTAGCTGCCTTGGCCCCTGGAAACTCTAGAGGACATGGAATTGAGGTTCTATGGAGTCACTAACAGTTGGACACGACTGAGTGTCTGAGTGCACACACATATATACACACATCCACACATCACACTCTAGCTGCAGAATAGCACCTTCCATTTACTGTCACCTCAACAGGGCAAAACTATTTCTCTTATTTAGTCTCTTGCAATCTTTAACTTTTTTTCTTTTTTGAATTTTTACTGCAGCTGATTTACAATGTTATGTTTACTTATTCATTTTTAATTTTTGGCCATTCCCTGCAGCATGTGGCATCCCAGTTCCCAGACCAGGGATCAAACACAAACCTGTTGCATTGGAAGGTGGAGTCTTAACCATGGGACTGCCAGGGAAGTTCCCTTTTTTTTTCTTTTATTCTTAACAAAAATAGTACATGTTTCCTATAAAGATGCAAACAAAACCAAAGACCTGAAGGGTGAAAAGTAAGTTTCCCTTTTGACACTCCCCAGAAGTAATCCCCATTCTCTTAGACCCTTTGCTACCTATTTACAACTACATATAGATTTGGTTTAATACAGAGAGCATCATAATATCAATATATTATCCATTGACTTGATTTTTTTCACTTAGAGATATATCTGGATGAATTTTTTTTCTCTCCACAGAGTTCACCAGTTTCCAGGGCACTTCCCCTGTAATCTTTGAGTTGCTGGGCCAATCTTCAACCCTACCACTAGGGTTGGCCTGTTTGATATATTTTGTGAAAACAATTTTCCTACCACTTTCAATGTCTGGTTGGGTATTTCCACATAGGATATATGTAGCAATTTTCAAAGAAGAAAATAAAATTCACTTAACACAAACTATAACTGAACTTCTCTTTCATGATTCAAAAGAAATCATCATGCTCCGGGGCTTTAGAAACTCCCAGCCTGCTGAGCTTTCTGCTTGGGATCTGGATGAACTAGCGGTTACTAGGTAGCCTGCCCTAAAATAAAGCTGGGACTCTTTGGAACTGTCCAGGACCTTTTGATTAAATTTTGTTTAATCAGACACTTAGAGTAACATGGTGGTAAAAGACTATATTGATGAGAATAGAACACAGAATGTTAATTTTTTCTCCTTTTTAATACACTGGTGATCTGAGATAGCATCAGTTATATGTGACATCAGAAAACTGATATTTATCTATTTCAGCTATTTTTCCAATTTTATGGAAAACGTATCTTACAATGGGACACCATGGAGGATCAAAGTTTTGTCAATTTAATAAAGCAGTTTCCAATTCCAAATCATTTACATCCTCCCCACCATAGGTTCAGCCAGTCAGTTCAGTTGCTCAGTCGTGTCCAACTCTTTGCGACCCCATGAATTGCAGCACGCCAGGCCTCCCTGTCCATCACCAACTCCCGGAGTTCACCCAAACTCATGTCCATTGGGTCAGTGATGCCATCCAGTCATCTCATCCTCTGTCATCCCCTTCTCCTCCTGCCCACAATCCCTCCCAGCATCAGAGTCTTTTCCAATGAGTCAACTCTTCGCATGAGGTGGCCAAAGTATTGGAGTTTCAGCTTTAGCATCAGTCCTTCCAAAGAACACCCAGGACTGATCTCCTTTAGAATGGACTGGTTGGATCTCCTTGCAGTCCAAGGGACCTCTCAAGAGTCTTCTCCAATACCACAGTTCAAAAGCATCAATTCTTCTGCGCTCAGCTTTCTTCACAGTCCAACTCTCACATCCATACACAACCACTGGAAAAACCATAGCATTGACTAGACAGACCTTTGTTGGCAAAGTAATGTCTCTGCTTTTGAATATGCTCTCTAGGTTGGTCATAACTTTCCCCACCATTCCCTTCCCCCAAATAAAATACCTGAAACAATATGTTAATACTGATATAGCTAATCACTCATTTAACTAATTAATCATTGTAGCTAATCACCTAATCACACTATTAGAACACAATTTCTATAGCTAAACTAATTCAGACTTCCAACTTGGACCAACTGAAGAAACAGCTCCCCACTCCTTCCTCCCACTTGTCTCACACAGGGCCTGGGTCTTCCCCAGCTCCAGGTTACTGCTAATGACTCCCTCAGTCTAAGGCAGAGGATGTGAACAGGCCTCTCAGGTAAGAAACAGGTGGGCCCCCAGGGACAGGAATATGCTTCCAGGGACTTGGGTATTAAGAACTACAGGAGGGCTTGCACCACATATTGATATAACTCTCGGGGAAAATTCTTCCCCAAATAGCCTTGGGAAGACTGGTCACCCATTGTCTTCTCTTCCACTAGCTAAAGATTCTGCTTCCCATAATTCTCCTGCTTTCCCCAAGAGTCTCTGATGGGGTCTCTCTTCCTCCTAGGTCATGGAAGAGAAAAAAGTTGACCCCTACTTTTCAGTCCCTGTAGGAAGCACACAGTTCTAAGTGTTTACTGCTACTAATAAAAAAGTGGGAAGTCAAAGTTTTCCTCTGTTATGGCTTTACCTAACTTTTGCCTTTAGACCCTGTGGAATAGAGAAGCCAGAAACCTGCAACCACTGATCTTCCAGTACCAACATAAATTCACAGATACACAAATAGACACACACACACACACACACACACACAGAGCTAATGGATATTTTTTCTCAGGTTTAAGTTTTCTTCAATAATTTTTTTGTTTGTTAGCAAATACCAGCTAATAAACACCAATAAGAAAACCTGGAAATGAGAATTAAAATTTTTATGTATGGTTACTTCTTGTGATGCAAATATCAAAGTATAGACAATATATATACTCAGAGTATATGTATTTTTTTCTACTGGGAAAATGTATCCTTGTGCAGAGGTGGAACTGATTATTACAATATTTCATGTTGTTCTAAAAACCACACCACAATGGCCAGATGTACTGACACCTGAACACATCTGAGAATCCCTACGTTAGGAGAAAACAACCTGATAACTACTCTAATATTAGTACATGGTGGGGCCTATACTAGATAATTTAATGTGTGTCATCACATGGATTCTAAAAGAGGGGTTTATTGCAAATAGTGAATGGAATGAGATAAAAATGTATCTACATTTAGAGGCACAGACCCACAGGAGTGGCACCAAGGCCTGTGGTATATAAATGTACCAAGCCCTTCGAAGGCTGACCTTGCAGGTCTCTCTGACCTCATTTCCTGCTTCTCTCCTTTCACACTCCAGCCACACCTGCGGCTGCATTTTTGTTCTTTACAAGCCACGCTGCCTCGGGGTATTTGCATTTGCTGTTCCCACTGCTTGGACTGGTCTTCCCTCCTGTCATCATGATTTCTACCAATGATTTCAGCTTAAATGTCAACGCCTCTAAGAGAGCCTCCCCACCCCTTTAATCTTAAGTGAAACCCCCAAATCCCAATCACTTGCCCTGTTTAATCTTATTTCACTTATCAACAAAACTCTTTTATTCACTCAATTATCTATTTCCTCCCTTCCTAGAATGAATACCACAGGAATGGGGCCCTCAGCAACTTGTTCAACACCTAATTGGTGCTCAACATTTGTTAAATGGAAGTATAAATGAACATGGATTAACTTCTCAGTCCCAGTGCTGGAGAGAGGGAAACCACTGCTGGAGGTCATGTTCCTTTTTCTCCTGTCTTATTTTCACCTGACAGACCATAGTTTTCAGTGTCATTTTATATGCAATAATAAAAACAGCATCCATATATGGAACACCAACGTATCAGATACTGTTCTAGATGTCCTTCTGTGCTAGTCCATCCCTTCTCTTTCTAACACATGCCACTGCAAACTAAGTGTTTGGGACACCCCTTTCCAGATGACAAGCAGCTTCAAAAGAGGAAGAGACTCGCCCAAGGATCCTACAGTCAGGTAGATTCCAAGCTCTTTCTATGACACTAGGCTGTCTCCAGGACTATATGTAAATCAGTTAAATAAACATTTCCTATGTAGCCCCCATTCTATAAATCCGAGCCCTTAGAAGTCCCAAAGAAATGCTCCAATCCTTAACTAGACTGGTGAGGTAAGTAAGGCCTGACTTAAACCTACTTTCAGATTTGTGTCCTTTGGTTTTTACCTTCATTTTATGTCTTCATAAAATGTAAACATGATATTTATGCTTCCTGTTATTTTTTTATTCTTGTATCCTCTTATCAAAGGATAGCCATATATTCTTCTATCCAAAAGATTTAACTAGTGGTCTGTTGCAAATGATGTTTAAAGAATCAAATTAAAGATCAAGAATCAAATTAAATTCAAAATACAGAACCATATTGAAAAATAAACTCAAATGTGTAAACATCTTGTTATCTGCACAGCAGGAAGGGCTGCGCTTTGCTCAGAAAGGCTGAGCTAGGTTGGCAAGTGGACTTAAAAAAGCAGAAATGTTTGCTCTTTCCTTAGACATTCATGGAAATGATGTAGCTAAATTAAGAAAGGACATTGGAGTAAAGTTAATTTTTCTTTTTAATAGTTCATAAAAGGGACCCCTCCTTGTCCCTGGTAAATATTTTACCTTTGGAAAAGAAAAGATGTAAAGAATTCAGAGGACACTTAAGTTTTCCTGCTAGAAAACTGGTTTAAAAAAAAAATGGAGATCTATTTTGCAAAATGTGCTCCACAAAGTAAATTAGAATATATTAACTTTTGCTATGATACTGAAAATGACCGTGGATGACAGACATATTTGATCCCCAGTTGTTGGTTCTCTTTGCTCTAAGTTAAGGTGATTAAGGAAGCCATGATCGATAATTCCAGCAGAGCTATTTTTGTTCTATCTGTGGGTGGGTCTAGTACAGCTTGTCAGTATTTCCTCCTCCACATCCTGGCACTACTTAATTAACATTAAAAGGTTTAGTCAACCAAATGTTAACAAGCAGTAAATTCAGTGGCACAGGGGCTAAGAAAGCAGAACTTTATTAGATTATTACTAATTTTTAAAGTATAAACATCCCCGAATGTGGCGCTTTTCAGGGCCACCTCTAGTACTTTGGGCCAAGTGGTGGTGGTTGGGGCAGTGGGGGGGGGGGGGGGGGGGTGTGGGGGTGGGGCTGTGGAACTCGCCCTCTACAGGCTGATGGAAGTTTCGCACAGGAGGGGAAAAGCTGGAGAAAGATGGATTTCAGCCTTCTCTTGAACCCTTGGCCAGATACCTGTGTGCAGTTTAACAAACTACTCAATTGTATACGAAGACCCTGCCTTCATTCCCTATCTATCTGATTAGTAATAAGGAGGCACCAACAAAGACCCATTTTCTTCCTTCCTTTTTATCCTGCACCCACGGACTCGAGCACAAGGCTTGAGTTAGTTCTACAAGGATAAAATCAAGTTTCCTAATATTTTATGTTTCCTAATTTTTTAACCAATAATTCAACTAGCACAATGATAGTTAGAAACTAACTTAGCTCTAGAAGAGGGAAAAAGAGGGAAAAGAAAGGAAAATGCATTTGGGAAGCTCCAAAGGTACCTTACATGGCTCTGTGGTAAAGAACCCGCCTGCCAATGCAGTAGGCTTGGGTTTGATCCCTGGGTGAGGACGACCCCCTGGAGGAAGAAATGGCAATCCACTCCAGTATTCTTGCCTGGGAAACCCCATGGACAGAAGGAGCCTGGCAGGCTGCAGTTCATGGATTTGCAAAAGAATAAGACACAACTTAGTGACTAAACAATGAAGATAGTCAACCCTACTACTCATTAGAATCATCTGTTGGAAGTTTAAAACATACTGATGTCTGGGACTCAAACCAGTCTAGAGGCAAGAAAGAGTCCCAGTGCATCAGTTTCCAGGGGTGGAACCAAGGCATGAATATTTTACAACACGTACACCCAAGTACACACAAAACAACAGTAATGATGCGCATTCAGATGCTCCTGGTGCACAGTAAGAGCTGAGAATCACTGGGACTGTTCTTAGCCTATATTCTTTTCCACGGCATCATCACAGCCAAACACAATGTAAGCTCTCAAATCTGTGCGTTTGTTTTACCCTCACTTTAGGCAGTAGGCGGTTTAGGAGGAAGGACTCATCTTTCAAGTATTTCTGATCCTTCTTTATCATAGTACCTTGAAACGACAGGTTCTCAATGGAAAATTTATGGTAGAAAAAGAGAAGAGTCAAAGGATACAGGTGAAAATATAAAAAGTGGGTGACATCAATTTACTTCTTTTCCCTATCTATATTTTTGGTATATTCTATCATGAACATACATTACTTTAGTTAAAAAGCAAAATTATTCCAAGAAAAATACTGCTAGAATCTTCCAGAGCTCTAGAAGAGACAAAGAACACGATTTCTCTTTATAGAACAAGTGTATTCATGAAATGTACACAAGTCATAAAGCCCTACTAGAAAAATGTCACAAAACTCAACTCTGGTTGAGTTTTGACTAGTATTTATTTCTAATAATTCACCATATTCTTTCTCCAATTTCAATGTTTCCTACGTGTTCAAACTCCTGGCCTCAATCAATTAGTGATTAATAAATCAATATTTAAATGTTCCAAGTTATATCCTTTACAGACATAAATTCACTCATTCTTTTAACAAGTCATTTATTGAGTGGCTGCTCCTTTTATACCACACTAAAGAAAGAACTGTCCTTACTTTCTGGGAGTTTACAATCTAGTTAGAGATACATGGGACAGAAGGATATATTTCTAGCACAGATAATAATGGTACTTATGTACCATAGGAAAGCAATAAAGAAAAGTTACTTTATGTGGGAATCAGGAATGAGATGTCAACAGTCAAATAATCTGAACTGGATCTTAGAATAGCAACAGGTGACTGGGGACTAAGTGATGAAAAACGTAAGGAAAGATAGGAAAGAACATTCCGTGTTTAGGAGCAGAGTGCCTGGCTAGCAAAGACAATCTGAACAAGAAAAGTAGCATTCATAGAATTTAAAACGGGATGAGGCCTTACGTACTTTCTAATCTAAGCTTTCCTAGAGAAAGTGTATGCATCCTTTGCCTATCAGTTGAGGCTCTAACTCCTCCAAGCAGATTCTCTCCATAGTTTTTGGTCCCTGGAGTTACAAACTTCCCTGTAGTCTATGACAATGCTAACATCTGAATATAACTGATTTTTTTTTTTTCTAGGCAACCCAAATAAAGGCATTTAAAAACTGGTAAACAGATATAAAAATGTTAATATCATTATTCTCCAATTCTTCCATTAGTGTAATCTTCAAAAAACTTGTAAACCTAACCTTGCCACAAGCTGCTTAAAGCCCTTCACTGATGTCCCATTTTTCTTACAAAAACAGGCATAAATCTTTTAAATCATCTACAGCATTTGCAAGGCCTCCTCTCTGCTGTTTTGTTCCAATAGGAGATAATCTCTCTCCCTCATTGCTGAGCTGTTTGCTCTTGTAAACCTCAACTCCTAATTTGACCTAGTTAGCTTTGACTCTGGAGAAGGCAATGGCACCCCACTCCAGTACTCTTGCCTGGAAACTCCCATGGACGGAGGAGCCTGGTGGGCTGCAGTACATGGGGTCGCTAAGAGTCCGACACGACTCAGTGACTTCACTTTCACTTTTCACTTTCATGCATTGGAGAAGTAAATGGCAACCTACTCCAGCATTCTTGCCTGGAGAATCCCAAGGTTGGAGGAGCCTGATAGGCTGCTATCTACGGGGTCACACAGAGTCGGACACGACTGAAGCAACTTAGCAGCAGCAGCAGCTTTTACTCAATGCAAATCTGGTTTTCTGGTTTTGTTTTTACTCTCATAGAACCATGTGCCTTTACATTAGAGAATTCATCTCAGTTTGTGTTTTATGTATTGTTAGTTTGATTATTTAATTGATTCTCTCTCCCACTAGAAAAAAAACTCCATAATAATCAGGGACATTGTCTGTCATTTACTAGCCGGAGAATACCAGGCACTCAATTGACACTTGTTGAAAGAATAATTGTTTGGGATTGTCTCCTCCAATTACATAGCAGGCATCCTAGTGCCTGCTTTGGCTCTGCTTGTATGACCAAGTATTTTACTATCTGTACCTATTAAAAGACTCTCCACAGACAAAGAACTAGTCTCAAAAATATACAAGCAACTCTTGCAGCTCAATTCCAGAAAAATAAACGACCCAATCAAAAAATGGGCCAAAGAACTCAACAGACATTTCTCCAAAGAAGACATACAGATGGCTAACAAACATATGAAAAGATGCTCAGCATCACTGAGTATCAGAGAAATGCAAATCAAAACCACAATGAGGTACCATTTCATGCCAGTCAGAATGGCTGCGATCCAAAAGTCTACCAGCAATAAATGCTGGAGAGGGTGTGGAGAAAAGGGAACCTTCTTACACTGTTGGTGGGAATGCGAACTAGTACAGCCACTATGGAGAACAGTGTGGAGATTCCTTAAAAAACTGGAAATAAAACTGCCTTGCTGCTGCTGCTGCTGCTAAGTCGCTTCAGTCATGTCCGACTCTGTGCGACCCCATAGACGGCAGCCCACCAGGCTCCCCCGTCCCCGGGATTCTCCAGGCAAGAACACTGGAGTGGGTTGCCATTTCCTTCTCCAATGCATGAAAGTGAAAAGTGAAAGTGACCCAGCAATCCCACTGCTGGGCATACGCACCAAGGAAACCAGAATTGAAAGAGACATGCGTACCCCAATGTTCATCGCAGCACTGTTTATAATAGACAGGACATGGAAGTAACCTAGATGTCCACCAGCAGACGAATGGATAAGAAAGCTGTGGTACATATACACAATGGAGTATAACTCAGCCATTAAAAAGAATACATTTGAATCAGTTCTGATGAGGTGGATGAAACTGGAGCCTATTACACAGAGTGAAGTAAGCCAGAAAGAAAAACACCAATACAGTATACTAACGCATATATATGGAATTTAGAAAGATGGTAACGATAACCCTGTATGCGAGACAGTAAAAGAGACACAGACGTATAGAACAGTCTTTTGGACTCTGTGGGAGAGGGAGAGGGTGGGATGATTTGGGAGAATGGCATTGAAACATGTATAATATCAGATATGAAACGAATCACCAGTCCAGATTCGATGCATGATACAGGATGCTGGGGCTGGTGCACTGGGATGACCCAGAGGGATGGTACAGGGAGGGAGGTGGGAGGGGGGTTCAGGATGGGGAACACGTATACACCCGTGGCGGATTCGTGTTGATGTATGGCAAAATCAATACAATATTGTAAAGTAATTAGTCTCCAATTAAAATAAATAAATTTATATTAAAAATAAAATTCAAAAAATAAATAAATAAAAGACTCTCCACAAACAAACGCGCACTGCCCAGAAACGCCTCGAATTTAAATGTGAAGTCATAACGTCACCTCCAGGGACCTCGCACTGGACTGGGAGAGGGGTGGAGATGGCTGGAGGAAGGGACCAGCAAAGCACGAATGAATTAGCCCGATGAGAATTCAAGTCTCGAACCAAGGCGTTTTACGTCCGAATTATTCCTCAATCTGCGGTCAGTTTCGCTATTCCCGCGCAGCTTCAGCAGCGCTTTGGGGGGACGCTGGACAAAGGCTCTGGCAAAAAGGAACGCACAACTCCCGCCCCCAAGATCCGCACTCCCCTCCAGCAGCAGTCCCAGATCTTGGAACTGGGAGGTCTCGAGCCGGCACCCACCTCCCGCAGCAGCTTTAGGTCCCCTTGCTGGATCTCGTACAGCTGAATGACGCCGGTGCCCCGTGCGAAGTTGCCCATGGTCACAAATTTGGCGCTGCAGGGCATCCACTTACAGTCAAACACCGTGTAATTGAGGCTCTTCTGGATATGGGAGATGATCTGAGGCTTCTCGAAGGCCGACATGGTCCAGCCGAGAGATTTCGCCTCAGCCAAGCGGGACACAGCCGCCTAACCCTGACGAAACTAACCTGGAAACCAGAGTCCAAACGTTACGGATAGTTTGTCCCTCCCGCTTGCCGTAGGCGCCCCTAGAACCCTAACAAGTAGTTTTAGGTTTCTCAGATAATGCCGGATGCTCTAGTGCAGGCACACAAGAGTTTCCTTCCCCAACAACACAAACTTCTTTATGGCTTTACCTATTGCCTTTCTTACAGATACAGATTATGTGTTATAAAGCGTGCTGACTGCGAGAGGTGGGGGCAGAGAGCGAACCTAAGAATCAGGCATATTTTAGGACAGCCCTTCCCCCTCACCAACAAACACTCACAAACTCCCGCTTTAGGTCGCCCGCATGGGACGGCTTAGGAAAGAGGGCGGAGCCCTGGGGCTGGTTGGCGGAGGTTGGGGCCTGCGAGGCGCGCCTGCGTGGTACAGCCTCGCACGTGTTGGAGCTGGAAGTTGAGGTTGGGGCTGGAGGGTCTGGAGAATGGAAAGCGTGATGGAGGCACAGAGCCCGTTGGCCGAGGACGGCTTCAGTCAGGTCACCCGCAGAGGTGGCCGGCGGGCGAAGAAACGGCAGGCCGAGCAGCCGTCCACTCAGGAGGAGAGAGGCGACGCGACCTGCATGGACACCGAGGAAGCCCGACCCGCTAAGAGGCCCGTCTTCCCGCCCCTCTCCGGGGACGGGTTCCTGGTACTGGCTGGGACCGAGGAACAGGGACGGGGCTGGGGCCAGAGACGGGTCTGGCCGGTGGCCTCTGGGTGACGTTGACGCTTTTTCTGGAGTGAAGCTCAGAGCGGCGACTCTCCTGGTGTTTAATCTGTCCAATTAAAGGAGGCTTTTTGAGGATCAGTTGTCGTTTTACAAGTTCACCCTCATTCCTTTAAACAACTGCTGAGTTGTGTTTTCTTTTATCATAGAGTGGGAAAGAAGAAACCAGGAAAATTCCAGTCCCAGCTAACAGATACACGCCACTAAAAGAGAACTGGCTGAAGATATTTACTCCTATTGTGGAGCATTTGGGACTTCAGATACGCTTTAACTTGAAATCGAGGAATGTTGAAATCAGAGTAAGGAGACTATTAACCACTTTAAAATATGCTGAGGTTTTTCTGTCCTAGGAAGAAAGAACAGACTTTCTAGGAATTCTTAGTGGGACTTACCTTGTTGAATGAGTTTCTTCCAGTTTGACCTGAAATTATATTAAAATACCAGCTGCGTCTCAGCACATTTTTAATAGTGTTCTGTGTTGATTGATTAAAGGGTTAACAAAGAGGTTATCCTAAACAGAAGTATGTAAATGAGCAGCCGAAGTACTTGCTGCAGTACAGGTACTATATTTTAGTGTTACTTTTTAGGAAAAAACAAGTTTTGAGAGTAAGTGTAAATTATGTAAAAGTATTTGTTTATTCATTGCATGATGTCAGTCTAGGAGGTGGACAATTAAAATTAATAGACTTTGGGGTTTTTTTCCTGTGGGTTCCAATTTTGCATCAGAATCAGTGACCAAAATTAATTATATCTTCCATTTTAAGGATTCATTATCAGGGCTGTTATAAGACTTATTTCTGTTGAGGGATTAGAATAATGGAGCAAAGCAGAGAGGCACTGTTTTAAATAGTTGGCAGAGTTTAAAATACAGAACTTGACAGAATTTCTCTTTATTCTCAGTTTCATTTAGGTTTTTCTGGTTTTCTGCCAGAACTTCTTGTCTGCTTATAAGTTTGCTTTCTTTATTCTCTTTAAATCTCATTTTGCTTCTCCATCCTTTTTGCCAGAGCCAGATTAATTTTCCCAGACCACACTGCTTTTATTGATATCTTGGTATTTCAGTATCTCTGAAAGATAAAAGTATTTGAATTTGCCTTTGAATTAGGAGTCTCATTCTCAAGTCCTCTTACCATTGCTTTGAACATTTTCCTTGTCCCTCCTTAATGGATGGATTTGCTCTGTGAAGGCCTTTTCCCTACTTCCTTTTCCTTCCTACTTCAGTTTCATCATCTTTTAGAGTCTAGCTCAAGTTCTTTCTCCTTTACTGTCAGTCCATTTTTTCAGTCTAGTCTTCAGGGCTTAAACTTATGTTTTGCTGATTGATAAAAGGCTTAATAAAGAAGTTGTCAGAATCTCTTGATTATGTTTTGCAGCACCATCAGTTTGGACTCCTCTGACATTTGTTGATACTGCTCTGTGCCAGAGTGTGCCACATAGTGGTGCTTTGGCAGGCATTACGTCATTTTGGTCTTGAGAACAGCCCTGTGAGGCAGATAACATACCCCATCTAATAGATGTGAGGAAACTGGCCAAGGAGTATCTTGGGCAAAGTCATCAGTGCTAGTAGGGACCTCTCAGGCTCTTCTGTTCCAATTTATTTTACAGATAAGAAAACTTAAGGCTTAGAGCATTCATGAGACTTGCCTGAGGTCACATATGGAATTGGGACTGGGATCTACAGTTTTAAATGTGCTGTTACACAACCCTGCAAGGTTTCCAAGTTGTCAGACACGCACGCAGTCTCCTCAACTCAACTGTGAGTCTGTGTGGGAGAGCAGAACTCATGGTTTTGGAATCAGATCCATGTTCAGATTTTACGTTTTCATTTTGGTACTTGAGTTTCCTCTAATGTAAAAGTACTTATCTTGCTTAAATTTAGGTTGACATGAAGATCAGAGCTATAGTGTGTCAAGCACCTTTGCAGTGTCATGTCATTTACAGGGGTTGGCATTTCATGAAGAGCGCCTATTTCTGTGATTATCGAATAAAATCTTTGAGGGCAGGATCATTGCTTAAGCCGTTCTTGGTAGTTAGTACTAGAGTTGTTGCTTTGGGAAGGAAACATCAGCACAGGAATGGTGGTTGAAGTCGGGAGGTGAGCCCTGGACTCCCGGGGAGATGGCACTGAAGAGGACCAGCTTGGATGGGAATGGACTGAGGATGGAGGTCCTTTGGAGTGGGAGTGAGTGGAGGGATCTTGCCAGTAGCTCCAGAGTCAGATCAGCCATGGAGTGCAGTCGGTCTTTTGACAGTGTTTGGGGGGAACTGCCCAGCCCTGGAGCTAGCCAAGTTTTGTTTTGAAAACTAAACACAGTACTTACCTCACCAAAAACTGGGTCACAGAGAATATATTGGGAAGGGTGATGGTGAAGGAAATTGCAATAATGGGTAAGGTCAGTCCTAGTAGTTTGCTAGAATGTTGCCGTTTTCATTTCCAGCTATAATTTGTGCCTCTTACCCCACCTTTTTTTTTTTTAAACAGACTTGTAAAGAAACTAAAGATGTTAGCGCTCTGACAAAAGCAGCTGATTTTGTGAAAGCCTTCATTCTTGGGTTTCAGGTGGAGGTGAGTGATTTCATAATAGCCAAAATGGGGGGCTCAGAAAACACTCCACATAAATGTTTTGATAGATTTGGGCATTTTTTTTGTTTTTTAATTTGAGTGTTCTAGTTTTACAATTTATGAGTTAGCGTAACACTCACTCACACAGGTCCTTGAATGGAAGCACTTCATAGTATGTATTTCTGTATTGTAGGACGCACTTGCCCTTATTAGACTGGATGACCTCTTTCTAGAGTCTTTTGAAATTACAGATGGTGAGTGTATGGTGGTCTTTTTGTATGAACTCCTGGATGGTACTTTTGTACTGCTGACTTTGTATTCTGCATGATTCTCAGCTTTATGGTAGCATCAGTTGAGCTGTATTCCTAGCAGCTTTTTAAAAAATGCATGTTTTGTGTCTTTTAGGAGGGAAATTTGGCTAATGATTAAACACCTGTGGAAGTGGGTAATGCTGTAATGGCTTCCTTCCTGAGGTCTTGCTTTTCTCATTTAGTTAAACCTTTAAAGGGAGACCACCTGTCCAGGGCAATAGGCAGAATTGCTGGCAAAGGAGGAAAAACCAAATTCACCATTGAGAACGTGACCCGGACGCGGATAGTTTTAGCTGACGTGTAAGTATGTGATCTTGAGAAAACTATTATCATAATTTACATTTGGTCTTTTGCTAATTTCAAGAAGTGATTAAGATTGTATTTATGCATGACGTTAACCCCTAAATCCTTGTGAGGATATGCTTTTGGCTGAACAGTTACCTACTCTGAGAGCAGATTCAGTTGAGAAAAATCTTTAGATGTTATAGCTTTTTTCTCAATTTGCAATGAAGGAAATGTTGAGAATCACTGTTAAATTACATGACAGGGGAATATTTAAATAGTATCACGGGAGCGTATTAAATCAGTAGAGGAGAGCAAGAAGTACACGTGTTCAATGCCATCATGAGTCTTTGCTTCAAAAAGAGAATAGTCTTATGGACATGGGAGAGGGGAGGACAAGGTGAGATGTATGGAAAGAGTAACATGGAAACTTACATTACCATATGTAAAATAGATAGCCAATTTGCTGTATGGCTCAGGAGACTCTAACAGGGGCTCTGTATCAACCTAGAGGGGTGGGATGGGGAGGGCGATGAGAGGGAGGTTCAAAAAGGAGGGGATATATGTATACCTATGGCTGATTGATGTTGAGGTTTGAAAGAAAACAAAATTCTGTAAAGCAATTATCTTTCAATAAAAAAATAAAAACAAACGTATATATACACATGTGCATGCACGAATATATAAAGGACTTTCGTAAAGGGAAGATGAGTATTGCACGTTGTTGGGAAAACTACAGAGCAGTTATATATGAACATCAATAAGATGATATGGGCTTAAAATAAGGGTGCAGGAAGTCAAGCTGGGATTACCCTTCTCTGCCTGTGGGTGAAGCCGCTCCGTTACCAGCTTGGGGTTACTGGCAGATGGCGCAGAGATTATACAGTGCCGAGAAGTTGGGAAAACGAAGCAGTTGACTGTGAGGAGGAGGGATCTGCCTGCTACTAAATCCAGAAATAATTTTATTTAAAGTCATCTCATCTTTGCTCTGAGCTGAGGGGCTCACTATTATTTTCAAATCTAAATTTTAGACTGTTTTTTATACTTAAGTGGAAAACTGTTAACGCTGCATTGGTGGCCCTGTTTACCTGAAGGTAAGTCTGTTACAGCGTTGACCTTTCATGACTTGAGCCTGGAGATGGGGCTCCAGAGTCATGGGAAAAGCTCTCTTGAACTAGAAATTTCAATAATTTTGAAATGTGTACCATACTTTGAAATATCATATACAGTCCTAATAGTTTTTTAATTTAGAAGTTTTAAAGTGTAACTGATTTGCTGTAATTCTAATTATTGTTAGGACATTATATTAAGTTTATAATTTATAAAAGCTGCCCTCGTAACTTAGATGGTAAAGAATTTGCCTGCAAGGCAGGAGATCTGGGTTTGCTTCCTGGGCTGGGAAGATGCCCTGGAAAAGGAAATGGCAACCCACTCCAATATTCTTGCCCGGAGAATCCCATGGACAGGAGCCTGGCAGGCTAGTCCATGGGGTCGCAAGAGTCAGACACAACTTAGAAACTAAACCACCACCAAGTATTACTTCTAAGGCTTGGGTTAAAATTTCCTTGTCAAATTAATTTTTTAAATAGCTGTATTACAGTATGATTTTCATTCAGTTAAAGTCACCTGTTTTAGGTATGTAACTCACTGAGATTCTGGCATATAGTCTCTATATTACTGTGACCCCTCCACACTCAGCTGTGTCACCCCAAAAGTTCCCTGTGCATCTTTGCAGCCCCTCCCGATTCCCAGGCAGTCACTCATCTCCTTTCTGTCACTAGGGTTTTGCCTTTTCTTGAAATTCATATAGGTAAAAATACACAGTATGTAGTCTTGAGTGCATGACTTCTTTTAGATAGCATGTGGTTTCAAGTTTCTCCAGTTTGTTGGTGGTTAGCAGTAGGTTTTTTCCAGTGCCAAGTACCAGCAAAGAGATATACCGTCCTGCAGTTTTTATTGTAGGTAGGCTAGTTGGAAATCCATGTGTGCAGCAACTCATGTTAATTATGACATAGCCATAAGATGGACTGCTGTGCACCCATAAATGTTCTTTTTGATGAGTTGCTGAAAACCTGGCAGAGTAGAATGTGAACACAATATAAAACTAACATCCATTTGTTCCAGATACATTCAGTATATCGAATGGGAAAGAATGCTGCCTATGTCTGAAGACCTACATACATCCCATGCCAACTACTGCCCTGAAGCTTTGGTTGTTTTAGTAGCTAAACTACTCACCCTGTATGTGTTTTTGCTTCTCTATTTCCTCATCTTTCGTGCCTGACTTTTACAGAGTTTTATCAAAGTTACATATACACATACTTAAACTTGCCACTGTCTACTTCCATTTCCACCTCCTCTGAGGGAGGAAATTTCAAGTCTTCAAACTGAGATTTTCTAGCTAAACTTTAAACATTATTTATCTCTATTTCCAAATATCTCTACATACCAGCTTCATTTTTTTTTCCTCAGATTCACTGTTGATTTTCTCCTGTGAAAGAGGAAGACTTGTACTTTTTCATCCCCACCTCCATCTCCACCCTCAGTCAGCCTTTTAGCAGGCCAGTTTGCTTGCCTTTCCCTGTACTCTGTGGGCTTTGTTCAGTTCACGCTCAGTATGGTCTGAGTATGAAATTGGTACTGGAGTATTAACAGCTGAACCAGATAGTATCCTGTTTATCTGTCCTTTGCACCTTTGTTGTCACATGAAGAAATAATTCTGAATGTGTCTCTCTGCTTCCTCAGTGTTGCAGTGACTAGAAAGCTATACCTGTATCTCCTCTTGGTGGGCTCAGACATATCAGACATTTTAGAAGCCTCTGCTGGAGGTTTCTGTTGCCAAAGCACTGTTCCCTTCTCCCTGGCCCACAGCTGCCATCCTGGCTTTTCACCATTGCCCTTTGTGGCCTTCGGTGTTTGAGCCCCTCGGTTCTTGGATTCTTTGTCCCGCTTTGTTTTGGTGGCACAGATGGTCCCGGAGCTGGCTTAGCATAGGAAGGACATTGGTGAAACCTGGTTTTGAAGATGTCTTCCACTCTTGTAAATGATTTTCATTCAGAGCTGCTTCTAGTAACTTCTTAATCTTGATTCAGTTTTCTTAATATCCTGTCTTTGATTCATGAGTGAGTGAAAACTGCTTTTCTCATCTCACTAGTTTTGTTCTGCTTTTCTCCCTGCAGAAGTTTCTGTACCGCTTTCTTTGCCTGCTGGTCACGCCACCTACTCTTTTGTATTAGATGCTTTCCTCGGGTTCTGATTCCTTATAGTGAGAGCGTCCTGTGTAAAAGTGGGACCATAAAAAGTAGACTAGAAACCCTGGGCTCGGGGTGCTTGCGGGTGGGGGTGGGGGAGACTGGTGGACTGTTGGGCTTCACTTGGGTGATTGCCAGGCTGTTCCTTTGGGAAGCCCTGATGTCAGTATCTTTAGTCTTTCCCATTGAGGCCACTTTCCCCTGAGACGTATCCTCCAGTCCTTCTGCTGACACATGTCTGGAAGCCAGTTGTCTTTCACTGTGCGGACGTTCACATGACATCGCCTCCGTTCTGGTCATGGTCTTCCTACTTCTGCTGTGCCTCGTGCCCCTGGTCGAGACCCCAAGTCTTTCACCTTCTCCAGTGAGCAGCTTACCACCTTAATTTTACTGGAGTAAAAGACAGGGTAGTTGGATGGTTGCCTGTTGCCTAGAGTGGGGAAGAAAACCTGGGGATCATCTTGAACTGACTTTAACTTGTTCTCTTGTTTTTAGCCTCAGGTTTTACTCGTTTCAGAAATGTCTGAACCTGTGGTGTGAAGAGGGTTCTGCTTTAGGAAAGGGTTCTTCCCCTGTAGATTTTGGCTTCAGTTTCCTAAGTTTACTGATATTTTGGAAGGTGAGCTCAAAAAAGTCAAATGCTATAATATCAGTCTAATTGGAGCCATTCAGCAAGGAATGCACGGTAAAAAGGGTCTGGATAATCCTCAGTGATGAAGAAATTTAGATCATTTTTAGAAATATTTGCATTTGAAATCCAAATTATTTTAACTAAGTATAGTTAGTGCATCTAATTTGCATCTAATCTCAGTTCTGCCAGTGTATCATCTTGGACCAGTGTTTTGATTTCTCCCAACTTCTTTCTCATCCGTAATGTGGGAATAACTTCTAATAAAGCTTGTGTGAGGATTAAATGATGAGAACATGTATATAAAGCCCGAGCGTATGCAGAGTACTGAATGGAGGGAAGCCATTATTCACCAAGAATCTTGAAGAACTTAGGTTTTAATTCACTTACCATAAAATCCTTCCTTTCAGAGTGGATGGTAGTATATTTACAGTGTTGGGCCATTACCGCCACCTTTATTTAGGAATCCATCTGTCATCTTTCCAGAATTTCTGGATCATGGGACTTAGTTAAGGAAATGCTTTTTGTGGCTAACTTGTCTCACTCTATCTCTTGCAGGAAAGTTCACATCCTTGGTTCTTTTCAAAATATCAAGATGGCAAGAACCGCCATTTGCAACCTCATTCTGGGTAACTGCAGTCTCTTCCTCTGCTGTTTTCTCTAAAGGAATAGAGAATTTAGGAACTCAGATCACACTGCATCTCAGTTTAGGGCCCAGTTGATAAAGGTAGCAGGCAGAAACTCTTGGGGTTGGCAAGTGTTGGCCCAGAGAGGAAGCTGGAATATTTTTGCTTGGATTCCATCTGTGAGCCCAAGAGAAAGGGCTTATTGGATCACGTTGCTTACATCATGGCTGTGTCCCCCTGAGGAGACGCACTGGGACTCCTTCCAGAGTAGCAGGGGGCAGTGTTTTAGGTTCAGCCAAAAGGGAGCTGCTGATTAGCATCAGTCGTTTTAATTACCCACTTGGTCCCATCTTCGGACCATGAAGTACTGTCACCTGTGGTCAGAGATGCAGGCTATAGCGCTTGTTGGGAAAACACGGAATTCGCTGTGGTGTCCAAGGCTGGGGCTTCCCAGGTGGAGCTAGTGGTAAAGAACCTGCCTTCCAGTGCAAGAGATATAAGAGATGCAGGTTCAGTCCCTGGGTCTGGGGGATCCCCTGGAGGATGGCATGGTAGCCCACTCCAATATTCTAGCCTGGAGAATCCCATGGACAGAGGAGCCTGGTGAGCTACAGTCCATGGAGTCACAGAGGCAGACACAACTGAAGTGACTTAGTACGCATGCCCAGGTCTGACTGGACCAGCTGCTTTTCGAAATACTTTGACAACCTGGTGTCTTTGGCACTTAGGATTTTAAAAGTTTTGGGAGACTATTTATATGGTTTTCTTTATGGCTGTTTTGTTGATTTAAGGAGGATCCAATGGGAAAAAGTCCTAGGCAGTGTTGCAGGCTATTGTCCATGTAGCATCTGTACATATACTTGTGAAGATAAGCGTTTTTATTTTCTCCTGCAGGAAATCCTCCATCAAAGGTTTATGGCAATATTCGAGCTGTGGCTAGCAGAGCGGCAGACCGATTCTGATTTCACATCAAGGACTTTTAATCTTTGACCTCTATAGAGAAAAAGACTTGACTTCTACACGTGGTCACCCGACACTGTGTGAAGAGCTTGTCAGTCATGGGAACCATTATTATTACTAGCACATTAAGTATAATTTATCAGTTTCCATTTTGAATCACATGTAGCAGGTTTGCATAGTTCAAATCCTCTTATTTGGGGGGGAACCTCTTATTTTAAGCAACAGTTCTTTATTTTCTGAGTTTTTTATTTATAAATTTGTTTTCTAAATTTATAAACATTTCTTCTCTGTCAATTGTAATTAAAAGAATTATCTCAGAAAATCTGTCTGAATTATGACCCTTAATAGTGAGTGGTGTGTGAATATTTTAGACCCAGGTCATAAACAGCAGTTCGAATATACTCTGTGAAGTAAGAAAGACTAATCTTTGCACCTGTTTTTGCAGTTTGTAAAAATAAGTGTTCAATAAAAGCAGTCAGACCTTACCAGTATTGGGTGTATTTCTTCTAAGTAGTAAGGTGAAATGTAAAGAAGAACTTTTACCCCTAAGAAAACTATTATATTCTGCAAATGTAATAGATTGTTTTAAGAAGCATCTGCCTACATGTTGATTCATATTATGCATTTTTTAATGAAAGGAACTCACTTCATTCAATTGTGACTGTGATAGTATTCTCTTGTATATTATCTCCACAACCCTTGACCAAAACTTTGAACTTTAATTAGAAAGTACATGTAAGAACTAGAACAAGTATTAAGTATTAAGAGTTCTATGTGTTACATATGCCACTGTCCCGAACTAGCCTGTACACTGCATTGGTATTAGATATACTTAGTATTACAGTGGAAATCCAGTGGGAAATGGCTGGAAATGTCCCAGCAATATTTTTTTTTATCCTTTGGCAGCACAGCAGCATGGAGAGAGTATGTGTATGATAGCATTTTACTCCTATCTTTTCGGAAAGTTGGAATTTGTTGGCACTTTGTTGGTCTGCACAGGCTTCAGCAGGTACTTGCCTACTCCCCATGCCTTGTCTAGGAAATCAGATACAAAACTCTGACCACTGAGGGTGTACTTTTCTGAGGTATGGGTCCACAGTTTTCAGAGTGCTTGGACTGAAATGAACTATTGCTTGGTAACTATAACATTTTATGTTGAATTTTTTTTAAAAAGCATAATTTTGATTGGGAAAACACAGGTTCTCTATGCTAAACTGAAGTTATCTTTTGGTATTATTTGCATTTCCTTTTGAAACTTTCTTACATAGTTAGAATTATCAGTAAGAGAGCAAATGTATTTCTCTGGCAATTGCTAAAATCTGGGATACTGTTGAGCCTCTCCCTGATCAAGCATCCCCGCCCAATAGGGAATTAGTACTGCTTGGGACTTGAAAGAGAAACAAAATGTTAGAGGCGTGTGTGCTCAAAGTTGTGTTGGACTCTGTGACCCTGTGGACTATAGCCCACCAGATTCCTCTGTCCATGGAATTTTCCAGGCAAGAATACTGGTGCAGGTTGCTATTTTCTACTCCAAATTCAGTTAAGTTCGGTCGCTCAGTCGTGTCCAACTCTTGGCGACCCCATGAACCACAGGCATGCCAGGCCTCCCTGTCCATCACCAACTCCCAGAGTCCACCCAAACCCATGTCCATTGAGTCAGTGATGCCATCCAACCATCTCATCCTCTCTTGTCCCCTTCTCCTCCTGCCCTTAATCTTTTCCAGCCTCAGGGTCTTCCCAAATGAGTCAGCTCTTCGCATCAGGTGGCCAAAGTACTGGAGTTTCAGCTTCAACATCAGTCCTTGAAATGAACACCCAGGACTGATCTCCTTTAGGATGGACTGGTTGGATCTCCTTGCAGTCCAAGGGACTCGCAAGAGTCTTCTCCAACACCACAGTTCAAAAGCATCAATTCTTCGGTGCTCAGCTTTCTTTATAGTCCAACTCTCACATCCATACATGACCAATGGACATACCATAGCCTTGACTAGACAGACCTTTGTTGGCAAAGTAATGTCTCTGCTTTTTAATATGCTGTCTAAGTTGGTCATAACTTTCCTTCCAGGGAGTAAGCGTCTTAATTTCATGGCTGCAATCACCATCTGCAGTGATTTTGGAGCCCAGAAAAATAAAGTCTGACATTGTTTCTTCATCTATTTGCCATTAAGTGATAGGACCGGATGCCATGATCTTAGTTTCTAAATGTTGAGCTTTAAGCCAACTTTTTCACTCTCCTCTTTCACTTTCATCAAGAGGCTCTTTAGTTCTTCACTTTCTGCCAAGGCCTCTTCCCAATCCACGTCTCATGCACTGGCAGGCGGATTTTTTACCTCTGCACCACCACCACCACCTTACCCATTCTTAGAATGGAACAGTAAAGAAATTTAGTCAATTTGACTACACGACAGTGGCAGTTGATCTGGTAGTTCATTTCTTGAAATTCTCTAAGGCCTGGAAACTAATACTGAAAACCTTAGCCATGCTGATCCATATTTCTATGGCATCTATCATGCTATCCTGCTATTAGTGTCTGCCTCCCACCCTAAAGCCTCTGATCTTTCAATTCTCAGTATGTAGTACAACTTCTGATAACATCATGTAACAGTTTATTAACATATTTACTGCTGCACTGGCTAGGAGTATTTTCTTAGTGGCTGATAAGGGAAGAGACTTTGGTGTTTCCTCCTATTGTTCCAGAAGATTTGGACGCCAGTTCTCATCCTATTTACACAAGAAAGCTATGTTCACTGAGCCCTGGGGAAGAGACATAACTTTCCTGATTCCAGAGCCATGGGACAGCATGCTTAATGTTAGATAATATTGAGTATACAGTGATGATGAACATAACCATTCTATAACTTGTAAAATGCTTATATTCTACAAATGTCAGTGACTTAATTTGGTGAAAGAAACTATTATTATTCAGGGACACCAATAATCTTGAGGTTTGGGAGAGCAAGGATTCACTATTTTGATCCACTTAGCTGTCAGATTTATGATGCCCAAGGGCTTCCCTGGTGGCTCAAGAGGAAATAATCTGCTTGCAATGCAGATGTGGGTTCGATCCCTGGGTCAGGAAGATCCCCTGGAGAAGAAATAGCAACCACTCTAGTATTCTGCCTGGGAAATCCCATGGAAAGGGAAACAGTTCATGGGGCCACAAGACTCGGACACAGCTTAAATGACTAAACCAAAAGGGTTAGTGAAAGGCTGAAGTGGCAATGGACCTTAGCTTAAAATGTGAGCTAATGTAATGAGAGATTTTTGGGCATATGGCAATCTCTGAAGACTAAGAATTGTTTCAAGACATATATGATGAGCTTGAACACCATTTCTTTCTAAGTCCTGGACAGAAAAACCGAGATTCTTTTTCTACCATCTTGTCTACCCTAAATTTTAAACCGTGGCAAATTATACATGATTCACCATTTAACCATTTGTACAGCTCAGTGACATTTAAGTTCATTCTCCTCCAACCATCAACCACCTTTCATTTCCAGAACATTTATCTTCCCCATCTAACACTGTACCCATTCAACACTCAACTCGCTAAAATTTTCACCTCCTCCCAGCCCTTGGCAACCACCCTTGTACCTTCTGTCTTCATGAATTTGATGACTCCAGTTACTTGCATAAATTGAATATAGTATTTTTTCTTTGGGAACTGGCTCTTTTATCTTAGCATGTCTTCAAAGTTCATCCATGTTACACAGCATGTGTCAAAATTTCCTTCCCTTTATAAGTGAATAATATCCCACATTTTTCTTATCAATCCGTCACTGATGTTTTGGTTGCTTTCAAGTTTTGGCTATTGTGACTAATGCTGCTATGAATGTGGGTGCACAAATACCTCTGCAGGTCCCTAGAACTTCTTGGGTAAGTATCTAGAAGTGGTATTGCTGGGTCATACCAGGTTCAATCCCTGGGTTGAGACGATCCCCTGGAGAAGGGAATGGCAAACCACTCCAGTATTCTTGCCTGGACCGAGGAACCTGGCAAGCTACAGTCCATGGGGTCGCAAGGTCAGGCATGACTGAGGGACTAAACACACACGGTTAATTGATTTTTTTGAACCATTATACCATTTTCCTCAGTGACTTCACCATTTGATATCCACACCAGCAATGCACAAGCATTCCAGCTACTCCATATCCTTACCTTTATTTTGCTAATGGCAATTCTAATGAAGTAGCATCTTGTTTTACTTGCATTTTCATAATGACTAGTGATACTAAACATCTTTTCTTCTGGCACTGGCTACTTATGTTACCTCCTCTGGAGAAGTATCCAAGTAATTTGCCCATCTTCTCATCAGGTTCTTTGTTTCTGAGTGCAGCTCTTTGCACAGTCCAGCTAACAATCTCTTAGCTGATATGTGATTTACAAGTATTTTCTCCCATTCTGTGGACTGCTGTTTGACTTTAAGTCATCTTTTCTACTCTTAACACCATCACAACTAAGGAAAGAAAGGGAGACCTAGAGCTGAAATGTTACCTATTGATTTAAGCTTAACTAACCCATGAAGAGTCAGAGAACCCAGTGTTTAGTATCTCATAACTAGTGCATGCCTGACAATATAGGTGTTCTGGGTATAAAACACCAAGAGCCTGTATGTCATCTGGGCCAGGTACATCATTTACCTGTCGCAAGACTCTCAAGTCCTCATTATAGTGCAGGCATGGCGTGGGAACCCTACAAAATTGTTGAATGAATAAAAGTCCCAATACTAATGCTTATGAAGAGTAACAAAAGTACTGAATAGAAACTTAATATCACAACCTGTAGAAACAAGGTGTTTCCTACTTCATCAAGTATTTATTGAGTAAACACTAAGAGCTAGGCAGAATCTAGACAACCAGGCCTATCAATCAGTGAACAAGGGACAGAAACGCCTGCCCTTAGGGAGCTTTCATTCATGTTATTTGAATAACCAGGGAAGATAAATACAAAATGAATCAGATAAGAGGAGGTTAAATGTTATGGAAGAAGACTGGGGTAAAAGGAGAATCCGATGCTATTAGTGTGTTTAAATGGTGGCCAGGAGAGTTCCTGTTGAACCACGACATGGCCGAACCCCTCAGAAGCATTCCTTGTCAGGAAAGAGGGTGTAAAGGCCTACAGAGGAAGCAGGGAGGCTGGAAGGAGAGGAAGGGTGACAGACTGGGTTCTCCAGGTCATACTGACCTGTGTTTTCACCCAGTGACAAGGCAGACTTACTTATGGTTTATAGTCAAAAGATCAAACATCAACCTACCAAAGTTTTTAAACAACCTAAAAGAATGAAGAAAGACTATCCAGCGGTGCTAGCGGTGAAGAATCCACCTGCCAATGCGGGAGATGCAAGAGATGCAGGTTTGATCCCTGGGTCAGGAAGATCCCCCTGGAGGATGAAATGGCAACCCACTCCAGTATTCCTGCCTGGAAAATTCCATGGACAGAGGAGCCGGGTGGGCAAACAGTCCACGGGGTAGCAAAAGTCAGATGTAACAGCACACGCGCACACACACAATGGCTGGGGAAGCCTAAAGACCACTGCAGATACACTCAATCAAGTTTCAAATATTTTATTTCCTTATTCATACAGTATGAAGTTTCCTAAAGATCCCACAACATGATGTTTCATGCAGAAGAAAAACTAAACATTCAACATAAACCATCCCCCCGCCCCACCCACCCACACACACTAAAAAAAAAAAAAAAAAGAAAAAACCCTCATTCCCCAGTAAGGAAATAATGTTTGCACTATTTTTTCTGTAACGCCAGCCAAGATATGCACAAGCAAGAGAAATAGAAAGCATTTGCTAAAATATCTGTAACAAATACTTATGTACAAAAAATTCACAAAAGACGAGCTCCCCTCTTGAAGCAGAGCACATGGCGGTTGACACTGGAACAGATCAAGCCACTGGCTGGGGTTGTGAGCCACGCACTCATCCAGAGGGAGAAAGTTACAGGTGGAGATTTTCAGTTTGAACGTTAACATTTCCAAAGTTTGGCAACATTATGTTTTAAAATTATGCAAATTATGTAAACAAGAGGTACATTTTAAATTGATCTACATGCAAAACTCCATGTCATGCAAGGACACCAAGCACCGGGATTTCTCTCACAGACAGAGCCCATGGCGTGCAGCACTCAGTTGAAGGAACAGCGGTGGCAGGCGGGCGTGCCCAAAATTAAGATGCTTTCAACCTTGATTCGACCTGCCCTTCCCCACTCAGAGTATAAAACCAATTTTCTACAAAAATCTATTATAGGGAAAGACTACAGTCCTACAAAGCTAACCAGAATGTTTTCTTCCAGCCAATAGTACCTTTGCAGAAAAGGGAAGGGATAATAACATCAATTGGCGGAGCGTGGTACACTACTTTTAAATCACACAAAGTATTAAGTTACCCGAGACATCTTCGGGCAAAGGAAGAACACCATCATGCACTCTCTATGCCTTGTGGTAAAGAAATTTAAGAGGTATAAATTTGGATTAATTTTGCTCTTCTGTGGCAAACAGTTTAGTAAGGTTTCTCCCGGGTAAGCCATATGTAAGTATATGTGGGTGCACAGATACACACGTGCGCATTACCCATCACCGGTTTTTAGATTAGCTGCAAGTCTTCTGAGACAGAGAAGGGAAAATTTATGGTTCAAAGGTAAGTTTAATGACAATTTACCACCCATGTAATGAAACATAAACGGATATCCTGAGCTATCACATGATTATTTCCGGAACTCTTCATTAAGTCATGTCTGAGATCACATCAGGACTGCCTCACACAGCTTCTGTCCTTTACGAATAAAAATCACGACGACTGACGCTGACTCAGGGACACCTAGTGGACGCAATGGCTCCTAGTGATGGAGTAACAGCAGGAGGCGCAAGCTCTGTGCAGGGACTGCATGAACACAAGAACGAGCTCACGGCAGCAGCACTCGACTCTACTTTCTCCTCAAGCAGAGGCGTCATCAAAGCTGCTCAGCAATGAGACACAGTCCCTGGAAATATATCATAGGTATAAATTAAGTTACAAACTCCTTTGTTACAAAAATGTAATCAAGGTAAATAATAAGATGTTAACAAATGCTTTGTCAATCTCTCAAAGGAGAAAGAGCAGGCAAAGGAAAACAGCTGGCCTAACACCCGGCTCAAACTGTACAATCTTCGATCTATATATAAAACTGTGTGAAATAAAAGTAAGGATGTTGAATGTTCTGCTTGGCACTTTTGTACTCTTTATCATTTTTGTTTCTGAATCAAGTATATTAAATTAAAGCCAACCTACTACACATATAGAAAGCTACATATATCTATATATAAATATTTACATATGTATATATAGATACTTTCTTGTTATAAAAGATGAAGAAAAATAAATTAAAAAGCCAACCCCTTCCCTTTCTTCGCCACATTGATATGCTCTTTTCATGCTGCTGTCCTTCAGCTTTAAAGTGCTACACTGAGTTATTGAGAGAATAAGAGTTCAATAACACTTAGTTGGGCTTCATGAGGCTCATGTTGGAAAATGTGGCTTCACAGAGAAAAATACTTCCATTTAAATACACAGAGAGCATTGCTGGACGTCTTGAGCAGATCTTCAGAGATGGAGAAGAAAGCAAAAGTGTTGGGTGGTACTCTTTACACAAGAGTCACACGTCTACCACCATCTTTTTGTGGATATCTAGGCCGCCTACAACCTGAAACAGACAGAACAGACCACACTTGACCAGGTTTGAGGGACTCCGTTGCACCAGTCTAACCACCCTACCAAAACCGCAGTTTAAAAAAGCACACTACTTTAGCCATTTCCAGAAGCTGCTCTTCTTTTTTTAAAACTTGTACTGCCTTTTGTTAGAATTTTCAGGGCTTCTTGCTCCCAGGATAACAAGCATTTTCTTGCGCTCTAACACAAGAGATGGCAAATTTCTCCGTAAAGGACTAGGCAGGAAGTATTTTAAGCTTTGTAGGCCATGTATAGTTTCTATTAAATTTCCTTCTTCCATTTTTTTTTTTTTTTAAAACAACACTTTCAAGTGTAAAAAAACTTTTTTAGCTCAAAAATATAAAAAATAGGCTACCGGTAGGATTTGGCCCACTCTTTCCTTTGCATTTCGACATACACTTCAGTAATTTAGTATCAAATGTTAACTAGGTGTTACCATAAAAACTATCGAAAATCAAATACGGGCTTCACTGTCACTCTATTCTAGAATGTATCAAAAAGTAATGAATAAAATTTTCTGCACACTGCTCTTCCATGGGGTCAAACACATGTAGAGTTGTTACAGACACCTCTGTGAATAGTGACATGGCAATGTCGAAGTGAGATTACCTGTAGCATTATTTGGGGATAACTTTTATTAAGCAAAACCTACATAAAATAAGCAAACCATAAAGGTTAACAGCTTGGTGAATTTTCAGAGTGATGACCCAAGTAACCAGCACCCAGGGCATCACCACGGCTCTTCTGCGACCCCCCTCCCACCACTACCTCCCTTCCTCCCAAGCCACCACCTACACAGAACTAGTCACTACGACTTAACACCATGGATTAGTTTGATCTGTTTTTACACACTTTACAAATGAAATCTTTCATGTCTGTCTTGTTTCACTCAACATTATGTTTGTGAGATTCATCCATGTTGTACATAGTTGCATCTGCTACTATTTTTGAACTTTTTAATTTTTATTTGAAAAATAAAGCTTAAACAGCCAGCTAGTTCTACAACTCCTGTCAATGAAAACAGCCATTTGCTATCCTGTCCTCAAATTTCATTTTTACTTAGCAGCAATCATTTAGAATTTTCAGCTGATGTTCAGTATTTGCCTAGAAGACTCCAAATAACATTCCCACATTGCTTCTTCTTGGATTTAAAGTTTTAGACATTATCCATCAACTTCCCATCATAGGAGATGCAGCTTTCACTTCCACACACACACCTCTTCCCTTCATCTCCTATCCTACATCATCTCCTACCCCACACACTTCCCACCTCTCCCATGCTTCAAAGAGCTGCATTTTTTTTTATTAGACAGAAATTCAGCATTTTATTTATGACTACATAAAATACTTACAGCAGAAGAGAACTGTGTACTATGATTACTTTTGCTTCCCTGCATATTTGCTCTGCTACAGTTAATAACTGATCTTTTTCTTCACTGGGTGTTCTATACATTTATCATTAATTCAACACTAAACTTTGCTCTAAAGGCACTCAGATGTATTGTATCAAGCTATCAATTTTATTATTTTCAAATCACTCCCAGAGTTTTTGGACTTACTCCCATCCAGGTTTGGCATCCATGGATCCTCCTAGAGATGGCTTTCTCTCCCGCCTGACCCTCTGAGCTTCCTGTATCTCACACTGACTTCTTTTTTTGATTTATAACCTTTTCATAGTGGGAGCACATTTTCTAGTACTTTACGAAAAAGGGAGGCGGACTTGCAAAGCTGAACATGTCTGATTCTGTCATCCAGTTTGCGTTCACTGAGAACCTTGTCTTGTCTTCTGTTTTCCAGGTTGCTAGGTGAGAAATGCATCACCAGCACGGTTCCGGACTCTGTATGAAGCCCTACCCCTGTACCTCTACCTGAGCTCTTTGGAAGCCTGTAAACCATCTCTTTGTTTTAAAATTTCATGACAATGTACCAAGGCCCAGATTATTTTTATATACTATGCTGGGTACTTGGTAAGTCCTATCAGTCAAGGAAACTCATTACTTTTGATTCTGAGATAATTTTCTGATTCATTTTTGATGATTTCCTTCCCTCCAATTTCTTTCTGGGATCTAACATTTGGATGTTAGACCTCCTAGGATGAATCCCAACATTTAAATTTCCTAGAGTTCTTTTATACATTGTCTAATTTTTGTTTCAAAGATCTAATACATTATATCCCTGAGGGTAATAATGACAGATTTCTGTTCTACTTTTCAAGTGTTTATTGCCCTTGCATAGCCTGCTTCAGCATGCTTCTTTTTCAGGTTTGATTTCATCTCTGTAATCCGTATCAGAGGTTTTCCTTGAATATCTGGTGATCCTAGGCTCTCTCCTCATGTGGAAAGTGCTGCCCCAGAGCCTCCGTGCACAGGGCAGGGCTGTTGACTGCGCGCTGCGCTTTGAACAACTGGGTAAACACCATTTCTAGAGGTCAGCTTTCCCAAACAGGGCTTTTCCCACCTCTTGCCTAGAGGGTACAAGTGTAGCTGCCAGGGAATCCAGTAAGAGAAAGGCGGCTGGAGGTGTCAAAATGCAAATATGCTGTTCTTCACTTAATTCCGCCCCCTGCCCCCTGCACGCACACATGCACACGCACACACACGCGCGCGCGCGCGCACACACACACACACACACACACACACACCGAGCCCTATTTCACTCTTGCCAATCTCCCACTACAATGCAGGAGAGACTGAACAGAGTCAGGAAGGACATGCTGTGTTCCACGTGCTTCTTAAACAGACTTAAGCCACTCTCCTGTTAGCCCCACCTCCACACCCACTTTCAGTCATGTCTCTACTTTGTGAGCTTTTCAGGGGTTCCACATTATAAACCAAGCTGCTTCTCCGCTTTCCTAGTTGACAGCTTAGAATTTTCACTCCTGACTGCTAGCCACTCAACTTTATAAATTACCAAACTGAGTTACCATCCTCTCTGCTATTCACTGGTCCTTGTGGGTTTATAACCTTTTCTTTTTAACCCATTTAATTTCAGTGAAATTTTCAAAGGAAACAAAAGTAAATACATGCGTTCAATCCATCAACGTTAATCCTGTCACTGATCATTTATAAGATTTGTGTACAGTTAAGTGTTCTAAAAATGTTAAAACAGATACATAGTGTGTGATCTTTTGAGATAACTCTCTCTTCTCTCTGCTACAGCTTAAAAAAACAGAATAAAGAGAACTCAATAAAGCCCAAGATATGAGCCTGATAAATGTTCCCAAAACTTGGCTTAATATACAAACATTTTCATTCATTCTTGAACTATGCCCTCCAAAAATACAAGTAAGGGCAATTTATCACAAAGGCTGAAAAATAAACTCAAAGCTTAGCTTACACCTTCAGCGTACAGAGCATAATTTCTATACCTAGGGGATGTATTTCCTTCCACTAGTGAAGTGATTTACATGTAATTTTAAGTTACAGTTTATATTTACTAAATGCAAACAGTCTTCACTCATACACATCCCTTCATGTCACTCCAGCCAAGTTCCTCGTTTTTGTTTTGTTCCCTCAAGTCTTGGAATTTTTTTCTTTTTTTCCTACTTTTGAAAACTGGCTGCTATCTATGATGCCATTACCAGGCTAGTCTCATGTCACGCACACGCCGATGCCTGCCCACGGGAGTCGTCTGGCAACAGTGGAGGAGGCGTGGCGGAGGGAGAGGACGCACCTGCAGCAGCACCCCTGGCACTGGTTCCCTTCCCAGGAGTTCAGCCTCTCTAACTCTCTTCCAAGGAGAACTAGCCTGTTCTTTAACTAGAGCACCACCCTACTTTTTTGAAACAAAATGCAAAGATCTCATTCCCTTGAGATGAAAAAAGATCCTTGAAATATAATGTGAACTTCTACTTAAAAGCCCAAGTAGCTACTTAAGTCCTTATGTAACACATGACAAGCTAATCTGTTTTCGCTGGTGTCCTCTAAGTAAAAAATGAAGAGGAAGAAAACCTTCTATGGAAGCATCCAGTGATGACTGAAAATTTTCACAACGTTTTATTTTCTTTGCATTTCGTTTGGATTGTCCAGCATCTTCAATTTACCGTTAAAACTGCTTATGACACATCAGAAAGTTACTATCTCTGTTTTAGGGGCAGCAGCCACAGCAGAGAAGCAATAAACAGGAAGCTGAGCCAGTGCCCCAGTTCCCACCAAGAGCAAGTCCTCCAGGACTTCTCACAACTGCAGGCTATGCCTCTGTGGAGCCCTTGCCCCAGATCACAAAAGCTACCCATAGTAGCTTAGAAAAACAGGAGAGGGGAAAACAAATCACCTCTTTACACTGCCTCGCTGTTGAGTTTGACAGATGGGGACTCCATTTCTATCATACTTGTGACCAAGCCTCTGAATTCCTAGCTGAAATTCATGAACTCTTATTTCCTACAGAAGTATTTTCAAATAACCTAGCTGTTCACTTGGGAGGCTACCAATAGTAAGTAAAAGTGACTAATACCATTGTTGTGGCATTTTATCAGACAATCACTGAGAGTATTAGTTCTTGAGAATAATTAGTAATTAGTAACAGTTACAACAAAGAACACTTCAAAACTTTGAACCTGGGGCTATTGGGCAAAATCAAACAAATTTCTAGGGCAAAATATAACTATAAGGAATTCTCTACTAAGTGATATTAAAAATGTTTTTATGAAACGTAACTAATGAAGAACTAGCTTTTTTGTACTTACAGCACAGAATTCTTCAAAGGATATTCTTCCATCCCCATCCTTATCTGCATTTATTATGGTTTTGTCTACAATTTGCTGTAACTGTGTATCTTTCAGATTGTTCCCCACCATCATCTTTAGCACCTGGAAGAGTTCCCCATTGGAAATATAGCCGTCTTTATCCATGTCATAGATACGGAAAGCAACTAAAAAAGAGTAAGGAAAAATCAATGGCAATTGCATGGTAATCACGAACATTGTCAAAGAAAGAGAAGATAGTAAGTTGCCCAGCATTTAGAATTCTACTATGAGGACAGCTCCTTCCTACATAGAGATGTTGTTTTTAGGTGAAACTGGGAGAAGGCAATGGCACCCCACTCCAGTACTCTTGCCTGGAAAATCCCATGGACAGAGGAGCCTGGTAGGCTGCACTCCATGGGGTCACTAAGAGTCAGACACGACTGAGTGACTTCACTTTCACTTTCATGCATTGGACAAGGAAATGGCAACCCACTCCAGTGTTCTTGCCTGGAGAATCCCAGGGACAGGGGAGCCTGGTGGGCTGCCGTCTATGGGGTCACACAGAGTCGGACACAACTGAAGTGACTAAGCAGCAGCAGCAGGTGGTTACAAGTATATGGGCTATGGAGTTAAGACTGCCTGGGACAATTAATATAGCCTAGACTTTAAGTCATTTACTCTTTCCTAAGCTTCAGTTTCTGCACATATAAAACTGGGGCTAATAACAGTTCTAACCTCCCAGGTTCTTTACAGCAGGGGTCCCCAACCTCCAGGATCTAATGCCTGATGATCTGAGGTAGAGCTGATGTAATAATAATACAGTGCCCAATAAATGTAATGCAACTGAATCATCCCAGAACCACTCCCTACCCCCAGTCCATGGAAGAACTGTCTTGGACAAAACCGGTTCCCGGTGCTGAAAAGGTTGGGGACTGCTGCTTTACAGTACTGAGTGAGATAATACACAGTCAAAGACAGCAACTGTTACTACTATTAATACTATTCTCATTTATATCAAGAATTCACTTGCAAAGGAAGTTAGCATATAGCCTGTGCCTCAGAGAACTGTTATTGAACATAATGTCTCTCCAGTTAAGAGCCGAATATTTTAAAAAGATAGCAGATTTTCCCTGAAAGAGAGGCAAGCCTACATAAACCAAAATAGTAAACTTCTGGCTAAATAATTCTGAATACAAGTGTAAACAAAGTTAGGCTAATCATATTAAAGCATTTCTTCCCACTTTCATGCCAATATTGTCTATTACTTAACCACAAATGGAATATAATCCTTAAAAACTGTGAATCAATTTTGTGTATTGTACACCTAACTTATAAGCAACAATGACACATCATTAAAAAATACAAATTGCAAATGTCCAAAAAGGATTTTCTCCAGAATGTAAAATTTCTGTTATGTCTACTAAGGATCTAGAATAAAAGATACCTTTTTAGAATATTTTAAAAGGAGGTTATAATGTAGTATGGGGTAATGGTCTAAGAGGAAGAATGAACTCAGTGAAGAAAAATACTTACACCTCAACTTCTGTTCCTTATCTCCTTTGACACTGAACTGAGAGACTCCCTCAATGAACTCTGAATAAGAATAAAAAACATTTACAAATCAGAAGTTTCCATTTTTTACAAAGAAGAACAATATACACACGCTCATGGACACAAACCCTACATGCTCATAATAGAATATTTTCCTGTTCCAAAAGAAAATATTACTAGTGGCATTTACAACTGAAAGAGACAAATTTGAAACTTCAACAAACAAGTTTCTACATATAATTTGAACCTGGAACTCTCTAAAATCAAATCAACTTCAACAAGTTGATTTATTTATTATTATTATTAATTAGTTGCTACACAGCGTAACACTCAAAAAACATATTTCTTTAAGCTATTTAACTCTATATTCTTAGAATATGACTATACAAGAGGGCTTAAAAAATATTTAAATCGTTTGGCAGAAAAAATTGGGAGGTTTCTCATTCCAAAATTCATAATCATTTACATAAACTGTTTGAAGTTTCATAACAAATGGTCATTTTTCTTCACTGCTACTGAACACTAAATCACAACCAGTTAAGAGCCCTTCACTTGGACAATTCAGTTCTTCAAATGAAAATAACAAAAACTGTTGACTTCCTGATGAAATGAAAGGTTTATTTAAAGTGCAGAATCAAATGGCTGACATTAGCAAAAGCACTACTGTCTTTGTAAAATCTAGATTAACTAAATTAATCCCTTCTATGATAATACTCCTATCCTTCTGACTTCAGCTTTTTTTTTTTTATTGCTGACTTATTGTTAAAGTCTCATTCTTTTAAAAAACAGTTTTTAAAAAATGGGGCTTCTAATATTTTAAGTTTCTCTAAAATTTTCTAACAACAAAAGAAATACTAAATCCCATTTTTTAGATTACCTAAAAGGACACTTCGATCATTTATGTCCCAAAAAGTACAAGGTCTTATTAGTTTATTAAAGTTCATATATCACAGACTTTTAAGTTTTAACAATCTATTATTATAAGAAAACCAGTACTCAAGGACATTCAAGAAAAAATCAACTTTTCAGACATTTTTGTACATAGAAATGTAAGACTATTCATAGATTATCTAACTTGCAGTTTAACTAAAAGTACTTTCTTACCTTTAAAGTCTACTTCTCCATTCCCATCTGTGTCGAATATATCTATTACTCGCTGTACTAAGGGATTCTGTTGTAACTCAGGTAGAGACATGAACTCTTCCACACTCAAAGAACCAGAATTGTCCAAATCGAGCTTCTTAAATCTCTTCCCTAGCCTTTTAATTTCATCAGCATCAACTAAAAGCAAACAAAGAGAAGCAGCACGATTTACCAAATGATTGTATGATAACTACAAGAAAAAATTCAGCAGTTATCCAATAGTTTTTCAATTTAATTTAGAGTTGAACACACTATGGACTTCTTATAACAAAGAAAATATATCATGAAATTTTTTTCGTTACCTCTTTGCTTGTCTGCACCCGCCATAACATACAACCAACTGTATGCTGAGTACCAAGATATTACAGGATTGACAATGCTAAGCTGATCATGAAAGTCAGGTGGTTCATATCAGGCGGACTAAATCAATCTCTGCTATGTACATCAGGCACTCTGATTTTCATTTCTCTTTTAAAATTTTAATTTAGTTTATTTCTAACAGTTCATGGTTCAAAATCTGAACAAGGTTTGAATACAGTTCAATATTCAAAGTCTCCCTCCAATGCTGCCAGCTTCTTGAATATTTGTCTAAAGATCATTCTTTGCAAATACGAACAAATAAAACCCAGCACTTTTAAATTTTTAATTAGATTTTAAGAAAAAATTTAATAAAAGTTAAATATCTTTTAAAGGTTTTCATTTACAGTTATTCCCAATCTCCTAACAGTTAGGCACAGATCAAATCCATCCTGGCAACACCACTGAATGTTTCAGATATGTACTTCTAAATATAAAGAATTCCAACTTTTGGCACCATCTTTCATCGAAGATTTTTTTCAGCTACTTGGAATCACACTCCCTTTAAAACAGATGAACAAGGAAAAACAAACAAACCTCACCCTTTTGACTCATCTTGTGACTCAGAGATACTGTTTTTCATGTTTTGCCAAGTTGAGACTCATGCTATTTTTCCACTTTTTGTAAGGATACCTCTGGGAGGAACTATCTTTTCTAGTAGTTCAAAGTTCCTACATATTCAATTTAAACTATACTATACAAAGTATTATAACAGATAATCTTATAATCATACATGTATGTATGCCTCTAAAAATTAAGATATTAAAAAAAGATCTTTTAGTCTGAGTTTCTAAAATACAGCTACTACTATGGAATGTTAACACAGAAAACAACCAAATTAAATTATTGAGACCTTACCCAGATCAATGCACCCTTGAATATACTCAGGAATAAATGTGAAAACTAGATGGTTACTTATTTAAAGAAGTTATTTCAAGAATCTTATTAGTATTAACACATAAAATAATTAAGAAGTTGCTTTAAGAGATCTCATGATGCTACTCTAAGTTTAAGTATTTCTAATTGGACATAATAACACTAAAGAATATATAATATTAATACATAGAAGGTTGCTTATCTATTCATCATCGTCTCAGATAAATACCAACAATTTATTATATATATATATATTTTTTCTCATTTAGAAAGAAGAATACAAGAGATTCCCAACAGTAGCAAAGAGATGTAGGCCTTCAAGCACTGTTATTACTAAACACACACACACACACACACACTAAGCTGCTACTTCACTGTTAGGTGGTTTTGAGGTTTCTCAGAATGCAAAGGAAAAGAAATAAGCAGAACGGTAGAAAAACACACTTTCCTCAAATTTTAGCCAATTCTCAAAATTTGTTTAATAGTAATAAAGAACAAAAAACTAATCCTTCAAAAAATTGTAACAGCCACTTTATAAATAATTTATTACCTATTGGTTTGTTAATGACTTAAAAACAAAGCAAGTCTGTCAAATCCTTCGAGCAATAATAGTTATTTTCAAAGAAACAACCAAATGTGATGTGGTATCCTGAACAGAATCTTGGAAAAGAAAAAATTTTTCAAAGTCCCCTTTTTTTCCCCACTAAAATATAGAGCTTACAATGTTGTAACAATGATTAATTTCTCGATTTTGATAACAATAATTGCATTTCAAGTCTGTGAAATGTTAACATCAGAAGCAGCTGGGTGTGTGATAACTGAGACTTCTATTATTTTTGCAACTTCTTGGTAATTTTTCCTTAAGTCTCCTCCAATTTATGACAACTCAATTTTTATCTTGTCTTTCATAACTTTGAAACTTTTGATCCAGTATTTTGTAAAATGTCCTCCAGCATGAATTGCTGGGTTTTTTTTCATGATTAGAATGCATTTGGGGCAAGAATACAGTAGAAATAATGTGCCCTTCTGACTTCATCATTGTCAAGGGTGGCCAGAGGGGTTTCTGTCAGATTTCTCCACTATAAATCTACTATTTTTCCCTTTGCATCGAAAAATAGTGGGAGGAGTACTCTGAGACTATTCAAATATCCTATTTTCTCCTCAAACTCTGATCTAAATTTAGCACCATCTTAGGTAGGTCTTGTTTGTAAAATTTTATTTCTGTGGTATTGCTTAATAATTTGTTCCTCGTTATTAACTAGGTTGCTAACTGTCAAAAAAAAAACAAACTTTTTTTTTTTAAGTAATTATTGTGAAGACTACCATATGATTAAAGCCCTTCAGTATTGTCAATAGAAGCTATTGGATAGGTTTTCAACATAAAGACTAGTTTAAAAGTTTTAATGTCTTCTGTAAAATTCAGTCTACAAGAGTAATAACTGTATTTCCAATGTTATCCCAAATAAGAAATCAAAACCACCAGGGGGCGCAGAAGAGAACATTACAGATAAAAACCTTCATAAGCAGCTCCATGGACTATAAAGAAAGCTGAGCGCCGAAGAATTGATGTTTCGAACTGTTGTGTTGGAAAAGACTCTTGAAGAGTCCCTTGGACTGCAAGGAGATCCAACCAGTCCATCCTAAAGGAAATCAGTCCTGAAAATTCATTGGAAGGACTGATGATGAAGCTGCAACTCCGATATTTTGGCTACCTGATGCGAGGTACTGACTCATTTGAAAAGACCCTGATGCTGAGAAAGATTGAAGGCGGGAAGAGAAGGGGACAACAGAGGATGAGATGGTTAGATGGCATCACTGACTCAATGGACATGAGTTTGAGTAAGCTCTGGGAGTTGGTGATGGACAGGGAAGCCTGGTGTGCTGCAGTCCACCGGGTCACAAAGAGTCGGATACAACTGAACAACTGTAATGAACTGAACTGAAGCAGCTTCAAAATACACACCTAATTTTATAATGACCTTCTCTATAGACTAACAGTCTAATATTTATGTTCTGCACAGAACAGTTTGACAATGAAACAAAACAAAGAAAACTCCCTATTAATACTCAAAGAGAATCAAAAAGGTATATTATGAAATATGGACATTTGTACTGTGTCTTTTTCTTACAAGTGAAAAATTTTCAACCACTTTTAAAATATTTAGATTTTAGGGGGGTATATCACAATTTTCTAAAGCAACATGAAATATATGCTTTTGATGTTTCTAGATTAAATTATTACATACTTTCAAACCTGGGTTTCCTGCATTGCAGGCAGATTCTTTACCGACTGAGCTATGAGGGAAAGCCAACTTTAAAATATTAATTATCAAATATACAAAAACAAGACATCAGCACCAACTAAAGGATTATCAAGTTGTAAATAAAATGCTGAAAAGAAATTTTAAACCAACTCTGGGAATCACTGCAGATGGTGATTGCAACCATGAAATTAAGACACTTACTCCTTGGAAGGAAAGTTATGACCAACCTAGATAGCATATTCAAAAGCAGTGACATTACTTTGCCAACAAAGGTCCGTCTACTCAAGGCTATGGTTTTTCCAGTGGTCATGTATGGATTGTGAGAGTTGGACTGTGAAGAACGCTGAGCATTGAAGAATTGATGCTTTTGAACTGTGGTGTTGGAGAAGACTCTTGAGAGTCCCTTGGACTGCAAGGAGATCCAACCAGTCCATCCTAAAGGAGATCAGTCCTGGGTGCTCACTGGAAGGAATGATGCTGAGGCTGAAACTCCAATACTCTGGCCACCTCATGTGAAGAGTTGACTCATTGGAAAAGACCCTGATGCTGGGAGGGATTGGGGGCAGGAGGAGAAGGGGACGACAGAGGATGAGATGGCTGGATGGCATCACCGACTCGATGGACGTGAGTTTGGGTGAACTCCGGGAGTTGGTGATGGACAGGGAGGCCTGGCGTGGTGCAATTCATGGGGTCACAAAGATTAGGACACGAATGAGCGACTGAACTGAACTGAACTGATACACCTAATGGAAGTAGCGCTGCAATCGAGACAAAAAGCACATGTCTATCATTCCAAATGTTTCCTTGGGTCCCTTTCAATCACAAACACACCCCACATAGCTCCCCACCACAACTCCAGGCAACCACTGATTTGCTTTCTGTAACTAAATTCTGTCTAGAATTTCATGTAAATGGAATCAGAAGTATGTACTCTTCTTTTTC
Source organism: Bubalus kerabau (assembly GCF_029407905.1). Lineage (NCBI taxonomy): Eukaryota > Metazoa > Chordata > Mammalia > Artiodactyla > Bovidae > Bubalus > Bubalus kerabau. Next base: position 69,440,084 of record NC_073634.1, read on the forward strand.
TCATTAAGTTTTTGACGTCTTCTTTTTCTAATCAAGTTTCTGACATTAATCAGGTTGGTTCATATGTCAGTAGTTTCTTCTTTTTTACGGCAAAGTAGTATATATATTCCATTGTATGAATACTTCCCAATCAGTTTAAGTGTTCATCTTTAATAGACATTCCTATTATCTCCTATCTGAAACTATTAGGAATAAAGCTTCTAAGAATATATTTAATCTTTGTGTAAACAAATGTTTTCCTGGAATTGCTGGATCATAGGGTAAGCACATGTCCGACTTTTAGAAACTGTTAAGAAGTTTTCCAAAGTGGGTGTGCCATTTGACACTCCCATCAGCACTACCTGAGAATTCCAAGGGCTCTCTCTACCTCCTTGCCAGATCATAGTATTTTGAGTCTTTTTAAGTTGAGCCATTCTGGTGATGGCAGCGGTATGTGATTATAGTTTTAACCTGCATTTCTCTAAGGATTAATCATCTTGAGGATCTTTTTTCATGTGATTATTGACAACTCATATATCTTCATTTGTTTCGTGACTTCAAATCCTTTATCTCTTTAAATGTGAAAGGGAAAATGTTAGTTGCTCAGTCATGTCTGACTCTGCAACCCCATGAGCCTCCCAGGCCTCCACCCATGGAATTCTCCAGGCAAGAATACTGGAGTGGGTAGCCATTCCCTTTTCCAGGGGATCTTCCCAACCCAGGGACTGAACCTGGGTTTCCTGCATTGCAGGAGGATTCTTCACTGTCTGGTTGTCTTTTAAAAGTTGTGTGATTCTCTTTTTAGACTGATGGTGCAAGTCCTTTGTCAGGTAGAGGTATTTCAAGTATCTTCTTTTACTTTTTAAAAAGGCAGCTTTATATCCCGCTTATAAACTGCCTTTAAAGAGCAAAAACTTTCAATTTTGATGAGACCCATTTTGTTCTTTAATGATTCACATTTCACAGATCAACTAAAAATCTCTGCCTATAATAAGATTTTGGCTGATGTTTTCTTCTGGAAGTTCCATAGTTGTAGCTTTTATGGTTTAAATTTATGACCAAATGTTTTCTGTATATAAGTTAAGGGTAAACTTTCATTCCAGCTATTTGTTTAAAAGGCTCCCCTTACAATGCTATCTTCAATGTTTTTGTCAAAAACCAATTAACTATACAAATCAACAAATTGTACCTTAAATTCACAAAATGTTACATGTAAAATATCCAATTAAAAAATGTTTTAAAAAATCAAGTGAATAAAAACATACAGGGGTTTATACCCTCTAGATTTGCTTATCTATCTTATGTCAACACCATAGTTTTATGTTTCATAGTAAGCCTCTAAATCAGGGGACACTGTCCTCACATTTTCTTGTCCCTTTCCAAAACTGTGCTGGCTCTTCTAAGACCTGTGATTTTTCTATATAGAATTAATAATTATATGGTAGTTTTTATTAAAACCCTGCTGAAAATTTGATTGAGATTGTCTTAACTCTATAGATCAATCAAAGTCAAACCAATACCTTGAGAGTATCAAAGTCTTCCAATCTAGGAATATGGTACCTCCTTCCATTTATTTAGGTCTTTATAAGCTTCCTCTCAGTGATGTTTCATAGTTCAATGTACAGATCTTAACATCTAGTTGATTAAATTTACACTTGAATATCCCAATGTTTTTATTCTACTATAAATAGTATTCTTATTAATTTCATTTTTTTCAATTGCTCACTGCTATTATATAGAAATTCCACTGGTTTTTGTATACTGTCCTTGTAGCCTACAATCTTGCTAAACTCACTTCTTATTTCTGGTAACAGGATTTACTACAAACACAACCATGTCATCTAAGAATAAAGACAATTTTATTCCTGCCTTTTCAATCTGAATACATTTTATTTCGGGTTTCCCTTGTGGCTCTGCTGGTAAAGAATCTGCCTGCAATGCATAAGACCGAGGCTTGATCCTTGGGTTGGGAAGATCCCCTGGAGAAAGGAAAGGCTAGCCACTACAGCATTCTGGCCTGGAGAATTCTATGCACTGTATAGCCCATAGGGTCATAAAGAGTCCAACATGACTGAGCGACTTTCACTTTCATATTTTATTTCTTCTTCTGGACTTAATGTACTGGCTAGAACTTCTAGTACAAGTTTGTCTACAATTAAGAGTGAAAAACTGCTTCCCCCCCCAGTCTTACATGGAAAGCATTCAATCTTTTATCATTAAATAAGTATGACGTTAGCTGTAGGGTTTTTTTTTGTAGGTGCCCTTTATCAGGTGGAGAAAATTCCTTTCTGTTCTTAATTTACCAAAAGTATTTATCATTAATGGGTACTGAACTCTTCAAACAAATACTCGGATACACCTACTGAGATTTTTTTCCTCTTTTATTATGTCAATATAGTGAATCATATTGATTTTCTTTTTTTAAGTTAAAATCATACTCCTGGTATAAACTCCACTTGATCATGCTTTACTGTCCTTTTAACACATTTATGTGACTTAAAAATGTTTAAGGATTTTTGCATCTATGTTCATGGTGAATACAGGTCTATAGTTTTCTATAGCATCTTTGGTATTCATTTCAGCTGCTCAGTGGTGTCCGACTCTTTGTGACCCCTTGAACCGCAGCACGCCAGGCCTCCTTGTGTATCACCAACTCCCGGAGATTACCCAAACTCATGTCCATTGAGTTGGTGATGTCATCTAAGCATCTCAACTTCTGTCATCCTCTTCTTCTACTGCCTTCAATCTTTCCCAACATCAGGGTCTTTTTTCAAATGAGGCAGCTCTTCACATCAGGTGGCCAAAGTACTGGAGTTTCAGCTTTAGCATCAGTCCTTCCAATGAACACCCAGGACTGATCTCCTTTAGGATGGACTGGTTGGATCTCCTTGCAGTCCAAGGGACTCTCAAGAGTCTTCTCCAACACCACAGTTCAAAGCCATCAATTCTTTGGCGCTCAGCTTTCTTTATAGTCCAACTCTCACATCCATACATGATCAATGGAAAAACCATATCCTTGAATAGACAGACCTTTGTTGGCAAAGTAATGTCTCTGCTTTTGAATATGCTATCTAGGTTGGTCATAACTTTCCTTCCAAGGAGTAAAGCATCTTTTAATTTCATGGCTACAATCACCATCTGAAGTGATTCTGGAGCCCCCAAAAATAAAGTCAGTCACTGTTTCCACTGTTTTCCCATCTATCTGCCATGAAGTGATGGGACTGGATGCCATGATCTTAGTTTTCTGAATGTTGAACTTTAAGCCAACTTTTTCACTCTCCACTTTCACTTTCATCAAGAGGCTCTTTAGTTCTTCACTTGCTGCCATAAGGGTGGTGTCATCTGCATATCTGAGGTTATTGGTATTTCTCCTGGCAATCTTGATTCCAGCTTGTGCTTCATCTTTGGTATTGCTATTGGTGTAATGCTAGCTTCTATTTTCTGAAGGATTCTAGATTATGACTTTCGCCCCCCCACCGCCGCCCATTAAATGTTTGCTAGAATTTACCAGTAAACCCATCTTGGCCCTGGAGATTTCCTTGTGAGAAAAAATTCAATTTCATTAATAGATATAATGCTATTAAGATTTTCTATTCCCTTTTGGGTCAGTTTTAGGAACCGGTATACCTTGAAGATATCACAGATTTGGTTCTAGACTATTGCAAAAAGAGCAAGTCACATGATTTTTTGGTTTTGCAATGCATATATAAAAGTTATCAATATGTTTACTCTATTCTTTATTATTAAGAATTAAGTATTCTATTAAGTATTCTATTCTATATAGAATTAAGTATTCTATTAAGTATGCAATAGCATTATGTAAAAAAAAAACCTACAAATAGTTTATTGCTAAAAAGTGTTATTATCTGAGCCTTTGGCAGGTCATAACAGAAACATCAAAGATCACTGATCACAATCCCCATAATAAATATAACAATAATAATGAAAACGTATGCAATATTGCAAGCATGGTAAAGTGAAATACAATAAAAAGAGGTCTGCCTGTATTTGTTTTTCAAGGAATTTGTCTGTTTTATCCAAGGTGTAGAACTTACCGGAATAAGACTGTTCATAAAGTTGCCTTGTTATTCTTTTAACATGTATAGGGACTGTAAGTGACTTCAGCCTTTTCATTACTAATACTGGAAACTGTTTCCTTTCTTTCTTCTAGAACACTCCTTCAAAATGTGAACACTATGTAACACTTAACTTCTACTTTACATAAGCGACACAGTCAAAAATGATCCACCACATCAAAATTCACAAGGCAAATGAATACTATCCAAAGATGTCACAAAAGAAGCTACACACTTAATCCAAAAAAACATTCTTAGAAATTTCAGAGCTTACTGAGTTTCAGAAGAAAATCTGTCATAGAAAAGCCATGTAATGCAAAAAGCTGAAAGAAACCTTGGAAATGAAAAACTCCAAATGAGAAAAAAAGACCCAGAGAGTTAAGTAAAACTGCTTAATCTGAAAAGCTTGATGGTAAAAGCTGGATAAAGGGATTTCTTGAAATACTTTATAATTTCTTTTCCTTGTTAGTTCCACCAGAAGAGTTAACACAGAATACTGGGCTAAGAGATACTAAATATTGCTGTTCCTCAACTCAACCTGTACTCTTGGGCCAAGGGTGGAGAAAAGGGAATAATGACAGTATTTCCACACTGCAGGTAGATAAAAACCAAAAAACATATTTCTAAGATGTTCTCCAACTGGTTTTCCTGCTGAAGGTGTTTGTATTGCTATTGTTTTTCCTCCTTTTGTTTATTTACACTGTGGTTCAAATAAAAATATGCAATAAGTTAATGAAAAAGCATATATTTATAAGGTCAGATAACACATCTTCAAGTTTTCTAAGTTATCAATAACTTGGCTTATAAGTCATACTCTTAGGAGGGAGGTTCAAGAGGGAAGAAGACATACATATACCTATGGCTGTTTCATGTTGATGTATGGCAGAAACCAACACAACACTATAAGGTAATTATCCTCCAATTAAAAATGATTAATTTTTTAAAAGTCATATTCTTTTTTTCTTTTAACCTAAGTATACTGTGTAACATACCTTATTCAAAAGATGTGGCTCTCAATGATTTCCACTGTTTTGTAAATCAAATCCAACCCTAATTCATTACACCACATTCTCCAAGCTTTCCTTTTATCTATTTCTATGATATGTTGTGCTTGAATATGCTAGTTGTCCTTTTCTTTAGCACTGTATCACTCCCCACCACCAACTCCCCCCAAAATACAGTATTTTCACAAAATCAAGCATATTCAAGAGTCTTCTTTTACTTTCAGGACCAGTCAAAAGACTTATTTGTGGCTGCTCCAGAGCTCAATCTGGTTTATCACCAAAAATGTAATACTGCATACTGCAACCCCAGTCTCTGCTTTTTTTTTTCTTATTGACTTGCTTTTTATCTTAACACTAAGAAATTCCAGCATACAATTTATGTAATGGCTTCTACTTTTTTCTTGATGATGTCTTCCACAGACAGTTCTGGCTTCTTGCTCTAATTTGAACCACCTGCTTTCCAGGCCCCCTGGCAGAGCTGTTATCCGGGGATTTTCACTGGTGTCTTAGAGATTTAGTTTCTTGGATCTTGTTTCTTCCTTTTTTCTCTAACTTCTATTTCACTTTTCTGGGTGCATATTTAAGAACTCATGAAAGGTAAATTTTGCCAAGTCCTTAAATTTCTGGAAATGTCTTTAATTTGATCTCTCACCTGAGTAATCATTTGATTGATATCAAATTCTGGATTCAGGAACTCAGAACTTTGAATTAACTGCCCTATTGCTTTCTAATACCTATTGCTGCTGCTAAGAATTCCAATGCCAGCAGACTCTCATTTTTTTGAGGCCAAACTTTTCCCTGTCGAGCAGCTTCTAGGGTTTTCTTTTTTGCTTTTGGACTTCTAAAATTACAAAAGAGGTTAACACTAAATATAGACCTCTTTTAATCTAAACTTCCCAACTATCAGAATGCTTTTCCAATCAGAAGATATGATTTTCCAGATGAAGAAAAATTTCTCCTACTAATGCACTGGTTATTTTTGCTTCTGTTTTATCTACTACATCTTTCGAGATGTCTTTTAGGCAGATGCTATTACATTCTGTATTGTTCCCCAAGTTCCTTGCATATTTTTCCATATCTTTTGCTCTAATATTCTGAGAAAGATCCAAGAATTTACAGTTTTGCTAAATGCCTAGATAGGTTTTCTCACCAGCTGATGCAATTGTCTTCTACATACCAGCTACAAAACGATTCAACTTTGTGGTAGACTCTCAAATTACTACATGCCATGGACTTTCCCTGCAAAAACTAAAAATGTGCAAGTGCTACCACGATGCCAAAATCTGACAGTACAGATAAAGAAGACAGAGGTAGCACTTCATTCTTCTTAAGACTATTCACATAAAAATCCGAAATATTTAGAATATAGCAGATCATCCAGGGATCTTCTTTTTTTTTTTAAGGTACTGTAACTACAAAACAACGTAGCAAATTCAAGCCTAGGTGTTCAAGTTCGTGCACTATACTTTATTACTCAGCAATAAAACTTTACTGAAAGAGAATGTAAGCAATTCTCAGTGGACTAAGTGAAATATAGTAGAGTTCAGGATCGCTAAGCAACTGATAATCATGGCTGATGGAGTCTTGATGAATGATTTGGGAGTAAACCAGATATTACTCTTTAGAATACACAACACTAAATAAAATAAGAAAAAAAAACAAAAAAATTAAAAAATTAAAAAAAAGAGAAAAAAACAATAAAAAGAAAAAAAATACAAAAAAAAAAGATATAGAATACACAACACTGAAAAATTATAGTGAGTTAGACTAGTCCATATAAGAAAGGAAACATAAAGGAATGCAGAAGTGAAAGAGGAAATCAAATTAACTTTAGATTAACTTTTTCTGTGAAAAAGTTTTGTTTTCAAAACAAAGAAACATCCGAGTCTAAGTAAAGAATATGAACATGTAAACCTCCCTGAGACAATCTGACTGTGAGCAGAAATATTCAAACCAGAAACAAAACCACTTAAATATGAGACTGTTGACTTAAAATGAGAGCAGTGTCCTAGTGGCTAAAGGTGTCTTCAAGGTTTCTACAGATAGTTCATTATGCAAAGGGAAATGTTCCTTCAGAGCCTGCCAAGCTCCTCTTGGGTCACCTTCTAACAAAAGAAAACTGAGAAATCTCTTCAGATAAAAGACTTTTCTAGTCTTTCAACTGCATTCAATCTACAAAACAGGCCTTACATTTACCAATTTTATTAAAATTATTCAGAGTTATACTGGTTTTATCAACAGTAAAAAAAATTAGTTGAATCTGAATTTCCACTCACTTCCACCTGTGCTCCAATCTAGCCCTCTGCTAAACTATCTAATCTAGTATCTTGTACTCAGCCATTTTTCCAAGTTATCATGCCAAGTTACAACCACAGTCTTCGACCAAATCACCCCAACAGAGTATACATTTCCTTCTCCAGACAGGTTAGCCAACAGAAAGAACAAAGTCACAATGGCCAAGAATAATTTAATTCAACAAAAACCAAATACTGAATTAAGAGACATTAAGAGACACACAAAATCAGAATACCTAAATATATCTTAGACAAATCCGATTTTTCCATAAGATCATTCATGTAGACAAACAACATTAATCTGATAAGAGTTACTATAAGAGAGGCTGTACAGTATTGATTAAAGATACAACTCTGGAACATGACTGCTTGATATAAATCACAGCTTTGTTACTTTACCTGCTGCTGCGTGATCTTAGGTCAATTACCGATGTCTCTGTTTTTTCATCTATACAATGAGAAAAGTAACAACACTTCTTTCATGAGACTATTGTGAAGGTTACAAAGTAAATCTATGTGATGTGCTTAGATCAGTGCCCGGTATGTGTTAAATGCCATATAAGTATTTGTCATTATTTATGAAAACAAATGGAGTGACTGGTAACTACTGGGTTTTTCTAAAGATACAGCCTTTAAAATTATCCAACTAGCTGTCTATATAATCCAGCACTGAGCTCGTACTAGCTTATTCAGTCAACAGATACTTATTCAGCATCTGCTCTTTGCCAGGCATCACACTTCCACTTCTATTGTTAACACCTCAGTTCTTTCAGTGGTGAAAATGAGCTTAACCACCTCTTATTATTATTAAAGCTAGCTGTGTTGCAGGCCATACTTATCTATACTTAAATAATAATTTCTCCTTGATATTACTCAGTTATTTTCCACTTTTTTTCACTTATTAAAAAAATACATATAAAGGAAACTTTAGACAAATATAAAGATTGAGAGACTCATAATCAATCCCACATACCCATCACCCAGTTTCAATCATTAACACATTAAAAATCTTATTTATAATCCACTTCAAGTATTTTAGAGCAAATCCCAGACATAGTAGTACCATGTCCATGTCTGTTCAGTATTTACCATCTATCTCTAAAATATTCTTCTAACTAAAACAGTAATTATTACAAATTAATCCCTTGATAGTAAATAATCAGTGTTCAAATCTCCCCAAATACCACAAATGATTTCACAGGTTTTTTTACTCCATCGGATTTAGCAATTGGGCACTGTGTCAATAAAATGAAGGTGACCTTAATAGTAACAGTTTCAATAAAAGTAGGAGATGAAAGCCAGATTTGAGCAGGCAAAGGAATTAACAGAAATAAGGAAATGGATATCACTATATATACTCTTGCAAAGCTCAAATATGACAGAGAAGGGAGAAAAACTAGGAGATACATGCAGGAACAGGATCAAAGGGGAGCTGACTATGTAAACTGATGAAAAATGAAGAAGCTGCAGACATAGGTAAAAATGGAAAGAAAACTAAAAAAATAAGGTCCGAGAGGTGAGGGGAATGAGACCAAAAGCACAAGTGCAGAGGCTGACCTTGAATAAGGGAGATAACCCAAACTTTGACATTGAAAGCAAAGAGCTATTAAGTCTGACTAAGAGAATGGGAAAGTTTCTGTGTGTGGCAGGCAGCGGGGTGATGGAGTGAGGAGGTAATGAGGTTAACACTTTGAAATGGCCTCAAGTTTTCTTAAGCATTTCTTAACGCATTAGCATTAAGTCACGGATTAAAAGTAGGGTGCTAGAAAGAATAATGCATGGGGTTAGATAAAATGTCAAAGATCTGGATGGAATTTACAGACTGAAAGAGGCAAATGACCAGACAGATTTAAGAATTAATCAGCATTCAAATCTTATGCATATTTCAAAAAACAATTTCAAACATTACCCTTTCCATGAAGCTTTTCTTAGTTTTCTTAATCAATGGTAATTTCCCCTCTTGGAGCCTTTGCTTTTATTGCTCATAATGGTTTATTTCCACTGGGGAAAAAAATGCATTTCTCTTTCTCCTAGTAGCTAGACTGTAAGCACTCTGTGGGTACTTATCTTGTGTCACACACAAGATTATAAACAGTACTTTACAGTATGTAATTTAGAATCTTACTACCTTTTGCAGTACAATTTAAATACTAAAAGAGCAAAAGAGACAGTAACTACTGATGACGTGAGAGGACTACGGAAGGTCTCCCAGAGAACACAGACCTGAGCTAGGTCTTAAAAGGGAAAAAAAGGCATAAGCTGAACAGGGAAGAGTGTAAAGTCAAGTGTCTCAAGGATTGGTGTTAACACTATACATGGTAAAGAGCTGTTTACAAATAACACTAAGCTCTCTCATTAATAAAGTTTTGAAGATGAGCAAAAAAAGACTTACTACAATGTGTGGGTGGGGGAAAAGTTGTGGTTTTAATGTGGATAAATTCAAATTCATCCAAATCATGTATAAAATATATTATATTCTAGTGAACCAACTAGGAAGTTCGAGGAAGACTACATTTTTACTGGATGACAGAAGAATCCAGACAGACTTATCTAGCTGAACAATCAGTGACAAGTTCAGATCTTCAGTGACAAGGTTCCAGCCTCCTCAAAACACAGATGGAGTCAGAAGAAAGAAGACTTAGTTCTGAGGACAAAACTGAAAGAAACAACTTTAACAGTGTATGAAATCTATTTCAAATACTTACTATTTAAAAAAAAACTTGGCTTTCAACATCTTGGATACACTGAAGGGAACACCATCTTGCGTTTCGCCCTGGTACGTTTTTCTCCGCAATCAGGTAAATGACCCTCAGTCCCAGATTTACAGGGAGAGCAGAAGGTTAGAACCTGGGATGTCCTGTCCCCTTAGGACAACCTCTGCTCCCTGATCAAGAAACAAAAACTAACCTCCCTCATACCTTTCAGAGTCGTACTCCCCACAGCCACCCCCAACTCTATTTGCAGCCTGAATCCTAGTTAATTACAGGCTTCTGTAACCCATTCTTAGCCCACTAGCAACAGGAGGAATGACTATACCACAGGCTCAAGCTGAACAGAAGTGGCAAGGTACAATTTTGAGCAGATTTCTAAAGAAACTATATAACTGACATATTAACTATGGCATGGACAAGAATTATAGATCGAGGTAACACTTGGAGCACTAGTCTGTTAAGTTACTCTACCTTGACCACATTTCACAGGTCAGACAAAAATAGCCATAGACAATATGTGAACGAATAGGCATGGCAGTGTTCCAATAAAACTTTATCAACAGAACTGTTGGTAAGTAGTAGTTTACCAACCTCTGGTCTAGACAGTCATGATTAGTTGTGGTTTTGGTCTATTCTAACAATACACTGGATACAACATTTTACCTTCATGTTTAAAAGAGAAATATACAGCTATGTATGATCAAAGTTATGTAAGAACTTGATAAGGGAAAGCTGGGGAGCAAACAGTGAAATAAAATGTAAACAGCAGTAGAGATGGCCAAATTATGGGTAAGGTCAGAGGGTCACCACAAAATTTTTTTTTTAATTGTAGAAGTTACAAAATAGAAAATAAAATGGAGTACAATGTATTAATAAACAAGTAATTTAAGCTTATGGTAACTGCTATAAAGAAAATAAACAGGGTACTATCCTTGTTAGAGAGACTGAAGAGAGGAGAGAAAGAGAAAACATCTCCAAAGAGGGGACATTTATGCTGAGATCTGAAAGACAATGAAGTCAGTCAAGAAAAGAGCTGATGTAAGAGCATTTAACCAGAAAGCAAAAGAAAGCAAAGGTGCTGATGATAAGGAAAAGTGAAAAGAAGTGTCAGTCGCTCAGTCGTGTCCAAGTCTTTGCAACCCCATGGACTGACAACTGTTCTGAGAAAAGAAAGGAGACTGAAGAAATGATGAACAATGGAAAAATAGTTTTAATAAGACAAACCTCATTGCAAAGTAAGTTGTCTCCAAACAAGGCATGACCAACTTCATCACACAGGGATGGCAGAAAAGGCAAGGAAGGTTCAGAAGAGTTTGGGAATTCTGGAACCTCAGGATTGTTTCTAAATTTACCAAGGGTCCCCATTCCAATTCCCATGATCTCCCTTCTTCCCTAACCATAGTACTTCCACGCAAGAGACCTTGTGATTTTTATTTAAGCTCCCTGGTCCTCTGATCCTTGAATCAAGAATTTGTAAGACCACCATGTTCTTTATATTCTCCAGTATAGTCAGAAATAACCAGCCCACTCACACTTCTTATACTCCTCATTCTCCCCAGAAAGGTCTTATGCAATAGCTGCTTAGTCTACCAGAGTTGTGCCTCCAATAAGCATTGATTTTACATAGCCACAGGCTAAATAAATTGTTTACTTGAAGCTTTGTTAATCTGAAAACTTCCAGTGGGTTAAGCCACTGAAATTTGAGGGTCAATTTGTAACTACAACAGTGCAGACACTAATAGTAAAGAGATCTATAAAGAAAATATCTTTCACTATTCTGGTAACTCAGAAAGACTAAGTCAAATTCATTAACCATTTAAAATGGCTAAGAACTAACTTTGCCATACAAAGACACAGAGGTTTACGATTTATATATGTACATATACAAAGATGTGAAAATAAAAGAAATTCTTGATAAGAATATTTCACTTACAGTGTGAGCACATTTCCAAAGGATAACTTGCCTCATTTCCCTGGAGAAAAGAAATAATAATAGTTAGTCACAAAATTGGCACAAATGTCTTTAGAAGATTGAACTTGAGTATTTTGAGTCATGAAACATTGAGCAATAGCCATAAACAAATGTGGCTAGACTATAAATATTTTTTTTATTTAAAAAAATTATACAATATGATGAAAGAGCTCTTGCATCAAACAGGCCTGAGCTGTAACTCTGTCACTTAAGACATAAAAACATTTGGTTAAAATTTATTTTACATATTTTTAACACCCTAAACATACTGTATATCAAATTTTTACAGACTGTCAATGCTCTAACTTGTCTTGCTGGATGAACTCATTTTTGGGTAGAGTTCAGAATAAAGCTTCTTCTGCCATCTCTCTTTAATTGAAGAGTTTACTGAGACTTCAAAGTCGCTAAGAAAAATCTGTTACCTTTTATACCTGCATTGAAACTGAATTTTCTATATGCTATGCAACTAAAACAAGAAAAATAATAGGAAGGTAGGTCCAGTGTAAGACAGCCAGCCACTTGAGCTCCAGTTTTTTTTTTCAGGAGAAGTCTTATCTCATGGATAAACTCTAAGTTAATACAATTTACCTGGATTCCTAACTTAAAATTTTATTTAAGGAAAAAAGTGCTGAAGAAAAACTACAGACCTGATCCAAGGCCTACATTTAACAATTCTTGATGACTTGGTACACGGAGGTCAAGTAAGTTGGTGAAAATCAGGCCATTTGATTAACAATAGAACCAGGTATGTGTGTGCACGAGTGCTAAGTTGCTTCAGTCGTGTCCAACTCTTTGTGACCCTGTGGACTGTAGCCCTCCTGGGTCCTCTTGTCCATGGGATTCCCCAGGCAAGAGCACTGGAGTGGGTTGCCATTTGCTACTCCAGGGGATCTTCCTGACCCAGGTATCGAACCTGTATCTCTTATGCCCCCTGCACTGGCAGGCAGGTTCTTTATCACTAGCGCCACCTGGAATAGCTCTGAATCTAAAACGGTAAAAATTCCAAGTGTGACAGGCTCACGTGAAGTAAAAATGATTAAGAAAATTTTTGAAAAAGTCAATAGAACTTAAAAGTAATACAAATTGAATTTTTAAAGTTCAGCAATAAAACTGAGTATACCTTGCATCCTATATCCCAGCTATCTAATTGTGACCCTGTCTAGCAGGCAGTGTACAACAGGATTAACACTTAAATATTTGAATATACCAAAGTATTCCAAGAAGTTACTGAATACAGTCTGAAATGAGAAATATCATTTTAATCTTGCAAACTAGCTTTTAAACTCTTAAAAGTATTCTGAGTAAACGTAAGGTCTGAAAGTATTCTGAGTAAACATAAGATCTAAGCAAAGTTTATCAGTAAATTAGCATCTGTAATTCTTATCTTGCCAACAATCTTTTCCTTGAAAATTAAAGCAGCTAATTTAACTGGTTAGTCTAATTTTAGGTCAATTTAAACATCAAATATATATTAAAACAGAGACAGAAGTAGCAAACATTGATTAAAAAAATGACATTATTAATGAGCAGAGATAAGAGTTCTATTTATTTTGCATCTTATTCAATTAACCTTAAGATTCTTACCATGATTCTTATCTCTTACTGTCTCACATATTTAAAAATTCCACTCTACCTTACAATTAAGTATGTTTCTTATGAGGCTCTCAAAAAAGTATGCTGCTGCTGCTAAGTCGCTTCAGTCATGTCTGACTCTGTGCGACCCCATAGACGGCAACCCACGAGGCTCCACTGTCCCTGGGATTCTCCAGGCAAGAACACTGGAGTGGGTTGCCATTTCCTTCTCCAATGCATGAAAGTGAAAAGTGAAAGTGAAGTCGCTCAGTCGTGTCTGACTCTTAGCGACCCCATGGACTGCAGCCTACGAGGCTCCTCCTTCCATGGGATTTTCCAGGCAAGAGTACTGGAGTGGGGTGCCAAAAATGTATAGTGATCCTTACACTGCCATTGTGAGGTGTTTTTAAAATGATGTAACTTTTTAAAATGTTGTTTAAATGTTAAAATGTAATTGTTTCATAAGTGAAGGCAAAAGGGTTATATAGTAGTCTCAGGGAGGACTTAGAAACCAGGTCCTTGTTTCTCCAGCCCACTGACCTTCACAGTGTTATCACTTCTTTATAAATGGTACCATCCATCCTCTCTGCCTGTATCACTTCCTTCTAAGAAATCACAAGACCCAAGGATCAATCTGGCTGGGTTACTCAGGGCTTTTCCATCAACAATGAATGCTTCACCTCTCTCCTAAACTTATTTCAACCTTAACCTGTCTAATTTTATACCCAGAAAGGTATCTTCCAAATATTTTTTTAAGATTTTTTTTTATTTTATTTTTTAACTTTACAATATTGTATTGGTTTTGCCATATATCAAAATGAATCCACCACAGGTATACATGTGTTCCCCATCCTGAACCCTCCTCCCTCCCCATACCATCCCTCTAGGTCATCCCAGTGCAACAGCCCCAAGCATCCAGTATCGTGCAACGAACCTGGACTGGCGACTCATTTCATATATGATATTATACATGTTTCAATGCCATTCTCCCAAATCATCCCACCCTCCCTAAATATTTAATATTAAGGTAAAATGTCTTTCCAAGATACCCAAAAATTAAGAAAAATATACATTTTCCTCATTTTTAAATGTCTTTCAAATGTAACTTTCACTATTTAACACAAACATAACAATGTACTATAGAGTATATAACGTGTAGAAATAAGACGTGTAACCAATAAAAATGTAAAAAATTAATATATTTGTCAAGATCTTATACTACAAGGGAAACATTACATTATTTGAAGGTAGAGCATGATGCTGAAGATGCATACTGTAAACCTTAGAGCAATACTTTATAATAAAAAAAATAAAATGGGATCATAAAAACAATCCAAAAAAAGGTAGATAAACAGGAAGCAAGGATCAAAAATCAAATGAGAAAAAAACAGTAACTAGCAATTTAGATTTAAATCCAAGCATTCTGAGAATTATATTATGTTTGATATAAATGGCCTAATAACTCCAATTTAAAGAATATACAACTATATGCTATCTACAAGAAGCCTACTTTATAGATAGGTTGAAAGAAAGAGATATACCATAAAAGCAATAATCAAAAGAAAGATACAGTGGCTAGCAATAATGGACAATGTAGAGTTCAGAACAAGAAATATTACCAGCGATAAAGAGAATTATTTCATAACCTTAAAAAAGTCAATTCATTTAGAAAGATGTAACAATCTTAAATATACTGTGATATGTAATGAGAAATATCCTTGGTCCTCATTCATTTCTAGCATAAGAACTCCTTAGAATGTTTTAAGTGAGGAGAGCTATCGAGATTTCTTTTGCTATATTAATGACATGACTATGGGAAAGGACCAAGGATAGGGGCTGGTGGCCAGGGGAACCAATCATGTGATTAGAGACTGGACCTTTCAGCCCCACCCTCCAGCCTCTGGGGAATAGAAATGGGCTGGGGCTTAAACCACTCACCAGGGACTTCCCTGGTGGTGCAGTGGGTAAGAATCTGCCTGCCAACGCAGGGGACATGGGTTCGATCCCTGGTCTGGGAAGATTCCATATGCCGCAGGGCAACTGAGCCCATGTACCACAACTACTGAAGCCCGCACATCCTAGAACCCATGCTCTGAAATAAGAGAAACCACCCCGATGGGAAGCTGGCACACCACAGCAAAGAGTAGCCCCTGCTCGCCCTAACTAGAGAAAACTCACACAAAGCAGTGAAGACCCAGCACAGCCAAAATTACTGACTAAAAAAAAAACCCACTCACCAATGGCTGATGATTTAATCTGGGCTGGAGACTGAACTCAACCACCACTGGTGAGTGGTTTAACAATCATGCCAAATAATGCTTCTATATAAGGCTTCTATATAATGAAGCTTCCAGAAAAAAATAACAAAAATAGGGGCTGGAGACCCCTTCTGGGTTTGGAAGCAACTGGAACAGCATGGAAGCTCCACACGCCTTCCCATGTACCTCTTCCATCTGGCTGTTCCTGAGTTACACCCTTTTATAATTAGCCAGTGGTCTAGTAAGTAAAATGTTTGAGTTCTGAGATGCACTAGTAAACTAACCAAATTCAAGGCAGGGGTTGTTGGAACCTCCAATCTATAACTGGTTGGTGAGAACCTCAAGGAACAACCTGGACTTGGAATTCCCATCTAACGGGAGGGTGGGGGAGGAGTGGAGGCAATCTTGTAGGTCTGAGCCCTTAACCTATGGAATCTCATGCTATCTCTAGATGAATTGAGTTGAATTGTAGGACACCTGGTATCCAAGAATTTTGTGGTTGTGTAGGGAAAAACTCATTGTAACTGGGTCCCAGAACCCTTTCCTATATACCTATCCCACAGTAATCACAGGGTATTGGTTCCAGGACCCGCATAGATACCCTAATCCATGGATTCACTTTGATCATGGAGTACTACAATATTTGTTGGGAAAAAAAAAATCCCTGTATTAGTAGACTCACACAGTTCAAACACGTTTAAGAGCCAACTGTATGCTTAATAACAGCTTCAAAATTAAATGTGTGAAACACAGAGAACCGAAAGGAAACAGACAATCATATTTGCAGATTTTAACATTTCTCTCACTGTAACTGACAGAACACAAGCAGACCAAAGGATAAAGTAAACACAATTATGGAAGATCAGCATAACACAGTATCAACCAAGATGTCCTAAAACAACAAAATACTCTATTCTAGTGCACATGAACATAGACATTATTCTGAGCCTCAAAAAAAAAAAAAAAAAAAGTCTTAATAGAGGACTGAAATCATACAGAATATATTTTCTCGTTACAATGGAATTAAACAAAGGTATTTGGAAACATTCAAATATCTGAAAATAAACAACAAAATTCTAAATAACCCAAAAGTCACAGAAGAAATGATGAGAGAAATAAAAATATTTTGAAGAGAGTGAAAGCTGAACCGATCAGAATTTAAAGGCTACAGGTTAAGTAGTCTTTTGAGGAAAGTACTACTAGAAGAGAAGTCTAAAATGCAAAATTTGTTCCCACCTTTAAAAGCCAGAAAAAGAATAAATTAAACCCAAGGCAAGGGGAGAAAGAGAAAACTAAAAACAGAAATTAATGAACTAGGAAGCAGACAAACAGAGACAAAAATCAGTAAAATCAAAACTTTATTTTTTGGAAAAGGTCAATAAATAACACCCCAAGCAAATCACTACAGATCCTATAGACATTAAAAGAAAAATAAGTGTATATTAAAAAAAAGTATGAAAATAAAATGTTTAACTCAGCTGAAATGGACAAGTTTCTTGAAAAACTGAATCTACCAAAACTGACTCAAGAGAAAAAAAGAGGTAAGTTGAACAGATCTATTGCTATTAAATTGAATTTGAGGGGAAAAAAAATACCTTTAACAAAAAAACTAAAGACCTGATGCCTTCACTGGTCAATTCTATCATACGTTCAAAGTCCAAAAACATACAAATTCATTTAGAAAGCAGAAGAAATAGTTCCTAACTCATTTTATGGGGCCAGCACTGCCTTGATAGGAAAAGCATACAACTACATTACAAAAAAAAAAAACTATTCTCCAGTATTTCATGTCCATGGATACAAAACTCCTTAACAATATTTGAACTGTGGTGCTGGAGAAGACTCTTGAGAGTCCCATGGACTGCCAAAAGATCAAACCAGTCAATTCTCAAGGAAATCAGTCCTGAATATTCATTGGAAGGACTGATGCTAAAGCTGAAACTCCAATACTTTGGCCACCTGATGCGAAGAACTGACTCTGGAAAAAACCCTGATGCTGGGAAAGATTGACGGCAAAAGGAGAAAGGGGCAACAGAGGACAAGACGGTTGGATGGCATCACCAAGTCAATGGACATGAGTTTGAGCAAGCTCCAGGAGTTGGTGAAGAACAGGGAAGCCCAGCATGCTGCAGTCCACGGGGTCACAAAGAGTCAGAAATGACTGAGCAACTTTCACTTTCACTTCACTTTCAGATTTAAAATCCATTAAGACAACAATTACTATGTTTTTATATCCCTTGCCAGGTTTAACATTATCCTAACTTTATTGAAGGAAGAGTTTCATAGGTACATATAAAAATCTACATAGCTTAAGGAATTTGGTTTAAGTGGACTTTTAAGCATCAGTGTGTTGAACAGTGAGCCTGTCGCTTCAAGGAAAGCAACTGATACATGAAACATGAAAAAGAGAAAACTGCAATAAAGAAATAAAAGATATAAAGAACCACCAAATAGCAACTTTAGAACTGAAAAACAATAACTGATACAGTAATAGTGAGTAAACTCAACAGAATAGAGCAGACAGAGACAAGAATCAGTAAACTGGTAGATAGAGGAAAAGAAATTATCCAGTCTGAACAACAGAAAGAAAACTAACTGAAAAAAATAGTCCACAGAGCCTTGGGGAATTATAAACTGAGGGATTACAAAAAAGGTTTAATACCTGTCATACTTCTGAGAATGAGGAGTATGTTTTAGAAGTTATTAAAATGGTCTGAATTTATCCTAGAAAAAAACTGATTTGTGAGAAGTTGACAAATTTGTTTTTCAACAGATCTAGACACTTGGACTGATTCTAACTTTCCCCTTAAGTCCATGCTACTCAGCATTAAAAAAAAAATTATTATGATTATAATTTTGGTATACATAAAAATCAGTAAGAACACTAGAATATTTTCTAAAGAAATTTTCTGGCAAAGAAATGCAAATATTTTTGGATCTCTTTTATCTCATTTTGTTTAGAGTTACTTTGATCTTAAAGTGTCAAGATGTGAGAGAACAAAAATACATTTTATAGATACATCCTATAAAGTTTAGAATATTTTCAAAGGGCATGCTGTCAGAATATTTAGACATTCATCTTTATCTAGTAGACTCTAGGTCATGACAACATTGTCTTATTTGGTTACAGGCTCTCCTTGTGAACTATAAATATTATTTCAGTATTAAGAGTACATGCTTGTTTATCTGAAGAACATATAAATGCTTAAAAGATAGCCAGTATGAAAAATATGCATCAAGGAAAGTAGAACTCTAAACTTTTTTATTAACTCAACTTTTAAGAATTTGATTCTCCCAATATTGAATTAAGGATAAAATTCAGTTCAGTTCAGTCGCTCAGTCGTGTTCGACTCTTTGCGACCCCATGAATCGCAGCACACCAGGCCTCCCTGTCCATCACCAACTCCCGGAGTTCACCCAAACTCACGTCCATCGAGTCGGTGATACCATTCAGCCATCTCATCCTCTGTCGTCCCCTTCTCCTCCTGTCCCCAATCCCTCCCAGCATCAGAGTCTTTTCCAATGAGTCAACTCTTCGCATAAGGTGGCCAAAGTACTGGAGTTTCAGCTTTAGCATCGTTCCTTCCAAAGAAATCCCAGGGCTGATCTCCTTCAGAATGGACTGGTTGGATCTCCTTGCAGTCCAAGGGACTCTCAAGAGTCTTCTCCAACACCACAGTTCAAAAGCATCAATTCTTCAGCGCTCAGCTTTCCTCACAGTCCATCTCTCACATCCATACATGACTACTGGAAAAACCATAGCCTTCACTAGATGGACCTTTGTTGGCAAAGTAATGTCTCTGCTTTTGAATATACTATCTAGGTTGCTTATAACTTTCCTTCCAAGGAGTAAGCATCTTTTAATTTCATGGCTGTAATCACCATCTGCAGTGATTTTGGAGCCCAAAAAAATAAAGTCTGACACTTTCCACTGTTTCCCCATCTATTTCCCATGAAGTGATGGGACCAGATGTCATGATCTTCGTTTTCTGAATGTTGAGCTTTATGCCAACTTTTTCACTCTCCTCTTTCACTTTCATCAAGAGGCTCTTTAGTTCTTCACTTTCTGCCTTAAAGGTGGTGTCATCTGCACATCTGAGGTTACTGATATTTCTCCCGGCAATCTTGACTCCAGCTTGTGCTTCTTCCAGCCCAGTGTTTCTCATGATGTACTCTGTATAGAAGTTAAATAAGCAGGGTGACAATATACAGCCTTGACGTACTCCTTTTCCTATCTGGAACCAGTCTGTTGTTCCATGTCCAGTTCTAACTGTTGCTTCCTGACCTGCATACAGGTTTCTCAAGAGGCAGGTCAGGTGCTCTGGTATTCCCATCTCTTTCAGAATTTTCCACAGTTTATTGTGATCCACACAGTCAAAGGCTTTGGCATAATCAATAAAGCAGAAATAGATGTTTTTCTGGAACTCTCTTGCTTTTTCCATGATCCAGCGCATGTTGGCAGTTTGATCTCTGGTTCCTCTGCTTGGAGAATTTTGAGCATTACTTTACTAGCGTGTAAGATGAGTACAATTGTGTAGTAGTTTGAGCATTCTTTGGCATTGCCTTTCTTTGGGATTGGAATGAAAACTGACCTTTTCCAGTCCTGTGGCCACTGCAGAGTTTTCCAAATTTGCTGGCATATTGAGTGCAGCACTTTCACAGCATCATCTTCCAGGATTTGAGATAGCTCAACTGGAATTCCATCACCTCCACTAGCTGTGTTCGTAGTGATGCTTTCTAAGGCCCACCTGACTTCACATTCCAGGACGTCTGGCTCTAGGTGAGTGATCACACCATCATGATTATCTGGGTCGTGAAGATCTTTTTTGTACAGTTCCTCTGTGTATTCTTGCCACCTCCTCTTAGTATCTTCTGCTTCTGTTAGGTCCATACCATTTCTGTCCTTTATCAAGCTCATCTTTGCATGAAATGTTCCCTTTTTTTGAAAAGGATAAAGTAGGTCTTCATAAATGTTCCTTATCCAACTGAGTTGTTTCCCCAAAGTATATTTTTCTGAAGTTTTGCTTTTTTCCTTCAAATTATGAATGAGTGGGACTTCCCTAATGGGTTAACAAACCACCTTGCAAATGCAGGTGACATGGGTTTGATCCCTGGTCGCGGAACTAAGATCCCATGTGCCACAGGGCAACTGAGCCCACACAATGCAACTACTGAGCCCGTGTGACACAACTAGAGAGCCCACGTGACACAACTGGAGAGTCCATGGCCAGCAACAAAAGATTCTGCATGACGCAACAAACATCCCAAGAGTCTCAAGTTTAAGACCTGAGGCAGCCAAATAAATTAATTAAATAAATACTTTTTAAAAAGTTATGAATGGGTCTCGAATTTTATCAAATGCATTTTCTTCATCAACTGAAATGATCATGTGATTTTTGTTCTTCAGAATGTTAATATGGTAGACTATATTAATATTAAAAAAATTTTTTTTCTTTTCAAAGGGAGTGAAGAAGAGAATGAAAAAGCTGGCTGAAAAAAATGAAGATCATGGCATCCAGTCCCATCAATTCATGGCAAATAGATGGGAAAACAATGGAAATAGTGACAGACTATTTTCTTGGGCTTCAAAATCTCTGTGGATGGTGACTGCAGCCAGGATATTAAAAACGTTTGCTCGTTGGAAGAAAAGCAATGACACACCTAGACAGTATATTAAAAAGCAGAGACATTACTTTGCCTACAAATGTCTGTATAGTTAAAGCTAAGGTTTTTCCAGTAGTCATGAACAGATGTGAGAGCTGGACAATGAAAAAGGCTGAGTCCTGAAGAACTGATGCCTTCGAACTGTGGTACTGGAGAAGACTCTTGAGAGTCCCTTGGACAGCAAGGAGATAAAACCAGTCACTCCTAAAGGAAATCAACCCTGAATATTCATTGGAAGGACTGATGCTGAAGCCAAAGCTCCAATACTTTGGCCACCTGATGTGAAGAGTCGATTCATTAGAAAAGACCCTGATGCTGAGAAAGACTGAAGGCAGGAGAAGGGGATGACAGGATGAGATGATTGGACGGCATCACAGACTCATGGACATGAGTTTGCACAAACTCCAGGAGATAGTGAAGGACAGGGAAGCCTGGCATGCTGCACTCCACAGGGTTGCAAAGAGTCAGACACAACTGAGCAACTGAAGAACAGCAACCTCAAAAGAATAACTCTCTGGATGGTTATTTAGAATGGGATAAATAAAACAGACATTTACATTATTAAACAAGATTTGATATTACTATACTACCTAACTGGGGGACTTCCCTATAGATGGTAAAGAATCTGCCTGCAATGAAGGAGACCCTGGTTTGATCCCTGGGTCAGGAAGATCCTCTGGAGAAGGAAATGGCAACCCACTCCAGTATTCTTGCCTGGAGAATCCATGGACAGAGGAGCCTGGTTGGCTACAGTCCACGGGGTCACAAAGAGTCAGACACGACTGAGTGACTGACACTATTTAATGTTAGTTGATTTTCAAATAGTGAAGCAGGCCTGCTGCATTCATGCAATGAGCCATACACAGTTATGACATTAAAAAATTTTTTTTATCTAATGTTTAATTGTATTTGCTTACATTTTGCTAAGGATTTTTGTACCTACACTGATATGGGAATACTGACCTATAGTTTTCTTCTTTGTACCTTCTTTTTTTGGTATCAAGGCAATAGGACTATTTAAACTATCTATTTCATACTGGGTGAGGTGTGGTGGTTTGCATTTTTCAAGAAACTGGTCCACACGTCAAAGTTGTCAAATTTAGGTGTGCAGAGCTGTTCATAGTATTTATTATCTTGTTCACATATTTGGGGTCTATGATAATACTATTATGTTTTATTCCTGATACTGATACTTTGCTTCTTCTTTAATTTCTCTCAGTGTGGCTAGAAGTTTGTTTAGTAATCTTTTTGAAGAACCAGCTCTTTCTTTCACTGATTTCCTTTACTGTCCCTGTTTTCAATTACCCTGATTTCTGTTTTTATTTCCTTCCTTTAGTAAGGAAATAGATTTTTCTCTTTCTTCGGTTCTTGAGGAGGGAGCCTTTTTTCTTCCTCTCCTAGGAATCCAATGACGCAAGTGTTAAATCTTTTTTATAGTCCCAGTTTCCTGAAACTGTGGATTATTTTCATCATTATGTTTTCTTTCTGTTGTTCAGAGTAGGTAATTTCTTTTCCTCTGCCAGTTTATTGAGTCCTCTGTTCTCTTCTGTTGATATTACCCACTATATTACTGTATCAATTATATCTCAGTTCTAAAACTGCCATTTGCTTCTTCTTGGTTAGATTTAATAAAATTAATACTTTTTACTGCTTTACCAATGATACCGAGAGAAACTGGTGTTTTTTTAAACTGCAACTGCATGGCAGTGAATGTAATGACGGTTTCATTCATGCTAAGGCGTCAGCAGTTTTACCGTCGTTGCTTTTGCACCATCAGTGCAAATGCAAACAGAGTGAATAAAACAAATATTATTTCTGTGTGATAATGAAAACAGCTTTTGCTCGTGGACCCCCTGAAAGGGTCTTGGAGATTTCCCAGTTATCATGAACCACTCTAAAAAACTGATGATCCAAAGATCTTATTTAAATTTTGCCAATTGAGAAAAGCAGCATTTGAAGAGAAATTCACCAGCGAAAAAGAAAATCTAACATAGCAACAAAACCAGTAGACGATGCATCTGTTCTACTTTTTCTAATATTCTATTATGGTTCCACAATAATAGTCTATATTATTCTACAATACATAAATGTGTCCCAATAGCATTCTTTATGGGGGAAAAAAAAAATCTTGGATCATGTATTGTGGTTAATAGCCATGTCGCTCTTAATTAAGAGTACTTTAAACTGGAACAATTCTTCAGTCTGTTTATGTATTTCGTAACTTTGATATTTATAAAGAATACTCTGTATTCTTTATAAGTTATTCTGTAGACTCTCCTTCAAAGAGTTTACCTAATGCTTCCTCATGATTTGATTTGAGTAAAATACCAAAGAGGTGGTAACATGTTCTTGCCAGATAGTGGGGAAAAGATAATGTTGGTTTTTCTCATTACTGGTAACTCTGATCACTTAGGGGCTTTCCTGATAGCTCAGTTGATGAAGAAATGCCTGCAATGCAAGAAACCCCGGTTTGATTCCTGGGTCAGGAAGATCCTCCAGAGAAGGGATAGGCCACCCACTGCAGTACTCTGGCCTGGAGAATTCCATGGACTGTATAGTCCATGGGGTAGCAGAGAGTTGGACATGACTGAGCAACTTTCACTTTGATTGATCACTTTGACAGATTTCGCCTTCATAAAGTTACATTTTTCCCTTTGCACTTAATAAGCATCTTGTGGGAAGATATTTTTTGGTCTATGTAAATATCCAAGTTACTCCTCAATTTTTCATCCACTCATTTTAACATCAACTGATGATTCTAGTCTGGGTCAATTATATCATGATGGCTGCTGAGTTAGCCAGCCTCCAAGATGATTTCCACCTCCTGATATTCCCTTGCCTTGTGTGACTTATATAATCCCCTTGCCTTGCGTGACTTGCCTTTAACCAACCAAGTATGACAATATTAAGGGGATACCACTTTTGTGATTAGGTTACAAAAGACTGTGACTTCCACCTTGCCAACAAGTCTCCTTCTATAACCTCATTTTGCACGCTTTAATGAAGCTCACATAGCAAGGTGACCTCTAGTCAACAGCCCACAAAGAACTAAATGTTGCCAACAACATTGTGGAAGTTAGATTCTTCCCCAATTCAGATGAGACCACAACCCACAGACTAACACCTTCATGTCAGTCTTTCGAGTTTCCATCAAGTAGAAAACACAGCTAAATCCAGAGAAACTGTGAAATAATATGTTATTTTAGACTACTACACTGTTGGGTAATTTGTTCTGAAGTAATAGGTAACTGATACAATTGCCATATGGTATTTTTCTAATTTCATCAATCCTTCAACATTTCTTATTTGGCTTCCTCCTGTAGGAAAGATTTCTTTTTCCTCCATGTCCACATATACTTACATATTTCAGCATGGACTTAATGGGTTTATTTCAATGGGTTATAATCTTCTGTCATCATATCTAACTCGATGTTTAAATTGTCCCACATGTGACCAGTGGGAACCTTCCCCTTTAGGCTAGTTCCTGTGTTCTTTTAATACATTCCCATCATTTTATGAGCCTTCCTTACCTTCGGGCACAAGACGCTGCAAGCATACACTGCACCTTGCCTGCCCCAGTCCTGAAATCAGCTCTCCAAGGAGCCCAAGATCCTTTTAGTGGAGAATGGTTAATGGTAACACTTCATGAAGAAAAGTTCTTAATTTTAAAGCAGCCTAGCTTATTCATCTCATTTTACACTATGACTAATTCATAACACACTCGATTACTTTTTCACTGAGCTGTCTAAGTATAACTTTGCTATATGAATTTGTAACTGTTTATATTGCTTTATTAACATTCTGAAGTATTTTTCCGCATGTAAAGAGCCTTCTATTTATACCCTTTAACAGAGCCATGAGTGAGGAGAGGGAAAAATGCCCATCCGTGTGCAATACAATATGCGAGGCATGATCAAAGCATAAACACTGCAGGTTCTCAAGTCCCCTAAACACACAATTTGAAACTGCAGGGGGGCTATGGACATGAAGGTAGATATATCCACCAAGTACAGAACCTGCACTCAGAAGAAAGATCATAACCAGAGATATGATCTTGGACATTATCAGCATACAGATAGTAACCTTCACCACTCACAGGGGAGTTCTTTAAAAAAGGAAAACAAAATAAAAAATAGCAAAATATTAACACTTAAATAATTAGATGAGAAATTCACTAAGAACAGAAATTATTAAAAACAGGGAAAGAGTCAGTAGAATATGGTCCTATTCAAATAATTTAATATTCCATCATGGCTTTATCATAATCTATATTATTCCATGATGTTTTCTTAGACCATAATAGAACATATATAGTATTTTCATTCTATTATGGATCATATTCTAATATGGTTCTAAAAATTGTACAAGGAAAAATTTTAAGTAAGAGGGAGTTAAGAGTCACAAAGGGGACAAATAACAATTATTTCCATGGCAAGGGTAAGTTCAGACTTCAAAACTCATACTATTAAAAATAAGATATAACTTTAATTTGATCAATAATAAGTTTTAAGTTATGCAGACTGCTACACAAAGAGTAATTACTAACACTATCCCTAAAAAACTCTCTCTAAAATTATCTTAATGGGTGGCATTTTCATCTAGTTTTATTCTAACAATAAAATTAAGATTTTTCTTCAAATTAAGACAATATATATAAAAGTTCTAAAATCCTTCGGATACTTTAAATGTACCCATCTAAATTTCAGTAATTACTTTATTTCAAACTAAACATGCAATAGGGATTGACATGTACACACTGCTATATTTAAAATAAAATGCCTTTCCATGGGGAAAAGAAAAGACTGCAGTACAATAAATGTTACTTTGTCAAGTTCTAATGGACTTTTTTTAAGGCAAAAATTGATGGATCTAGAACATAATCTTTAAAAGTTAGCTTTGTGAATATAAACAGGGATGGAAAAAGAAGTTAACTTTGTGGAATACAAAAAAATAAGAAGAAATACTATGTGCTGTGTACTCCATTAGCAACTTCACGTACCTTATCTCATTTATCTTCCAAACAAACTTCTGGGTAGATGAAGTGTCAAGGTTAACCAGTTTGCACAAGGTCACACAGCTGGTGGTAGTGGAGATCAAATTTGAACCCAACCTAATATAATTTCTATAGTATTCTTACCAATATATCATAAAGCCACACCCTTTCTGCATTAAACAAGAGAAAGAAGTCAGGAAACCATTTTCATCACATCTTAGAACACTTAAGTTCAAAGAGGCTTGTCGCTAACAACTCATACTAACAAAGCAATTTAAAATATGTTGCTCCTATATCTAACACAATGGCAACAATCGCAGAAACAGGACAATGAGAGGGTGTGAGATAGGTGGAGACAGCTGAGAGGAGGAGTAAAGGAATGGAAAGTATAAAATAAATGCAAATCTTCCAACAAATTCTTGCAGGGAACAGTACTAATTTGGTACTATATTTTACTTTAAAAACATACACAATCCCAAAACAAAACAGAAAATTCTAAAGTCACAGCATGGTCAATAATTATAATTGAGAAAATAATCTCTAAACAGAGGAAATAAAGTCCCAGTAGTGGAAGAGTTATGGACTATGATAAGAGACAACAGGATATAGTGGCTACAAGATATAGCTCTAGTAGAGAGAATGTATGGTGATTATGGAGAAGGCCAAGGAACGCTAAAGCAAGGGTGAAAATGAAGAAAACACAACAGTGGAACCTAGAGAGGCAACAGGACACAGGTACTTAAATTCTGAATGAAAAGTGTTTTATCCAGAAAAATGTTAGATGATAACGAGAAGAAATAAAGGAAGGTTCAGTCAGATAGAAGGAAATGATTTTGCAGGAGAAATCAGAAGTAATAATCTGTAAAGCAGACAGATCAAGTCTACTACCTCAGGTATTTTTTTAAATTCAGATACAATTTACACACAACATTGGATTAGTTTCAGATATATAACACAATGATTCAATATTTGTATATACTGCAAAATAATTACCACAATAAGTCAACATTCAACACCTTAAATTAACAATTCTTTTTCTTATAATGGGAACTTACTTACTTTTAATTGAAGGATAATTATTCTACAATATTGTGTTGGTTTCTGCCATACATCCACATGGATCACCATAGGAATACATATGTCCCCTACCTCTTCAACCTCCCTCCCACCTCCCTGTAAGTTTTCATGGAGCACTGGTTTGAGCTAAGTCATGTAGCAAATTCTCACTGGCTATCTATTTTATATATGGTGCATGTTGCCATGCTACTATCTCCATTCCTTCCACTCCTTCCTCACCTCTCCAAGTCCCAGTCTGTTTTCTATGTTTGCATCTCCACTGCTCCCCAGCAAATAGGTTCATCAGTACCATCTTTCTAGATTCCATATACATATGTTAATATATATTTTGCTCTTTCTGATTTACTTCACTCTGTATAATAGGCTCTAGGTTCCTCTACCTCATTAAAACTGACTCAAATGTGTTCCTTTTTATGACTGAGAAATATTCCATTGTATGTATGTACCATGGCTTCTTTGTCCATTCATCTTTCAATGGATATCTAAGTTGCTTCCATGTCCTAGCTACTGTAAATAGTGCTGCAATGAAAATTGGAGTACATGTGTCTTTTTCAATTATGGTTTCCTTCAGGGTATAGGGTTTCCTTGGTAGCTCAGATGGTAAAGCATCTGCCTGCAATGAGGAGACCTTGGTTGGGAAGATACCCTGGAGAAGAAAATGGCAACCCATTCCTGTACTCTTGCCTGGAAAATCCCATGGACAGAGGAACCTCGTAGGCTACAGTCCATGGGGTTGCAAAAAGTCAGACATAACTGAGCAACTTCACTTTCACTTTTCTTTCTTTCAGGGTATATACCTAGTAGTGGGATTGCTGGGTCATATGAGATTTACTCCTACTTTTTTAAGGAATCTCTCTCCATACTGTCTTCCATAGCAACTGGTACCAATTTACATTTCCACCAACAGTGCACAAGGGCTCTCTTTTCTCCACACACCCTCCCCAGCATCTAATGCTTGTGGATTTTTTGATGTGTGTGAGGGGATATCTCATTGTAGTTGTGATTTGCATTTCTCTAATAGTGAGTGATGTTGAGCATCTTTCCATGTGTGTATTAGTCATCTGTATCTTTGGAGAGATGTTTGTATAGGTCTTCTGCCCATTTTCTGATTGGGTTGTTTGTTTTTCTGGTATTGAGTTGCATGAGCTGCTTGTGAATTTTGGATATTAATCCTTTGACAGTCGTTTTATTTGCTATTATTTTTTCCCATTCTGAGCACTGTCTTTTCACCTCATTTATAGTTTCCTTTGCTGTGCAAAAGCTTTTAATTAGGTCCTACTTGTTTACTTTGGTCGTTATTTCCATTACTCTAAGAGGTGGGTCAAAGAGGATCTTGCTGTGATTCATGTCATGCAGTGTTCTGCCTATGTTTTCCTCCAAGAGTTTTATAGTTTCTAGTCTTATATTTAGGTCTTTAATCCATTTTATCTTTGTGTATGGTGTTAAGGAGTGTTCTGATTTCATTCTTTTACATGTAGCTGTCCAGTTTTCCCAGAACCACTTACTGAAGAGACTATCTTTTCCCCATTGTATATTCTTGCCACTTTTGTCAAAGAGAAGGTACCCATGGGTGTATGGGTTTAGCTCTGGGCTTTCTATCTTGTTCCATTGGTTTATATTTCTGTTTTTGTGCCACTACCATACTGTCTTGATGACATTTTAGTATAGTCTGAAGTCAGGAAAATTGATTCCTCCAGTTCCATTCTTCTTTCTCAAGACTGCTTTGACTATTCAGGGTCTTTTGAATTTCCATAAAAATTGTGAAATTTTTTGTTCTAGGTCTGTGAAAAATGCCGTAATGGGAATTTTTAAGAGCTACTCCAACAACTTTCAAATACACAACACAGTATTAACTACAGTCACCACACTGTACATTTCCATGACTAATTTCTTTTATAACTGGAAAGTTAATAGCTTTTGACACCTTTACCCATTTCCCCCACCTACCACCCCTTGCCTCTGGCAAACACTAACTGTTAATCTGTTATGTGTAAGCTTGGCTTTGGGGTTTTGTTTCTGTTTCTAGGCTTCTACATGTAAGTGAGATCATAGGAAATTTGTTTTGCTCTGACTTATTTCAATTAGCAAAATGCCCTCAAAGTCTGACCATACTGCTGCAAATGGCAAGACATTCTTCTTTTTTATGGCTACTATTACACCATATATGCAAATATATATACCACAATTTCTCTTAACCATCCATCCATCCATGGACACTTCAGGCTGCTGCATGACTTAAGTACTGTAAATGCTGCAATGGATGGGGATGTATGTATCTTTCTGAGAAAGCTTTTTTCATTTCTTTTGAATAAATAACCCAAAGTGGGATTGCTGGATCATAGAGTTAGTTTTATTTTTAATTTTTTAAGGAACCGCCATACTTTTTTCCAAAGTGGCTATACCAATTTACATTCCTCCAAACAGGGTACAAGTGTTCCTTTTTCTCTGTATCTCTGTCAACATCTGCTGTCTCGTTTATATTTATATATATATATGTATATATACACATATATTAGTCATTCTAACAGGTGTGAGAACCGTATCTTGTCACTTTGATATGTGTTTCCCTGATGATCAATGATGAACATCTTTCCATGTACCTGCTGGCCATCTGTATGTCTCCTTTGGAGAAATGTTTGTTTAGATTCTCTGCCAAATTTTCAGTCAGACTGTTTTTATTCAATTGAGCTATATGAGTTCTTTATATATTTTGGATATTAACTCAAGATACATAATTTGAAAATATTTTCTTCTGTTTGGTACATCTTTTTCATTTTGCTGATGGTTTCCTTTGCTATGCAGAAGCTTTTTAGCAGTCCCAACTTGTTTATTTTTGTTGCCTTTGCTTCCAGTGTCATATCCAAAAAAATCAAAGCCAAGATGCATGTCAAGGAGCTTATTGCCTGTGTTTTCTTCTAGAAGTGTTATGGTTTCAGGCCTTATGTTCAAGTCTTTAAACAACTGAGTCAATTTTTGTGTATGGTGTCAAACAGTGGTTCAGTTTTCCCATCACCATTGAAGAGTCTATCCTTTCCCCAGTTTTATATTCTTGGCTTTTCTATCATAAGTTAACTGATCACAGATGCACAGGTTTATTTCTGGGCTCTCTATTATGTTCCACTGATCTGTGTCTGGCTTTATGCCATCATCACATTGTTTTGATTACTATAGTTTTGTGAAGGTTTTTTGTTTGGCTGGTTGGATATTTGGGGTTTATTTGGTCGCACCTTGTGGCATGTAGAATCTCAGTTTCCTGACCAGGAACTGAACCTGTGACCTCTGTGTTGGGAGCACAAAGTCTTAACCACTGGGCAACTGAGGAAGTCCCAAGGATTTCTTTTTAACAATAGCTTTATTGAGATAAAATTAACAAATCACATAATTCGACTAAAGCATACAATTAATTCAGTGGTTTTTAGCACATTGACAGAGCAGTGTAGACATTACCAGTGTAGACATTACCAAGAAAATATTTTCAAATTATGTATCTTGAGTTAATATCCAACTTTGGAGCATTTTCATCACCCTAAAAAGAAAATCTATATCCACTGGTAGTCCTCCCATCTCCCAGCTTCACCCCAGCCATAAACAACCACTAATGTATAACTTTCTGTTTCTACATACTTGCCTATTCTGTATCCAGAATACGTATCAGTAGAATCATAGAATAAGTATTCCTTTGTAATTGTTTTTTTTTCCCACTTAGCAGATATTTTCTAGATTCATTCATGGTTAAGAAAAAATTTCTTTTTACTGACAAATAATGCTTTGTTGTATGTATATACCACATTTTATTTATTTATCCATTCTTCAGTTAATGGACATGCAGATTATTCCCATTTGGGGGGTTACTATAAATAAGGCTGTTACAAACTTTAGTAAATGTTTTTTATTTTATGTCTTACGAGTATATACTTAGGAATGGAATTACCAAGTCTTACAGTTGCTCTCCGGAGAAAGGAATGGCTACCCACTCCAGTGTTCTTGTTTGGAGACTTCTATGCACAGAACAGTCTGGTGAGCTACAGTCCATGGAGTTGCAAAGAATCAGACATAACTGAGCTACTCACATTGACACTCATGTGCGCGCGTGCGCGCGCGCGCGCACACACACACACACACACACACACACGTAACCCTATGTTAAACACTCTGAGGAACTATTTTCTAGGGCAGGTACAACATTTATATCCCCACCAGCAATGTTATGAGGGTTCCAATTTCTCCACATCCTCAACACACACCTGGTCTTTTTTATTACAGCCATGCTAGTGGGGTGTTAAGTGGTATCTCTCTGTGGTTTTGATTTGCATTGCCCTAATTAAAAGACGCTTACTCCTTGGAAGAAAAGTTATGACCAACCTAGACAGCACACTGAAAAGCAGAGACATTACTTTGCTAACAAAGGTTCGTCTAGTCAAGGCTATGGTTTTTCCAGGGGTCATGTATGGATGTGAGAATTTGACTGTGAAGAAAGCTGAGCGCTGAAGAATTGATGCTTTTGAACTGTGGTGTTGGAGAAGACTCTTGAGAGTCCCTTGGACTGCACGGAGATCCAACCAGTACATTCTGAAGGAGATCAGCCCTGGGATTTCTTTGGAAGGAATGATGCTAAAGCTGAAACTCCAGTACTTTGGCCACCTCATGCGAAGAGTTGACTCATTGGAAAAGACTCTGATGCTAGGAGGGATTGTGGGCAGGAGGAGAAGGGGATGACAGAGGGTGAGATGGCTGGATGGCATCACTGACTCGATGGACGTGAGTCTGAGTGAACTCCGGGAGTTGGTGATGGACAGGGAGGCCTGGCGTGCTGCGATTCATGGGGTCGCAAAGAGTCGGACATGACTGAGCAACTGAACTGAATGACTAATGATGTTGCACATCTTTTCATGTGCTTATGGGACATCTGTTTATATTCTCTGGAGAAATGTCAATTCAGATCCTTTGCCCACTTTTTAGTTAGGCTGTCTTTTTATTGTTTAGTTTTAAGAACTTGTTATAAGTTCTGGGTAGAAATATGGGGTCTATGGTTTTGGTTATGGAAAACTAGGTACAGAAAATATTTATGTTAAGAGGCTGACAATACTGGGTGACAGTTATATATCGGTGAGGGAAAAGATACAGTATACTATCAGAAGCCAGGTATAATTCTCACTACCAAAATTCCCATCAAAAATCTGTGACTTCTGTTCAGAGTAGCAAATAAAATATTGATCAGGTTGTTTTTAAGACTATAAGGCCTATCCCCTGGTCATGTAAAGTAATCTAGCCAGCTAGTAAAAACTCAGCTGCCTGAGTAAGGAATCTGGTCTTTTTCTGGTATGTAAGAAACATGAAAAACACAAGGAGACCTAAGAAAGAACCCTGCTGTGAGACCTGCAAGAAAGTTTTTCCTCCCTAATAGAAAGACACTTGAAGTGTTACCTGCTCTTCTTCAGTCAGATAGCAGTATCTAAAATTATGACAGCCCTCTCCTGACATGCAGAGCTTTAAAGTACACTGGACCTGTCTCTGGTGAAACTGATGAAGACTGCTGAACTACTCTGTAACTCTGACTCTGGGCTTCTTATTCTGTGAAATAAAACATTCCTTATTAGTTGGGAGGGTCTTGTTATTTGTATTTCAAAACATTCTGATACATTTTCTACTTTGTCAATAAGCAAATTACTGGACAGAGCTATTACAAAAATAAGGATGAAGTAATTATGAAATCTCTGGTTCCTCTGCCTTTTCTAAAACCAGCTTGAACATCTGGAAGTTCACAGTTCACATATTGCTGAAGCCTGGCTTGGAGACTTTGGAGCATTACTTTACTAGTGTGTGAGATGAATGCAACTGTGTGGTAGTTTGAGCATTCTTTGGCATTGCCTTTCTTTGGGATTGGGATGAAAACTGACCTTTTCCAGTCCTGTGGCCACTGCTAATTTCCTAGTTTGCTGGCATATTGAGTGTAACACTTACACAGCATCATCTTCCAGGATTTGAGATAGCTCAACTGGAATTCCATCACCTCCACTAGCTGTGTTCGTAGTGATGCTTTGTAAGGCCCACCTGACTTCACATTCCAGGATGTCTGGCTCTAGGTGAGTGATCACACCATCGTGATTATCTGGGACGTGAAGATCTTTTTTGTACAGTTCTTCTGTGTATTCTTGCCACCTCTTCTTAATATCTTCTGCTTCTGTTGGGTCCCTACCATTTCTGTCCTTTATTGAGCCCATCTTTGCATGAAATGTTCCCTTGGTATCTCTGATATTCTTGAAGAGATCTCTAGTATTTCCCATTCTGTTGTTTTCCTCTATTTCTTTGCATGGATCATTGAAAAAGCAAGAGAGTTCCAGAAAAACATCTATTTCTGCTTTACTGACTATGCCAAAGCCTTTGTGTGGATCACAATAAACTGTGGAAAATTCTGAAAGAGATGGGAATACCAGAGCACCTGACCTGCCTCTTGAGAAACCTATATGCAGGTCAGGAACCAACAGTTAGAACTGAACATGGAACAATAGATTGGTTCCAAATAGGAAAAGGAGTACGTCAAGGCTATATATTGTCACCCTGCTTATTTAACTTCTATGCAGAGTACATCATGAGAAATGCTGGGCTGGAGGAAGCACAAGCTGGAATCAAGATTGCCAGGAGAAATATCAATAACCTCAGATATGCAGATGACACCACCCTTATGGCAGAAAGTGAAGAAGAACTAAAGAGCCTCTTGATGAAAGTGAAAGAGGAGAGTGAAAAAGTCGGCTTAAATCTCAACATTCAGAAAACTAAGATCATGGCATCTGGTCTCATCACTTCATGGCAAATAGATGGGGAAACAGTGGAAACAGTGTCAGACTTTATTTTGGGGGGCTCCAAAATCACTGCAGATGGTGACTGTAGCCATGAAATTAAAAGACACTTACTCCTTGGAAGGAAAGTTATGAGCAACCTAAACAGCATATTAAAAAGCAGAGACATTACTTTGTCAACAAAGGTCCATCTAGTCAAGGCTATGGTTTTTCCAGTGGTCATGTATGGATGTGAGAGTTGGACTATAAAGAAAGCTGAGTGCTGAAGAATTGATGCTTTTGAACTGTGGTGTTGGAGAAGACTCTTGAGAGTCCCTTGGACTGCAAGGAGATCCAACCAGTCCATCTTAAAGGAGATCAGTCCTGGGTGTTCATTGGTAGGACCGATGTTGAAGCTGAAACTCCAATACTTTGGCCACTTGATGCGAAGAGCTGACTCATTTGAAAAGACCCTGATGCTGGGAAAGATTGAGGGCAGGAGGAGAAGGGGACGACAGAGGATGAGATGGTTGGATGGCATCACCGACTCAATGGACACGGGTTTGAGTGGACTCTGGGAGCTGGTGATGGACAGGGAGGCCTGGCGTGCTGCGGTTCATGGGGTCACAAAGTCGGATACGACTGAGCAACTGAACTGAATTATGAAATCTAGACCTCCCTAGAACGTTACATACTAGTTTTCAGAAGTTTGATTTTTAAAACTGTGAACAGTACTTTGCACTATATCAAGCATCCTAGGTGACTTCCTTACCCAATACCCACCAGAACTCTAAATCAAGCAATCCTGAGGCCACTTTACAGATATATATTTCTCCAGTATAGGTCTTCCAATTCTATAACCCACATACCACATCATAGTATGTCTCACAGTATCAACTAAAATACACTAAAAACAACATAACTGATAAACCATAATGGACAAAGTAAAGAATGTCTGTAAGTATAACTGAGTCCCTGTGCTACACGGCACAGAGGGGTACAACACTGTAAATCAACTATACATACCAAAAAAGAAAGCAATACAGTCAACAACAAAATGATTACAGTATTCTTTCAGCACTTAAATAATTACTTGACATTATACAACTCTATTAGATGAGTAATGTGACTAAAATGAATTTTTAGAATGTCCAAAGAGCTGCTATATGTTGTTTAAACTGGGCAAGCAGAGCAACTAGAGAAGTCCAGCACTTTCTAATGGCTCTACTGAAGTACTTACACTGTATTAAAATATTCCCTCTACACGCCTGGGTCAATTTATGCTGTGAAATCTTTGGGGCTATATATTTTTTTCCTGTCATCTCTGCACCTACCACTATACTTGACATTTCAACATATAGAGTAGGTGAAGATAGATGTTTGCTAAATTAAGAAATTAAAGACCTAAAGAGTCACAGTTCCTCTTTACCAGTTGTTCTAGAAAATGTTAAGGTAAATCAGTTTAAGTAAACAAAACTAAACATTATTTATAAATTTTGAATGTTATTTATTTGTGAAAAAATTTTCTTACTGTTTAACAAATGACATGTAACTGACACTTTACTCAGATATGTCAAAAGAACCTTAAAGAATAAAATAATCCTGTAACTTTTAGAATCAACAGCAGTTTCCACTTTGGTAGCTTTCCAACTGCGCCTAACCCCTTGTGTTTTCTAACTGTTTATTCACAGGACTTTCCAAGACCCCCCCATGGCCCAAGACAGATGCAACTCATTCAGTTGCACCTCTGCTGGCTTCCCAAGTACCTACCTGCCTACCCAGCATTAGCATTTATATTCCATGAGCATACCACATAGGCAACTGGCTAAACAGAGATGAATAAAATTGCATCCCCCGCCCTAGAGATTTCACAGCACTTAAGAGTGAGGCAATGAAACACAATGAAATATGGGATGTACTATAATGAAAGTTACTTACAAACGGCCATTAATTACCT
Organism: Bubalus kerabau; assembly: GCF_029407905.1. Taxonomy (NCBI): domain Eukaryota; kingdom Metazoa; phylum Chordata; class Mammalia; order Artiodactyla; family Bovidae; genus Bubalus; species Bubalus kerabau. The sequence continues at coordinate 69,476,417 of NC_073634.1, forward strand.
TGAGGAGTTGGGAAATACAACTGGAATAGGATCCTGAAGTTTGCCAGACAGCGAAAGCAAATGAAAGGACACCGCAGATGGAATAAACGTATATACAAAGGCACCAACAGGTGAAAAATGAGGCATTTAAGAACCAAGAAGTTTGACTTGGTTATAGCATAAGCCTGGCTAGAAACAAGGATCAGAACGTAAGTGCCATGCAAAAGAGTTTAAATGTTGAATTCTGGAAGACGTGGCATCGACTTTTAAATAAGGTAGTAACACTAGATTTCTTTTTCAGAAGACAAATTCCAGTGGTAGTATGGAAGACAGAATGAAGAACCTAGACGCAAAAAGAGCAAAGAAAGCATCAAACAGGCTACAGAAATAGTTCAGGTAAGAAATAAATGGAACTGCAATGATGCCAGAAGCATAGGGATAAGGTTGATTCAGGAGATATTTTGGGATCTAAATGACAGGATACATTTACTATAACATGATACTTATATTCCTGAAAAATCTTCATGGTCTAAAAACTACACCTTAAAACAAAGATACAATCAATCACAGTTTAAAAATAACATGGCTTAAGGAAAACAGCTGGAAGCAAGACACTCAAAATCGGGGCAACTCGAACCAGACTACTAACAAAACCAACAAGAATCCTAATAAAAAAATTAACACAGTTAAAGATGTGCTAAATAACTAACAAACATGGCACTAAAAGTAGGCTCAAAGTACAGGAGTGCTTCCAGAACCTGCCAGACACCAAAACCTGCAGATGCTCAAGTTCGGAGTTCAGCCCTCTGCAGATGCAATTCACACCTACAGATTCAACCAACCCCCGCTCTTGCAGTACTGTATTTATTGAAAAAAATTTGCGTGTAAATAGACATACCAAGTTCAAATCCATGTTGTTCAAGGGTCAACTGTAATAGAAAAAAGTGTAAAAGGTATCTGAAGCTAAATTACAGAAACAAAGAAAAAACAATGCACAAAAAACTGGGGCATGGAGAAGAAAACAGCAACCCCACTCCAGTATTCCTGCCTGGCAAAGTCCATAGACAGAGGAGTCTGCCAGGCTGGCGGTCCATGGGGGTTACATGACTGAGCAGCGTGTGCATGTGGGTGGAGGGAGTTAGGTTGATAGCAAAAAATTGGTAGAACTTAAAAAAAAAAAAAAAAAAACCTGAGGGAAAGGAAATGTGCAATAAAATCTTCCAACACAGATAAACTGCAAGTATCAGTCCAGAGGAAGAATGCAGTATATGGACAGAGTATACAGAACTCTTTGCTTAGCACAGTGCTGCTTTCAGCTATGTTACTGTATTTTAGATTCAGGGGCCACTACTGATGGCAGGAAGCATTAACATGCTGGGAGAACAGTCCATTTTCCTCTTTATGGATAGTACGTGAGCCAGTCTGGAATGCCTCAGAAGTCCCTCGAGCGAGTGACTGAGTTTCCCACCCCCAAACCACATCAGGTGATGTTCCTGTGTCATGCTTTCTTAGTACAGACTGTAACAGATGACTGCTTAAGACTTAGGTAGCAGTGAAAAGTGAAAATGAAAGTCACTCAGTCGTGTCCTACTCTCTGCAACCCCACAGACTGTACAACCTGCAAGGCTCCTCTGTACATGGAATTCTCCAGGCCATAATACTGGAGTGGGTGGGGATCTTCTCAACCTAGAGATTGAACCCAGGCCTCCTGTATCAAAGATGGATTCTTTACCATATGAGCCACCAGGGAAGCCCAAGAACATGGGAATGGGTAGCCTATCCCTTTTCCAGGGGCTTTTCCAGACCCAGGAATTGAACCAGGGTCTCCTGCATTGCAGGCAGATTCTTTACCAGCTGAATAAAAGGTATACCAGGTTTCCAGAAAGGAGCAAATGGACAGATACTGTTTCCATTAAGAAAAATTAAGGAATAACGAAGCATAAATATGAAGATAATATAATGAATGGGGTTTTAGTTACGTTGAGTTTAAAGTGTTTTCCAGACATCCTCATTTAGTATATATCCAGTAAGCAATTATGGACTAGAGAAGAAGAGAATAATGTGGGCCAAAAATATGAATCATCAGTACATAGAAGATGGTGAAACTCTGAGAATAAATAAAGAATTCATGAACTCACTCAATTTACTCACTCAACAAGTATTTACTGAATTCCTATAGTATGTAGGAGCCTAGGCTGGCAGTGATTTCCAGACTCTCTAGGGTCACCTGTCTCTCAGGTGTTTATTCCCACTTTACACACATACTAAACAAGGCCTACAGAGTTTATGGCATTTGTTCAAGGTCACTCAACTAGAATGTGGCCACCTGATGCAATACTTTGGCCACCTGCTATCAAGATCCAACTCACTGGAAAAGACCCGGATGCTGTGAAAGACTGAAGGCAGAAGAGGGCAACAGAGGACAAGATGGTTGGATGGCATCACCAACTCAACAGACATCAGTCTGAGCAAGCTCCAGGAGATGGTGAAGGACACAGAAGCCACGTTGCAGTCCATGGGGTCGCAAAGAGTCGGACACGACTGAGCAACTTAACAACAACTTAGCTAGAAAATGGCAGAACCAGAGTCTAAAGTCAAATCTTTTCAACCCCCAATCTCATGTTGATAATTAGAAGATTACTGGCAACATAGTAATTTTCAGTGACATGTGATGCATAATCATTCTAGACCAGCACCATCGAATAGGCATTTATGCAATGATGAAAATCTTCTACATCTGCACCAACACTGTAACCACAAGCTACAAGCAGCCACTGGGCACTTACAGACATTATGACAAAAGAAATGAATTTACAATTTTATTTCATTAAACATTTTTTAAATAGCCACATGTAGCTAGCAGCTACTGAACTGGACATCACAGATCTAGACTGCAGTAGACTGAAAAAACAAGAAAAGGAGCAAATAGAGTAAGTCAAAAGAAGGATGGTCAAGAGTGACAGCTAGATACTGAAGGCAGACCTGAAGTATACCTGTACATTCATAAATTCACTATTTGAGAAAGATTATTACAAGCTAGCTTATAATTCATGAAATTCTATTTGTTAGGAAAATAGATGCAACATAAGCACACATTAAACCACAGGTTTCCCTTATTACCTATTAGCATTGGTTTTACCTGACATTCTAGTTTTTATTAAAAATTGCGTTACAAGCAAGTAACACTGCAGGCTGCAGCATACTGCCTGCCTGTAACACAGGATGCATGCGGCACTGCACGCAGGAGGATATGAACGAAAACTCACCCTGAAAACTATAGACAGTAAGGAAAAGTTCATAGAAGTGCTAACAGACAGCTCTAATAATGCCGATGGTAACAGTTGGACTCTTTTTGTAGGTAGTTTTGCTTCACATTCTCATCCCTAGGTTTAAAACTGCATACCTAATTCTAACATACAAGTAAAAACACACAAGTAAAAAAACAATTCTCTGTAATTGTTCACAAAAGTCAAGAGACCTGGCTAGTGCACAGATGAGCTTAATAACGCTCCTGGAATACAAGTCAAAGTGCTATCTTATTTACAGAAATGCTTCTAGGATGGCAGTGGGGCTACCACATGACCTTGCTGTCAATACTGGTAAGAAAGAGCTTTAACTAACAGAACAGAACTCTGAGAAAGTAACCGGTAAGAACCTATGACTTGTTGTACCTGTGCTAAATTTTAAAGGATTTCCTATAGAAATCATCTTAAGTTTTAAACATTTTTTATAGTACATGACTATAAAAACCAAAGACAAATCCAGAAACATTAGTCACATTGCGTTTCAAATTTTTATTCCTGCACCACATCTATACATTAACTCTGTGCTGTGTGTTTAGTCGCTGGGTCATGTCCAACTCTTTGCCATCACATGGACTGCAGACCACCAGGCTCCTCAGTTCGTGTGGATTCTCCAGGCAAGAATACTGGAGTGGGTTACCATGCCCTCCTCCAGGGGATCTTCCCAACCAAGGGACTGAACCCAGGTCTTCCACACCACAGGTGGATTCTTTACCATCTGAGTCACCAGGGAAGCCCATACATTAGCTATAATTACTGTCAACCCAAGACCACAAAGGAGGTTTGGGACTCTAAGGAGAAAACTCAGAAAGGGAGAGAGTGAAGATGGACTGCTGAATAAACAGTTTACTTGGAAGGGTAAAAGAGGAAGACATTTAACTTGGCAAGCCTGAAATAAAATGAAAGCTTTCTCCACTACACTTTGAAGATGATTTTCTCTTTTTAATTTAGAAAATGGCTATCGATGTTGTTAACACTTAATAAGATGCTAAGTGGGAAAAATAAATACAAAAAATGTTCTAGTGAAATATTATTTTCCCTAAGAGTAATTTTTATAAGCATACTGTCATAGTTCATGCTGAAGTACCAATCTCAACCATTATGAAATTGCTACCTAACTTAAAGTATGCTGAATTGTTTTTGGCTCAATGTTTACATCTCAAATATCACTAAAAACCTTGGAATAAAACTGATTATAATGAGTAAACTAGAGCATGGCATCATTAAAAATCTCTTTAAGTCTTACCTTAATAAGAGCTAAATAACAAAAAAAATTTAATAAATCCACACACTGGCATAGCTTTAAGAAAGGGACATACACACACAAACACCTTCTAAGAATATACAAGAAACTTAACAATGATCAACACAAGAAGGAATGACCAGGAAAGACTTATTTTCCACTTCATAACTTTCAGTATGGTTTTATGTTTTAAGTAAATGTATTAATAGTGTGTTTAGAACTTTAAAAATGTCTTAAGACTATAATCTACAACTAGATGTTCCCCTTATCACAAAATCTAAAATCAGAAAATAGTTCCTCTTAGAACTAGGTAATTTGATTAGAAGTTACTAACACAAAAACTGACAATAAAGCTCCTGTTTCCTACATGAACTTTCTAGATCTTGGATCCATCTATTATTTAATATTTACCTAATACCCTGTTAACCACCTATCAAATCTTTCAAAATCAAAATTATAATTGTGTCCTTACTCCTCATCCTCAACCCACCCAATTCACCTCAGCATCAGTCTCAACTTCAGCAGAATATCTTGCCTCAAACTATCTCCAGTTGGTGAGATGATTTGGGAGTCACCTGGTTTGAACTCCATTATTAAAACATACCTGTCGTCATGACATACTCGCCTCATCTTCTTTTCTTTCCCTCTCTTTCCATGTCCCTCTTTTCCTTTTATCCATCTTTTTTTGCTACCACTTCTTGGGCTCATTCCATTCAGTTCAGTTCAGTCACTAAGTCGTGTCCAACTCTTTGCGACCCTATGAACCGCAGCACGCCAGGCCTCCCTGTCCATCACCAACTCCTGGAGTTCACCCAAACTCATGTCCATTGAGTCGGTGATGCCATCCAACCATCTCACCCTCTGTCGTCCCCTTCTCCTCCTGCCCTCAATCTTTCCCAGCATCAGGGTCTTTTCCAATGAGTCAGCTCTTCGCATCAGGTGGCCAAAGTATTGGAGTTTCAGCTTCAACATCAGTCCTTCCAATGAACACCCAGGACTGATCTCCTTTAGGGTGGACTGGTTGGCTCTCATTCCATTAATCATCCTTTTTCTCACAGTTCCCTCTCCTGGCTTTCTTTTAACTCGAAGGAACTATCAAGTATAACTCCAACTCTAAACCACTCAAGGTAACCTTTCTTTGTCCATTTTCCATTAATGGCTCAAAAAGTGAACTGACACTCACTGCCTCAACTCTGTCATCAGGATTTACTCCTTTATTCCACTTATTCATCCACATATTCCTTGTTCAAACACTACTTAATCTCTATCATATATCAAGCATTTGGACTATTAACAATGAAAAGACAAAGACAAGGCCTCTGCATTCTCAGTTTACATTCCTTTGCAATCTTATTTTCATTACCTGGGCTTAACAGAAGTTACTGTCTTAAAGATTATAACTTCTATAACAGTTTTCATTTTTAGCTCCCTCTCTCCCATGTTAATGGATGAGAAAAATCTCTCTTACTGTCTAAGGAGACTCATATTCCCTCCTACCTCCCTGGGGCCCTCAAAATATTAAGAATTCCAACTTTTCCCTTTGAATCTTTAACTGCTCCTTCTTTCCTGGCTCATTCCCTTAACCCTAAAAATAAATTCTTCCTCAAACCTAAATTTTCTAACTTTCATCGTTTCTCCATAAATCAAGCATTAAATAATAATCTATTCTCAATCTCTGGCTACCCATTTATTCCTCAACTCACAGCATCCTAGTTTTCCCTGCCACCAGTACAAAATGTTGTTCTTCTCTAGTACTATTGCCAAAGTCACCAGAACTTGCCGGCTCCCTCCAAAAGACCCTTCTCAGTTCTTCTCTTTCCTGATCTCTGCAAAATCTACACACTGCTGACTCCTTCAAATGTGACATCAATACTCTCATTTTCCAACTATCTCTCTGGCTTATTTATTCTCAGACAACATTCACAGGTTCACCTGCTATTAAATGCAGGGTTCTTTAGGGTCTGTCCTCATCATTTATTATATTCTTTCTCTGTAGGATTAGGCTGCCCTGGTGGCTCAGTGGTGAAAAATCTGCCTGCCAATGTGGGAAATCCAGGTTCAATCCCTGGGTTGGGAAGAGCCCCTGGAGAAGAAAATGGGAATCCACTCCAGTATTCTTGCATGGGAAATCCCATGGACAGAGGAGTCTGGTGGGCTGCAGTCCATGGGGGTCATAAAGAGTCAGACACAACTTAGCGACTAAACAAACACAAAGATCTATAGGCTATCATTCAGTTTCATGACTTCAACTGCTACCTAAAACAAATACAAACAACACTCAAATCTTTAATAAAAGCCCAATTCTCTTCTACATCCCAATATAACCAATTATCTGTTAGCCATATCCACCTAGGTGACCCATGACTACTTTAAATTCACTGTGTCCAAAGTAGAAATCATCATCACTCCTCCCAATCTCCTTCTCCTGTTTCTCCTAGACAGAGAATGCACATTTCTAACAAGGTCCCAGTTGATGCCCATGCTGCTAGTTCAGGATCCTTATTTTGAGAATCACTGCTCACACATATGCTACCTCTTTCTGCCTCCAGGCTGTCAAGTTCATTCTGCTATCTCCTAGGCCATGGTATCTATGCAGCAGGCACTGTTAATATTTCACAGCACTCTATTCTACTGAACTTAGAATCCTGCAACACAGCATTCTAAGCATTATTTACCAAACGATAAGAGAAGACTAGAGATGAAACAATGGTCATTATAGCAAATTGGAAGTTTCTTTAGTATGCGATAGCATTCTAGTATATCCTTAGAAACAAATCTTAATCAAGTACACAGAGACTTGATAAACACCACAGAGTGACTGGCACTATTATCTATCTAGTCACCCAAGCCAGAAGCCCCAGCAGGATTCACCCGTCCTTCCCCAGAAACTAAGACACCAAGTCATACCTTCTACCCTCTACACGTGTCTCACACCTGGTCTCATCTCTCCATCTGCACTGTTACTACATTCTTTGAGGTCCTTATTTCTCACGTGACTGCAGTAACTTTTTAACTGGTCACTATGTCTACTTTCATCTTTCCTATTTTACCCCCCGACCATCAGATTCATCTTTCTAAAAACGCGAATGAGACAATGTTATTCTCCTACTTAAAAACAATAGCTTCCACAGGCTTTAAGAAAAAAAAAAAAAAAAAACCTTAACTCCTGCATGTGTTAAGCAAACCCTTCTATAATCCTGCCTCCAGCTACCTGACCACCCTCTCTCTCCATGCCACCCTAACCAACCCCTTACCTTCCAGCCATGCTGAACTTCAGGCCTGGATATTCATACCTCAGTGTCTTTAACTGTAAAGCTTTCTACCTAGAGTGCCTTTTCCACTGGCTAAATGTTCATTCTTAAGATGCAGCTCAGGCACCATCTCTTTTAGGAAGCTTTCTCTGAATGACATTTATCTCTCCATTCAATCCCCAATAGTTTGGATTATAGCTCTTCCCGTGTTTAGTCTTGTCTTGTTCACCCAGTTGATTAAGTTCCCGAAACTACAATTATGCCTTCTGTTTATATAGTCAATGTTAGGAATATTAACAGATACTCAGCTAAAAGTCAAATAAATACATTCCAAGTTGTTCTCTGATTCCTCTGCCTTTTCTAAACCCAGCTTGCACATCTGGAAGTTCTTGATTCAAGTACTGCTGAGGCCTAACTTGAAGGATTTTGAACATAACCTTACCAGCATGGGAAGTGAGCGCAATTGTCTGGTATCTGAACATTCTTTAGCACTGCTCTTCTTTAGAACTGGGATGAAAACTGACTTTTTCCAGTCCTGTGGCCACGGGCGGGTTTTCCAAATTTGCTGAGATATAGAGTGCAGCACTTTTAACACCATCATCTTTAATATTTTAAATAGCTCAGCTGGAATTCCATCACTTCCACTAGCATTACTGGTAGTAGTGCTTCATAAGGCCCACTTGACTTCAAGCTCCAGTCCTTCATTGGAAGGACTGATGCTGAAGCTGAAGCTCCAATACTTTGGCTACTTGATGCCAAGAGCCGACTCACCGGATAAGACCCTGATGCTGGGAAAGGCTGAAGGCAGGAGCAGGGCATGACGGAGGATGAGATGATTGTATGGCATCACTGATTCAATGGGCATGAACTTGGGTGAACTCCTGGAGACGGTGAGGGACAAAGAGGCCTGGCATGCTGCAGTCCATGGGGTGGCAAAGAGTCAGACACAACTGACTGACTGAACAACAACATTGCTCTCTAAACTGTTGTTGTTAAGTCGTGTTCAACTCTTCTGTGACCCCATGGACTATAGCCCACCAGGCTCCTCTGTCCATGAGATTTCCCAGGCAAGAATACTGGAGTGGGTTGCCAATTCCTTCTCCAGGGGATCTTCTCAACCCAGGGATTGAACCCTTATCTCCTGCATTGGCAGGCAGATTCTTTACCACTGAACCATTCTCTAAATGGTGGCTCTCAAAATTTAGCATAGATCAGAATTACCCAGAAGGCAATATAAATCTAGACTGCTTGGCCCCAGCCCGGAGTTCAAGATTCAGCTGGTTCAGCGTGGGACCTAACAACTTTCCAGATGCTGCTGACACAGCTAATACAGGAATCACATCTTGAGTGTCAGTGCTCCAAATATATGCAGTCTCTTCCTCACTCCAGAATTTAAAGTCTTTCCCCAGCTGCATCCATCTCTGCCTACTGCAACCTGAATAATCTTTTTAGACCCAGCTCAACTGTCATCTCCTTCATAAAATGTTTCCTAATCCCACAGAAACTGATCTTGCTCTTTCCTTTATTTGTATCCAGCCTTACGTATATTATTCATATGGTAATGAATGCTAATTTTTCCCCCATACCTATTGGCAGTTGTCTTCCATTCTCCATTTAAACGAAGGAAGGAAACCTGTCTTAATCATTTTAATATTCTCTACAACCTAGCACAGTAACCAGTGAAGAGCAGATGAGATCTACAAGCATTTGTTGATGTGAATGAATCCCTGCTGACTGCCCAGACTCTGAGCCCACAGTCTGAGTCGCTTAATCCTCCTGGCCCAAGCTGACTTCTTACACTGCTCTGTACTTTTTGCTTGCCTGGCTACCTATGACAGACGCCCGATCCTCCCACACTTATCTGTCCCTCTTATTGCTGACTGACCCTTAGTCAGCTTCTTTACCTTGTACTCTGAACCTTTTTATTTTTTTAAACAACTATGGGACACAGTAAGTGGAGAAATTTTCTCTTTATGATTGTTTTCAATTTTAATTCTGCTGGTCATAAGGCAGGTTGCTTGCCTTTTTTTTTTTGAAGTAGCCTTTCTTGGTCAGAGAAGCCAAACTAAAATATCCTGTGTACAACCCCAACTGCAGTTATTGCAGACAGCAATAAATATGCTTCAGGCTCTCATCACAGATAGTGGAGATAATTTTAATAAAAAGTTTAGAAAACACAAAAATATAAAAAGGTCACTTATGAAATATAAGGTTGCCCTAAGAAACAAAATTGAAAAGAATAGCTAATTATTTATACAGTATGTTCATATACGTATCCAAAACAAAATCTGTATTACCTATCCCAACCAAAAACGTGGTCATATTTCTGAATTACACTAAGAACATAGTAAAAACCACCTCTGATAAATGAAAAGTTAACTAGTTTCTAAAAATGCCCTTACAAAGTTTACTCCTTCAAAACTTACTCAGAGACTGTTTTCAATTACACCCATCTAAACAAGCAGAGTCGGACGCGACTGAGCGACTTTCACTCACTCAAACAAGCATTCTACTTCATTATTTTATTCTTATTCTATCTACCTCAGCATGTCAGTAACACTGAAGTACTCTATCTAAAACTATACATACCTACCTAAAGAAAAAATTGTGACGACATTCAGTTATTTCAATAAATAAACATCATTTATGTAATCACAGAAAACTGATCATTAATGATTCAAGAAAAATTCTTAGGAGCTCAGTACTCACTATTTTATACGGGAGACATGCATAATTTTCAGCCCACTTGCTCAACATTTTAAGACTCAAAGATGATGAACAGAGGGAAAGATACAACAGGCAAAAAAGAAGTTGGCTACTTTTAAGGTAGCAACTAAAATTAATAGCTGTCAAACGAGTCTTGATCGGTTCAATTCAATCTCTAAGGCTCTGTGCTTTCTCCTTACTTGAATTAATCACTAACTCACAAATTAAAATCTATTAACAAAATTCTAAGTATGTCCATGATACGCAGGAGGAGTTACAAAGATTTTCCAAAGACAGTGAAAGTTTTCAGAATTACATGATCAATTAACAAGAAAATGAACCAGATCACTCCAAAGTCCTATTTATTTGTTAATCAATACTCCATAAGGCTCAACTGAGGTACAGGCTTGACACTTGCCAACCAGTGCTATACTCGGCGGGCCAACACAATCCTACAAGTCGAGGCGCCACTGTCATGACAAATGATGCCCTGAAATGGTATTGAGAGGACGGCAGAAAAAGAGCCAAGAGTGAACCAGAAAATAAATACTAAAAAGGAAACTGGAAAGAAGAGGGAAATAATGACCTGGAAGAAAAAAATATCCTATGGGAAGTTGAAAATGTTTTTGAAAGATAAAGAAACACTAACTTTCAAGAAGATAAATTTAAAAGCTAAAAGAGGATTTCCCAAATTCTGACTGTAGTTCAAGATAAAAAAGGGGGGCGCGGGAGAGGATGCACCACAGGGGCGAAAAGAACTATTTGGAAGTCAGATCATTCTCCTATACACTACATAAACAAGACTAGGTCTTTGTTCCTCAAAACGTATCCTTTATAAATACAGGTAAAAAAAAAAACACTGGACAAAGATCTTCAAGATCTGGACCCTCGGGTAAAATACGTCTATAAGGAAGCTGTATTAAAGCACTAAAGCACAATTCATAACTCCAAAAGATTATGCCAAAAAAAAAAAAAAAGAGAGAGAGAGACTGTACTATGAATGGCTCTGATATAACTTATTTTTGTAGCACTCTGGAAAAACCTAAGTTTTGACTTTTGAAAGCCAAAATCATCTCGAAGCTGCCTCCCAAGTTGGCAAGGAAAAACCTCCTCCACATATCAAAATCACTAATCATTTCTTAAGTCTGCTCCTAATCTGAATTTTAAGGACACTAATAGGTGCACTTGGGGCTTCCCAGATGGCTCAGTGGTTTAAAAAAAAAAAAAAAAATCCGCCTGCCAATGCAGAAGACGAGGGTTCGATCCCTGGGTTGGGAAGATTCTCCTGGAGAAGGGAATGGCAACCCCACTCCAGTATCCTTGTCCTGAAAATCCCATGAACAGAGGAGCCTGGTGGGCTACAATCCATGAGGTCTCAGAGTCCGACACGACTGAGCACATACACAATAGGTGCATTTAATCATTTGTCCTATTTTTTAAATAAAAACTGACTTACTTGACTACTGTCACTTTCTTCCCCCACAATCACACTAAACTGATCTCGAGTTGCATGCAGTCCACAGAATTTCTCTCTTCACTCACCCACCACGCTATTTTGAAATACTTAAATTCTACATACAAGGTGAAATACAATACAATTAAAAGCTGCAAGACATTACTCAACGCCTAGCAATCAGTCGGAATAATCTTCGGACAACTGTTCAAAAACTTTTAGAAATAGCCTAACGACCAAATCACCTGTTCGGATATCTGATCTAGATGAAAAAGCACTGCAAACTTTTTCTACTCTGCATGCAATTCTTGATTCCAAAGAAAAAACTCCACGGGCTAGCCGGAGCTAGAGAACCGGTAGGGTAACAGGCTAAAAGGGCGTCGTTGATTTCTTGGCTACAGTGACAGAGGCGGGAGACACACCCCTAGCGTCGGTCGGAAACACTACAGCAGTGAGTTCTACCTAGGGATTAATGTGAGGGTAAGGAAAGACAAATTTAAATCGCCATGATTCAAAAACCACCACCGGAGAGACTTACGAAGGTAACAAAGAAAACGAGAAACCCTTGGCAGTCAGTAAGCACTAAAAACAAGTATTCCCGTTTATCACAATCCGAGCTACACTATGTTCATGAATCTACACCTTGGACCTTTCCGGTTCGCCACTGCAGAGAAAAAACCAGCAGCGAAGAAGGAAAGAAAAAAAAAAAAAGCCTCGTAAGGTTGCAAACGGCAGTGAAATAAACACTAACGGGAGAGGGGGGAAGTAAGTGGCAAGATTCCTGCCAAGACTCGCTGCTTCAAAATAGAGTGGGAGTGGGAGAGAGCGGCCCTGGAGAGAAAGTGGGTCTTATATAAAGAGCCATTCGCCACCTATGATTGCCGTAGATTCCGGAATCTCCCCGAACTTGAGAGAGTGAGTCTGGAGCTGAGAGGGGGGCTCCACGTGGAGGAGGGTCCGGAGAGAGGGAAAGCGGGCCGATCTGGGGACAGTCCCGGGCGGACGGCCGGGGTGGCTGGGGGTCGAGGCCCGGGCGGAATCCCAGGGGCACGGGGGGGGAGGGGGCGGAGGGGCGCCCCGCGGAGGCCCGGGGGCGGGCGCGGGGGCCCCGCCGGGCTGTCAATCTGCCGCCCGTCGCCCCCGGGCCGCTGGGGCTTTCTCGGGTCTCTCGAATTTTCCACCGGGGGAAGCCGCCCGGGGGAGTCGGGGCTCGCCCCCGCCCCTGCCCCTGGAAGCGGCGGGCGGGGAGCGATGGTGCGTGGGGAAGCCGAGAGCTCACCATTTTGCTTGGCGGTCGGCGGCTCGCTCGCACAGAGAAGAGTGTCGGCGCTCTGACGGTCTCCCGCAGGAAGCAGCGGCGGCGGCAGTGGCGGCGGCGGCGGCGGCCCAGCTACGCTCGGCTGGGGCGGCTGCGGCCCTCGGGACGCCCGCGGGGGAAGGGGGGGTGCAGGCTGGGGGAGGGCAAGCGGCGCCGCGGGGAGCGCGCCGGCCGGGGTGACTGGACACGCGGGAGCTGGCGGGGAGAAGCGAAATTTAGGTCGAGATTCAGAGACGGAGAGCGCGGGAGGAGACACGGCGAGAAGTGGAGACAGAGCAGGGAGGGAGGCGGGGGAGAAGGGGGCCAAGCGGCTCGGGGGCTGCAGCCTCGCACTCGTGCTCGCGCCCGCACTAAAGCCGTGACGGACTCACTGCAGTGGCTCGCACTGACCCGCAACCTCAAGGCACGAAAAAGGGGGAGGGCAGGAGAGGGAGGGGAAAGCGGAGCGCAGCGGCGCGCGGGGCGGAGGGCGGGGGCGCGCGCGGAGCCGGCGGCGGGGGCGGGGCTTCCGCGAGCGCCGCACATCCGGGAACCCGCGCACCCGCTCGGCGGCGGCCGCGGCGGCGCTCTGGCGAGCTCTGGTTGGGGAGCGCGGAGCGCGCCGGCCGCCCCTGCGTGCAGGGCGGGGGGAGCGCGGGGGCGGGGGCGCGGACGTCAGTGACGTCGCGTGGTGGAGCCCTTCCTGTCATGTGGCTGGAGGCGGGCGGGGTGGAGGATTGAAGAGGGGGAGGCTGAGCCGAGAGAGGGAAACGAGGAAATACGAGGGTTCCCTGTGAGGGAGGAAGTGCGAGGGGTGCGTGAGCCTGGGCAGAGGGGGCCTTGGGCCCGGGAGTGAAAACTCGTAGGAGAGGAGGAACAGATGAGCGGCCTTAAGGTCGGAACACCCAGACTCTTCACCAAAAAGAGGCCAACCCCAGCCCTGGGGCTAGAGGGAATCAGTTTGCGCCTGAAGACAGGTATCTTTGCATCAGTGTGATGGCTTGGACGCCCTACAGAATGCATGTCGCATCTAGACACTTGTCACCCAGGTGCAGCGCCCGCAGGCCCACATTCCTATATAGGTTGGCAGTCAGGAGCCGGGTTGGGAAGACAGGAGGAGGCTTGCAGAGTCAACAGAACAGATGATAGAGAGGCTGCCGCGAAGCCCTTCGCACCCAGCTTTTCCTGAAACCCGCAGGCTACCTTTTTGACGCGGCAGTGTTTTGGTGAAACGTTGAAAGACCGATTGCCCACTTGTCCCTTTCGAAGGGCTGTATTCACTTTGGTGGTAATTACTGTTCTCAGAAAATTGGGACTACAGTGGGACGTGGTAAAAGCCTAAAAAGGACGTCGTAAAAGCCTTAGGCTTAGAAAAGCCTGAGGAAAATTATGTTCAGGGATAAAGAAAAAGAGCTGCCAGGAGAGGTGTGATTAAGGATAATGATGGAAGCATTTTGCAACAGTTTTAACCAGTTACTCCTTTTCACCTCTTGATAATCTCGTGTGTGTGTGTGTGTGTGTGTGTGTGTGTGAGAGAGAGAGAGAGAGAGAGATGTTTACTGAGTGGTCAGAAACTCCTAATGAACAAATTCTTTTCAGTAGTTTTATTAAAAGTTATAGTATTTTTAAAGGCAGTCTGCTAAAGCTCCTTACGTGGGTTTTCTTCTTAAGCGCTAATCATTTTTCTGTGTGATAAACATTCATTATTTGTAATAGAAAGTCAGTGATGTGGCCTAGAGATGTGCAACTCACCCTTCGTCCCCGCCTCTTCTTTAAAAACTACTTTGTTTCCGTTTCAGGGTAAATAAGGAAAAGTAACTTTGATGACAAGCTGTATCACATAGCGAATGTATGGAGGAAAGGCCAAGAAATGACCCTGTTTCTTCCACCGTTTAATCTGTTAAGTCTTGACTTAGATATGTTGCTATTTAGATTATGTTTTCCAAAACAGAGGGAAATTCCTAAGGTATATTGTCATTTATGTTTGCTAGGTATATTATTTTTAATTAGTTTTTCATCATAAAATTAAGACAAGCTCACTTTTTAAAAGAACAGTATTTTAAAAATTCCTCCCCCTCAACTCCACCTCTTAGAGATCATCACTGTAACTGCATTTGTGTGTCCTTCGGATACATTTAGTGAAAATGAAATTACCATTTTGAGTGAGGATTAAATACCGAGAAGGAATTTGAGCTATATGGAATGAAGTAGGTTCAAAGTGACCCATAATTTTGTCATGATTTGTACCAATGCAGACTATAATCATTCAACAAATATCTTATTGTGAACTTAAATCAGGAATTTAAGAGTTTAGAGCTGTGAAAGATTGGCTAGCCTTTGTGACTAACAAAAGCAAGAAACACAAGGCCAGTTCACTTGTTTCTTGGCATGCTGCAAATTTACGGGAATTCACCACTTATATTCTCCCAGTTTTGTATATACTGCATAATATACAAACTGGTAGCATGTCTGACTCTGAAACAGATTATTCTGAATTCATTAAAATCCAAAATGCACCTTTATCATCCAGGTTTTTCCCCTGAGGTCAAAATAGAAAGTATGGTAATCAGTCTTCTCTCTCTGTCTTCTCTAATTTTTTACTAAGGGAACAGGTACCTAGTGGTCCTGCCAAAAACACACAAGGCAAAGGACATATCTAATAAGTGGATTATTATTTCCTAGAAAATTTAGCATGTAAAAGATGATTGTTGGGGAGTATTATGGAGGTAAGTCAGAGGGAGAGACACTTAAGACAGAGATACCAGTTACAGGAATGGTAACAGCTAGTATGAGGTCATGAGAAGTATCAATAGTGGAGAAAAGGAAGGGATCAATAGGAAAAACAGGGAGTAAAAATGGACTAACTATGCAATTTAACCAATGTAGGGAATAAGAAGAAGGGAAATAAAAGATGACCATTATAGTTGTAGTTTGATGACAGAAAATAGTGATACCATTGAGAGAAATAGAGATGTCTGGAGAAGTTTGATTGCTGAGTGGAAAGAGATGAGTTTGGATTTTAAAATGCTAGTTCTGAGTTGCTGGTGAGATATCCTTGGGGAAAGAAGCTGGAACTGCAGGGTAGAAAGGGAGAGAGCTGTAGGAATCATCTCAAAAAAAGAAATTGAAACCTTCAAGTTGTCCCCTTATTTAGTCACAAGAAAAAGAAAGGACCCCAAGATCATAATAAAGCTAAGTAGAAAATTTTTTTGAGGTTTTAAGAAAAAGAATAATGTTTGCAGTCATATTTGACTGCACAACAGCTTTAGACTTCAGTGCCTCTGTAATTATCTTTCTGAAGTTAGCTATGTCACAGGTAATTTTATCAAGGTCATTGTGATATACAGAAATCTACCTGATAAAAAAGGTCTGATTGTGGTCATTTCCTTATATATCATATATAAGAGTGGTAGAAGAGCTGAATTACCGTTTCTATAGTTGTTTAAGACATTCCTGTGCAGTATTACCCCCGAATACGCACTGTCATTCATGATTATGTTGAATGACAATGTGGTCAACATAAAGTTAAATGGTTTAACTTTTATACTCATTTAACTTTATACTCATACATGGGAAGAAAATGCCAATTGAAAAAGAATCAAAACAACTTGTAAATAACATCTGTTGCTTTTTAGTACACATCTGTTAACACAGAGGAAACATCTACCTCCCCTCCTAAATAAAACCATATATGTCCCAGCTCAAGAAGCCAAGATTTAAGAATATTTTGTACCTTTCTGCCATCCAGTTTCATATAAAATTCTCTTTGCTGTGAGCACCGAGGTTGCATGGGGAAAAAATCACTTTCCTTCCTAGAATCTCCTTTTATACCAAGAAGAAAGCAGGGATGCCAGGTAGCCCCCTGCTCCATGGTGTGGTTGAGGGAAGATTCCTTGGCACCTGAGTTGGCAGGGAAGTGGCTAGTTCCCTTCTTGCTAAGCAGCAAAGGTAGGAACCAAGGATTCCAAGTTCTATCTTAGAAACTCATTTCTCCATAGAAACAATTTTACAAAGAATTCTGTAAACAATGGCCTTCCTACAAAAGCCTACTTGTATTATAATGTAGCTGAAACTCTGTATTTGTTATTAAAAACACAATGATAGAAATCAATGCTCTTAAAATATATAGCTTTATGAATTAATGAATTTGGGAGAAATGTGTACCAAGTGCTGGGTGGATGTTTTTTTTTTTAATTCTACACGTAACTATTTTTAAAACTATGGAATTGTATGCAACTTTTCGAATTAATGTAAGAGAATTAATAATATTGAGTCTGTTCAAAATAAAATCTGTAATTTACTTTTCAGATGAAACGCAGGTTAGAAATATTCCTTAATTAGGAAAGTTTCCAAAACTTATTCAGTAAATTAGCTATATAAATTAGTTTTGTATTATATACAGGACCAAAAAGGAAAGGGGGGTGAAGGAACTTCCTGAGATTTACTCCTGAACCTCTAAAATCCACATCTAATTCCATGTGTTAAAGGAAAAATTCACAGTGTTTTTGAAGGCAATGTATTAACACCTTTTACATGATGAGCTTTATTATATTTCTAAACTGATTATTTTTCTATATGGTACGTACATTATCATTAAGTAAGTACATTATAATTGAGTAATTATCTGCATAAGTATAACAGTTGAAACCATGAGAGAAAGGTCAGAAATCAGCATAGAAGCAACTAGGCCAGACCAAGGGCAGAATCAAGGTAACATCTGCATTTAAGTGGCTAAAAGACAAAGTAATGACGGAAACAAAAACGAACTAGACAGAAGGGCAGGAGATCCAGCACAGATGCTCAGGAAGCCAAAGGTCAGGGTTTCAGGAGAAAGGAGTGATCCAGCGGTGTTGTCAAAGAGGACCGAGTCAGATGGAGTAGCACAGGCTGCTGGTTTACATTAATATATATGCATGAGATGTCCTAGAGTGTGTCTTAAAATAGTCTTTCTGAGTTAGAATTCTCATTTCTTTGGTCTCTTGCACATAAAAATGAGAACCAAGGAAAAGCTGTTATAGTATTTGCATTTTACTAGTTTACAAGAGTATTTACCTTACAGCATTTATCTAAACAGTATTTACACTAAGCGTATCAGAAAACATGATTTAAATGAAAAACAGATATAACACTAGAGAAGACTCGCTTGTCATACTTGTTGACTCACATATATACTTACACACTCATATTATCCACGTGTGCTTCACGGGAGACTGTGTGTAACACTCAAGTGAGACCCTACTTCTACCTCTGACTACAGTCCACTTCTATGAATTATGAGTTTTCCATTTATGAATTTTGGATAGTTGTCTAAACCTAAGTTTGTGCTGTGTAGTTTGGTAGCCTCCAGCCACTTGTGGCTGTTTACATTTAAATTAATTAAAATTGAATAAAATTAAAATTCAGTTCTTCTGTCTCATTAGCTACATTTCAAGTGGTTGATAGCTGTACCTACCTTGTGGCTACCATATCGACCACCACAAAAGCACTATTGAACAGCTCTCTGTTGAACAAGGCCTTTACCTGAGAACGTGCGTCACCAACCACTAACATATGTTTGTTTGTTATGAGGGTAAGCAAATTTCAAATACAACAAGTTAATTGAAACTAGTTTAGATGCCCTTGGCATTTGAACAAACAAGTAATAGACACTAAAAAAAAACAAAATGTATATTGGAACAAACGAGAATGGATGAATCTCAGGGAAAAAAATAGCCTGCATGTGTGAATATATTAGAGAGACTGAAAAATTAAAAACAGTTTATTGTCAGTACTTTTACTAAAATGCATGTATTCTATATTAAAATGTTTAATATAGCTTTTTCAATATCTAACTATATTGCAACAAACATACTAAAATATTTATAAAAATATTTTAGCAACTGCATAGAACTAATAGTTAATACACTTTGTTTTCACTAAAGAGTTTTATTTTTTACTATAATCTGGTTTCTGTATTTTACCCACAGCATTAATATAGATTTCACGTAGCACTCAGGATACTATAGAGAAGTTTTAAAAGGCAAAGAGAATGTGTAAGAGATAAAGTATTAAGCCTGTCATCTCACAAAGATTCCTAAGAGATCTTTAATAAATAAGGGATCAGGGTTTCAGTTTTATATTCCATCTAAAAATAACATTCCTTAGTGCTGAATCAGGAGTTTGAGCGTGCAGCAAACTGAATCCACTTCTTTCAATCATCAGGGGTTTTCTCAGGGAATTTTCAAGGTAGACCTTGGCTTCCAAAGGAAAGGCAATGAGTAAAGTAGCAAAAAAAAAAAAAAGAAAAAAGATTGATTTGGCATAAAATATCCATTCATTGACTTAACCCATCTGATATATGAAAAGGTATGCACACCAGGATCAGACTAACCCCAAGAAAAGGGAACAATATTTTGTAGATTATAACTGCAGGTGCTAGGAATTGTTTATAAGATGGCAGATCTCAGAGGTCCCCCTGACTTCTCTGGGGAGTGAAGAGGCAATGCAATGCCATTACAGTGCCGTTAAGAGAAAGCCATACCCTCATGATATGGTAAGCCATAAACTGGTGCTTAGCTTGGCCTGGCATTTTCTAGATGGGTGTGTGCAGAGTGGGGAACACTGAAGCTCAGTATTAGGCATTTGTAACCGGTCCTTCACTGCCATTGTTTCCACTAGAGGGAACTACTCTGAATGTCTCACTTCTGAGGGAGCCTGGTTCTCTCTTTTGTCTGACTCTGGACGCTGGGCAATCGTTTAATGACATAAATGGAAGAGCTTAATTCTAAAGGGCCCTTGGAGGAAAACCACTGGATCAGTAACAAGGTTATGGAAAATGTTTTACATACAGAAAATTACAGAACAGGAAAATGATCTGTAATTATGTCAGCAAGAGATAATCATTGTTTATATTTGGATGTGTATCCAATCTTTTTTCTGTGTATATATAACATAAAATATATAATTATAAATATATATAATATATATTAAAATATATATGTGTGTATAATTGGGACCTACTGTCTTATAATTTTCTACTTAATATTTTGGAAATGTTTCTCCCATCTGTACATATTCTTCAAGAATATGATTTTCAATGTATATGTGTTCAGTAATGTTAATGTATGCCATGATTTATTTAAGAATCTCCTATAACTTAATTTTTATTTTGGTTGTTTTCAGTTTTTCCTATTACGTTATATATTAAACACTTTTGTAAAATCTTTGTGCACATTTCTGATTTTTGTTTTAGGATACATTCATAGTAGTGAAGTTTTAGAACCACAGGGTATAAACATTTTAAAGGCTTCATATTGTGTATATATATATAGAGAGAGAGAGAGACAGACAGACAGAGACTCTGATTACTCTCAAGAAATTTTGTAGATTTCCCACCAGCAGTGCACATTTCTCAACAGCAGTATTAACTGTGTATTGGTATTTCTTTTAAATGTAGATTAAAAAAAAAATACTGGCACCTCATCATAATTTGTATTTCTTGGTTTACTAG
Organism: Bubalus kerabau; assembly: GCF_029407905.1. NCBI lineage: Eukaryota > Metazoa > Chordata > Mammalia > Artiodactyla > Bovidae > Bubalus > Bubalus kerabau. The sequence goes on from NC_073634.1 coordinate 69,497,137, forward strand.
TAATATTGAACATTTTTCTTAAATTTTGATCTTTTAACTCAACTGCTGAGAATATATTCCTGTGACTTACCTGTTGATTGCCCACTTTTCTTGGGGAAATAGGTCATTTTTAACGATTTATAAAAACTTTTTGTATATGAAGGATATAATCCCCTTATCATGTTTTGACTAGGTTTGTGGCATTTTTAAAGATTATTTTCCCATTCTGAATATGGGAGGGAAATAATATATGAATGATAATTTCAAAGTTAACACCTTTAATATATAAATATCTTCTAGTTAATTAACTTTTTTCATATAGTTAATCTATCTCGCTCATGCAAAACATTATAAAGTATATATTCAATGGTTAGATTGGAAGGTAGACTATCTAGTAAATTACCAACCACTCTTTACTTACAGAGAATAGGTTAATTAATGCTGATTTGACAGTAGCTACTTACTCTGTTTTCTATTGGATAGCAAATTCAATTCATTCAAAATTTTGTTTGACCTTAACTTATCTCTCAATCATATTCTTCAATGAAGAGGAAGGTAGCATATGAAAATGTTGCATCAAAGACACATAATGAACTATATATACAACCAAAAACTGAAATCTTCAGAGGCTGAAAACAACTGAAGATATCTTCTGAAAATGTCAATGATCTAGGGTCAACTGTATTATTTTGTCTTATGTATCAGTTGCACACCTAGCCTATACAATGTATATGGTTATAAAATGTATGTGTATATGGTTATAAAATGTATATGTGAGATACACATTGCTTTATGTTTTTTCTCTATCAAGTACACACTACTCAAAACATTTTACAAAAATTTATATCACATTTTTCTTTCTCTCCATGTAAGATAAATGGCAGAAGATTAAACCAGCCTTTTATTTGTACATACAGGTAACTGCAACATAGTTCCTCTACATTTACAATTCTATGAATACATGAAAACAATTTGCTTCAACAAATAAGTAACATCATAACTAAATACAGTCATAAGCCCAAGATCCAATCTGGGTAGTTAATTCTCATTCTGTTTTTCTGTTGGAATGAGTTCCTTGTGCAATATTTTAAATTAGAAGTATCTTTTTTTGAAAAAAAAAAAAAAAAAAAGAATTGACTAGTTATACCAGTTTTTCTTGTAATGATTAAAATTATCATAGAAATTTGTTTTTGCGGGGCAAACTGGTTGGAACCAAATTTGAATTTTTCACTAGCATATTCTCTATAATGCTGTTCTTCCAGAATATGTAAGAGTAACCAAAAGGCATATTTTAAAGAAATATACTTGTGCAAATAAAACATACAATATAATATTGTAAATTAATAATATTTAAAAAAAATTCAGTAAATGAACCATGCCTGCATAGTCAAGATTGTATCACTAAAATAAAGTATGCTTTTTAAAAAGTAATTTCCTCCTTTGAAAAGAATTTATAAACATGTATGAGATACATAATATTTATAATACTGTAAATAGAATTTGTTCTATAAAATTAGCAAATTGCACCAGTGCTAAAGTTCTCAAGGTCACAGCAGGAAATTGCAGTGTAGATGCATTTTATGCATTTTGTCAGATTGGGGAAGTCGATTGTATTTCTAAGAAAGTGTTTTCATTAAAAGTTGTACTTTTTGAGTAAGGCTGAAATGTTTGGTAAATAAGTTTCATCCGGTGAATTCTGTGTTTTCTGTGATTCTAAAGAGCATCTTCAGGTCATCACAAAATACTAACCACTCTGCGTGACAAATCAAAAGGAAGATAAATGTTAGCATACAAGCAGACAGCCTTTGCCCAGAAGCAATAGAGTTTCAGGGCCCGTTCTACCTTAGACACAAATTTTGTCAACGATGATTGTGTTTAGTAGTCTCAACTAGCTTTTTCCATTGTTTTTCTTAAAGAGCTGCTCATATTAGTTCCGAGGCACCACTATAATTATTAATTACTTCTAAGCGAAGACTCTCATTCACTATCAAAGCATTTACAATTAATAGGACTTGTATCCTTTTCCAGTGTCAGCATCAGTAACCTTAGACATACACTTTGCCTAGAAACAAAAGGACTCTGCAAAGAGCAATGGGGAACAGTGAAGAGTGACACAATGAGGAAACAGTAGAGCCTCTGGTCCAGCACAACAATTGCACTCAGGTCCACCCAGAAATCCACATTCTAACTGTACTCTTTCCTATCACCACCCCTCTTTTCTTGCTGCTACACTAATCTCAAGCTCTGAGCTTTTGATATCCTCATTTTACATTCTGGCCTAACCCACACTCAGTCCCTAGGGCCCCTTGTTTCCTTTTATAGGATTCTATAAAACACTAAAATTAGCAATTAGAATGTATCCACCCAAGAGCCAAAGGATGGTGTATTTGCAGAAAGCAGGTTACAGAAAGTAATTGATTGCAATGTCTAAATGCTGGGTAAATACTTGGCTATGACTGAACAGAACCTCGTTCTGTCTGTCATGCAGTTGAATAAACTGCAAAGTAAGAGCACAACCTACCAGGATATATTTTAATCTGCTATTCACTACCAATCTTGACACTGTGAAAGAAAGGCTTTCTAACACAGCAGTCTGGAACCCTATGGTCCTTTTAAACTGTGACTATATCTCTCATTTGTACCTTTTTTAAGTTCTGCAGCAATACAAGAAACTCTTCTTAATGATATAGGATAAAGGATGAAATGAAAACTTTTTGTATAGTAGTAGTCACTTTAAGTTAGCTAAATATGTGCATGTTCAAGATCTGATTAGTAATGGATATTTTCAGCATGGAAGAAAACCTCATTAATCCTGGACACCAGAGATGTTGAAATTCATTGTTTGCCTTTAGAAGACGCTTTGAGAAAAAGACTGGTCTTTGAAGGATGAAGACAAAGTGATCCTGGTACTCCAAATGTGTGTGTTTAAGAGAAAGAACTTAGGGGGTTGAGATCAAGAGAGTGGACTCAGCAGAACCAAATCAACCAGTGGTTGAAATGCACGTGTTCTTGTGATAGAGTAAATAGGCAAGGGCTGCAGGATGTTTACACAGTGGTGGGTGGAAGGATTAGGCACTATAAACACTAGTTTAAGAACTTTGAACCCCAACAGAGTGCTCCAGTATTGGCTGTTGGAGAAGCAAGGAGGGATCTGAGCTTGACTGGTTAGCAGGGCATAGAGAATCATAGGTATTACTGGAGGAGCATGGGGATGGGTATGAACAATTCATAAAGATTCAAATTTAAGCACTTTGAAACGCATATATTTTTAAATCTTTTTAGTTGACTGAAAATTATTTCAGGCATCTAAGAAGAGTAAAGATTAAGTGCTGGGCCTGGAAGTAGAACTCAGATCTCTGTGATTCCAAACTCAGGCTTTTCACCACTGTGTTATACTGCTATTTGGTGTATAACCATGGTTATTCCTGTGTGACTGTGTATGTGTGTGTGTATGCACACATGCACCGTTTTTATATATTTGATTTTCTTTTTAAAATAGGATATAAATGCTAGAAAGGGTGTTGTCAAGAAAAGAAAACCCTCCAATGTTGGTGGAAATGTAAATTGGTACAATCACTATGGAAAACAGTATGGAGGTTCCTGAAAAAACTAGAAATAGAACTACCATATGATACAGCAAGCCCACTCCTGGACATATATCTTTAGAAAACCATGATCCAAAAGGATACATGCACTGCAGTGTTCATTGCAGGACTGTTTACAATAGTCAAGACATGGAAATAACCTAAATATCCATCAACCAATGAATAAAGAAGATGTGACATATAAATATATAAATATATATATATATATATACACACATATACATATTTGTGTGTATGTGTGTTAATCACTCAGTCCAGCTCTTTGTGACCCCATGGTCTGTAGCCCACCAGCTTCCTCTGACCATGGCATTTTCCAGCAAGAATACTGGAGTGGGTTGAAACTCTATTTTACAGGGACTCTTCCCAACATGGGAACTAAACCTGTGTCTCCTGCATTGGTAGCAGATTCTTTACCACTGAGATAACAGGGAAGCCTGTATATACACATACATGGAGTGGGGGGAGGGGGAGGGAGAGAGAAAGAAAAAGAGAGAATGGAATATTACTCAGCCATGAAAAAGAATGAAATAATGCTGTTTGCAGCAACATTGATGGACCTAGAAGCTGTCATACTAGTGAAATTCGAGAAAAACACATATGATATTGCTTATATGTGGAATCTAAAAAAAATGGTGCAAATGAACTTATTTACAAAACAGAAATAGAGTTAAAGATGTAGAAAACAAATTTCCCTTCTTCAAGGGATCTTCCCAACACAGGGATTGAACCCAGGTTTCCTGCATTGCAGGCAGCTTCTTTACCATTTGAGCCACCAACTTATGGTTACCAGGGGGGAAAGGGCATGCTAAATTGGGAGATTAGGATTGACATATATATATACACACACACTACTTTATATAATATAGGTAACTAATAAGGCCTACTATATAGCACAGGGAACTCTACTCAGTACTCTGTAATGACCTATATGGGAAAAGAATCTAAAATTAGTGGTGAGATATATATATATAGATAGATAGATATAGATATATATAATGTGCTTTGCTGTACAGTAGAAAATATCACATTGTAAATCAACTATACTACTATAAAATTTAAATATAAAATAGAATCATGCTGTTTTGTAACTACTTCCCTCACCAACTCTTTTCTTTTAACTTTTTATTGTATTTTGGGGTATAGCTGTTAACAGGCTTCCCTGATGGCTCAGGCAGTAAAGAATCTGCTTGCAAAGTGGGAGACAGATTTGATCCTTGGGTGGGGACGATCTCCTGGAGAAGAGAATGGCAACCCACTCCAGCATTCTAGCCTGGAGAATTCCACAGACAGAGGAGCATGGTGGACTACAATGGACTGCAGTGGGCTGTGGTCCATGGGGTTGCAGAGAGTCAGACTCAATAGAGCAACTTTCACATGTGGCTGTTAACAATGTAGTAGTTTCAAGTGGGCAGCAAAGGGACCCGGTCATACATATAACATGTTTCCATCCTCCACCAAACTCCCCTCCCATCCAGGCTGCCACATAATATCGAGCAGAGTTCCTCGTGCTATACAGTAGGACCTTGTTGGTTATCCATTTTGGATATAGCAATATGTATATGTCCGTCCCAAACTCCATATCTTCCCCCATTCTTCCCCCAACTCCAGCAACCATAAAGTCTGCCTCACCGACTCTTTATATTCATGTAACACACTAGGCTTTGGAGAACTCTGATAACATTGGTTCCAGGGCCCCAACCATAGGCCTAAGAACCATATTGAAACAAAGTCAATTCCCAATTCATAAAAAATGATCCCAGAGGCCATATTAAAGCTACCAATGACTTGAGCCATCAGTCTGTAAGAGCAAGCCCAGAAGTTGAGATGAAGGAAAAGACAATGATCTAATTTCTCTGACTTTGTAAAAACAGTCAAATCATGGAGACATTTGGAAACATTCATAACTTTTTTCTTATTTGGAATGCTTCAGGCTATTGTGTAGAAATGGCAGAGATATGATCCTCCTTTGTCTTCTCAATTAGTGTTTCTACTTATTAGATAATCATATATAAGCTTAAAAAATTACAACCTTGTTTATAAAGTGAATAAATGTGTTTCTAAGATACACAGGAAGCAGACATATGAAGAAAGAGAGTGAATTTTTAAACTATCTTGTTTTCATTTTAGACCCAGCCATGGTTTCCTTGCTTCGGTCCTCCATAGTACTGATTTATTTTTTTATATTTCATCCTCGGAGTTTGTGATTATGTGAAGTAAATCAGAGAGTGAGTCACTATTTATTAAATCAGATTAATATGGAAGTTGGTGTCCATAAGACCCAGGTCCTTAAGTTTTGTCCTACATTTTGCTCGGTATTTGCTTAATTTTTTCACGAAAGCAAAATTCCCCTTCCCTCCAATTCCTCCACCATGTGGATGGAGTAATCACAACAAATTTTGGGGTCCATGTGCTTTCAGTTCAGTTCAGTCGCTCAGTCGTGTCCGACTCTTTGCGACCCCATGAATCAGAGCATGCCAGGCCTCCCTGTCCATCACCAACTCCCGGAGTTTACCCAAACTCATGTCCATCGAGTCGGTGATGCCATCCAGCCATCTCATCCTCTGTCATCCCTTTCTCCTCCTGCCCCCAATCCCTCCCAGCATCGGGGTCTTTTCCAATGAGTCAACTCTTCACATGAGGTGGCCAAAGTATTGGAGTTTCAGCCTCAGCATCAGTCCTTCCAATGAACACCTTAGCAGGGTATAATTATTATTCAAATGAATTGGATTTTTAAAATGGCTTCAGAAAAAGAAAAGTAGAAAACGTGTCTCTCAACATCACAATCCCTATCTAGGATGCATTTTCACATCTCTAACATGAAGAGTTTAGACTAGATGAGGACTATTCATCTTTCCTTCCAGTTCTAAAGGTCTATGCTTCCATTGTTCCTAACAGACCTTGTGAACCTGCCAGAACAAAACCCAGCAAGCTCCAACTGCAGCCTTCGAGAGAAACAAAGAGGCTCCTCTTCATTTCTTGGGCTCAGAAACTATTTCTCCTCAGAATCGCATTTCAGTGGCTGCAAAATTGAGACCTGCCACTTTCATTCCAACCAGGATCACATGAATTAAAGTCAGAGAGAATCCAGGCATTCTTACTCAGGATACACACGTGAAAATATATTTAAAAACTAAAGCTTGAGAATATACTGATAGAAAAAAAAAGTTCCCATGACAAAATGATTTTTAAAAGGGGTAGAGGTACATTTCTTATAAACAGAGCACTGTTGGAAGGTAACCTTTAGAAAATGGTATAAAATTAAAAATAAATTAATGAAGAACTCATCAAATATCCATTGGTCACTAAGTACATTCATAGAAAAAGACTAAACCTCCAAAGACAGCATTCAAAGAAGGCTTTTGCAGTTTCAAAAGATGTTTATCTCTGCCCTGATTCAACTAATAAAATACTTCCTGAAGCTTTTTTAAGGAAGAAAGTCTACTAGTAGATTAGACTCTAATGTCCCAAGAGAATCTTTGGCATAGAACTAATTTACAATGCCCATATTACTAGAAGAGTAAGTGACAAATGGGAGAGAAAACAGTTTGAAAATATTTAGAAATAAATATTTTGTGTCTCCTGAAAATAGCACACACAAAAGGAGAATTAGTTAAAATTTCATGTATTCACTTAAGGTAGTTAAAGCCTCTGTTGTCTTCCTTCACTTCAACCTGCATAAATTTCTAGATTTTTTAAAAACAAAATTCTCAATTATTCTGTATTTATTTTATCTGCATTAAATTATTATGCAATGAAAATGTTTCCTGAAGATTCCATCAGTGACACAAAGTACCAGTGTGTGCCTGGCACGCATACCGTAGTTTAAACTGTACTTAATCTACACTATCAAAAATAAACTGAATCCACATCCTAAGAACCAATCTAAAACTTCACTTCTTAATGGTGGAATTAGGTGTGTTTTAATTCCAGGTAATTGATTAAGTCTAATTACCAAAATAGAAAGCTTCTACTTTGCTGGCAGGCAATGTTATAACTGGGGCACACCACCGGAACATAGCACAGGAATTAAAGAACAGACTCGAATGGTAATTCACCCACATTCTCCTCCTGAACTACACCCCCATGTATCTCTTGCATGCAGAGCTCTCTTTGAAGCTCTGAGAGCTTCATGCGTGGGAAACTAGGGGAATCAAAGCTTCCTTATACAAATGCACATGGTTTGGAGTCCAGGAGATGCTGAAAAAGACTATTAGTAGTCTCCTTCTGGGAAGCTCATCTGAGTATGAGACCCTCACATTTTGCATTTCTTGTGCCTAGGGTATTTAAATTGGTGGCCTCAATCTTATAGCACCAGGGTTTGTTCTCACACTCAGTTCACATAGATTTTTTTTTTTTTTTAACCTACTTTGACAAAAAAAAAGGGAGGGGGAGCAAAATAGGAAAAGAAGGCAGGGGTGGGGAAGAATAAATCATTATGCAGTGCTCAACCTCCACAGGGAAACAGCAGTACAAACCCACAGATCCAGAATTGTCAAGCAATGCGGCTGTTTGTTTACAAGTCACAGAATCAGTTATGTAACTAGGTAAGTCAAAGAGATCGAGTAAATGTTGGAAGGACAGAGAAGACCAGTACTTTTTGAATTAGTCAAGAGACTTCATGTCTGAAATGGATTCATACAGACTTTCTATTTACCTGTTTTTAGTTACTTTGTGAATTTTATTTTTTGAGTTAATTGTACCAAAAGTACAGTGTTTCTATGTAGATAATGACCCCTTGTTCTTTATCATTGATTTTGGATACCTGAAAGCACTTTCTCACCATGGGATTTGTTAAAGGGACAGCCAGCATTTATGAGGGAAATTGGAATAGCTTTTTATCTGCTGACCTAGAATTCCTGTCTGATTTAGCAGGAGAATGTATTATGAGACCAATGGATCAATTCTAATTTCTCTCTACCCCTCACCCTACAACTTCTTTTTTAAATTGGTTATTTGTTTTATTTTGTAAGTTCTGGGACCATATAATGTCTATAAAATGAACACCTTTAAATTTATTTCTATCTCAATAAATTTGGGGGAGAACTGAAACTGTAAAAATTTCAACTCTAAAGAGAAGTTAGAAAATCAAATGATTTAAATGTCATTATAGTGGACTATTCATTTTATAAATAAGCTACTCTCAGCAAAGCTCTTAAATAAACATATTTATTTTCTTTTAAATACCTGCATTTACATTTAAAACTTTTTAAAAATATGATTTTTTTCCCTGAAATACTGTAGCCAGAATTTAGTGCTATGAGTATAATTAATCAACTTCTGATAGCCAGTTAAACTCTGAGGTTTCAGTCACTAAATTTATGGAACATTGTTTTCTTTCTCATCTAGCTAACTTGTCCTTCAAATTGAGTCGATTCAGTGTCATATGTTACTCCCTGGGGAAAATCTTAGGGGAATTGTTAGAGAAGAATTATGTTTTTTCACCAGGCAGACAAAAGCTGAATTCAGGCCTTCAGGGGATCTCCTGGGGGGTTTTCTACTAATGGTGCCAGAGCCCCAGAACCAGAAGGGACCTGTGCAGCTGAGACTGGTACCCAGAGGGCTGCTCAGCTGTTGTACCTGCCACAACAGACACTGAGAATGGGAGTAAGTCCAAGCCAATCTTTCAAGGTGTAGAGGGAATGGCTATTTTGTTTTTGTTTAAGTTGAGCTTGGCATAGGGCAGGATATCTGGTGTCTATGTCCTCCTATTTAAGTTAAAGGTAGGGCTGAGTTGATTCATTGTCTAGAGATAAGAGGAGTGCAATCAACTCCTATAGAAGACCTCTGTTTATTGGTAATATTTCAATGAATGTATGTTCCCAGCCCAGGAGCATCATTGAGCCTCCATAATCAGGAGTCTGATATTTACCAGCTTAGAACAGTGATTGATGTGAGTTTGATAAGGGATCTCCATCCATTTAATTATCAGTGAATGTTAACTAGGAATATGAATCAAAATGAAAGGATAAAGATAAATATCTACTTCAAATTGACTTCGTTCAATTGCTATTCAAATTCTTAGGTACTTCTGGACTTTACGGCCCTATCATTCCAATAATCCGCAAGTTTTGCGGAGGTAGATTTCATACATATTCATACACTGTATTTATTGTTAGTCATTAAAGATAGTGATAGTGTGTAGGGTATCTATAATTTTTTTTGTTATCTTTATCTTGTCTTACCTGCTGTCTAAAGGCATCAGAAAATATATTATCATTTAAATGATCATCATAATTATAATCCTTTACCAGTAATGCCATAATTTAAATAATGAGCTTAACCTTTCAAAGCACTCTTAGGAATATGAGCTAATTTATACATTATTAGAGTTCATTGTTACTTATGTACATTTCTCTGAGATGTGAAATGGCATCTTGTCTTCACAAGGTGAAGATGGGATGGATTTTAAACATTTCAGAAATTAAATGTACTTCACTTCTAAATGTATATTATGCTTCAGTAGAAAGTTTAAAAGCCTTGATAATATAACATGCATTTTGATTTGGCATAAGAAAATTACTGAGTGAACTAAGTAAATTCTCAAGAAGGGATAAAGCTAGCTTTTCCCCCCTTCCATAAAACTTTATAAAGGTGTCTTTTAAAAGTGATTTTAAACTACCTTTCAGTAAGTCTTTCAAAATAACTTTTACCAAATGATTTGAGGATGCTCTTGAGCCCTCTAGGAATGGGATTGAAGTTCTTTTAGAATATCTTAATTCAATTTTTAAGTTTGGAGAGAGGTGAGAAAAAGAGAGGAAAGGCACGTAGTGCAGAATGGGTTGGGGGATGGAGCTTTAGGTGTAACCTCATGGAGGCAGCTGTTTGGGGTTGTGGAAAGAGCATGGACTGTCCAGGGGTATGAATTTCAATCTCTGCTTTGTTATTTAAGTTTACCAAGCCTCAGTTTCCTCATCTGTGATATGAGAATGTGGTTTTGCAGGGGTAGTGTTAGTCTCTCAGTTGTGTCCAACTCTTTGCGACCCCATGGACTGTACCCTGCCAGTCTCCTCTGTCCATAGAATTCTCTGGAGAAAAATACTGGAGTGGGTTCCCCTTTTTTTCTCCAGAGGATCTTCCCCACCCAGGGATTGAACTGGGGTCTCCTGCATTGCAGGTGGATTCTTCACCACCTGAGCTATAGGGAAGCCTCAGTCAGGTGCAGGGTAGGTGTTCAATACCATTATTGCAGGCAGGAGACAGCAACCAGGAAATGACCCCTTGGGTTTCCTTTAAGTGCTAAAATTAAATCACTGTGAAATAGATGAACCAATTCCCTTTCAATAGTGAGGAGTTGAAAACATCCCTGAAGATGGCAGCTATTAAAGTGGGTTTTATTAAAAAAAAAAAAACACAAACCTTCTTCTTTTGGCTTTTATCAACTACAAATGAAAGCTACTCTATTCATAGTCTGAAGCTGAGGAAATAAGCTTTTGTAGCATGCTAATATTTTTCACCTCAGGAAAATAATTGTTCCTAGGGAAGCCAAATGTTCCTACGCTTAATCCTACTGTTTGAAGTATAAAGATTTGTTACATTTTTTGCTTGAGTTGAAAAACCAAGGACGGTTTTAAAAACTTTAAGCAGTGATCAAGTGCCATATAAATTCTGTGTTATGAATTACCTGAGGACGTTAATGGAGTATATTATAAATAGTAATTAATTTTTACCAACACCCTGTGGTAAAAGCATTATCACCCTTCCTCCCCCTTTAACAGGCAGGGAGATGAAGATTCCATGAGACCAAGCAACTTACCCTGGGGATATGTGGAAGGTTACCCAGCCAGAAAAGGGAACCCAGGAGGTTGGAATCAGAGTCTTATGTGTCTACAACTTAAGAAGAGACTCATTCGTCATATATACAAACATTTCTGCTTCTATTTAGGTTGATAGAGTTGAGGGAGAGTGGTTTGGGTGTCCTCCTGAGACTCTCAAAAATGTTAGCGATTTCCAGGACCTGCAATCACAAATCATGTTTTGGTCGTACTAACACTTCCAAGTCTGAGATCTAAATTTACTTAGTAAATTTCAAATTATTCCTATAGATGGTTTTAAAATGGAATTTAATTAAAAAAAAAAAAGATCAAAAGCAACAAGGAAGATAAAAGATTTTTCTCCTTAAGCAGATAAGGGATTTACATGTTTATTGTGTTTTTACTTTTATTTTGTCTCAACATTGTAATTTGTAAGGTAGTTCACAGATTATTTTATAATCTCTTCTTCTGTGAGTGTTTATAGGGAACTCAGTAAAGGTTTATTGACTGAAATACAGATACCCCTCTCAGTGATCAACCAGTGACTAGTATAGAAGTGAAGTCAAGTCACTCAGTCATGTCTGACTCTTCTGCAGCCCTATAGACTGTAACCTGCTGGGCTTCTTTGTCCACGGGATTCTCTAGGCAAGAATACTGGAGTGGGTTACTCCAGGAAATCTTCCCAACCCAGGGATTGAACCTGGGTCTCCTGCATTGCAGGCAAATTCTTTATCCTCTGAGCGACCAGGGAAGCTTGACTAGAATAGAAGGTTTTATAATTGATAGCACAATATATACACAACTGCTTATTCAGACATTCAGTTAACAAAGCACATTTAGTGGTTTAACCAAGCAATTTGTGATTAGAAGAGTCCTAGGAAGGATCCAAAATTAGCCATTATGGCTTCGACTCAGTTAGCTTTGATCAATAAACACCTCATTCTATTTCTTCTTCAAAAGCTAAAACTCTGACAACTAGAGTCTGATTTATGACTTTAAAAAAACAGAAAGAGATGGAATATGTCACGAGTCAGAAAAACATACATTTGTCCAAATTTTGTTTTCAAAAATATCACCTATCTTAGCCAAGAGTAAATACCAGAGGTTGCTTGGTCATCAGTACTGGTTGGTATTGAAAAATGGAAGTCACCATCACTAGGTATCTTTTTTTTCCCATAATTAACTGCAAGATTGGTTTATGTAGCACCCATTTAACTCTTTTCTGTCATACTTTTAGAGTTGCTATGTTTAAAATAACACCTAGAAATTGTTGACTATACAGAAAAATAGAATTGAATTTGGGATTATGAGCTAGGATTCAATGTCAAGGTACTTCAGTGTACTTCTGAAAATAAGCCTTGCAAATGTTTTCCACTAGAATATTTATGGATGTAGTAATTTAGGCAGTCATTCCCTAGACTAGATTATGACATGCCAGTAGCTGAAAGATGAGAATTAAAACCTAAAGGGTCCAGTTGCAACTAGAGAGACTCATTTTAAAAAAAAACACACACACACAGTAAAAATATTTTCTAAAAAAACTCATTTTTTTTTTTAGATTGGTACAAAGTTAAAAAGGTCCACACATTTGGAAAATTGTCTTTATGACTTTTTCTGACAGACCACTTTCTTTCCTATTTGTGGGTTAAAATAAATAACTCCTGAGATTTTAATTTTAGTTTCTCAAACAAGGCAAAACCAGTTGAACGGCTTTGTATTATCTCCTGATCCAGGAATTGAGGCCAAGAGTCATGAAAAAATAACCACAAGTTGACTTTTTGTGTTTTGTAGGTTAACACCAGCAAAGAAAGGGCTGAGTTGTTTACATCCTTAAAAATAATTTCAGAAGAAATAGAAGTCTTATGCTCACTATTAATCCTATTATTTCCCACTCTTTTTCTGGCGAAGAGTTTACAAATGTCTGTAAAGGCCTTCTCATGCAGAAATTACTGAGTTTAAATACATGTGAAATGCCATTGCTTCCATACATAGCTTTATAGGCCACAAGATCAAAGTTGTTAACATATATTTTAAGAGCCTTGGCCCATTGATGTTCTTACAACCACCACATTTTAGAGACCTTTCTAAATCATGAGTTAGGTGAAACAGACTAAAGAACCTAAGAAAAAAAGTAGGCAAGGTTGTTTCATTGAGCTGTCCCTTTCCCCTCTGGGGCTTATTAACTACTACACAAACAAGGCTGCCTCTTATTTAGGCTTATTTGGCATTGGTACACACTTCTAAGAGAGTGGAGTCAGTCCTCCAGAACTGGCTGTCTCCTCTTGAACAGTTTGTTGTTCGCATTCCAGTTGATTTTTTTTTAATTTAATTTAATTTTATTTTTTAACTTTACAATCTTGTATTGGTTTTGAATGCCAATTTTTCACTTCATGACGTCAGAGTATCTGATACTGATTGAATCAATGGAGGTAGCCTAGGGTGCAAACATTTCAGAATAGGTGTTGGCACAAGTTGTTTGATGTCGGGGCAGAAAAAGACTGTTTAGAAATATCTCCTCACTTCGCTTCCCTCGCAGGGTTACAGTGGTTTACCAGGCCAAGAATTAAACAAAGAAAGGAATCCATTTTTAAAGGCACATCCTCTAGATGACAGATGCAGAAGCCACATGTGTTGGCATTTCATCACTGAGAGTCTTATTTGAGTATCAACATTTATCTGAACACAGAGGAGGATGGAGCCAAAGAGCCAAACTGTGTTTAATTTGGCCTCATGAAATTCACGTTTGGGAAAAACTTAGGGGTACAGAGTCTTCTGCACATTCACATATAACACCCATTACTGTTAATAGGGATAACCACATTTGCTGAAAAGAAAACATGCCCTTTAGAACTGAGCTTAGACCTTGGGGATGGAAAGCGCTCTCCAGCTAATAGCTGATGGGAATTGTACCATCTCAAATTTGTTCCCTGATGACCTGACATCATTGAATTTGGAAAAGCAGAGCCAGGTTCATCCAGGGGTAGCAAAGAAAACTGTTTTCAAAAAAAAAAAAGAAAGAAAGGTGATTACACTCTACGCTTTTAAATTAAGCCACAGAAGTCCCTGACTAATTATATCATGAAAACAAGCTCCATCTCTAAGTTCCTAGGAAGAGACTGCGGTGGTGATGGTAGATTTATTCTTGTTTACTTCTTTCAACCAGTCACATTCGATAAGTTTCTGTTAAAGTAATAAAATTAGGCTCATCTTTAAATAATTGGATGAAATATTTCAGTTTGGAAACCAAATGACACTTCATTTTCAAGGATTCATGGTCAGAGGAAAAAGAGGGTAAAAATAATCTTGACCTACAGAAAATCACAAGCCTTGGGTTGTATCCCATCCCTAACCTTCCTGACTCCAGATGTGAACAAGAGGCCAGTCAGTCCCTGAAGCAGCACAGTGTTTAAAAAAAGATTGTTGAGGGTGGAGCATATTGGGAGGTTCCCAGGAAAGACAAGAAGTAACTGAAAAGCATAGTCTTTATCTTTAAAAAATGTGTAATGAAAAAGTGTATACAAAGTATAAAAAGTGTGTATCATTACAAAGCATGTGGATGTTTACATTCACTTTCTGCCTTGACCTTTCCTCCCCTCTTGGAGAGGACAGAGTTGGGAGGAGGAAGACTAAGGGTTCTCAGTAGTCTGTCAAATGTGGTGTAAACAGACCTCTAAACAAGAGCCCTTCACCAGCTTCAGAACAGGATAAAGATTAAGAAGACATGCTTCAAAAATAGATAAACCCGAGCTTGTCACTTGAAACTTTCTGTATCTGTAAAATGGAGCAATAATGCTGACTTACAGGATGGTTTAGGAAATCAAATGAGACGAGATATATGAAATACCTAGCATCAGTTCTGTTCAGTTCAGTCGCTCAGTCGTGTCTGACTCTTTGCAACCCCATGGACTGCAGCATGCCAGGATGCATCCCTGTCCATCCCTGTCCATCACCACCAGGACATCACCCTGTCCATTCCCTATCCATCACCAACTCTCGGAGCCTACTCAAACTCATGTCCATAGAGTCAGTGATGCCAGCCAACCATCTCATCCTCTGTCATCCCCTCTTCCTCCTGTCTTCAATCTTTCCCAGCATCAGGGTCTTTTCAAATGAGTCAGTTCTTCACATCAGGTGGCCAAAGTTTTGGAGTTTCAGCTTCAGCATCAGTCCTTCCAATGAATATTCAGGACTGATTTCCTTTAGGATTGACTGGTTGGATCTCCCTGCAGTCCAAGAGACTCTCAAGAGTCTTCTCCAACACCACAGTTCAAAAGCATCAATTCTTCGGCGCTCAGCTTTCTTTATAGTCCAACTCTCACATCCATACATGACTACTGGAAAAACCATAGCTCTGACTAGATAGACCTTTATTCTCAAAGTAATGTCTCTGCTTTTTAATATGCTGTCTAAGTTGGTCATAACTTTTCTTCCAAGGAGCAAGCGTCTTTTAATTTCATGGCTGTAGTTACCATCTGCAGTGATTTTGGAGCCCGAGAAAATAAAATCTATCTCTGTTTCCATTGTTTCCCCATCTATTTGCCATGAAGTGATGGGACCAGATGCCATGATCTTAGTTTTCTGAATGTTGAGTTTTAAGCCAAATTTTTCACTCTCCTCTTTCACTTTGATCAAGAGGCTCTTATAGTTCTTCTTCACTTTCTGCCATAAGGGTGGTGTCATCTGCGTATCTGAGATTATCGATATTTCTGCCAGCAATTGTGATTCCAGCTTGTGCTTCATCTGGCCCAGTATTTCACATGATGTACTCTGCGTGTAAGTTAAATAAGCAGGATGACAATATATAGCCTTGACGTACTCCTTTCCTGATTTGGAACCACTCTGTTGTTTCATGTCCAGTCCTAACAGTTGCTTCCTGACCTGCATACAGATTTCTCAGGAGGTGGGTCAGGTGGTCTGGTATTCCCATCTCTTTAAGAATTTTCCACAGTTTTTTGTGATCTACCCAGTCAAAGGCTGTGATGTAGTCAATAAAGCAGAAGTAGATGTTATTCTGGAATTCTCTTGCTTTTTCGATGATCCAACACATGTTGGCGATTTGATCTCTGGTTCCTCTGCCTTTTCTAAATCCATCTTCAACATCTGGAAGTTCACAGCTCACATACTGTTGAAACCTGGCTTGGAGTATTTTGAGTTTACTTTGCTAGTGTGTGTGATGAATGCAGTTGTGTGGTAGTTTGAACATTCTTTGGCATTGCCTTTCTTTGCATGAGGTTTGGCAAACAGCAAGAGTTCAAAAGAAAAGTAGAAGAAAACCATGCATGTGTGTGTACTCAGCTGTGACCGACTCTACAACCTGATGGACTGTGGCCCTCTTGGCTCCTCTGTCCATGGGATTTTCCAGGCAAGAATACTGGAGTGGGTTGCCATTTCCTCCTCCAGGGGATCTTCCCAACCCAGGGATAGAACCTGCACTGTAGGTGGATTCTTTACCACTGTGCCATCTGGGAAGCCCATTATTTGGATCGTGACTAATATTCATTTAATATCCAGTGTCCTTTGCATGGAATGTTCCTGACTCTCCCTTCTGGTATTTATCTGTGGCTCAAACAGCCACACAGGGAGTGTCAAGTACAACTCTGTAACCTTGGTGACCTTCTTTTTGGGTTTTATCCAGAGATAAACTCAGCACGGTGCCTCTGCTCGAGGGATGGGGTGAGGTTAGGGGTAAGGCAATGAGGAATCATGCCAGATCCTGTGGGGATTACAACTGGGAGCATGCCTTAGCCATGCCAGAGCCACTGCAGACACCTCTTGTCATTGCACCCTTTGGGACTGAGTTGCTTCTGTGTGCCAGGCTGGCCTCATTGGTATCCCAAAGAGAGCACATGAGTATTTTCATTGTGTCCTGCTAGACTATGCCATCTAGTAGGATTGGTGGTTTTGGAATGAAATATTTCCCTGGTAGCTCAGATGGTAGAGAATCTGCCTGCAATGCAGGAGATCCAAGTTCCATCCCTGGGTCAGGAAAATGCCTTGGAGAAGGAAATGGCTACCCACTCCAGTATTCTTGCCTGGAGAATTCCATGGACAGAGGAGCCTGATGGGGGTCGCAAGGAATCAGACATGATTGAGCGACTAACACTTTCACTTTTCGTTGCTTTAGAACAAAGGACAACACATTAGCTAGTTCAGACCACTCAGGATAGGAAAGAAGTCCTGCTGAAAATAGGGAAATCTCCCAGCAGTGAAATGGCACATGCTTCATTATCGAGGGATGGAGAAAGAAGATAAGTGTAACATTTCTATCTCCTGCCCACATCAACTGAGGTGATGGAAGATGTGACTGTCCACGAGAATTAAGGGTAAGTGGATGGAAAGAGAGGCCTGGGTCTGGAATGAGGGAACCTCAGGTAATGCAGTTGCATCACAGAGAAGAGTTCGATTATTTTTATGCACCTGATTAAGATTTGACTTGGGGGTATCATTGCAAGGTGGTGATCTGGAAATGAACTGAATGTATGTGAACCAAACTGTACAACTTAGATCGATACAGAAAGAACATTCTTTTATTTGAAAATATTTTGATACCAATTAAATAGAAAATCCTCTTCTCACACCTAAAGAAGGAATAAAAAGGAAGCCTAAGGGCTTGCAGCCCTGAGCTCTAGTAGTTGGTGCCTTAATTTGTTTCACTCTTTGAAATTAGAAGTTAGATCCACAAACGCGTGTCATGGATGAGCTCAAGAAGCTCCAAGGCCATCCAATCTGTCCTGCCACTAGTACCACCTAGCGGCAGCCAAGAAGATGTGTAAGCATCTTTCTAAAAGTTGCTGTAAAAAAGCGACAAAAACCTACGTCCACAGACCTCATGGTTAAGAACAAATTGAAAATGTGCAAGAATTCAGAATAAATTGTCAAGGGTTCTTCTGCTCCCTCTCCCAACCCCACTGCTCATCCTTATTAATAGTAACTTGCCTTTACTATGTATTTCCTCCAACTCTGACCTCTCTCTTTCTCCTTGTTTCTCTCTCTCTCTCCCAATCTACCTACCTGCCCTTAATTTTTAAAAACAAAAATGAAATCAAACTAAATATTATGGAGTGATTTTACCACTTACCAGATATCTTTTTATTGAGTAAGTTGATTTACCATGCTGTGTTAATTTCTGCTGTACAGCAAAGTGATTCAGTCGTACATATACATACATTCTTTTTAAACATTCTTTTCCATTAGGCCTTAGCTCAGGATATTGAATGTAGTTTCCTGTGCTATATGGTAGAACCTTGTTGTTTGACTTAACAGATACCTTTAAACTTATTCCATAGCACAGCAGACTGTCACCAAACGGCCCAGACATGACAGTTTGCTCACAAGCTCCAGTGTTAGGCTGGCTGAAAGAGTTATGTGGGCATTGAAACTGCCTTCCCTCGGATGAGGTTCTAGACTCCAGCTGGCCATTTTCACATCTCTTCTGCCGAATCTATATGGACCTCATTTCCTTAAAGGTAGAGCTACAGCCCCTCTGCCTCTCCACCGTGTGGTCTAAGCTCTCTCTGTATTCTCACTGACCCTTAACTCCTCCTTCAGAGACCTCTCTGCCCCTACATGCTATTGTCTCAGTTTGGCCGCCTCATCTCTCCCAATGTGGTTGCTTCTCTACTCCTCTCCCTGCACCAAACAGGGAGCTCACTCTATACCACACATACCATCCTGTTACTTTATGCTTCAAATATCCCCCCAGCTCCCATTTCTTTAGAGGAAAGCCAAAGCTGCTCAGCGTCTATGCAAAGCTCCTCATGGTCAGATCTAGGTCTCTTTCCTCCTCCACTATCCCCTGTGTTCCAGCTGCCCAGAATCCCTTCTTACAGAGTGGATCATATGCCTTCACCTGCCCATACCCTGTCATACCTTCTCTATGCCTCAAATGTGCTTTCTCTCATCCTCCTGAAGGGCTTCTTCTCATTGGTCAAGATGCAGCTCAAATACCATCTACGAAGCTGCCTTCCGACTCTTGCAGGCTCCTCCTCTCTCCTTGTGTGTTTTATATCACTTTCTAGCATAGCATTTTTAATTGTAATTACCTGGCAATGAGCAACTCGAACATCTATTGTAGTACTCTTTTCATTTTCTGTCCTACAGAGTAGCTGGCACATGAATGTTTGTTGAAAGAAGAACTGTACATTAAAGAGAAGGGCTACCATCAAAAGACCTTAGGGCAATGGTTTCTAAACTTTCAGATAAGGATCACAAAGGTGCTTTTTTAAAGCTGAAGTATAGTTGACTTACAATGCTGTTTAATTTCTGTACACTTTGCTATACAGCAAGGTGATTCATTTATAATATATATATATATATATATATGCATTCTTTTTAAAATATTCTTTTCCACTATAGTTTATCATAGGATACTGAATATAATCCTCTGTACTATGTGGTAGGACCTTGTTGTTTATCCATTCTATATACAAAAGCTTACATCTGCTAACCTCAACCTCCCACTCCATCCTGCCCCAACCCCCTCCTTCTTGGTAAACACCATGCAGATACTTTGGATCTCCTCCCAGAGAGTCCACCTAATTTGGCAGGTGTGAAAAGGTAGACTTCAGGAATCTACGTTTTAACAAGCATCTGAGATCATTCCAACGACCTATGAGAGGCCAACCCCCAGAATGCAAAGCAAATAATCTGAAAAAAAGAAACAGCAAAGAATCTTTGTTCCTGGAGATGGCATACATTGGAGAATGTGCTTATGCCCATAGGAGTTCCCTTGATGCAGTGGTTGTTGGTACTCCTGAGAATAAATGGATATCAGTATAAGCTGGAGAAAGCCACAGTGCAGTGAATTCCCTGAAGACTCTCAAGAAGCATCAGGCTCTATGCACAAGGGCTGGACTGTTTCTCTTTCAGAACAATTGTCGTCAACTCCCATCTGTTTGTTTTGTTCCAAGAGTCACTATTTAGCCAGACCCAAGCTGTTTTCATTAATATGTTGCATTTGTGAAAAGCTTCCCTTTGGATGTTCTCCAAGCATTTTAGCGGCTTTCAGCCTGTCTTCCCTTATTCCCTCAGGGAGGAACAAGTACAAGTTCACGCCAACTCATTGGAGAGGCATTGCTCAAGAGCAACTCCTGGGGCACCAGATGCAGGCGGGAGGGAGAGAGTGGGAGAGCTCCCAGCCCCCTCCCTCTGTTCTATCTCCTTTCCCCACCCACCCTGCCAAATGCTCCCTGGTGTGTTCAGCAGGTGGCTCCCACCCCTGCCTTCAAGTCTGCTCAGGCAATTTCCCTCCTGAGATAAATGAGCTCTGAAAAGAGTCCCAGGTTCTAGACAATGTGGAACTGCCAAGGACCACCTTGGCCAAAGCAAAAAGCCAAGACTGCAAACCCCTTGCAGAGACAAGAAGTGGACACGAATTAGGCACCTGTGTGGAGGCGGGTCTTTCAGCAGCAGATGTTCAGTGGGGGCAGAGCTCCAGGTCTCCCAGAGTCCATTCCTGCAACCTCGGCTGTGTGGATTTGCCTAGACTAACCTTGACTTCTCATTCCTGTGACTTTCCTTCTGGTGAAACTCTTCTCAGCTCTACAGACTGATTTCCTCAGATTCACTGAAGCTAACCCAGTTGAACTAACCCAGTTTCTGATTTAGGTACTTCTCTGACCCATATTTGCTAGATTCTGCCTTCTCAGGGATAGCCTCCTTGGCTTGCCTGATCTTTAGTCTCAGGATGCCAGCCTCGATGAAGACACACAGAGGATCAGTAGCTCATCTGTGAAAAACATTGAACTCTTCTCTGATGGTTTATGAGAAACATTTCACTGTCAGTTTTCCGTAAGGATTTATATAAATGAAGGAAAGAGGAGAGGACTGCCCTGATAGCCACCCATTGGAAGTCTGTTCAGTGCACTGCCCTCTGGAATTTTATTCCGATGCTTTGTAGAGATGGTTTGACCGTGACAGCTTGATTTCTAATCTCCTGGGCCTTTTTGTATCAGTGTGTTCAGGTTTTTAAAAAGTAAACATACAGTAAAACTAATGTGTTTTAGTAGAACTAATCTGTTTATGTGTGTGTGCATGTGTCTTGCATACAGTTCTATGAGTTTTAACACCTTTATAGACTCATGCAAGTATCACCGCTAACAAGCTACAGAACAATTCCATCACCCAAGAAACTCCCTTTGAATATCCAAGGTTTATTTTAAAGCCTTAATCACATTAAAAAAAACAAACAAACAAACAAACCAGGAAGTGGTTAATAAGCTCCATAGAAAAGCTAAAGAAGATAACCTGTGTGCAATATTTGAAGGGAATTGTCATCCCTTCATCCAAGGTTAGATTACTTCTATAGGATGAGGACAAATTCTCATGATCTCAAGTTCTAAGTGGGTTCTTAGGCTGTCTTCCGAGGCAAGTTGGCTCAGTTATTCCCTCCTACTCAGACGAGCAAGAGCTACTTAGCTCAGGAAAAACATTCTTGTAATGGGAACTTGATGATTTAAAGTTACACCCATCATACCTGTTCTTCTGAGTATAACTCACATGACTCTGAAATCATTAGGCTAGAGTCATGAGACTTCTGAAAATGAACTGTCAGTGTTATCATATTTATTCAATTTCAAGGTGTAATCCTCTAGATTTGGGGGGATATCCAGCACACTTATATACCGATACACTCTTACTCCATGACAAAATACAAGCATAAAGAACAAACTGTCAGAAAATCAAGATTCCAACCAGGCTTTGAGCTTAAGAAAAAAATTTTGGTATTATAGAATCTCTCTCTCTCTCTGTGTATATATATATATATGTCTTTTGGTAAGAGAAAGTGACTGATAAAGCCAAAGGAAAAAACCCAGCTATTTCAGCTTTGAGAAATTCACAATGCTTCTTTGCAATTTTTCTGAACATTCAACAATATTCTTGTCAAGTAATTTTAACATTTTAAATTCTTCTTCAAGCAAGGAGTGAGGTTGCCACTAACAGCATCTTCAACAGAAAGAGAGAGTAGCTGGCCAGGGCTCTGCAGATGTTGTAGCCAAGGAAAGCCTGGACTATGTTGTGATAATAAACAAGCAGTTAATCTCAGTAGTGTTTTGCAATAGTTTCTCATTCTTCCCCCTCCAAAAAGAGAGATTGATACAGCATAGAAAGATGCATGGATAGATAGATAGAATGGATAGATAGATAAGTGATAAAGTAATCATAGCAAAATGTTAATTACAAAGTCCAGGTGATGGGTATGTGGATTTTTGCTGTCTTTGTTGTCCAGGTCTTTCCATTTTCTGTTTCAACTTTTTCACAATAAAAGTTTAGGGAGAACAGTTTATTTCTCATTTATGCTCCATGTCCAATAAAGGTTGGCTAGGGCTCTGCTCTGTGTCTTCTCACATCAGGATGCAGGATGATGGACCATCTTGAAAGTGGCCAGTTGCCATGGCGAAGGAAAGAGAGCTCTGCTGGATATTGTGCAGACAGTTGGCTATTTCAGCCTGGAGGTGACTCATGTCATTTCTGCTCATTGACCTGAGCTCCTCTCACATGCCCCTACCCCCGTCATGAGAGTGCAATCCTGTCACATGCCTAGAGAGCAAAGAGCTATAAACACGTGGTGGGCAGCACAAAATGACGACCCTGACATAAATAGACTCTTTCCAAGAACCACGCACCTTAATCCTGTCATCATTAATGATACTAACATGAAAAGACATATTCACTTTAAGAAATGTGGGACAGAAAACTCAGATGCTTTTCCTTTCTCATCCACTTGCCTACTTTCAGTCTCCTTTAAAGGGAGCAGAACTAATCTGTTAAAGGCTAGTAAATCCCAAACTTCTTGCCTTTTTTTTTTTTTCTCAGCCAGTCAGCCAGCCAGCTAGCTCTTTCTTTTTTTATTGAGTCAGCTCATTTTCACCGAGTTAGTCAGAATACATGGAAGTCATCCAGGGAACTTCAGAAAAGCAGGAGTTAGATGGGAGCTGGTGACAGTTTTCAGAAATGGGGTCATCAAAGAAAGCATTTGAATAAAGATGATTTCAGAAAAATTCTGGACTCAACATTTTAGAGGAGTCAGGAAAGACTTGATTGCTGAGATGACATTTAAGTTGGCACTCGAAGGCATCTGCTAGGTAGAAAATGGAGCAGGGCATTCCAAGCAGAGGGTACAGGCTGTGTGGTGCCAAGGAAACTGAACCAGCTCTGACTATCTGAAGGAGAATCAGAGATCTACATGGCCAGAGGCTGCAGTGCTTGTCAGGATTACTGTTCTAGCACGAGACTGGGGTAAAAAGTATTGTCATATTTTTCACTTGTCAGTAAATAAAATACCATACTTTTATTTGGTATTAATACCAAATAAATACCATATTTGCTAAGAAAATATTTGAACTGTGGTGTTGAAGAAGACTCTTGAGAGTCCCTTGGACTGCAAGGAGATCCAACCAGTCCATTCTAAAGGAGATCAGTTCTGGGTGTTCTTTGGAAGGGCTGATGCTAAAGCTGAAACTCCAGTACTTTGGCCACCTCATGTGAAGAGTTGACTCATTGGAAAAGACTCTGATGCTGGGAGGGATTGGGGGCAAGAGGAGAAGGGGACGACAGAGGATGAGATGGCTGGATGGCATCACTGACTCGATGGACGTGAGTCTGAGTGAACTCCGGGAGTTGATGATGGACAATGAAGCCTGGCGTGCTGCGATTCATGGGGTCGCAAAGAGTCGGACACGACTGAGCGACTGAACTGAACTGAACTGAACTTAATGCTCTAACAGTAGTTCCTGTGACTTCCAAGAGTAAAGTTTCTCTCCAAGTAATCTGTTTCTAGAGAACTGTAGGTTTCTAACTAAATACAGAGTTTCTAGGAATGGAATACTTCTATTTATTGACAATAATTTAGAGTCATCTATATCGGATCAGATCAGTCACTCAGTCGTGTCCAACTCTTTGCGATCCCATGAATCGCAGCACGCCAGGCCTCCCTGTCCATCACCAACTCCCAGAGTTCACTCAGACTCACGTCCATCGAGTCAGTGATGCCATCCAGCCATCTCATCCTCTGTCGTCCCCTTCTCCTCTTGCCCCCAATCCCTCCCAGCATCAGAGTCTTTTCCAATGAGTCAACTCTTCGCATGAGGTGGCCAAAGTACTGGAGTTTCAGCTTTAGCATCATTCCTTCCAAAGAAATCCCAGGGCTGATCTCCTTCAGAATGGACTGGTTGGATCTCCTTGCAGTCCAAGGGACTCTCAAGAGTCTTCTCCAACACCACAGTTCAAAAGCACCAATTCTTCGGCGCTCAGCCGTCTTCACAGTCCAACTCTCACATCCATACATGACCACAGGAAAAACCATAGCTTTGACTAGACGGACCTTTGTTGGAAAAGTAATGTCTCTGCTTTTGAATATGCTATCTAGAGTTCATCAATCCACAGTACTTTTTTGAGGGAAAGGCATTGACCTAGTAGACTGCAAATAAAGGAAGGCAAAACCACCAGTTAAAAAAAGTAAACACTGCAGGAATGTGGGCACATGATGAAGTCATTTTAAATACAATGTGTCAGGAGGAAGGTGTTTTGCATGGGACATATTATTTAATCCTAACACACTTCGGAAAGTGGATGGTAATATCACCATTTCACAAATGAGAAACTGAGGAACAAATAGTTTCTTATAAAATCATCTGTTTAAGCTTGAGCATTATTTTTCAACATCTGAGACATTATTTTTTCCCTATAAAACAGAGATTTGACATGTGCTGCCTACCTCACAGAGCTGTTGGGAGGATTGAAAGAAATAACAAACAAAACTTTTGACATCAATCTTGACCTTTCTCTGGTGTTAAGTTTTCTGATTCAGTCCTGATGTTTACATAATATTAAGAACTGGCTCTTTGTAAAAGAGATTCTATGAAGCCTGTTGGTGGAGAAAGTCTTTCCCTAATATATCTGAAAATATACTGATTCAAACTATTTGTTTTTAAATAATTAAAAATATTGTCTTTACATGCATTCTTCTCCTTTTCCTTCTTCTACTTCTCCTTTTCCTCCTCTCCTCCTTTCCCTCACCTTCCTCTTCTCCTTCTTCTTCCTCCTCTTCTTCCTCTTCCCCTTCTCTTTCTTCCTCTTCTTCTCCTTCTTCTTTCTCTCCTTCTTCTTCATGTTTTATATAAAATCAAAGCACAAACTTTGACCATTACCCATGCATGGAGTATCTTTTTAAACCCTTCAGTTTTTTCTTTGCATTGTAATGGTTTTAGTTGAAAATGTATTTTTTCCCCTGTCTTTTAAAATAACATCTCATGGACAGAGGAGTCTCGCAGGCTACAGTCCATGGGTCGCAAAGAGTTGAACATGACTGGGCTCAAACACACCAAGTAATAATGTTATGTGTCCGTCACAGTTAATTTTATATGCATTAACTTGCTTAATCTTCACAACAACTCTTTCTTTAAGGTAAATACTGTTATTATCTCCATTTTCCAACTGAGAAAATGGAAGCAAAGAGATAGTAAGTGACTTGCCTAAGATCATACAGTTAATAAGAGGCTGAGTCAGGTTATGAATTGAGGCATCTTGGCTCCAGATTGAACTCTTAAAACACTGGGTCATAATGTAACATTTCTGAAGATAATGGATCACCTTCTTAAATAAATCAGAGTTATGATTATATATATATCAATTTTTATTGATATCCACAGAAACTGTTGTTTAATTCAGAATTATGTCCCTATCTATTATGCTTTTTGACTTACCTTCTTTCAATATTTTTTCTCTTTGTCCTCTGTTAAAAAATTATTTTCAGTATATAAACCTACAAATTGCCATCTTTCCTCTAGTTATTCTGCTCCCAATTTTCTAAGAGCCAGAGACCAGGTCAACCTATAAGTTAGAACTGTCTTTAAAATATGAGTCATAAGGTCTTGAGAGAAGACCTAAGCCTTTAGTGATTGGACTTTGTGACATCTGTGATAGAGATCTTCACTTTGGGGCATGTTTTCTGTTCTCAACTGGGATTCTGGATGGTTTAGATGGCTGGATAAGTGACTTCTCAATAAGCAAGGTGTCACAAAATAGAAATTCAAGGCATTTCTACTCTTCCACCTGTTCCAAAGTGTTTCAGTCATCATGGTAATTGGAAGGATGGCCTAGTTCCTCAAGCTTCTGGGTAGCCATCCGATGCTTAGAAGTAGAGAGACATGGCTACAACTTGTATAAAAATAGCCCTTCCAGATAGTCGAGGGACAAAGTTACAACTCAGCAGCTTGATATAGCTGAGCACTTGAATTTAGGAGTAGGAGGCGAGCTATGCCGAGAAGTAGCCAGAGAGACTGGGCTTGAGTCCAATCATAAGTAGAACAGGAGATGCCAAGAGAGATCACTTAACGTGGCAGATTAGCTGTTAAGATTTCCTGTTTACTTCATCTTCATCCCCTCCTCACCTCCCTTGATTCAACCTTACCTCCTAGCCTCAAGGGAAACACACACACACACACACACACACACGCACACACACACACTTAAACAAAATAAGGGGTACAAAGTAATGGTATAAACCATGAATTTTAATGTGTGTTAGAATTCCACTAGCCAGCTCATTTTAGTCACAAGCAGAATAAAGGTGAACACTGAAACCCACCCAACATGTCTCTAGGACTCGGACCCCGCAGCTTCTGGGTCGGAGTTCATCTTCTTTCTCTTTGGTGGGAGGGTGTGTCCAGTGATATGGGCCATATTTCCCCCAGCCCTACCTTAAGTCATTCCAAACTCAAAACTGGAAGCCTCTAGTTAAAAAAAAAAAAAAAAAAAAAAAAACATGGAAAATGACCAAAGTCACGATACTGCTTCTACCTCTCAAAACAAATACTAAGGCTCTGATGAATGGGTCACTAGCTTGTTTCCCAAATGAGAATACTGACTCAGCAAATGTTTCAACAGGCTAAGATATGTGGTTTTCACATTTACTCCACCTTCTAGTAACTCTGCATTTCCCCTGGATATTCTGGAAGAAAACTTAAGCCTCTGCCTGTAGTAAATCTATTACTTTAAATATCTCAATGTTTGAAGTCAAGTGTTAACTTTTAAAACACAGTAATTAGGAATGGATTAATGCTAACATGTAGCAGCAGTTGTAATAGACACTGCCATTTTTGAAAAACAAGAGAATTGAGAAGCATACTCTTCTCTTAATACCACTCACGATTAGCCCAAGTTCAAGGCATTACTGGGCCCTACTGGCAGTCCAGCCTCATTGCAGGTAAGTAACATACAGGTGCAGAGGTTCTGCGGCCAGTCTTCCAAATTCATTTCTACAACAGTCCCAGGCTTCCCTGATAGCTCAGTTGGTAAAGAATCTACCTGCAATGCAGGAGACCCCGGTTCAATTCCTGGGTTGGGAAGATCCCCTGGAGAAGGCATAGGCTACCCATTCCAGTATTCTTGGGCTTCCCTTGCGGCTCAGCTGGTAAAGAATCTGCCTGCAATGTAAGAGACCTGGGTTCAGTCACTGGGTTGGGAAGATCCCCTGGAGACAGGAAAGGCTCCCCACTCCAGTATTCTGGCCTGGAGGATTCCATGGACTGCATGGAGTCAGACACGACTGAGTGAATTTCACTTTCACTTTTCATTCTTACAGGTTCACAGGCAGCAAGAAACAAATCCCGAACTAACTTTTTCCAACCCAGTAGGATTTGTGCTTCCCAAGTGAACATTACATATTGTTACCAAGTGGTAAGTTACTTTTCTTTTCTCCCTCATCTATATGCAAATATATTTATATATATTAAAAAAAATTTTTGGCCACACTGCATGGCATGTGGGATCCTAGTTCCCCGACCTGGGATCAAACCCAAGCCCTCCTACATTAGAAGCACAGAGTCTTAACCACTGGACAGTCAGGGAAGTTCCATTAAGTCACTTTTCAAGAGAATGGTTCTTTGCCTTTTAGAGATTTATCCTCAACCTGCATGGAATATTGGCTTTGTGCCAGGTGTCTTGCAGTGTTTGGGAGCAGGCAAGGAGGCCTCTACCTTGATGGACACGCACAGTTACAGAGCCACATCCTCAAACAGCTCAGCTACATGGCTGGCTGATGGGGGACTGGTCACCCTGGAAGAAGGAATGGAGAGAAGGGGAGGGACATTTTTTGATTGTTCACCAAGAACTCAAGCCTGCATTTGCTTTGTTGGAGCCAGGTGGAGTATTCCCTGTGTGAGGGTCAGAATTGATCAATGAGTAAGTGTGCTAATTCTACTCCAGGTATATCCCCCTGGCCTTGCAACATAGGTGGAGATCTTGTAACAGAGAAAAATAAACTTGACTTCATATTGGATCTATTCCTTTAGCTCTAATCTTTGTGTTCTGTTGCCTGTGCTTTGTCATGCTGGCTCTGTACCTTTTGTAAAAGAATGTGGCCTACCATCTGAAATACACAGGAAAGCCCATTCTCAAGGCTCTGACCTTTAAAAGTGTACCAGTTTTCTAATCATAGAGAGATTAAAAGGTTGCAGAACATAGAGAATAACATTTGTTTTGTTGGAGGTTTACAGGAACACCATGACCTGACCTATGCAGACAGCTGCAAGAAAAACGACACTGACATTAAAAGTTTGCAACAATCAGCCACGTTTCCTCCCTTTTTAGTATTCTGAAGGATGCCTGAATTCAACTCAGGTAAGATGGTTCTTTGGGACACCAGTCCACCATCTTCTTGGGTTGCTGGCTTTCCAAATGAAGTTCTATTCTTTGACCTGACACGTCGTCTCTTGATTTATTGATCTGTCACGCAGTTAGCAGTACCAGTTTGGACTCGGGAACAGTCTTAGTAGAGCTGACCTGAAGCAGAGGTCTACCTGCTGAACATTGCCCAAACTAAGAAGGGAAGTCAAGGATGATTTTCAATATCTTTATTAAGAAATATCAAAAGTTGATTACATTTCCATACACAGTTTTACAAAGTTCAAGTGGAGGGCAATGTAGGGAGGCCATCAGGATGCCTGTTTGGACACCACAATCACTTACCAAAAAGGTAACCTTGTCACTTTTGGTCATCTTAACAGTGGTCCACACAAGGCTCTCTCCCACTTTCACTAGGCCACAGCACAATACATTACTTGAGTTTTACTAAGTTATAAATCCTTAAACATTTGTCCTTTTCTTCTGTCATTATCCTTCCCTGAAAAAGCCAAGCTGTTTGTAGAAAGCACAACACTTGAGTCCCATTGACTGCTGTTTGCATCACATTTTCACAAAGCCTGCTTTGAGAGTTGGAAAACATTGCAAGTTACATGTTACCATAGCACACTTGGGATGGAACCCACGCACATTGTTATTTTTTATTTAACATTTAACAAAAAAGAGGGAAGCACTCAACTTGGAAACAAAACAGCACAGTCATCCGTGGAGAAGTTAAGTGCGGGACAGGGCCTGAAGATTCCAGGAAGCTCCTCCAAGAGGTCACCAGGGTGACCAAGAACAATTGGAGGCAGGGATATCAATACAGAATACAGAAAGAGAGCCCCTTGGGGAGGGAACATCACAATCTTTTGTGTCAGGGATACTGAATCAGAGGGGAATTACACTTTCAAAAATAATCGGGGCTAATGGGTCCTTGGCACCCGACAGGACACAGCAATGGTGTGGTGTGCCTTGGTGAAGGCTTGTGCTGGGTTATCTAAAAGTGGATCTCTGAAGAGACTGTCCAGCAGCATCAGAAAGTGCTGTCTTCAGAGGAAGGACTCCTTATTCACCCACATGAGACTGCGGGTCTCGTTGGGCTTGCACTCGTACTCAATGACAGAGAAGGGACTTCCCCACTGGCAGTGATCTCGCTTGTGGTAATTGTAGAACTTGACCTGCCACATCGTCTCAAAGGTCCCAATGTCAGTGAACTGAGGGAAGAGAAACACACCCCATCAAAAACTCATTCTGCCACTAGTAATGGACAGCTGATGTTCGTGGAAGAGGTGTAATAGGGAAGAACAAATCTGACTCCATTTTACAGCTGTTTCTTTTACTTTAACCTTCACATTCTATTGTTTTTGCTTCGAGGTAAGAATGTTACCTGAAATACACAGGATAGCCCGTTTTCAAGGTTCTGACTTTTAAGAGTACACTTTTCTACTCATATGGAGGTAAAATGTTGCAGAACAGAGAATAACATTCATCTTGTTGGAGGTTTACGGTAACATTGTGACCTGACTGATGTGGACTGCTGCAAGAACAAAGGATGCCTGCACCAAGAGGTTTGCAATGACTAACTCTCCTCCCTACACTCTGCTCCCTCACGTTTAGTAACCAGTATAATTACTCCAGGCTCCTGTGATAAAAGCTTAGGCCTTTTACTCTAACGAAGGATCTTCCTTCATTACAAGAGAGATTTTCCTGAAAAGCTATCTGTAAGTCATTTATTTCTCTATAAAATCATATTCCCACTACACTTATTGCATTTGCTATGATATTGCCTTTAATAAAAATAACTCCCCAAATGTATATGTTTCCCAAATTTAAGATCTGGAAATGACTCTTAGAATCTCAGAATTTCAGAGCTTGCCACAGAAGGGAGATTGGGAAGAGAAGAGAGGGAATGGTGTTTAATGATTGTTTTTGGTTTCTGTTTCAAAAAACAGTTGTACAAAATAACGTGTGTACAACATGACTAAACATAAGATACAACTGCCCTCCCATCATTAATTTCAACTCCAGGAAAACCTATTTTATTGAAAACATTTGCTTGTTAAAGACGCTAACTTTCAAGTACTATTGAGTGTTTATAAGCCATGCCCATGCCTCAGGTTTTGATTATACATTATCCAAAGCCACAGTTGAGTACCTACTGTGTGCCTTGCACATAGAAAAATTTGTATAAGGGATGCTCCTTGTTCCCAAGAAATTTGCCTTCTTCTTCCAGAAGACAGGCCCTGAAAACACTGCACAGAATCCTCCAGAGTCATGAGCACACAATTCTCATGTAGCTGAGAAGAGGGTACAGAATACCCTAGAGGCCACTGGGCAGGGGCTCAAGTGGCCTGCGGGGTAGCCTGACCCTGCCACCATCTCCTGGAGCTATTTAGGGGACCTGGCATTAAATAGCATGATGCCTGCTGTTATTTTCTCCTCTGACCCTCCCTTGTCATGGGAGGAGACAGGCACTGACTTAGTGGGGTTCTTGGACTTGTCAGGAGCCAGAAGACGTGGAAGGGGGAGGGCAGTGAGCAATAGGAGCCTTCTGCTTGCGGCTGCCACAGGGGGAGGGTGATCAGGTGCTTCCCAGATAGCTTTCCAAGATGCTTTCAAAATTATATCCTGCACCATTGCCTCATCTTGTTAATCTGATCCCAAAACAAGGTTTGGCTTGCCTTTGGAAAATTTGCTTGACTTGTAACAGTGGATGATGTACCTCGAGTCCACAAATCTCTCAGCTAAGAAAATGAAGTCTCTCTTTTTAGAAAGGCATGACTTAAAGACCTGTGCACAAATATGCAGCTTTATTCAGAAAAGCCCTAGATTGGAATCAACCCAAATGTTCTATCATTTACCTGCTGATAGACACATTTTGGTATATCTATTAATATAAAAAGGCTTTTTACTTAACAATAAAATAGAACATACTGATTCAGGCAGCAATAAGGTTGGATTTCAAAGTCATGCTGAGCAAAAGAATCCAGACCCCAAAGAATATATGTACTATATGATTCCATATATGTTTGTACATATATATGTATATCTATATAGTTTATAGTGATAGAATGCCAGGCTCCTCTGTCCATGGAGTTTTCCAGGCAAGAATACTGGAGTGGGTTGCTAGTTCCTACTCCAGGAGATCTCCCTGACTCAGGGATTGAAACTGCATCTCTTGTGTGTCCTGCACTGCAGGTGGATTCTTTACCTGCTGAGCCATCAGGGAAGCCCCAGAATATAATCTATGCTGAGAGGAAATATCTGTGGTTACCTAGGTTCCCTGAGGTAGGAGGAGGGGATAGATGATTGATGAAAATGTGCCAGAGGCAACTTTTTGCAGGTGACAGAAACATTTTACATCTTGATTGGGGTGGTGGTTACAAGAGCACATGTATGCGTTTGTTAAAACTCATTGATCAGTATACTTAAAATGGGTATATTTATTAAATGTAAACTATACAACAAAGTTGATTAAAAATTAAAAATATTGATTTTTAATGAGTAACAAGGAGACAGGTATTCTTAACCCTGCCAGTGGGAACTGAATTACACAGCCTTTTGGAAGGGTAATTTGTATCAAGTAAAGCTGTGAACATACTTGGGTATAGCAATTTCACTTATAATTTATCTTGACATCACAGTGTTCAGAATAGTGAGAAAGTGAATACTAAATTTCCATCCTTAATTAATTATGGCATATCTATATAGTGGGATACTATGTAACAATTCTAAATGTAAATATTTAAATAAAAAATTTCTATTATTCTGTATTGTTACCTGAACTAAGCAGAGTACCAACAAGACTGTCTAGCATTAATTTCATTAAAATTATACATGTTATGGACTTTCCTGGTGGTCCAGTGGTTAAGAATCTGCCTGCCAGTGTAGGGACATGAGATCGGTCCTTGGTCCAGGAAGATCCCACATGCTGTGCAGCAACTAAGTCCACATGCCACAACTAATGAGCCTGTGCTCTAGAGCCTGTGAGAAGCGACTACTGAGCCAGGGGCCACAACTACTGAAGCCCATGCACCTAGAACCTAGGCTCTGCAACAAGAGAAGTCACAGCAATGAGAAGCCCGTGCATGACAACTAGAGAGGAGCCCCCACTCTCTGCAACTAGAGAAAGCCTGCGTGCAGTAACGAAGACCCAGTGCAGCCAATAAATAAATTAAATTAAAAGAATTATACATGTTACTGCTGATGGAATAAGTTTCATTTTCTTCTATGTACTTATTGGTACTTTAAAGATTTAATGATCAAATTTTACTTTTATAATCAGAAAAAATGTTAAGCCAAATTGTATTTACAAGTTTTACCAAATAGTAATATCCTTAACATAAAATATGTTAAGAACTACTAAGAACATTTGGATAAAACTGACAGTTCATTAAAAGGACTGGCTAAGTCTGAAAAATATTCAAATGTAGTATTATTAGTAATTAAAGAAATATAAACTTTCAGAGTTTTGTAACTTGTTCACCTATCAACTTAGCGAACATTTTCAAATACCAGAAGCAATTTAAGCCTAAAACTTTAGGAAAGTATTATGAGAAATGGTGGTATATCTGTACCTTGAATATGTATAACCTCTAAACAGAAATTTAGGTGTTTTTTTTTTAATGTATTATTTAGTTAGTTTTTCCTCTGCTGGGTCTTCGCTGTTGTGCGGGCTTTTCTCTAGTTGTGGCGAGTGGGGGCTATGTCTTGGTTGCGGTGCCCGAACTTCTTACTGCGGTGGCTCCTTGTTGGGGCGCATGTGCTCTGAGGCATGCAGGCTTCAGTTGTTGCAGCGCATGGGCTCAGCAGTTGTGGTCGGCGGGCTCTAGAGAGCAGGCGCGGTAGCTGTGGTCGGCGGGCTCTAGAAAGCAGGCGCAGTGGCTGTGGTACACGGGCTTAGTTGCCCAGGGGCATGTCGGATCCTTCTGCATCAGGGATTGAAACTGTGTCTTCTGCATTGGCAGATGGGTTCTTTACCACTGAGCCACCAGGGAAGCCCAGGAATTTAGTTTTAATGATGACAGAAGATGATGAAAACAATGTTAACAGAAAAAAGATGGCTGAAAATGAGCTCAAATACACTAGGATGTATAGAGAAAAGAAAAAGGAAAAATATTAACAATAGTTCCCAAAGTAAACTCTTTCTATCTTTCTACTTAGATTTTCTGCAAGAAATATGTTACTCTTATAAGCAGAAAGAATATTTTAAATGCTGAAATGGATCTATCACCCCTGAAAAATTAACATGAATATCCCTCAAACCCTAGGGATTTAATAAAATCTATTAAGGATACATATATCCTAATGAAAACATTACAACTTTGTTTATAATACCACCCTTAAGTGGTAATAATAAACTGATATCTCATTTTACAAATCACTGAGATGACTTACTATTATTTTTGACCAACGTAGGATACTGTACATTTTAAGTGCAACTGAATTAAGTTATAAAAATATTTTATAAACACCAACAAAACTTTCACAGGAGCAGCTTGAAACAAGGTTAGGTAAGTGGGAGAAACAATACTGCGGCCTTTTTGGAACTAGATATAAATAAAAGTTAGTCACAAAAACAAATAAAGATGATTATGACCACAGGCAATAAACAAAAATGAAAGCCCTTAAGGCACAACACTTACATCTGAGTAACCTTACAACTAAGAAAGTCTCCATCCAAGAATTCTCAGTAACACAGTACACCAAAACAGAAATATGTTGACAGCAAGTCACAGCTAAAAATTCTACTCTGTTTCTCTTTTATTAATGTTGGATTCAAGGTCATGTTATAGTAAACTTAACTGCTGGTGACTAGGCATATATTTTCCTCTCTCCCACATCTTAATTGTTTTAACTTCTTATAAGCGCTCTTTGTATTCTTCCTTCTGGAGCTCTGTTTCCTGGCCATCTCTACCTAACTCATGATTTCTTCTGCTCTGGCTAAGAACAGATGGGGTCTTCAAAGCTGACATTGTTTTTGAAGAACAGAAACAACTACACAGCTCTCTACCCGCTCCCAACCCATCTGTGCCTTCCAAGGAAAAGCTACCCAGGCAAGTTCCCCAGTGATGCAATTAGACACAGTATAATTCTGTGCATTTAATAGCTCTCTTTTTTAAAATACACAATTACTATCATTTAATCTCATTCAGTCTTGTGACTGGTTTTAACATCTCCATTTTGTGGATGAAAGAACTAATTCAGAGAGGTTAACTGAGTTGCTCTAGTACTCTGCAGCCAGATAGTGGTAGGAGCAAGTCAAGAATCTAGGTTTCCTCATTTTCATCTAGAAAATGATAACCAGTGTACAAGCAAATGAGCTACAAGCTACTGAACAGCGTTTCTTTTTCCTCCCTGAATGAGAAGAACATCTATAAATTGTTATGTGTAGAATGTTTTAGGATGCCACTACAGACTGACTGTATCTCCCCAAAATTCATATGGTGAAGCCTAAATCCCCAGTGATGGTATTTGGAAGTGGGATCCTCCAGAAGTAATTATGGCGGGAAGATGGAGCCCTCATGAATAGGATTAGTGCCCTTATAAAAATAGACATGAGAGGGATGATCTGTTTCTCTGTTCCTTATCTGTTTCTCCCATGGTAAGAAAGAAGCTGTCTATGAATCAGAACAGTGTTCTAATTACACACCAGGTCTGCTGGCACCTTGATCTTGGACTTCCGGCCTCCAGAACTGTGAGAAATAAATATCTGGTGTTTAAGCCACCTAGTCTATCGTATTCTGAAACTGACACTCTACTATATACCTGGACATTTACTTTAGTGTTCTTACAAGTTACAAGCCTTGGTACACTTTAATTTCACAACCAATGTGAAGGGGAACCCATCAGATTCTAAGGAGAGGAGAATCATTTGTTGTCCTCAGTAATAAGTGAGGAATCTTGACTTGTTAATAAACAGTAAATATTTTATTAATTTTTTTTTCTGTTGTGCCGGGTCTTTGTTACTCTGTGCAGGCTTTCCCTAAGGAGAGCAGGGGCTACTCTTTAGTTGCGGTACATGGGCTTCTCACTGTGGTGGCTTCTCCTGTTGAAGAGAAAAGGCTCTAGGCACAAAGGCTCTGGGTTGCAGCACTTGGGCTCGGTAGTCGCTGTGCGGGTTCAGTAGTTGTGGCTCATGGGCTCTAGAGTGTGGGTTTAGTAATTGTAGCACATGGGCTTAGTTGCCCCATGGCATATAGAATCTTCCCGAATTGTGGATTGAACTCATGTCTCCTAAATTGGAAGGCAGATATTTAATCACTGTACCACCAAGAAGTCCTGAAGAATTTGTTTTAAACAATTTCTGTGGTGGTCTTACAACCATATGACCTAGAATCCCCAGAGTACTTCTCTCCATTCACCATTCTACTCAATTTCACCAGTGACTTGTGAAATTGATCAAGAATAAAGTGACTCTGAAATTCATTGACTTAGGAGCACAGAATGAACTTACTGTATTGATAGAGACATGATGTTACTTCATTAGTAAACAAATTCAGTGTAAATAAGCATCTATGACTTTTACTGTGGTATGACCTACCAATTCCTACTGGATTCTGAACATCTCTATTCCTGTACCGTTTGAAGTTTTATTAGTAAATCCTTATTTTCCATTTCTCTTAGCTGAACAGATAGGGTTAAAAGTTCTAAGTCTTATAAGTATGCTTAACTTCATAAGAAATTGCTAAACTTTCCCAAAGTGATGGTGCCATTTTACTTTCCCACCAGCAATATGAATTTCAGTTGTTCTATTGATACATTCTCTCCAAAAGCTGACACTGCCGGTTCTTTTAATTTTAACTGTATAGTAGTAAGAAGAAGAAAAGCAATAAAGAGCAGAAACCAATGAAACAGAAAAAGGAAAAACAGTAAAGAAAAACTGATGAAACTAAAATCTTCTTTAAAAACTCTTTAAAATGGATAAATCCAGGCAAAACTGAGCAGGAAAAAGAAAGCAAATTACCAATATTAGGAATGAAAGATGCTATCACTATTGATCCTATATTGGTAACAACATGGGATCCTTAGATTAGGAACAACGTTATACCAATAATGGGCTTCCCTGGTGGCTCAGTGGTAAAAAAAATCTGCCTGCCGATGCAGGAGACCTGGGTTCAATCCCTACATTGGGAAGATCCCTGGGAGAGGCAATGGTAACCCACTCCAGTATCCTTGCTTAGGAAATCTCAAGGACCGAGGAATCTGGCAGGGTGCAGTCCATTGGGTTGTAAAAGTGTTGGCCACAACCTAGAGACTAAACAACAACATATACCAATACATTTGGTGTACAAATGTACAAATTCTTTGAAAGACACAAACTATCACTAAATCTCTAACTACTAAAGAAATTGAATTTGTAATTAAAATTCTTCCCAGGAAGACAATTTCAGGCTCAGTGGCTTCATTGATAAATTCATACACTTAAGGGGAAAATACTGATTCTACGTAACAGAGGAAGGAATATGTCTCAATACATTTTGTGAAGCCACTGTTACCCTGATACCAAAACCTGACCAGGATATTACGGGTAAAGGAAAGTTGCAGACAAAAATTCCTCATGGATTTATGCATAAAACTTACATATAATTTTATTTGCTTGAAATATTAGTAAATCAAATCCACCAATACATAATAAAGGATATTACATTGGAGGTTTATCTTCAGAACTCAAGGATGGTTCAATATTTGAAAATCTATGTAATTTGCCATATTAACAAAATAAAGGAGAAACACTATGTAATCATATCAATAAATGCAGAAAGAACATGTGGTAATTCAACTGCCTTATACCTTATTTATACTTATACCATCCTTATTTATACCTTTTACCATCCTTATACTTTATTATCCTATATATAATAAAAACTCTCACCAAACTAGGAATAGAAGAAAAGTTCTTCAGTCTGATTAAGGGCCATCAATAAAAAAACAATAGCTAACATCACCTTCAACGTTAAGTGAACTGAGTCCTTTCCCTATAAGATGGAAATAAGGCAAGGAAAGCAGTTGCTTCTATTCCTGTTCAGCATTGTATTAGTGGCCCTAAGTCAGTATCTTAAGGCAAGAGGGGGAAAAAGGGAAACAAAACTTTCAATTCACAATAAAAATATGTGTGCAAAAACTATGAAGCAATTAACAAGCAAATTCAGCAAGTTTGCAGGACCCCAAATCAATTTAGAGTAAATCATATTTCATAAAGAAATACACTAGCACTGAATTAGTAGTATTATTTTTACTATTTGGCAAATTTTGTGGGTGAAAATTGGCCTTGTGTTATATACATATATATATTTATCAATAGTGAAATTGTCATTTTTTAATATTTATTGATGATTTGCATTCCTTTAGCCTCTTTATTTTTTGCTTATTTTTCAATTTCCCATGTCCTTCTCTTTCAATTTCCTATGTCCAGTAAGATTCTCTTCCTTACTGGTTTCTAAGAATTCTTTATATATGAAGTAACAGATTGTGCCAAAATATTAGAAAGAGTTGACATGAGGAACACATTTTACGTTTGGGAACGTATGTGTAAGCAGCACAACACAGGTTCACAACAGGCTCATGTACTGCTTGCCTCATTCCTCCAAACTCCCCCCAGTCTCCTGTCTAAGAGGGCCAGACAAAAGGGGAATAATGTGATGACTATCATAACGCAGACAGAATCTCCAAGCTCTCTCCTTGAAGGGACTAAGTGGAGAATTAGTCCCATTAAAATACAAGTCAGCAATACTCTTTGAAATGGGGGTGGAGAGCTTTTAGAGTTGGGTGTTGTTGTTTCGTCACTAAGCCGTGCCCAGCTCTTTTGTGACTCCATGGACTGTAGCCCTCCACCAGGCTCCTCTGTCTGTGGGATTTCCCAGGCAATAATACTGGAGTGGGTTGCCATTTCCTTCTCTAGGGGATCTTCCCCACCCAGGGATGGAACCCACATCCCCTCTGTCTCCTGTACTGGCAGGCAGGTTCTTTACCACTGAGCTGTCAGCGAAGCACTTAGAGTTGGGTATCATTCATTAATTCCCTGTACCAGGGCCTCTGGAATTATGTGAATAAAGAGATCACTGCCACTAATCTAAGTCAGATGGCATTTGATAACATCCTGAGTTCAGCTTCAGGGCTGCAGCATTGTCTGCACAGGCAGTGGTAAATCGAGGCAACACTGCTTAACCATCCATGTTATAAATAAGCTTTTCACGTGTCACCAAGTATCATTTGCCTTTTAGTTTAAATTGCCTTTTAAGGAAAATTTAATTTAACTTTGTTTACAACGTTTAACAGGAAATTGACATTTATGTAATCAGAGTTTTCCATTTTTAATCTTTGGATTTCTTCCATTTTTACCTTTGAATTTCTTCCATTTCTTTTAGGTTTAGATACATTCTTTTCATTTTGATTTTTTTTTACAAAGTTGATGCTTTAGAGATAATCTCATAATCCATCTGAAATATTTTTTGATCAGGAAAGAAGGAAAGGCATCAGGAAAGAAGAACAGAGCCTCCCAAATAGCCAATTTATCCTAGCATCATTTATCCAATGTTTAAAAATCTGAGAAACTATTTTGAGGTAACCTTAGACTTATAAGAAGTTGTTTTGGTGTCCCTTTAATTCAGCTTTCCTTGGTAGCTTCACCTACTTGATTAATTGACTTTACCTGGACACCTCAAGACTTCATTATTACTTGTGTAATTGGTTGTGTCAGCAATGTGTAATATTTAAGCTTGACAAAAGTTTTGTCATAGGATAGTGTTAAAGCATATGCAAGGCTTTCATCACTAAAATGAAATTTTCACTTAACATTTCAGCTGCTTACTTGATCAGGAAAACTTCTAATTTCAGTTAATAATTCTAATTTCCACTGTAATTGAATCAGCCTATCACTGATAAAATACAGATGCATGGCCAATGCACAAACCAAAAGCTGTATGATCATTATTGGAACAATCAATCACCTGCTTCTTCTAGAGTAGAAATTATATTTAAGGACCTAGGCATTACTGCTTGGACTCATGAAATGTGAAATACCATTTTAAATCTTTTGGAAATGATGTACAATATAAACATAAATCAAGTTTGAATTAGAGGAAAGTTAAATCACATAAAATCTAAAATTATGGGAAAGCCAAAATAGACTGTTGACTATGAAAAAATAACCATCTTCATTTTAAAAGAAGAAATCATAATAAAAAATGAAAAATTTTAGTGTAATTGTATTTCTACACAATGGAAAATAAAACAGAGCAAAAGTAAGAGAAATAGGATAGGTATGATAGATTTTTTTCTTTATTAGGAGTCTGTGATTTAAAAAAATAATTTTCAACAGAAGCATTGACAAAACATGAAAGAACAATCTATAGAAGAAACAAAATTAAATTGACATGTAGAAATGTTCATTCTTGTGATAGTGAAAAGTAAACTGGAAAATCTATTACATTTGAAGTGATTCTCGGTGATGTCATAATTATAACAAAG
The DNA here is from genome assembly GCF_029407905.1 of Bubalus kerabau. Taxonomy (NCBI): domain Eukaryota; kingdom Metazoa; phylum Chordata; class Mammalia; order Artiodactyla; family Bovidae; genus Bubalus; species Bubalus kerabau. The sequence continues at coordinate 69,537,563 of NC_073634.1, forward strand.
TCAGTAGGCTTCTTCATTGCTAGCAACATTGTAAAATAGTATGTACAACTTAAAAAAAAAAAAAAAAACACACCAAAATGCCATATTGGAGAACAGCCTTAAAGATTCAGTTCTTTTGACCAAATATTTTTACTCAGATTGAGGTAGATATATATATATATATATATATATATATATACATACACACACATATAAAATTTTACACTATAGCACTTTTTTTGATGGGACAATCAATATATCTAATATCTGAGTAAGTCTAATCATGATACATTGTGATAGATTCTTATATTACCATTAAAATTTTAAAAATATGTAGAAAGTTGGACAATATATATTAAAAATGATTGCAATTATAGAATGTATTTATGTGGAAGTTAATCTGAAAATGAACCAAATAAAAATGTAGGGATTACTGGTGCTTTACAAGTTTGCTCACATTTCTGAATCTTGTCTTGATATTTCACAGTTTTTTAAAGAAACATGCAAATCCCCTGAGATGCTGGGCTGCATTGCCACACTTCTCGGCATGCTCTACCCAACCAGGAAGGAATCCTATATGGATTTGTTGGATTTCAGTCCTAGTTGGTGTCATCCTAAATGGCAGTATTTGAGAATCTGACTTCTTCAGCAAATAACTAGTATCATGCCCTATGGGTAAGTTTATAATTTTTATACCATGTTAGGGCTGACAGTGGTCTTAGTGATCAAAGAATAGAATCCACCTATTTGTATTAAAGAAACAGGCCCACTGAGTTAAGCCTGGGATCCCACTGCCTGGAATCACAGTTAATTATGGGGCTTCCCCCATGGCTCAGATGATCGAGAATCATCTGTAATGCAGAAGACCTGGGTCAGGAAGATCTCCTGGAGAAGGGAATGGCAACCCACTCCAGTATTCTTGCCTGGAGAATCCCATGGAGCCTGGCAGACTACAGTCCATGGTGTTTCAAAGAGTCGGACACAATTGAGAGACTAACACACAGTTAATTATAGAAGAAGATGGCCTCCTAATACCTTCATAACTTCCAGTTTTAATTCTGACATTCTAGAGGTTTCCTCAGGCACCCACACCACTGATGTTTCCCTTGATAAGGTATGTAATTTTAATAATCCAGGAACTTGCTGCTTAACTGACTGTATTTACCTGGATAGTTCCAGGTTTTGGTGTTGCCTGTGAGAATATGGTATGTCTACACTTTTTAAAATTTGAGTCCTAATAATGGTAACTTAAAAATGTCACAGGATAATGATGAAACTAGCTGAAAGCTTCACCACTAGAATGAACATTTGAATTCAATACCAGAGATGCTGACATACAGAAAACCTCTAATTTCCATTGTTTTCCTGAGAATCAGCCTACTACAAATAAAACACAAATGCATGGCCGACGCTCAAACCTAACACTATGTGATCACTGCTGCAACATTCAACTATCAATCACCTGCTTCTTCTAGAGTGGAAATTATATGGAAGAATCTAGGCTTTACAGATGGAACTCAGGATTCTTGAGTTACAGCGTAGAGATTCTTTGCCCCACAACACACCCCAAAGGCACTGAGTAACTTAAAAGCTCTCCAGCCTTTTAGCAGGTACCTGGACAGGCAATCCAGACTTACTGTGAATAATAAAATCTTTCTTTTTATGGATGTGTTTAAATTATACTCACATTAAAAAAAATACTGTGTTTCAGTCTCATTCAAAATAATGTAGATGTTCTTAGTTTACAAATCCAATTAAGTTTTTAACCAAGTTCTAAATTGTTTGTTAATTGTTCTCCCTAGTGTTGTTTTTACACTTGCAGCAAAAGAAGTGTGACTCCACACCCTTTTAAAACCCCAGGAAGTTATAGCTCTGTCCATACTGGCTCCAGGGAAAAGGTGGGGAGGGGAGGTCTCCTCTCCTGTCCTGTGACCACCTGGAACGGGATACAGTCTCATCTACTGTGACTGCCTCTGTACCTGACCCAGGGCTCAGTACCAGTTTAGTGAAAGAATGAACAACTTAAAGTCAGCTCACTGGCCTTTTGAGCTCTCATTAGAATTCTGATAGATGGCCAACAGGCACATGAAAAGATGCTCAACATCACTATTAGAGAAATGCAAATCAAAACTGCAATGAGGTACCACCTCACACCAGTCAGAATGGCTATCATTAAAAGGTCTACAAATAACAAATGCTGGACAGGGGGCGGAGATCTCTACACCATTGGTGGGAATGTAAATTGGTGCAGACACTATGGAAAACAGTATGGAGTTTCCCCAAAAAAACTGAAAAGAGAGTTGCCATATGATTCAGCAATCCCACTCCTGGGCATATGCCCAGACAAAAATAAAGTTTTAAAAGATACATGCATCACTATGTTCAAGCAGCACCATTTAGCCAAGACATGGAAACAACCTAAATGTCCTTTGACAGATGAATGGATAAAGAAGATGTGGTGCACACATACAATGAATATTACTCAGCTATCAAAAAGAATGAAATAATGCCATTTGCAGCAACTTGGATAGACGTAGAGATTATCATACTAAGCAAAGTAAGTCAGAAAGAAAAAGACAAATACCATATGATAGCACTTACATGTGGAATCTAAAATACTATACAAATCAACATATCTATGAAACAAAAACAGAGTCACAGAGATAGACAACACACTTGTGGTTGCCAAGGGGGAGAGAGGGTAGGGGAGGGAAGAAAGGAAGTTTGGGATTAGCAGAGGCAAACTATTATATATAAGATAGAAAAACAACAAGGTCATACTGTATAGCACAGGGAACTATGTTCAATATTTTATGACAAACCATAATGGAAAAGACTATGAAAAACTATATATATATATATATATATATATATATATATAGTCTTCCAGGATTTTCTGGAAAATATAAACATATATGACCGAGTAACTTAGCTGTACAGAAGAAATTAACACAACACTGTAAATATACTAAACTTCAATAAAATTAAAAAAAAATAAAAATAAAATTCTGATAAGCATTTGCAATTCTGCTTCCAGTTAATCATTCCTTTAACTCTAATTATTGATACATATGCTATTCTTGATACACTAGAATAGAAGCATACTTGTTTGATACAAAAGAAATTTATTTTGATCCACCAGCCCTTTACTGGATATGTGATCTTCAAATATTTTTTTAGAAGTCTAAAAATACCTTTTAAAATGTGTTTCTGTAGAAATGGATAGTTTTCTCAGAAAACCAACTAAAATGGACTCAATAAAATCTTCAAAGCCTCTCCAAAGGCAGACTTAATGGACTAAGTTGAAAGTTATGGATATTCTTTCCAAATATCTTTACTTTGGATCCTGACATTCGTGGGGAAATTCTGTCAGACTTTCAAATAACAGCTAAATCATACACCATGTAAACCGTTTCAGAGCACAAACTATGAAAATGTGCCCAATTCATTTTATAAAGCAATTAACTCTAACACCCCATCTTAAACTGTGAAGACCTTCTGTCCTTTGCCCATTTCCCTTTCTAATCGACACATTGCTACTAGACTGATTTTTAACAACTGGCAAATCTTTTCACCGTTACCAGGAAATGGAAGTCCTACATTGAAATGTTTTTTTAAAATGATGATAATAGTGGAGTGGAACTGTTAGATGAAACTTACAAAGATATAAGTTTGTAAGAAACTGACAAAATGCAAACAAAAGTTATTTGATGCCTTTAAAAAGCAACTGAAAGCAAGACACAAATCAGTTACTCTTGAAGGATCTCAATTCTAACAATTAAGAACTGTCCCTGTGGTTTTTTGCCTGAGGGTGCCCCCCAATCCCAGACAGTTCAGGCAGAAGGAAACAGCAGTTTTATCTACTGGAAAAGGGAGAAGAGTGTCCTGGGCTGGAAGAGCAGCTGGAAATTTAGGGAGAAAATCCTGGAAGCAAGAGAGCTACAGAAGAGGTGAGACCCAAAATCTTGACTTTGACTATACCATAATTCTACAGGCTAATCGCACGTATAGGCTGCTGGGAGGGGGTTTTTCCTGCTTGAAAAAGCAGACAAACCAGTAAAGAGTCTATTTCCCCCCACCAAACAACAGAAGTTTATTGTTTCATAGTTCAAGAGATTGGTGGTGGTTTAGTCGCTAAGTCGTTTCTGACTCTTCTGCGACCCCATGGACTATAGGACGTCAGGCTCCTCAGATGTCCCCAGATCAGGGTGTTAGCAGGGTTGATTTCATCTAAGTGAAGCGTCTCTTCTTGAAAGAGAAAGTTATGCTGAATAAGATTTGGAAGTTTGCTGCCCCCCCCCTTTTTTTTTTATTGAATGCATTCCCAAACCTGAGAAGTTGAAGCCTTAATGGCTTGAAAGTACCAAAGCAAGGGCTCAGGACTGGCAGAGAAACTGGAAATTTAGAGGAACCTGAGGGTGGATGGATACCAAAATCTTAGTATAAACTGTCCAATTCCTTAGCTGACTGCTAAACTCCACTGGGACAAAGGGGACTAGGCTAGAGCAGCAACTGGAAGTTGAAAAAAAGTAAGCAGAGATTTCAGCTGCTATCCTACTGGAAAGACAGAATTTGCAGCTTTAGTCCAGGAATGTAACTCAAAAAGAGAATAATCCTCAGAAGAATAAAATAAACTAAAATCAATAATATACCATCTATAATGTTTAGTTTCTAATCAAATATTATCAAACAAGTAACAAAAGAGGAAAGCATGACCCATATTCAGGAAAAAAGTCATTCCTGCTCTAAATGGGACTAGATACTAGATTTACCAAATAAATATTTCAGACCAGCAATTATAAATATGCTCAAAGAGGTAAAGGGGTATATGGTCAAAATGGTCAAACAGATCAGGAACCTTGAGAAATGGAAACTATAGAAAATACAGATAAAAATTCTAGAGCTGAAAAATATAATGATAGAAAAAAAATCAGAAAACAAGCATGAGTAAATTGGGGCAGATGAAAAAAACAGTGAACTTGCGTATATATCAATACTGCTACTGCTAAGTCGCTTCAGTCGTGTCCAACTCTGTACGACCCCATAGACGGCAGCCCACCAGGCTCCCCCGTCCCTGGGATTCTCCAGGCAAGAACACTGGAGTGGGTTGCCATTTCCTTCTCCAGTGCGTGAGAGTGAAAAGTGAAAGTGAAGGCGCTCAGTCGTCCAACTCTTCGGGACCCCATAGATGGCAGTCCACCAGGCTCCTCCGTCCATGGGATCTTCCACGCAAGAGTACTGAAGTGGGGTGCCATTACCTTCTCCATAGAAAGTATCTAATTTGGAGGTCCATAAAAGCAATTGGACAAGATCTTAAAGACCTACAGGATAATACCAAACTGTCCAATGTGTAATTGAAGCACTACAAGAAAAGGAGAGAATAAAGTTGGAAAGAATTTGAGGCAAAATAAAAATTAAAAATAACTCAAATTTGGTAAAAACATTATAGACTCAAATTCTATCTCTGTGTGTAGAACCTAAATTAAAATATTTTAATGCAAGCAAAAGAAAGAGATAATTCAGATAGGATTGGAAATCAATGAAACAGAAAAATGGGTCAGTGAAGCATATGAAAACAAAACTAGGTTTTTGAAAAAGCCAATAAAATTGGTAAATCTCTAGCTAGACTGGTTGGGGATAAGGGAGGAATGGCAAATTATAAACATAAAGAATGAGTGGACATTATTAGAGATCCTAACACATCAAAGGATGGTGGAGGATTATTACCAACACCTTTGTGCCAACAAATTTGACAATTTAGTTGAAATAAATCAATGATATCAATGACAAATTATACAAATTAACTCAAGAAATAAAACCTGAATAGCCCGTTATCAAAGAAGGAAGTTGAATTTGTAACTAAAAGCCTTTAAACAAAATGAAATGTGTGCCTTCATTGGTGAATTCTATCCAACATTAAATAAAAATCATATTTTAATAATAATAATATAAACTCTTCCAGAAAACAGAAGAGTGAACAACTTTCAAATAATTTTATTATTATTCTGATACCAAAACTAGACAATGACAATACAAAAAAAGAAAACCACAGACCAATATTTCTCAGGAACACAGATGTAAAATCCTCAATAAAATGTTAATGAATCAAATCCAGTCAAATATACAGGGAACATACCATTGACCAACTGGTATTTATCCTAGTATTCAATAACTCAAAGTTGTTTCAACATTGAATAAACAATAAAATCTACTAGAGAATAAAGAAACATTATATGATCATCCCAGTAGGTAAAGAAAGAATATTTGAAAACATTACACATTCATATTTTTTAAACCTCTCAGTAAAATTTCAGTAAATTAGTGATAGAAGGGAACTTCATTAACCTGATAACAGGCATTTAATAAAAAACCCTACAGCTAACATCGTACTTAGTGTTGAAAAACTGAATGCTTTCTTCCTGAGATTAAGGAACAAAGATGTCCACTCTCATCAGTTCTGCTTAGCATCAAACTGGAGGTCCTAGGCATTGCCATCAAGACAGAAATAAAAGGAATATGAATTGAAAAAGAAGAAGAAAAACTTTTTCTTTGCAGAAGACATTATATCAAACATGGAAAAGCTTAAATGTTCTACAAAAAAAAAAATCCCGAACAACTATTAGGATTAATAAGTGAGATTAGCAAGGCCTCAGAATTCAAGATGAATATAGAAAAAAATCAATTTTATTTCTATAAATAGTAAATCACCATATATAATAGTGTTTAAATATGAAATACTTAATGAAAAATTTAACAACATATATATAAAATCTGTACAGGAAACACTGTAATGCATTATAGAGAGAAATTAAAGAAGACCTAAATAAACAGATATATTCATGTATCCGAAGACTCAATATTTAAGTGTCAAATCTTCCCAAACTGCCCAATTTGCAAACCCAATTAATATTCCAGTTCTTGGAGAATTGGAGAATGAACTGATAAGTTCATGCTAAAATCTATATAACAATGCCAAGGGCCTAGAATAGTCAAAATGACTTTGAATAAACAAAGCTGAAAGATTTAGGCTATCCAATTTAAAGACTAAAATATAGATCATGAAATAAAATGTTTTAGCTCTTGTAGGTCTTTTGCATTTCCAAACTTAAAAGACTGATATAATTAACTATGTAAAGTAACTAGAATTCTTATACATTGCTGGTAAAAATATGAAATGGTACAACAATCAGGATATTTCTTATATGGTTAAATGTATACTTACCATGTGATTTGTTAAATCTCCTCTTAGGTGTTTACTCAAGAGAAATGAAAACATGTTCACTTTAAGACTCATACTCAAATATTCATAGCAATTTTATTTATAACTCCAAAGGCTGCAAACAACCCAGCTGTTCATTTATTGGTAAAGGGATAAATAAACTCTTATATATCCTTACCATGAAATACTACTCATAACAAAAGGAACCAACTATTTAAACAAAAACATTATACTACAACATAATGCTAAGTGAAAGAAATCAGCCACAATGCCATGATTCTATTTACATGAAATTCTAGAACCATTAGAACTGTTATTGAGACAAAAAGCTCAGAGTGGCTAAGACTGGGGGCACTGACTACAGATAGGCATGGAGGAAATTTTCAGGATGACCAGAAATGTTCTATATTTTTATTGGGGTGGTGATTATACACTAGTCAAAATCTATGTTACTGTACAGTTTAAATTGGTGTATTAATATATTTACGCTTCCCTTGTGGCTCAGCTGGTAAAGAATCTGCCTGTAATGCGGGAGACCTGGGTTTGATCCCTGGGTTGGGAAGATCCCCTGGAGAAGGCAAAGGCTACCCACTCCAGTAATCTAGCCTGGTGAATATATTTACATACAATTTGTATGTAAATTGCATACCAAAGTTGACTTATAAACTTTCAATGGATTCCCAGAGGCATGAAGATAAATTCAATAAGCAGGCCCTGTAACATCTAAGCTCTATTTACCTCTCCAGTTTAATATTTTTTTAAAAAAATTTTTATTGGAATATAGTTGATTTACAATGTTGGGTTGCTGCTGCTGCTAAGTCCCTTCAATCGTGTCTGACTCTGTGCGACCCCAGAGACGGAAGCCCACCAGGCTCCCCCATCCCTGGGATTCTCCAGGCAAGAACACTGGAGTGGGTTGCCATTTCCTTCTCCAATGCATGAAAGGGAAACGTGAAAGTGAAGTCGCTAAGTTGTGTCCAACTCCTAGCGACCCCATGGACTGCAGCCTACCAGGCTCCTCCGTCCATGGGATTTGCCAGACAAGAGTACTGGAGTGGGTTGCCATCGCCTTCTCCGACAATGTTGGGTTAAATCCATCTTAATCTTAAGTCAGTCTCTACCTCACTGTCTGCTGGGCTACTCATTCCTTGAAACACATTTTGCTGTCCTCCAGCTGTTGATCTTTGTAGCTCCTTTTTCCTCAAGTGTTCCCTCTTCTGTCAGCTCTTAACAAAGCCATCCCTTAAATCTTGGGCTAGACTAAGACCCCTGGTATATGTCCCAAGGGTACCACCACTTTTTTAGTACATTTTGTACAATAATAATTATTTACTTTATTATTGATAATCTTGTATAAAGTATGTTTTCCTCCTCTAGATTAGAAGCCCTATGAAGCCAGGGAAATCTATTCTGTTCACCACTCTTCTCCCAATGCCTGATATATAGAGGAAGTCTTTACATATTTGCTGATAAATCAGCCAAACAAAAAAAATAATAAAATTAAAACCCTTAAATATTAGCATTTTCAATGTAACAACATATTAAAAATGATAAGTGACATTAAGTAGGGTTTCTTTGAAGAAATGAGAAGTTTAGTATTCTAAATTATTTCCATAGATGGGTAAAGGAATGAAATGAAATTCAACACATCTCCCAATTATCTCTTAATGAACCAGAAAAGGATGCTTTAACAATATAAATATTTGAAACCAAGAGTATATCTAATAGTGAAATGTTGGAGATAAGGATTACCACTATTAGTAGAAAACATTATTCTAGAAACACTAGCCAATGCAATAAGGGCAGGAATAAAAAAACCAGAAAATGACACTATGATATGAATTAATAGATTGTGACTGTCTACCTGAAAAATCCAAGATCACTGAATGAAGAATTTTAGTAAGCAAGTTCAGTAAGGTGGCCAATTATAAAATACACAAACATGTACTGTAAAAACAATGCAGCAGTGGCATAAGTATAGGCAGATCAATGGAACAGATAACAAAAATGTAGCGAGAGAATTAATTTTTTGCCACAAAGAAATTACTATAAAACTGATCATTGGAGAAGCATGGATTATTTAATTAACTGTACTGAGACACTGGGCTTCCCAGGTGGCTCAGTGGTAAAGAATCTGCCTGCCAATGCAGGAGATGTGGGTTTGATCCTTGGGTTGGGAACTATTCTTGTCTGGGAAATCCCATAGACAGAGGAACCTGGCAGACTAGAGTCCATGGGGTCACAAAAAATTGGACATGACTTAGAGACTAGAACAACAACTGGTACATTATGAACAAATATATGAAACTATGAGCTGATATAACATTTCATAATATTTGATTTTATATCCTTTCTTAAGGGAAAATAGTGATTATTTTCCTTTACATGGTTTCCATTTGCTTTGGCATCATACCCCAACACTCCCAAGTAGACCTTACCGGCATGGTGATCTGGATGGGCTGCCGTTCTCCACTCTTGGTTGGGGCCACACCTTCTGTGTCATATGTTCCTGTATATACGATTCTGTCCCCATCGGGCTCTTTAGACTTCAGTTCCAGTGGGACAACCACACCACCAATGGAAATGTTCCTGCAATGGACTTGAGTTGATCATATATGGTAGAAATTAGCTCAGGCACCCTGTCCTGGTCTGGACCATAACCCTGGGCAGAAACCATACAGGATTGGCTAACAGAGACACTGTGGTGTGATAGAAAGTTCTGAAACTTTAGGGAGCTTGTCTTTCCCAACTAACCAGTCATGTGAACCTAGATCAACTGCTTAATCTCTCTGGATTGACATGAGTATTCTCATCCAGAATACTTGTACAAGGCTAAGTCAGATTCTGTCAATGGTCTTCCTCTTTAGTTTCTCATCCGTGGAACTTTTAAAAATCTAGCTATACCCAGCCTATTTCAAACACTTGGCTTGGGTTGTGGTTTGGGCATTTGTAAATTTATTTTAACATTGCAGAGGTGATTCTAATGCACAGGTAGAATTCAGAACCACTGAACAAGTTCTCTAATAATTTTTTTTCTGTTGCAACAATAGAACATTAGGGGTCCATGATTTTGGGGGTACACTTCCTCAAGCCAGGCATATACCAAAAATTCTCACTGCATCATTTCCTCATGTTAGGGTAATGGTTCTTGAAGTGTCATCCCTGGACCAGCAATGTCAGTATCACCTGCCAACCTATTAGAAAGCAAATTCTTAAGCTCCACTGTAGTGCTAGAGTTTACTACATCTACTTAAGGTGAGGTTCAGTCATCTGTGTTTTAAAGAGCCCTCCAGGTGATTCTCATGTACACTCAGGTTTGAGAACCACTAGTTAGGGCATTGAAGCACTTTGAAAAAAATTAAAGTATAACAGGAAAAAAAAGTTTTATCATTAAAACAAATTTGTTTTTAGATTAACTTGAAAAATAGAGAACTATCCTGAGGGAACTAGACCAGGTAACTTGGTAGAAGAGTTTGCCAGGAAAAAAGGGAAAGGAAAAGTCTAGATCATATCTAGATGCACAGAACACTGGGAAATGTGAGGATAATGGATGCTTGGAGCTGCTGGGGATGCTGACAAGTAAATAGACCAAGAGCATCAGAATCAACCCAGGTTTGATTCTAGGTCTTTCAACTGGAGCCTGGCACCTAGAAGGTGGATACAACTTTGTTGAATTAAAGTCTACTGGCCGATACAACTTTGTTGAATTAAGGTGTACTGGGGGAGACTTAACCTATCAGCCCTCTCTCTCCACCCCACCTTCCGAGCTCAGCAAATGGTAGTAGATACAATACGGGGTGGTTTCTTTCCTCTTTCCACCATGCTTAGGCAGAAGCTGAGAGGTAAAGGACTCCACCTCTTATGGTAAAGGATACTTCCCCGTTCCTGCACTCTTCTACACTGACTTTCTAGCCCAAGGTTTACTGGATACATCAACCTCTTATAGCAGAGACGAGATAGTTTCTGCCACACACACACACACACACACACACACACACACACACACCACCATCCTTTTGTTGTAAGGATGCTGCTAATCCCATCATCAGGCTGAAACAGACAATTCAGGAGAAAAAGAAATACACCAGGCAAAGAAAACTAGGCCTAAGTGGGGAAGGCTGCCCTCCGTCTTGCTCTTCCAGCCCCGGGATTCCAGGCTCATAATGGCTGATGGATGAGTGGCGAGCATCCTTAAGAAGCCCCAGTAATCAGCCACCCCCAATTTTATACCTCTTAACTCAGCCTCTCTCCCTCCTTCAGTCTCGCAGAACTCGGCGGAGATGAACCGGAATTGCGGTAGGTGAAGCCCAGGGCGAGCTTCTCCCCTCCGCCCCACCCCGGCCGCCTGAGGGTCCGCATCAATGGCTGGACAGAAGGGATGAGAAATTTACAAGAAAAAACCCCCAATCCCCTGGCTTCCAGTTGCAGTTTTAAACACCTCACGCTTCAGGCGTGGAGGGAAGCGAGAATAGCGAAGGAGATGACCTAGGGAGCAGACAGCTGACCTCATACCTCCCCCCAACAAAACCTCCTGGGCCCTCCGGGCGAGGTGAGAGGCAAGAGGTGCCCGGGAGAGGCTCTGGCTGTCCCGGGGGCCTCGTTCCACCCAGCGTATCCCGAGCCGGGCCGGTTAGCCGCGGCGCGCACCCGCACTCACTCGACCTGCAGCGTGGTGGGCTTAATCTTCACCTCCACCTTGTAGGAGGAGCCCGTGAGCAGCTTGATGGTGCGGTTCTGGCCGAAGCGCTGCCCGTCCACTTTGTAGAAAACCGGGCCGTCGTTCGGCTGGATGCGCAGGGCGATGGAGAGGCGCACGAGGCCCGGCAGGTCTCCCATGGCTGGGGCGGGCGGGCGCGGCGGCTCCAGGGGGGCGGAGGACTGAGCCGGCGGCGACCGGGCGGCTGGAGCGCGGTGGGCGGAGAGGAAGCGCGGGGAGGGAGAGGGAGGTGGCGGAGCGGAGGCTGCCGCTAGGAGCCCGAGCCGTCGCGGCCGTCAGCCCCGGCTTCCCAGGAGCAGCTCCGCAGGCTGTGGTCCCCAGCCCCCCTCGGCGAAGAAGCGGGCCCCAGGGACAGCTCCGAGGTCCGGTGCTCCCACATCCCCCACTCCCCGAGCCGCGCGCTCCGCGCACCCAGGGGGCTCACTCCGGCCCGCAGGCCGCGGGCCGATCCGCGCAGCTGGAGGAGAGAGAGTTAATCCTGTTTACGCATTACAATCCCCTTCAGCGGGGGAAGCGGACATTTAGGCTCCTCCTAGGGCAGCGCGGGGCGGGCGGAGGGGAGGATGGGGAGGGACGGGGTAGATCCTGGGTTTAAGAGGCAGCCGCAAGACTTCGGGATCTGGATATCCCCTCGCACAGCGAAGAGCTGTGGACACCGTTGCTCGCGGATCTGGCCCCAGCCAGGCAGGAGGAGGCTGAGGGGCCAAAGCGGGGCAGGAAACCGTTAGCTAGTGATTTTAATCTCAGGAAACATGTTTTTCCAAAGCTTAGGGGACAAGGCTGAGGATACGCGCAATTCCATCTAATGTGGATTGCAAACCATCCTGGATTAGTAATGCGCGCAAAAGAAAAAAAAAAAAGAAAGAAAAAGAAAATAACCAATACATATTCAAGGAGCTACATCTTCTCTTGGGTGTGTATTTCCATTATGCATATCCTTGTCTCAAGAATGAAACCGTATAATGAATCACATACATTTTCACTGATCTTGTAGGATGAGCTATTATAACCCTGTCAAAGGAATTGGCATGGGTCTAAGGCATGGTGACAGTGGCCAAGAGGAGGGATCAGTAAAAAAATTGTTGGCAGGGCATCTGGTGCGACACCCGCAGAGGTCAGGTTTGCATATTAAGCATGCATAAGTCGGTTGACAGCTCGAGATTTTGGAGCCAAGGGGAGACCAAGGGTGTTATGGCTCCACTGGGAATGGCTTCAGATAGCCAGGAATGATCACCTGCTTCAGCACCACTTCGTGGATAGTACCAGGGCCGCGGAGCACACCTGGGTAATGGAGAAGCAGGTTAGTGAGGACGAAGGGGCGGGATGAGTCCGTTCGGTGGTTTTTGCTCACACACGGTAGTAATATTTTCTTTAGAAATAGCTCCATCTCGAAGGTGATTTGTTTCCTACATTCTACAAATATAAATCAGCTTTTTTGTTTTGTTTTTTAAAAGGATCAAAACCTGGTCATCTAAAAAAAATAAATCAGCTTTAATTCTCATTTCAGGATGGTCTGCAATATTCCCCACACTACTCTTTGAAGGGTATTAAATTCTGTAGAGCTGCAGAATTGGGTATGGCCATTTGTTTCCCTGACATTGGATAGATTTGCCCACCACACCACAGTTACTAACATTACTGTTATTTTCCTTCTAAAAATACTGATATATATCCATATATATATTAATTTGTTTAAAAAAGTGAAAATGAAAGTGTTAGTCCCTCAGTCGTCTCTGACTGTGACCCCATGCCCAGAGGAGCCTGGAAGGCAAGAATACTGGAGTGAGTAGCCATTCCCTTCTCTAGGGGATCTTCCCCTCCCAGGGATTGAACCAGATCTGCTGCATTGCAGGCAGATTCTTTACCGTCTGAGGAACCAGGGAACCCATATGCTTCTTATATGTAGTGTATTTTGGTTCCCTAAGAAGATTTTGGCACAGGATCTTTGCCTCTTCAGATTTCCCAATAGCGTCTACCATACTGTCTTTGGCAAAAGGACTCTTCAAGTTTTTGCTAATTTAACCAACTTGTTCAGACTTCACTAGAAGGGAGTGAGTAATGCTGGAGGAAATGGCTTGAAAATGTTCCTGGCAGCAGAAGCAGTTGGTGCAGTGATTAAGCCCAGAATGACTACAATCAGACTTCATAAAATCCACCCTCAACCACTTTGCTAGTTGTGTAAACTTGTGTAAGTTTCACTACCTCTTGGAAATGGTTTTCTCATCTGTAAAATGAGGGAGGCGGAAGTAGATGCTATCTCTTTGATATGGGTGTTGTAAGGATCAAATGAGATAATGCACATTCCAGTGCTGAATCTAATATTAACAACTATTATTAGGTGGAAAGGCAAATAGGCACTATTTGGGCTTCTTGGGTAGCTCAAACAGTAAAGAATCTGTCTGCAGTGCTGGAGATCCTGGTTCAATCCCTGGTTCGGGAAGGTCCCCTGAAGAAGGGTATGGCAAACCACTCCAGTATTCTTGCTTGGAGAACTCCATGGACAGATGAGCCTGGTGGGCTACAGTCCTTGGGGTCGCAAAGAGTCAGACATGACTGAGGAACTAACACACACCCAAGGATGCTCACCATCTCTAGTAGAAGAGTCAGAAAAACGCAGATTGAATCAGTAATATCAAACTATTTGGCCTATCAGTAGGAAAAATTTTAAAAGGCTTTTAAATTCAGTGTTGGTAAAGATGTGGGGAAATCAGGCCTCCTAGTAGTAATCTGATTAATTTATTCCAACTTTATTAAACTATATATATATGTATATATAGAGTTAGAAATCCTACTTTAAAAAACCTATCCTTCAGAAGAAATAAAGGCATCATTGTATATAATTGGATATATGTAGTTGTTGTTGTTGTTGTGTTATGGGTGCTTATTGCAGTTCTGATTGTGAAAATCAAAACCAAGCATAAATTGAATGTTAACCAATGAATAAATGGCTGAAAAAGCTTCTCATATATCCATACTATAGAATTTATGCCACTGTTAAAATAATAAATTGCTTGTTGTATTGGCAAACATATGTTTTAAACTATTAATGATAAAGATGGGGCAGCTACACAGTGGCAAACTGTGGAAGCCTGCGGGCATGCATTTTTATCTGGGGCTTCCCAGGTGGCACTAGTGGTAAAGAATCCTCCTGCAATGCAGAAGACACCGGAGACCGAGGAGATGTAGGTTCGATCCCTGGGTCAGGAAGATCCCCTGGAGAAGGAAATGGCAACCCATTCCAGTATTCTTGCCTGGAAAATTCCATGGACAGAGGAGCCTGGTGGGCTACAGTCCATGGGCTTGCAAAGAGTTGGACACAACTGAGTGACTAAGCTAAGTTCTTTGTTGTATCCCCAGAATGCACAGAACAGTGCCTGGCTCATTGTAGGTACTCTGTAAGTATTTGTTGAATTGAATTTCTGTCTTATTTTAAACATGTCCTTATATATTTTTTCCATATCTTGAAAAGTAGTTATATACATATGATTTATGTAGAATAATAAAGAGAAAAAATATATAATTTCAAATAACATCTATAGTATGATAGTATTTAAAAACACTAATAAAACCACAAATAAATTTATATATGCTTTTATTAGCATATTAAAGAATTAGAGGGTATACAGCAAACTTAATGTTAGTTACTTTGGTGGATGGGGCTGGGAAGAAGATGATAACTTTTTGGAATTGTTTGAAAGTCTTTTTAAAATTTCACTTTTTTTCTTAATTTTTTGTTCAACAGCCCCACAGTCTCTAGCCAGTTTCCATCTAGATATTGAAGACGGTGTTGAACATGGAGTAAGAGTAGTTCAGTTTGAATCCTGGCTCAGTCACTAATTGGTTTCTTTTACACAGAAAAGGCACTTCAATCTTTGCATTTCATTTTTCATTTTTTGCAAGATGGGAATTAAAACACTTCCTTCCCAATGTCATAAAAATTAAATGAGAAAAGGGAAAGCATTTGAAAAAATAAATTACTTTCCAAATATGAGGTTTTACAAATGCTGGGCAACTTGCATTAGGAATAACATTTGTGGAACAATAAAATGCAACTTCTTAAGATAGAATTAATAAATGTCAAAGTAATAGGAAAATTTCTTGTCATTGATATAAATTTGCAAAGAAGGTGGGAATGGAGTTTAATGGATGTGTTTGTATCTCAGTTCTGCTGATTACAAGCTGGCTGACCTTGAACAAACTAAGGTATTTAGCCTATCAGAACCCCCTTATTTTTAAAAATCATTTGTTCAATGATAGAATCAAGTGAGAATATATAAAACCCACAAGAGTATCAGTCATGTATAGAAACTCAATACATTGTAGCTATTTTTTTGTTGTTGTTTGAAACAAAACTATAGTTTTAAGTTGTCTGGTATTATTACCGCGAACTGATGACCTTAAATGTTGTTAATCAACAAGGCAACCATTATTACCATTTTTTTTGGAAACTGATAAACAGGAGCCTGTTGGGCTGTGGTCCATGGGGTCGCAAAGAATCGAACACTACTTAGCAACTAAACAACAACAATAACTAAACTAACAATAACATATATAGTTCTGTGGCATTAAACACATTCATTGTTCGTGCAACCATCACCCACATCCATCTCCAGAATGTTTTCATCATCCCCAGTTCAAACTTTTTTACTCTGTGAATGCACAGAACAATAGCAAAATATCTGGCTGTAACACAGAATTATAGGTTGTATCTGATTGGTAAGAGGTTTAGTGCTGGGCATATTTTACTTACTAATAGATGTCTTTTAGCATGCAGGTGTTATGGCAATTTTAATAATTTTTGTCACAAATATAATACTGTTTTTTCAAATTCACTTTAGCTGAAAACCACATGATGCACCAGCAGGTAATTATATTTATACACTCTCTTACACAATTCGCTACTTTTTTCTTTTTAATATGCCTTGTGTTTCTTATTCTTTTATTTATATCACAACACAACACCTGAATTAGTTGGGATTCATTAGTAAGTGGTTGCAAGTAAAGTGACTCTATTCTAACCAGTTTAGGGAAAGCTGGGTATATTATGTAACAAAATGAAGAGTGAATGAAGCCATATGTAGCAAAGGGAGAGGCTCAGCTGAACCTCAGGAATCATTGGAACTAGAATTTTTAAAACTGAATGCTTGGAGAGAGAATCATTTCCCCCAATAAAGGGTGCTGTTTCCCAAAGAAGGACCAGTGAAGGTACTGCACAGACTTATCATTGTAGTGCCTTCTGTTGCGGAGCACAGGCTCTAGGGTGTGAGGGCTCACTAGTTGCCTTGCATGGGCTTAGTTGCCTCAGCCATCCCCCACCCCCTGAGATGCGAGATCTTCCCAGACCAGGGATCAAACCATGTCCCCTGCATTGGCAGGTAGATTCTTAACCATTGAACCTCCAGGGAAGCCCTCTTAAAGACCTCTTGATGTTTGTTCTGAATTTAGAGTTCTCTGATTAATTAAGAAACACGTTGAACAAGGGAAGTTAGAACAACTGGGTATTTCCCACTTCCTACTCTTTGTCTCTTGTTGCCTCCTGCATACACGTGCCCACATGCTCAGGACTAACAAACCCCTTCACAATGAAACAGAATGCACAATCCCAATCACTTTCTAAATGTATAGAAGGGGTTTATGAACATTCCACTGCACTGAAACCACAAAATACAATAGGATGATTTCCTGCTAATGACGACGGGCCTGGCTCCAAGCTTCTGTCAGGATCATGTGATTGACTTGGCAGAGTGA
Organism: Bubalus kerabau; assembly: GCF_029407905.1. Lineage (NCBI taxonomy): Eukaryota > Metazoa > Chordata > Mammalia > Artiodactyla > Bovidae > Bubalus > Bubalus kerabau. The sequence continues at coordinate 69,555,226 of NC_073634.1, forward strand.
GTATTATTTTCTTGCTTTTCCTGCCTTATGTTTTACAAAATGTCATCTTGAACAATCACAGGACCTTTAATACTGACAAGTAAGAAGCAATAAACAGTGGAATCGATTGTGCATTATAAAGGAAAATCAGGTGACTGATCAAAAAATAAAGCACAATTCTCAAAGACAAAATTTATTGTGTGCAAAGATACTGAAAAGGGTGATTGAGGAGAGCTGGAGATTTATATAGCAGGTTAAGAAGCAGTGACTAAATTTCTTGTTTTTTCTTGAGAGGGAAGGATACTTTAAACCACAAGATTCAGAAAATCTGACCAGTGTTTTACGGAAAATAATGTGTAGGAACATTTCCCCCCTCTTCTTTTTCTACTTCCACATGTAACACACAGACATTCCGAAGGCTGGAGTTAAGGCTTGGTTTCAGGGAGTGTCTTAGTACAGCAAGGTTCGTAGACCGGGCACCCACACAGCTGTTGGGTTTGAGTCAGAGCAGAGTGTTCTTGACAGCAGCGATATGTGAAGGGTTAGTGTTAGGAGCCCAACAGACCTTGGTCGAATATAGGTGCTGTATTAATTTATGAATCATAAAAAATTACCCCCAAGCTTAGCAGCTACAAAGAATACACACTTTTTGTTTGTTTGTTTGTTTCTTCGGCTGTGCGGGATCTTCATTGCTGTGCGGGCTTCTCTCTAGCTGCGGCAAGCAGGGGCTACTCATGTTGTGGCACTGGGGCTTCTCGTTACGGTGGCTCCTCTTGTTGCAGACCACAGGCTCTGGAGTGCATGGGCTCCAGTGGTCAGGGCTTCCGGGCTCTGGAGCACAGGCTTAGTAGTTGTGGTGCACGGGCTTAGTTGCTCTGTGGCAGGTGGGGTCTTCCCAGACCAGAGATCAAACCCGTGTCTCCTGCTTTGGCAGGTGGATTCTTTACCACTGAGCCACCAGGGAAGCCCAATACACAGTTTTACAGTTTCTGTGATGTTAGAATTCTAGGAGAGTTAGTGGGGTGATTTTATTGAAGAATCTCCCATGAGGTTGTGTGCAAGCTGTTAGCCAAGGCAGCAGTCATCTAAAGGCTCGACTGGAAGAGGAAGATCTGCCTCCAAACTTACTCTCATGTGTGTTGTCAGGAGGCCTCGGTTCATCTCTGAACATTGGGTAGTGGCTTTGGCTCCTTGCCTTGTGGGCCTCACCACACGACATGGCAGAGACCTGAGAGAGAGCATGCATCCAAGACAGAAATGTATGGTCCTTATAACCACATCTTAGACATTATGTAGCATCACTTCTCCCATATGCTACTGTGATATGGGAGGGGACTACACATGGCCCATGAAGTAAGAATGGTTTTACATTTTCAAATGATTGGGAAAAAATTAAAATGTCATTATACTTAATAACATATGAAAAGAAAATGATTCAAATTTTAGTGTCCATCAATATGCTTTCCTGGAACACACCTGTACACACTTGTTTAGGTATTGTCTGTGACTGCACTTAACTGAGACAGCAGAGTTGAGTAATTGCAACTGAGATTGTGGTAGTGCATGCATGCTCAGTCGTGTCCGACTCTCTGTGACCCCATGAACTGTAGCTCACCAGGCTCCTCTGTCCATGGGATTTCCCAGGCAAGAATACTGGAGTGGGTTGCCATTTCCTGCTCCAGGGGATCTTCCTGACCCAGGAATGGGAACTCACATCTCCTGTGTCTCCTACTTTAGCAGACAGATTCTTAACCACTGAACCACCTGGGAAGCCCTGCAACTGAGACTATCAGTTCAGATCAGATCAGATCAGTTGCTCAGTCGTGTCCGACTCTTTGCGACCCCATGAATCACAGCATGCCAGGCCTCCCTGTCCAGCACCAACTCCCGGAGTTCACTGAGACTCACATCCATCCAGTCAGCGATGCCATCCAGCCATCTCATCCTCTGTCGTCCCCTTCTCCTCCTGCCTCCAATCCCTCCCAGCATCAGAGTCTTTTCCAATGAGTCAACTCTTTGCATGAGGTGGCCAAAGTACTGGAGTTTCAGCTTTAGCATCATTCCTTCCAAAGAATACCTAGGGCTGATCTCCTTTAGAATGGACTGGTTGAATCTCCTTGCAGTCCAAGGGATTCTCAAGAGTCTTCTCCAACACCACAGTTCAAAAGCATCAATTCTTCGGCGCTCAGCCTTCTTTACAGTCCAACTCTCTAGCCTGCAAATCCTAAAAGATTTACCATATGACTCTTTATATAAAAAATTTGCCAATTGCTGGTTTCAAAGGATATTTAAAATAATGTCCTTGTTACTCATAATGGTAAAAGAATATGAAGACCTTTTAAATTGATAATGCAGTATATCTTATGGATGAGTATTTGTGTAACGATATAGGGATAGTACATTAATCTTATAGACATTATGATATTGCTATGCTCATTCAGCACATATCCAATTCAAATATTTAATGGACAGTGTGCTATATTTTAATAGATAATGGGAGACATTATCAAACACTTTTGGTGTTTGATGAGAATAAATTCTCCTTATTTGTTGTATTTAACAGCTATTTAATCTTTAGTTTTAAAATAATCTTTAAATCATCATATATTTTATATAAATTGTTAACTTTTAAAATATATGTGTTACATAAAAATCAGAATGTAATATCAAAATTGGAATATAATATCAAAATCAGAATAAAAGGAAAAGCAAAACAAAGAAAAATGTCTACAGTTTTACTTACCCTGTGGAATATAATCACTGTATAATTTTAGTGTATATATTTATATATTAGAGAGACAGCAAAGAAATTCTAGAATTTCCTAGAGCTTTTAGTTTGATACAGGGCACTTTGCATATCCAAAAATATAACATAGTATGCAATGTTTCCCAAATGTAGTTGACTGCCAAAACTCTTTCCTCAAAATTAATATTAATATCACCAAGTGTACTAGCATTCTATAAATGAATGTGCCCATAACTATTGCAAAGTACTGCTTTAGATGCACATCTGAGGATATTGCCTTTCATTTCTCATTTGTTGAGAGTGTAGAATAGACTCCGATCACCTAATAATTTTTAAAATAAATAGAATCAACTTTTATTTTGCTTTAATTATGTGTAATATGGGCTTCCCAGGTGGCGCTAGTGGTAAAGAACCTGCCTGCCAATGCAGGAGACATAACAGACGTGGGTTTGATCCCGGGGTCGGAAAGATCCCCTGGAGGAGGGCATGGAAACCCACTCCAGAATTCTTGCCTGGAGAATCCCACAGACAGAGGACCAGGTAGGCTACAGTCCATGAGGTCATAAAGAGATGGACACAACTGAAGCGACTTAGCATGCATATGTGTAATGTACTTACAGGGACTACACCCTCCAGTCCAGTGTGGACTTTCTCTTCTCACTCCTCTCATCACCCAGGTGTCTTTGGCAGGATAAAGGGTAGGAGGAGCCTGGAGGCAGCAGAAAACCACAGTCCTCAGTCACTGATATCCGTTCAGAAACCCACCAGAATGAGAGAGAGCCCAGGGTTTCTTTCTCACAAGGAGTGGTGGTAGGTGTGGGGCAACATAAATTCATGAACACTTGGCTGTGACCCCACAGAAAGGAGGAAAAACAGGTGGTTCAAAAGCACTCCTTTTTATCCAGTTCACTTTGGTGGTAGCAGAAGCACCCCACACTCATTTGCACGGGCTCTTAGTCCCTGCCTGATTCCCTACAGTCTTGGTGGGATTGCACAGTGCTCCGTGCTGGCTGACAGGCAGTCTGGAGATGAGTCCCAGGGAGATTGTCTGTGATTTCCATTTTCTGAAGACTACCATGGTTCCTGTACATTCTGAGGCCTGAGTGTTCCACTTGAACTCTGGGTGCTTACCAGATCTTTCTAATAAATACCTTTTATTGTTTAAATAATTGAATGGTAGCAGGATTTGCCACCCCCAAATATGCTACTTTGGCATAAAGATTAACTTGAGCTGAAGGCATCTGAAAAGAGCAGATATAAGAAAAGCTCTCTGTCCTCCCCTATTTGCCTAAATGCAGGATGTAAATTTGTAAATATGTACCCCCACTCCTCCCTATGAGGAAGGTCAGAAGTTAATCACCGCGGCCATTGTAGACCCTTATCAGCCCAGAGAAGGCACCAGAGGTACCTCTATACTGAACCTGGCTGAAATGAACTCTTATCCACCATTCATTTCCCCATCTGTTTGCCTTCCTGTAATCTGTTGCCCCCAGAAACTAAAAGTCGTTTGATCTTGTCACTTCTCTACAAAATTATTGTTCTTTGCTAAGATATTTTATAATCTCACCGGGTTCTCCCAAGTCTGTGATGTACTTGTTAATATGCCGTTGTTTGTTTTCCCTTGTTAACTTATCTTTTGTCAGTCTAATTTGCAGGGTCCCAGCCAGTGAACCTAAGTGGGTAGAAGAAAAAGAAAAATTCCTTCCCCTGCATAAGTCCAAGTCAGTTTTTCCTTCTGGCCATCAAATAATAATAATAAAGTTGGGATGGGGGCAGGGATGGTGGGGGCAGGGATGGTATAACCAGAGAATCTACAGTGAGGTTTCAAAAGTAGCAATTGTTTTTTGTTTTTCATTTTGTGTCTATATTCTCTACAGTGAACAATGACTATGTGTTACTCTTATGATTTAATATGAATCAAGCTACTTTTAACACAAGCAGGATCAGAGACAGAGATGGGCCAGGCACCCAAGTGAGCTTAGTTTAGATCTGACTTTTTTGGGAGTTAAGGAAAATGAATTGAGACAGGAAACATATGGGTTATTTAGTCTGATAAGAAGAAGCAAACATATTTTTCTAACAAGGCAAAGTTTTTCCTGGCACTGAATTTGAGGCAAAATTTTGTATGTGTGGGTTCCTGTTTAAGGTACACTGAGTAATTTAATAGATATCTTAAAATGTGTTTTTGTAAAAGACAGAATATTCTTCAAATGAACTTTTATATTAGTCTGCTGTAAAAACTATGAGACTTATATTACATCTTAATATAGTGAAGACATTTCTGCAAGAGACCAAAATAAGAAGATCAAGGTAAGTTTCATTCTCCAGATATGATCAAACGTAGGTAATAGACCGTGACTCTCACTCTCACCTACCTCAGAGCCAAATTCAGAATTTCATTGCTTTTTCCAAAGTTGATACGAATTCACATTATTGTAAAACATAGACGTATTTGCAGTTGGTTTATGAGTCACATCTCTTACCAAACAGCAAAAGCTTAAATCAGACTCATCTGATTTGTTTGTTTCTCTTTCCAGTTACCCCTTTTTCTTCTTTTCTTCCCCAAATTACTATAAATCCTCTCTGTTTTCCAGGTTTAGCTTTTTTCCTCAGCTGAGAACAAGCCAGCTCTTGTCTATTTTATTAAAAAAAAATTAGCCTAGTTTGGTTAGTCTAATGATTTCCATTTATTGTTCTCAAGCACAACCCTAGTGCCTTACCAATCAAGAAATGAGACCTGGAAGTCTTCTGCTTTTGACGTGGCAGTGGACCAGATAATCTCTTACAAAACACCTAGAATTTACAGAAAACACAGTTTTGTTATATTGCTTGTGTCACAGCAAATAGAGAACTTTCCAAAGGAAAAAACAACAGCTCAATGAATCTCATGCCTCTGAGAAGGCAAATGAAAGGACAGGATCTGTCCTACAATCTAGAAACCAAGCTGCTGGGTCAGCGACACGATGGAGGAGGGATGGAAAGGCAGGGATGTCTACAACTCCTGATGCTCTAAATACGGGTTAGAAATGCTTGCAGGTGTGCAGCAGTCCCAGCCTCCTGGAAGACATGAATAAAAACCATATCTGGAGGAAGCATCCTCAACTTGAGCCACAGATTTCAAGCAGATAAGTATCAACCAAATGTCAGCTTACAATCAAACATCACCAAAATCACATAGAAAAATGAAAAAAGAACGAGATTCCACACAAACAATAAACAAGTTTAGACCACCAAGAACTGCAGATTTTAGAATACCAGACAGGAACTATAAAATAGCTATGGATGAAATGCTTAAAGAAACAAAAAGATAAAATGACATTGATGTGGTAGGTCAAAAGAGACTGCTACAAAATAGACTCAGGTGGCAATGAAAAAGAATTTAAAACTCACTGAGACCAAGCAGCAGCAATCCATTGCCAAAAAAAAAAAAAAAATTTGGGAAAAGAATCACTCACCAGCAATAGAATGGATACATTTCAGAGAATAGAATACCATACTTCAATAAAAACTAGAACTGTAGCAGTAATACAAATCCATCTCTCAATGCCAAATCAAAGAAACAAGCTCCTCAAGAATACAAATAATAAGATTCCATATAGTTCTAAAACAAGCCAAATTAAACTACAGTAATCAAAACCATGTGGTACTGGCATAAAGACAAACATACAGACAGATGGAATAGAATAGTGAGCCCAGAAATAAACCTTTGCATACATGCTCAAATGATTTTCAGTGGGGCAAAGAATAGTCTTTTCAACAAATGGTGTTGGGAAAACTGGCTTTCTACATCCAAAAGAAAGAAGCTGGGCTCTTAACTAAAGCCATAAAAAATTAACCAAAAATGGGTCAAAGATTTAAGTGTAAGGCTTAAAACTATAGAACTGGTAGAACAAAGCATAAGGGAAAATTTCTATGCCACTGGATTTGACAATGATTTCTTGACTATAATACCAAAAGCATGGACAATTAAAGTAAAAATAGATTAATTTGACTACATCAAAATTAAAAACTTCCCTGTGTCAAAGGACAATAAAGTGAAAAGGCAACCCATAGAATGGGAGAAAATATTTGTAAATCATACATCTTATATGGTGTTTCTCAAAAAATTGGAATTACCATGTAGCCCCACAATACAGGTATGTATCCAAAGGAACTAAAAGCAGGGTATTGAAGGGATAATTGTACAACCATGTTCATAGTAACATTATTCATGATAACCATAAGGTGAAAGCAACTCAAATGCCCTGTTGACAGATAATCAGATAAACAAAATGTGGTGTAGACATACAATGGAATATTGTTTGGACTTATAAAGGTAGAAAATTCTGACATATTGAACATGGATGAAACTTGAGGGTGTTACGATTTGTGAAACAAGCTAGCCACAAAAAAACAAATACTGTATCATTTCACTTATATGAAGTATTTAAAGTGGTCAAAATCACAGAAACAAAGTACAGTGGTTTACCAAGACTAGGGGGAAGGGAGAATGAGAGTCCTTGTTTAACAGGTATAAAGTTTCCATTTAGCAAGATGAAACATTCAGGAGCTCTGTTGTACAGTGATGTACACTTAGAAACGGTTAAGATGGAACATTTTATGTTACGTGTATTTTACAATGTAACAGTGTATTTTACCTATATTTTAAACAATTTTAGAAGACAAGCAAAATTACTGTACTAGTTAGAGATGCAGTTCTATGTGAATTTATATGCGCATATAAGGAAATACAAAGGAAAACACAATTATTATCAAGCAGTCAAGATAATGATAATCTCTGGGAGGAGGAGAAGTGTACCATAGGGAGGAGTGTATGCAATTTCTAGGCTGCTGGCGATCTTCTTTTTCTAGACGTGAGTGATGATTACATACATATTCACTTTGTAACTTTTCTCTAAACTGTTTATATATTTTACTCATACATATACAAACGTTTTAATGTTTTTCTTTAAAATGTGTGTATACATATATACATACATATGTGTATATTACCACAAAGAATGGTGAATAATACATATAAACAGTTTAAAGAAAAATTATGAAATGAATGTGTGTATACATGTATATGCATGTACGTATATATGTATACATATGTGTTTACTGCCTTTTCCTGCTGTAGCCAATTACAGCAAGTTAGTGGCTTTAAACAATATAAATTTATGGCCTTTCACTTTAGAGGTCAAAAGTCTGAAATAAGGTGTTGGCAGGATTGTGTTTCTTCTGATGGCTCTGAGTGATCCATTTCCCTGCCTTTTCCACCTTCTAGAGGCTGCCTGCACTCTTGGCTCGTGGACACAATATCTATCTTCCCAACCAGCAGCCTAGCATCTTCCAATGTCTGCTTTTGTTGTCACATCGCTTTTTCTTGCCTCCCTTTTACAAGGACTCCTGTAGTTACATTGGGTCCAGCTGAATAATCCAGGATAATCTCCCATCTCAAGATCCTTAATTTAAATATTCTTGCAGGGTGTCTTTTGCCATGCAAGATAACAGTATCATATTCACAAACTCTAGGGATTAGAATGTGGGCATCTTTGGGAAGCCATTGTTTAGCCTACTGCAAAGTGATTAAATTTTTTGGGACAATTTTTGCATTTGTTATTAAGTTTTGAGAGTTCTTCGTATGTTTTAGACTTAATACAGAAATGTGCTCTGCAAATATTTTCTTCTGTTATGAGCTTTGTCTTTTCATTTTCTTAACGGTGTTTTTTGAGGAGGAGAGTTGCTAATTTAGAAGAATTCCAATCTGTTTTTCTTACGGATCATGATTTGCTGCCATATTTAAGAAATCTTTGCCTAATCTAAGGTCTCAAAATGTTTTTTCCTATTTTTCTTCTGCAAGTTTTTTAGTTTTCAGTTCAGTTCAGTCGCTCAGTCGTGTCTGACTGTGACTCCATGGACTGCAGCATGCCAGGCTTTCCTGTCCATAGGCTTCACGTTTAGAGCTGTTATCTATTTTCAGTTACTTTTTATGAAAAGTGTGAGGGATAGGTCTTAATTTTTTTCAAGATTTAACCAAATGGTATCACTTATATGTGGAATCTAAAATATGACACAAATGAACTTATCTAGGAAACAAACAGAGTCACAGACATAGAGACCACAGACTTGTGGTTGCCAAGGGAGCGGGGATGGGGAAGGGATGGAGTGGGAGTTTGGGGTTATCAGATGCACACTATTACATATAGGATGGAAGGACAAGGCCCTACTGTATAGTACAGGGAACTATATTCAATATCCTGTGAGAAGCCATAATGGAAAAGAATATGAAAAAGAATATATATATATATGTATAACTGAATCATTTTGCTGTACAGAAATTAACACAACATTGTGAAGCAACTACACTTCAGTAAAATAAACAAAAAAATAAAACTTTTCTAGATTTAAATCTAGAATGGATGATGCAAAGACTAAAACATGATGAGAATTCATCAGCTGTACGAGTGGTTGGTGTTGGATGTTCTATATTAGCAGCCTCTTGGCCATGGAATTCCTCCTGGAACACCTAGATTTCTCTCTTCATGTATGACAAGGCAACTATACTGAAGATAAAAATTGTATTTGTGCTCAACAAAACATAAAAATCCACAAGCAAACAATTTCCCAAAATAACATCAACAACAAATACAAATACCTTCTGTAGAAACCAGTTTGTGATGATAAATATTCTTTTCTCTACCACTTTTTCAAATGTTTAAATAAAGGATTTATTATAGACCCTGAGTAAGAATAAGACTAACTTACATTGTGCTCTTTGTTTGAGGAGTTATATGAGAAGACCTGAACTGAACAGTATAATTTTTATTTATCCCAATGATTTTTAAATACAGTTCAATGTCTTAGAATATTTCTTGTTTGGCCAACCCTTAATTCAGCTCTTTGTTTCTGTGTCTCTTCTCAGGTTTCTATGATGGAAAGAGACTTTCCTCTTATTATTATACTCTAATATTTCGTTCTTATATGGTTGAAATTTGGGAGAGCAAGGAAATGAAATACAAGTTCTGAAAACACTCTGGACCTTTAAATGCTTAAGAATTATTTTTATGTCTACTTTTTGCCTTTTTTTTTTGTTTTCCATTGTGTATTTTTTTAATAAGGGGTGACTTATAGGTTTATATGGATAATTTCAAAATGGACAGTCTCAAGTGCTAAATGCTACAGGGTCAGGATGGGATAACATAAGTCCTGGCACTAGATAGATCTGGGCTTCAGTCCTAGCTTTGGCGCCTAATAGCCTTTAGAGAATTTCTTGGTCTTACTGAGCCTCAGTTTTCCTTTCTGCAAAATGGAGATAATGATAGCTTCCCGGGTACATGGTCTAGGCTCTTTATAAACCTAGTTATATAAGGGAGGCCATGGAGGGTTGAAAGGGGGGCAGAATTCTGGGATGGATCCTCAGGCATGGATGGGATGCTCTCTCTGACTTTTGCTTTTCACCAGCCTTTTTGTCTCTGTAATGAAGTAATGTCCCTTCTCCACCCCCTCGCCTGCTTTTGCTGTTACCATGGTGATACAGGTTCTATTTAGCCAGAGTTTGTAACAGGACAGATTGGTTTTGTGATTTGTGAAATCTCACTCTCTAAATTAAGGACCAGGCAGTGGCAGCAGCAGTAACAACAAGGTGTGGGGTAGAGCTTCTGCGACCTCCCAGCCACACATAAAGTGGGAAGCTATTGTCAGCCTGGCTTACTGCCAGGTCCTGGATGTCTGGGGTGATCAGGAGGGGCTGTCTTCTGTTTGTTTTTTAAGTTTTTATTGGAGTACAGTTGATTTACAATGTTGTGGTAGTTTCTGCTACAAAGCAAAGTGATTTAGTTATACAAATGTTCACTCTTCTTTAGATATTTTTTTTCCCTTATAGGCCATTACAGAGTATTAGTAGGTTCTTACTAATTATCTTTTATATATATATATATATATATAATTTATATATAGATATGTATAGATATATGGAGAAGGAAATGGCAACCCACTCCCTAGCTTAGAGAATCCCGTGGACAGAGGAGCCTGGTGGGCTGCCTATGGGGTCGCACAGAGTCAGACACAACTGAAGTGACTTAGCATCAGCAGCAGCATGTATAGATATATACATATATAGATATGTGTAGATATATGTAGCCTGCCAAGCTCCTTTCCAGGCAAGAATACTGGAGTGGGTAGCTGTCCCCTCCTCCAGGGGATCTTCCCAACCCAGGGATCGAGCCCTGATCTTCCGCATTACAGGCAGATTCTTTGCCAGCTAAGTCACCAGGGAAGCCCAAGAATACTGGAGTGGGCAGCCTATCTCTTCTCCAGGAGATCTTCCTGACCCAGGAATTGAACCAAGATCTCCTACATTGCAGGTGGATTCTTTACCAGCTGAGCTCCCAGGGAAGCCCATTTTATATATGAAGTGAAGTCGCTCAGTTGTGTCTGACTCTTTGCGACCTCATGGACTGTAGCCTACCGGACTCCTCTGTCCATGGGATTTTCCAGGCAAGAATACTGGAGTGGGTAGCCATTTCCTTGTCCAGGGGAACTTCCCGACCCAGGGATCGAACCTGGGTCTCCCGCATTGTAGGCAGGCGCTTTACCATCTGAGCCACAAGGGAAGCCCACATTTTATATATAGTAGTGTGTATATGCCAGTTCTCAATTTATCCCTCCCTACTCCGTTATCCCCTGGTTACCATAAATTTCTTCTCTACATCTGTAACTCTACTTCTTTTCTGTAGATAAGTTCATTTATACCCTTTCAGGAGGGGTTTCTTCTGAGCTGATAAGATACAGCAGTTGAAGATCGCCATTAGCTTGTTTCTTTATCCTTCGGTTTCTTTTTTTTTCACCCCACATTCCTTTGTGTTCTGCCCTTTTCTACCATAAAGGCCTGCTCTCAGCTCCTTTGTTCTTACTCAGCTGACATAGTAGAAGTCGTGAAGTGGGCCTTAAGCATAGAGGTTCTTATAATTGATCTCAGAAAACTTTTTATTATGGAAAATTTTAAGCATTAAAAAGTAGACACTACATACTTTTCACCCAACTTCAATAATTATCCATTCATAGTCAGTGTTCACCCCATTGCAATTTCACTTTCACCCATATTTTTGAAATGAATCCCAGAAATTATATCACTTAGTCAGAAGCCCTAAAAGATAAGAAATGGTGTGTCTATGTGTATAAAACATAACCACAATATCATTATATCATGTAAATTGATCTAGTAGATACTCTTGGAGTATCTTTCTACTTTATGAAGAATAAAGTTGACTTGTACTTCCTCTCAAGGAGATTTAACTGAAACAAGAATTTTGCTCCTGTAATGAAAAAAAGGTAGAAAATTAAACAAAATATATGACACTGTTTCCAGACAGTGGATTGCAGGTAGCATAGGACTGTGAAATACACACAGGGTAAGCTCAACGGCTGTCCCAGCTTGCTGTCTACAGCCACTTCCAGGCCATGGAGCTGGAAGGAGAATGGAAAGAGTGCTTAGTGGCCTCCAGTGGGACTGAGGAGCAGAGATCAGAATTAGTGAAAACTGGCTAGAATTTACAGTACAGAATATCAGTGAGGAGAGGTTTGGGGAGAGAGTGAGAGAGAATACTCTGGATATCTGCAGGGCAGTCCTCGAGAATCTTTGGCTGATGACTGATCTGTGTGGAGTGAAATCCCATGAGACTAGGACAGAACCACCAGAAAGCAGAAGGCTGAATAATTCCTGGAGGTCAAGGGTGGTGGTGGGGGTAGGGGTGCGGGGGTCCGGGGGTGCGGGGGTGCGGGAGTGGTTTGCACTGCTACCAGCCAGATTAAAAGAACCTTGTAATATTTGCTGCTTTTTTTTTGTTGGACTTTACCTTTGATTTTGTGGAAGCAAGCAGTTAATGGGCCAAAGTCTATAGAAAACTTGTATAGACAAGCATTGTCTGATTTAGAGCCTGATTAAAGAACTCATCCTATGATAACCAGTTAGTAGGAACCTATCAGAGAAGGCAATGGCACCCCACTCCAGTACTCTTGCCTGGAAAATCCCATGGACCGAGGAGCCTGGTAGACTGCAGTCCATGGGGTTGCTAAGAGTCGGACACGACTGAGCAACTTCGCTTTCACTTTTCACTTTCATGCATTGGAGAAGGAAATGGCAACCCACTCCAGTGTTCTTGCCTGGAGAATCCCAGGGATGGGGGAGCCTGGTGGGCTGCCGTCTATGGAGTCGCACAGAGTTGGACACGACTGAAGCAACTTAGCAGCAGGAACCTATCAAGTCACATGATCTTTCTGAGTGATAAAAAGATAGGCAATGCTCTAACTCTATCTTTTAAGTTTATTTCTCAATGATTTTCTCACAACTCTTGGATCATCTGTAAGTTTCTCCTCATCTATCCCATTTGTTATGTAGGAAATAGAAATAAAATATTTCCCTGCTTCAATAGATATACTTTTAGTTGTTAAGAAATAGCAGTGATTTTTGTTCTCTATGATCAGAAAGCTTAATACAAGCTCCTTAAAAGCAATTACTTTTTGTCAGCGTCCCTTCCCTCAAAACTTATTGATTGACATTCAACAATTTCTTAGAGAAGACCAATATAATTAGTCACTTTTGGTATATTACTTTCCAACCTGCTGTCTTGGTGGGATCACTGTGACTTTATGTTGTTACATATCTGCCTATCTACTGCATCCCACTCCCAGCTTTGTTCAGAGCCTTTTAAAATTTTTCTTTCTGTGGCATGTTCATGCCCTCAGAGAACTAGAACACTATACTCCTGAAAGCAAATCACAGAGCTATCCTAGTAATATCCGCTTTGAGACTTTTCTAGTTAAAAATCATTATTGCTTCTGATACACAACTTTGATTAGTCATTTACATATTTGTATATTTGGAAGAATAGACTGACAACTGTTTTCCAAGAAGAATCTCTGTCCTGACATTAAAATATTCTGCAACCACCAAATGCAGAAGCTAGCCTGTGCAGACAGAGAAGGCAATAGCACCCCACTCCAGTACTCTTGCCTGGAAAATCCCATGGACGGAGGAGCCTGGTGGGCTGCAGTCCATGGTGTCACTAAGAGTCGGACACGACTGAGCGACTTCACTTTCACTTCTCACTTTCATGCGTTGGAGAAGGAAGTGGCAACCCACTCCAGTGTTCTTGCCTGGAGAATCCCAGGGAGCGGGGAGCCTGGTGAGCTGCCATCTCTGGGATCGCACAGAGTCGGACACGACTGAAGTGACGCAGCAGCAGCAGCAGCAGCCTGTGCAGATGGGAGCAATATAATTTTTTTGTACAAAGGACAGCATGCAGTGTCACCATTGTGTACCCTGCCCTTTTTCACTTACCAGTATATCCATCCATCTATTCATTTATTCTATAAGTACTATTTATAGAACTTTAATATGTGCCAGGTGCTGTTCTAGATGCTGGGCTCACAGCCTGCTTTTTGGTGCTTTGTCCTTCTACCAGGAGAAGCTCCAGGTTCAGACTGGCAATCCAACTGGCTGGACTCAATGGGACTGAGTCCAGTGTTAAGCTTACTCTGTCCATAGAGACAGGTCATGGAAAGCAACATGAAAAGCATCTTCGGGTTCATCAGTAATCCAACAGGGAGTGCAAACAGTTTCCATGAACAACGTCAGGAGATCTGTGATTCATCCTGAAACAGAAATTTTTCTGCTCTAGTTCCCCTCCTGTCTCTCTATATGATTCTGGATATGTCAGTCCAAGGCTTGAGTGCCTGCTTCTCTCTCAGTAAACAAGACAGAAAACAAAAACGTAGTATGTAATAGTCCACGTTTATGAAAGGAAGTAGCACTATGAGAAAGCAAACCCAGAATCACTTCCTCAAGCAAGCCTGCTGGTCACCCTTTCTTCACATGCACACACTTGAGGGGGAGACACACAAAACAGATTATTGTAAGAACAGTATTACTAAGTGTTATGATGACCAAGAAGGAGAAAGAAAGAGAATGATGCAAGGTGCTACTTTATACTTCAATGAGCAGAGTCCTTGCATACTTCTTATTTGCATACAGGCAAGAGAGTTCCAGAAAAACATCTCTTTCTGCTTTATTGACTATGCCAAAGCCTTTGACCGTGTGGATCACAATAAACTGTGGAAAATTCTGAAAGAGATGGGAATACCAGACCACCTGACCTGCCTGTTAAGAAACCTATATGCAGATCAGGAAGCAACAGTTAGAACTGGACATGGAACAACAGACTGGTTCCAAATAGGAAAAGGAGTACGTCAAGGCTGTATATTGTCACCCTGCTTATTTAACTTCTATGCAGAGTACATAATGAGAAATGCTGGGCTGGAGGAAGCACAAGCCAGAATCAAGATTTCTGGCAGAAATATCAATAACCTCAGATATGCAGATGACACCACCCTTATGGCAGAAAGCGAAAAAGAACTAAAGAGCCTCTTGATGAACGTGAAAGAGGAGAGTGAAAAAGTTGGCTTAAAGCTCAACATTCAAAAAACTAAGATCATGGCATCTGGTCCCATCACTTCATGGCAAATAGATGGGGAAACAGTGGAAACACTGTCAGACTTTTATTTTGGGGGGCTCCAGAATCACTGCAGATGGTGATTGCAGCCATGAAATTAAAAGACACTTACTCCTTGGAAGGAAAGTTATGACCAACCTAGATAGCATATTCAAAAGCAGAGACATTACTTTGCCAACAAAGGTCCATCTGGTCAACGCTATGGTTTTTCTGGTGGTCATGTATGGATGTGAGAGTTGGACTGTGAAGAAAGCTGAGCACCGAAGAATTGATACTTTTGAACCATGGCGCTGGAGAAGACTCTTGAGAGTCCCTTGGACTTCAAGGAGATCCAAACAGTCCATCCTAAAGGAGACCAGTCCTGGGTGTTCATCGGAAGGACTGATGCTGAGGCTGAAACTCCAATACTTTGGCCACCTCATGTGAAGAGTTGACTCATTGGAAAAGACCCCGATGCTGGGAGGGATTGGGGGCAGGAGGAGAAGGGGACGACAGAGGATGAGACAGCTGGAGGCATCACCGACTCAATGCACATGGATTTGGGTGAACTCCGGGAGTTGGTGATGGACAGGGAGGCCTGGTGTGCTACGGTTCATGGGGTCGCAAAGAGTCGGATACAACTGAGCGACTGAACTGAACTGAAATATATCCATAGGATTTTTGCTCAGAAACAGATTTGCTGGGTCAAAGAGTATATGCTTTGGGGAATTTTCATAAATATAGCTGAATTTCCTTCTGTGGAGTTTGCTCTCCTTTACACTCCTACCAGCCACGTGCCTATTTCCCCACACCTTCGTCAACACAAGGTGCTATCTAAGTTTTGACTCTGAGCCATCTGATAGGTAAAGAATAACATCTCATCTCTTTTTGTTGATTCCTTTTATGGGTTCACACATTTTTCATAAGTTTAGGAAATCATTTGAACTCCCTTTCCTCTTTATGTTCTCTGCCCATTTTCTGTGGTCTCTATATTTTATTTCTTTGTGTGAAGGAAATAAGTCTTTTGTCTGGGATGTTTAGTACAATGTTTTTTGACTTGACACATCTTTTTGCTTTGTATGTGATGCTTTTCTCACACATAGTTTTTAAAAACTTTTATGTAATTAAATCCATCAATCTCTTATGGCATCACCACTCTAGGATGATAAAAATAATTTTATCTTGTGCTTTCTGATCAGACTTTCTTGATATCATTTTTAATATTTATATTTTTGATCCATCTGGAAGTCATTGGGATATAAGGTGTGAAATGTAGAATATAAATGTATCTGTTTTTTTCTATATGGCTATCACCACTTTGATTTATTGAATAATGACTTATTTCTGCTTATACATCTGCTCCTAATTGACCAACTAGAATATATACACTAAGTACTTTGCCAAAGACTAAAATCTCAAATTTTTATCTTAAGCACTTTAATGAAAGATGATTTACATGCACAATTGCTTAGAAGATATTCCTCTCAGATTTTATATGTGTGTGTGTGCATGTGTGTGTTTTCAAGTGTTATTTCTGGATTATGGCAGAGAGCTTTATATATAACTCCTACTGTTTTAACACCTTTTTGAAGGTGAGTATTTCTGTACCTCATATTTGTTGAGAAATTTTAAGAAATTGCTATCCAGAACATAAGATTGCATTTATTGTAGGGATATTTTATTCAAGGACTTCTATATAAAGAAAGGTGAGTGCCGAAGAATTGATGCTTTTGAACTGTGGTACTGGTTCTCCAATTCTCTTGAGAGTCCCTTGGACAGCAAGGAGATCCAACCAGTCCATCCTAAAGGAAAACAGTCCTGAATATTCATCAGAAGGACTGATGCTGAAGCTGAAACTCCAATACTTTGGCCACCTGATGCGAAGAACTGACTCATGGGAAAAGACCCTGATGCTGGGAAAGATGGAAGGCAGAAGGAGAAGGGGATGACAGAGGATGAGATGGTTGGATGGCATCAGTGACTCTATGGACATGTGTTTGAGTAGACTCCGGGAGTTGGTGATGGACAGGGAGGCCTGGCGTGCTGCAGTCCATGGGGTCACAAAGAGTTGGACTTATGTGAGTGACTGAACTGAACTGATAGAAAAATACACAGTAAGCATTTTTTAAAAATAAAGAATCAATTAAGTTTTTTTCCTTCTATGGAAATGGTGGCTCTTTTTGGAGGCTGATGTGAATTTAATGCTTGATTTCTCTTGGCTGCCAAGCACCAGAGCTTAAGGTGACTGTATGCCAGGTGTTGTATGGAGCTTTAGGCCCTAGAAAGAGGTAGACCTGGATCAAATCTCAGCCCATCATTCTTATGAGCTGAGCTGCCTTGGGCAAGCCATGTATTTGTGTATGTATGTATGTATGTATTTTCTCATTTATTTTTATGAATAATGTTTGTCCTTTAAGTATTTTTATTGATGTATATTTGACTTACAATGCTTCAGGTGTACAGCAAAGTGATTCAGTTATATATGCATTTTTTTCATTATAGGCTAATACTAGATATTGAATATAGTTCCCTATAGTCTACAGTCGGACCTTGTTGCTTATGTATTTTACATATAATTGTATGTATCTGTTAATCCTGAATTTCTAATTTATCCCTCTCCCTTCTTTCCCCTTTGGTAACTGTAAGTTGTTTTCTGTGTCTGTATGTCTATTCCTGTTTTGTAAATAGTCATTTGTATCTTTTTTTATATTATATATATGTGTTAGTATGTGTGTTAGTCACTCAGTTGTGTCTGACTCTTTTCGACCCCATGGACTATAGCCCATTCAGTTCATTTCAGTTCGGTTGCTCAGTCGTGTCTGATTCTTTGCGACCCCATGAATGGCAGCATGCCAGGACTCCCTGTCCATCACCAACTCCCGGCGTCTACCCAAACCCATGTCCATTGAGTTGGTGATGCCATCCAACCATCTCATCCTCTGTTGTCCCCTTCTCCCACCCTCAATCTTTCCCAGCATCAGGGTCTTTTCCAATGAGTCCGCTCTTCACATCAGGTGGCCAACGTATTGGAGTTTCAGCTTCAACATCAGTCCTTCCAATGAACACCCAGGACTGATCTCCTTTAGGATGGACTGGTTGGATCTCCTTGCAGTCCAAGGGACTCTCAAGAGTCTTCTCCAACACCACAGTTCAAAAGCATCAATTCTTTGGCGCTCAGATTTCTTTATAGTTCAACTCTCACATCCATACATGACCACTGGAGAAACCATAGCCTTGACTAAACGGACCTTTGTTGGCAAAGTAATGTCTCTGCTTTTTAATATGCTGCCTAGGTTGGTCATAACTTTCCTTCCAAGGAGTAAGCGTCTTTTAATTTCATGGCTGCAATCACCATCTGCAGTGATTTTGGAGCCCCCCAAAATAAAGTCTGACACTATTTCCACTGTTTCCCCATCTATTTGCCATGAAGTGATAGGGCTCCTCTGTCCATGGCAAGAATACTGGAGTAGATTGCCGTTTCCTACTCCAGATAAGATTCTACATATAAGTAATGTCATATTATATTTGTCTTTGTCTGATTTACTTCACTTAATATGACAATCTGTAGGTCCTTGGGCAAGTCATTTAACATCTCTGTGCTGGCTGCCTCATCTGTAAGCGGGGGAATAATAATCACATTTGCCTTGTTAGATTGGGAGGATTAGACGAGATTAAAATAAATGAAGGCTTTAGCACAATGCCAAAACATAGCAAGCATTCTATAAAACTTAGCTTATTATTATTGTTATTGATTCAAGTTGATCAAATGTTTAGAAGTTTGCCATTTAAAAAATGGTTTATAGCATTTGGAAGGTTAATACAAGTCTTAGATGCGTTGACCTCTGTCCTTCCCAGGAAGAGATGAATTATTTCTCTTTTGCTATCAGCCTTAACATCAGAAAATGGGGACTTGAAAAAGTTAAACAAAGCAAATGTGGGTGAATCATTACAGAATCTAGGTGTCAAAAAACAATTTGGATGTTATCTGGTCCAGTTTTCCTTCCCAGAGTTATTCACTAAATATTTAAATAAACCTCAATTTTAACTTTTTTCCCTATGAGACTAAGGCATCTTTTAAAGAAATGAGAAGTCAGTTTGAATCAGAATGAAATATATACTTACTATTTCTAAAGTGTCAAATATTTTCAGGACCAAGCCATAATCTGATATAACACTTGGTTTAAATTCTGTTGGGAAATAGTTTCCTCTATCTTTTATGGAAGGTTAGCTTCTAGAAGGCCTGTGATCTCACTGTGTTCTTGGCACCCACTGAGATCTGGTACCTACTGTGGTCCTGTGCAATCAGGCAGTGATCAGCATTGCTGCAGAGAAGACATTTTGCTGACCCAGAAATAACAGCTCTGAGCTGATGATGTCAGTAACTTTTAAAATAGCTTATTTAAAAATCTTTTCAGTGACCTCAGCTACACTTAGTGCCTCTTAGCTCATCTGGACACAGGCAAGAAATGTAAGAAGAATGGGTGACAGCTGCAATTCCAAGCAGCTGTGTCTTCAGAAGCCCGTTTTAGGAAAGAACTTGTCTGAACAAGTTGAAGATGGAAGATACCCTTGGTATCCAGTGACTGTGATGCAGATATAGAACTTGTATAGCTCCAGCCCTGCAAGCCTGGGGAAAATGAAGCTACCCAACAACAGTTGTACGTAGTATTTCTCGAGCTCTGCACATACTTTCAGTGATGCGAGCTCTGGCTCCCTTCCCTGGGTCCCCTGTGTATTTTGGAAATTGTGCAGTTGACTCACATGGACTCATGGACAGCCCTATCAGTTACCATGGGTTTCCCCTGTTGGCCCTTCTTACCATTGTCTCCTGCAGTTCATGCTGCCACTGCAGCAGGTGATGCCTGCCTAGGTCTGTTGCATCCATCCAGGCCAGGGATGTGTAATGCCAAGGATGCTGACATCTGCACTGAGAGCGTGTTCCCCACTTGCAGAGGCTGCTGCTGCCAGTCCCTTAAAAGCTGTGCTTGGTCTTCTGGAGCCTTTGGTGTAGCTGAAGCAACCCCAAAGCAGAGGGCATTCTGACATTTGTTAATCCTATTCATCTGTTAATTGGACACCAAAGCTATACCCCCAAATCTCCAGCACTCTGTACCTGTTACTAATGAAATTCTTATGGACCATTATTAAATGTGCTTTTATTAAAAATGAAACAGTTGATTCCATAGCACCTAGATCATCACAGAACTCAACACTTTTCAGCCTAATTAAAGTTCCAAGTTTGTTGTGCAAAAATTATCACATAAAGTTTTGAACTGGTTTATATCCTGTTTTTTCCACTTATTTCTGTTGAATACCTTTATTCAGTCTGTCCGGGCTTCATAATTCATTCAACCAACCTTTTATTCTTGCAAATTTAGATTTTGCCCTAATTTTTCATTCCAGTCGTCCCCTGGTATCCATGGGGATTGCTTCCAGGACCACACTTCAGATACCAAAATTGGCAGAAGCTCAAATTCCTTATATAAAATGGCATAGTATTTGCATCGGAGAAGGCAATGGCACCCCACTCCAGTACTCTTGCCTGGAAAATCCCATGGATGGAGGAGCCTGGAGGGCTGCAGTCCATGGGGTCGCTGAGGGTCGGACACGACTGAGTGACTCCACTTTCACTTTTCACTTTCCTGCATTGGAGGGGGAAATGGCAACCCACTCCAGTGTTCTTGCCTGGAGAATCCCAGGGACGGGGGAGCCTGGTGGGCTGCCGTCTGTGGGGTCGCACAGAGTCGGACAAGACTGAAGTGACTTAGCAGCAGCAGTATTTGCATACAGCCTATGCATATCTTCCTGAATACTTTAATCATCTCTGCTGCTGCTGCTGCTAAGTCGCTTCAGTTGTGTCCGACTCGGTGCGACCCAATGGACGGCATCCCACCAGGCTCCCCCGTCCCTGGGATTCTCCAGGCAAGAACACTGGAGTGGGTTGCCATTTCCTTCTCCAATGCATGAACGTGAAATGTGAAAGTGAAGTCGCTCAGTCGTGTCCGACTCTTCGAGACCCCATGGACTGCAGCCCACCAGGCCCCTCCGTCCATGGGATTTTCCAGGCAAGAGTACTGGAGTGGGGTGCCATTGCTTTAATCATCTCTGAACTGTGGTGTTAGAGAAGACTCCTGAGAGTCCCTTGGACTGCAAGGAGACCCAACCAGTCCATTCTGAAGGAGATCAGCCCTGGGATTTTTTTTGGAAGGAATGATACTAAAGCTGAAACTCCAGTACTTTGGCCACCTCATTCGAAGAGTTGACTCATTGGAAAAGACTCTGATGCTGGGAGGGATTGGGGGCAGGAGGAGAAGGTGACGACAGAGGATGAGATGGCTGGATGGCATCACTGACTCGATGGACGTGAGTCTGAGTGAACTCCGGGAGTTGATGATGGACAATGAAGCCTGGCGTGCTGCGATTCATGGGGTCACAAAGAGTCGGACACAACTGAGTGACTGAACTGAACTGAACTGATTACTTATAATACCGAATACATTGTAAATGCTATGTAAATAGTTGCCAGTGCTTAGCAAATTCAACTTTTACTTTTTAGAACTTTCTGGAATTTTTTTTCTGAGTATTTTTTTTATCTGCAGTTGATTGAATCCTTAAATTTGGACTCTGTGGATATAGAGGGCCATATTATAAACCATGCTGCAAAGAACATCCTCATAGTTATATTTCCCCCCATGTGCTAATGCATGCTAAGTTGCTTCAGTCATGTCTGATTCTTTGCGACCCTATAGATTGTAGCCTGCCAGCCTCTTCTGTGCATGGGTTGCCATACCCTCCTCCAGGGCATCTTCCTGACCCAGGGATCAAACCTGCATCTCTTACATCTCGTGCACTGGCAGGCAGATTCTTTACCACTAGTGCCACCTGGGAAGCCCTGAGTCAAAGGAGTTTGTTTTTTTCAGGCTTCTGCAACACGTGATCTAGTTCCCCTCTCCAATGGTGGGACTGATTTACACTCCTACCATGCTCTTGACAACACCTTAAAGATCATTAAAATAAATGTTTATTGGATTAATGCATAAGCAGGAATACATGAACTTCGTAACAAGTTCAAATGATAAAGCAGTGATTAAAGTGTAAAGTGAAAGGTTTCCAATTTCCCTGATTTCCTAAAACACTTTGGATTATGTTAACCAGGCTCTTCGCTGTGAAAGTGAGGAGTACTAACCACTGGCCCACCAAACAATTCCCAATGTTTTAACAGTTTTGTGTGTTTCCTTCTGCTTTCCTGACCAGTGCACCTGCAAGAAGACAGTTCTGAGATTTTAGCATCTACCTTCTCTGATGTGATGAAAACAACTCTGTTGAAATATTAATATAAAATCCCTGCTTTTAATGGAAAACACTTAAAACATTAATTCACCCTCTTTCATTCTATATTTATCTCATTCCTTTCTGTACTGTCTGAAGTGTCTACTGGTTTGTATAATTTTTTAAAAATTATTTATTTAGGGCTTCCCTTGTAGCTCAGTTGATAAAGAGTTTGACTGCAATGCAGGAGACCTGGGTTCAATCCCTGGGTCAGGAAGATCCCCTGGAGAAGGAAATGGCAATCCACTCTAGTATTCTTGCCTGGAGATTCCCAAAGACAGAGTAGCCTGGCAGGCTACAGTCTATGGCTCACAAAAAGTTGGACACAACTGAGCAACTAAGCATACAGCAGATCAGGTCTTAGTAGCAGCATTCAGTGTCTTCCATGCACTGCTCAGGCTTCCTAGTTGTGGCTCATGGGCTTGTTTTCTCTAAGGCATGTGGGATCTTAGTTCCCCCACCAAGGACTGAACCCATGTCCCACGCATTGCAAAGTGGATTCTTAACCACTGGACCACCAGTGGAGTCCCTGGTTTGTACTATTTGATAATGCAATCAATCCCTGAGTTTATTCACACATATGTTAGAAACAGCATGACTGTTAAGGGATGTCACCCAAAACTATAAAAAAGAAATTTATTATATTTTTGTAATGTATGCATATTACAGAGTGCTGAGAAAACTGTTAGAAATTTAGTTGAGAATTTTTCTGTTACTATCTAGAGTTAAGGACAAAAGACCATATTGTAGCTTGTTTCTCTAATCTGGAAAAAGGAGTTCCATCCCTAAGATTAGGGGTGGACAAATGGCACATGGTCTAAATTGTCACCTGGTTTTAAATGGACTGTGAGCTAATAATGTCTTTTACATTTTTTTATAGTAAAATAAAAAAGATTAATATTTAACGATGGGCTTCTCTGGTGGCTCTGGTGGTAAAACAACCTGCCTGTCAATGCAGGAGATACCTGAGACACGGGTTGGATCCCTGGGTCAGGACGATCCCCTGGAGGAGGGCATGTCAACCCACTCCAGTATTCTTGCTTGGAGAATCCTATGGTCAGAGGAGC
Source organism: Bubalus kerabau (assembly GCF_029407905.1). NCBI lineage: Eukaryota > Metazoa > Chordata > Mammalia > Artiodactyla > Bovidae > Bubalus > Bubalus kerabau. The sequence goes on from NC_073634.1 coordinate 69,578,817, forward strand.
CTGGCAGGCTACAGTACATGGGGTTGCAAAGAGTCGGACATGACTGAAGCAACTTAGCACGCTGGTAATATTTAGTGAGACAAGAACAAGATGTGAAATACAATTTCAGAGTTCACATAGAAAATTGTATTGGCACAGGACTTCCCTGGTGACTCAGTGGTAAAGAATCCACCTGCCAATGCAGGAAACATGGGTTTGATCCCTGATCTGGAAAGATCCTACATACTGCAGATCAACTAAGCCCCTGGGCCACCATTAATGAGCCTGTGCTCTAGATCCAGGGAGTTGCGGTGCGGTGCGAGGGCTTCTCATTGTGGTGGCTTCTCTTGTGGAGCACAGGCTCTAGGGCACATGGGCTTCAGTAGTTATGGCATGGGGCTCAGTAGTTGTAGCCCTTGCACTGTGACTAGAGAGTAGACCCCACTCACAGCAACTAGAGAAAGCCCTCACAGCAAGGAAGACCCAGAACAGCCAAAAATAAATAAACAAATAAAATTTTTTTTTAAAGAAAATTTTATTGGCACACAGCTACACACATTCATTCATGTATTGTCAGTGGTGGCTTTTGTACTACGAAGGAGAGTTGAGTAGTTGTAACAGAGACGATATGGCTCTTATCACCTGAAATACTGGGCTGCCCAAAAAGTTCATTCTGGTTTTTTTTTTTTAATAAAATCTTACGGAAAAATTTGAATGAAATTTTTGGTGAATCCAATATTTACTATCTGGCCTTCTACAGAAAAAGTGTATCAAGCCCTGATTTACATTTTCAAATGTGAAAATCAATGAAATTTCACTACTAAGAGAACGTCAAGGCTGTATATTGTCACCCTGCTTATTTAACTTATATACAAGAGTACATCATGAGAAACGCTGGGCTGAATGAAACACAAGCTGAAATCAAGATTGCCGGGAGAGATATGCAGATGACACCACCCTTGTGGCAGAAAGCGAAGCAGAACTAAAGAGCCTCTTGATGAAAGTGAAAGAGGAGAGTGAGAGGGTTGGCTTAAAGCTCAACATTCAGAAAACTAAGATCATGCATCCGGTCCCATCACTTCATGGCAAATAGATGGGGAAACAGTGGAAACTGTGGCTGACTTTATTTTTCTGGGCCCAAAAATCACTGCAGATGGTGATTGCAGCCCTGAAATTAGAAGATGCTTACTCCTTGGAAGGAAAGTTATGAGCAACCTAGAGAGCATATTAAAAAGCAGAGACATTACTTTGCCAACAAAGGTCTGTCTAGTCAAGGCTATGGTTTTTCCAGTAGTCATGTATGGATGTGAGAGTTGGACTATAAAGAAAGCTGAGCGCAGAAGAATTGATGCGTTTGAACTGTGGTGTTGGAGAAGACTCTTGAGAGTCCCTTGGACTGCAAGGAGATACAACCAGTTCATCCTAAAGGAGATCAGTCCTGGGTGTTCATTGGAGGACTGATGTTGAAGCTGAAGCTCCAATACTTTGGCCACCTGATGCGAAGAGCTGACTCATTGGAAAAGACCCTGATGCTGGGAAAGATTGAGGGTGGGAGGAGAAAGGGACGACAGAAGATGAGATGGTTGGATGGCATCACCAACTCAGTAGACATGGGTTTGGGTAGACTCCGGGAGTTGGTGATGGACAGGGAGGCCTGGTTTGCTGCCGTTCATGGGGTCGCAAAGAGTCAGACACGACTGAGTGACTGAACTGAACTGAACTGAACTGAAGAGAACAAAGCTGTTTATTAATTTAGAGATGAATGACAAACAGTATTTCAATTTAAAAAGGAAGGATTCAGTCAAAGAATAAAATGTATAGATATTAAGAAAAATTAAATACAAGTGATTTTAGAAAGAAATCAGAGAATCTTCAGTGCAGACCACAAGTGAAATCTTGGCAAGTAGAGGACGCTTTTCTTAGAAGAAGCAATGGTCCTTTATGGGATACACAAGTTGGGGTAAACAGTTAGTTACCCTCACAGGGTGTGTTTAAATTTTGAGAGATACTAAGCACATTGTTCTTCAAGGAAATTTCTACTAATTTATATTTTCACTTAACAGTATATGAAAGTGCACTCATGATTTCACCAATATGAAAAATATTTAAGTCTGATGGGCAAAAAATGGCACATTCTAATTGTTTTAAGTTGCGTTTTGTATTTTAATTGAAGTATAGTTGATTTGGGGGCTTCCCAGATGGTGCTAGTGGTAAAGAGCCCGCCTGTTAATGCAGGAGACACACATTCAATCCCTGGGTGGGGAAGATCTGGAGGAGGAAATGGCAATCCACTCCAGTATTCTTGCCTAGAAAATCCCATGGACAGCAGAGCCTAGCAGGCTACAGTCCATGGCGTTGCAAAGAGTCGGACACGACTGAAGCGACTTAGCACTTAGCATAGTTGATTTACAATATTGTGTTACCCTGAGGTGTTCTGCAAAGTGATTTGGTTATATGTATATATGTATCTATGTTCTTTTTTATTTTTCTGATTTTTTTCAAGTATAGTTTTAAGATATTGAATATAGTTCCCTGTGCTATATAGCAAAACTTTGTTGTTTCTTAAGTTGCATTTTACAAATTACTACTGAGGTGATTAGTTTTTCATTCTTATTGGTCATTTTTATTTATTTTGTGAAATGCTTTTTAAATATCTTTTGCCCATTTTTTTCTCTTGGACTTTTTTCCTACCCAACTGGTGGGAGACCTTTTTATATTATGAAGAATAACTTTTGTGCTTGTGTTGCGTCTGACTCTTTGCGACCCCACGGATTGTAGTGTAGTCCACCAGGCTCCTCTGTCCATGTAATTTTTCAGACAAGAATACCGGAGTGAGTTGCCATTTCCTTCTCCAGAGGATCTTTCTGACCCAGGAAATGAACCTGCATCTCTTGAGTCTGCTGTATTGGCAGGCGGAATTCTTTACCACAAGCACTATATTTCATACTTATTTCAAATATTTTGCCAGGCTGTTATTTATGCTTTAACTTAAAAAAATTTACTAAGCACTTACGATTATACATAGCAGATACTCACCTAAGAGCTGTGCATACATTACTTCATTTACTTCCCATAGCAAGTTTATGAGGTGTGGACTATCATTTATTTATTTTAAATTTATTTTATTGAAATATAGTTGATTTACAATGTCATGTTCATTTCTGCTGTGCAGTAAAGTGATCCATTTATCCATACAAATACATTCTTTTTCATATTCTTTTCCACTGTGGTTCATCACAGGATACTGAATATGGTTTGCTGTGCTATACAATAGGGCCTTGCTGTTTATCCACTGTATATATAATAGTTTGCATATGCTGAGGTGGGGACTATTATTACCCTAGTGTTACAAACAAAGAAACAGAGGCAGAGGGAAGCCAAGTAAGTGGTCTAAGGTCACATGGCTAGGATAGTGGAGCTGGGATTAGAACCCAGGCAGCTTGGTCTGGTGCCATGATCTTCACCTCTCTTTCACATAATCTTCTTTGCAGGCATCACTCAATATCTCCTGTCATCTTTACAACAGTCCTAGAGGTGGGTACTGTAGCTATCTGCATCTTACAGATGAGAAAATGGAGGCTCAGAGAGGTCAAGAGAGGTCAAGGCATTTGCCCAAGGTGAGAGAGAGAGCTAGGCTTTGAATGTGAATTTGTCTCCAAAGTCCATGTTTTTTCTCATCTACAGTTTCCCAGCATCTCCCGTTTTGAAGAATTCTCTCAAAAGGGGGAGCTCTCAGAAGGGTTGCCTGAGCTCAGAAGGGCTGGGAAGACCTTGCTAGTCACAGAGCTTTGTATTAAGGCCACTGCCCTGCCTGCTCCTTTAAGCCCCGCCCAGTTTTCAGACTGTGCTTATTTAGAAAACTCCCTTCCTCCATCTTAAATTTGCTGGTACAACATAGTGGGATATGGCATTAATGTGCTGGTCGGTCTCTAATGGGATCCTTGAGTCTGTAGGACACTTGTATCTCCCAATATCCCTTTCTCCTTGTTCTGGACCACATCCTGCCTCCTACCCACTCTTGTCCTTGGAAACAGAAATTGACATGAGTGGGGGTGGTGGTGCTTGAATATACCATCTGTGTGAAAGGAGATTTCAGAGTCTGTATTTTCAGCAGCCTTCAAGAACATTCACCTTGTGGTGGAAGCCAGGGTAGACATGTTAGGATGTGGGATGGAAATCATATGTCAAGGAGATAGAACAACCAGATCAGAGTGGTCCAGATCCTGACACTTCAGAGTATTGTGGCACTGGGTTGTTTAGATTCAGTTCACCATATGAGAGAGGAATAAATGTATCTTGTTGAAGCCTCTGTTTTATTTTGTAAGTAGCTACCTTTATGCTAAGATAGCTAATGAGCATATAAAAATACACTCAATTATGTTGATAGAATACAAATAAAACCACAAGATACTGTTTTATATCCACCAGATTGGCAAAAATTTTAAAGTCTGATACTATTGATTGTTGACAAAAACATGGAAAAACCAAAATTCTACTCATGAGAGAATGAATTTGTCAATTTTGCTAATTTGGTCTTTGCTAAACAATTTGGTGTTATTGTGGAAAATATGCTCTAGTAGCTACAGTCTTTGATATATTCCCAATATAAACAAGTGCACATAGATATTGAGAAGATAAATTTCTAGCATTCATAGGATCATTATTTGTAAAAATAACAAATTGGAAATAACTAAATGTCTACTAACAGGTGAAATACATACAAATATATGACCTGCTTCTTGAGAAATCTGTATGAAGATCAGGAAGCAGCAGTTAGAAATGAACATGGAACAACAGACTGGTTCCAAATAGGAAAAGGAGTACGTCAAGGCTGTATATCATCACCCTACTTATTTAACTTATATGCAGAGTACATCATGAGAAACGCTGGGCTGAATGAAACACAAGCTGGAATCAAGATTGCCGGGAGAAATATCAATAACCTCAGATACGCAGATGACACCACCCTTATGGCAGAAAGCGAAGAAGAACTAAAGGGCCTCTTGATGAAAGCGAAAGAGGAGAGTGAAAAAGTTGGCTTAAAGCTCAATATTCAGAAAACTAAGATCATGGCATATGGTCCCATCACTTCATGGCAGATAGATGGGGAAACAGTGGAAACAGTGGCTGACTTTATTTCTGGGGGGTCAAAAATCACTGCAGATGGTGATTGCAGCCCTGAAATTAGAAGATGCTTACTCCTTGGAAGGAAAGTTATGAGCAACCTAGAGAGCATATTAAAAAGCAGAGACATTACTTTGCCAACAAAGGTCTGTCTAGTCAAGGCTATGGTTTTTCCAGTAGTCATGTATGGATGTGAGAGTTGGACTATAAAGAAAGCTGAGCGCAGAAGAATTGATGCGTTTGAACTGTGGTGTTGGAGAAGACTCTTGCGAGTCCCTTGGACTGCAAGGAGATCCAACCAGTCCGTCCTAAAGGAGATCAGTCCTGGGTGTTCATTGGAAGGACTGATGTTGAAGCTGAAACTCCAATACTTTGGCCACCTGATGCGAAGAGCTGACTCATTGGAAAAGACCCTGATGCTGGGAAAGATTGAGGGTGGGAGGAGAAAGGGGTGATAGAAGATGCAATGCTTGGATGGCATCACCAACTCAATGGAGATGAGTTTGGGTAAGCTCTAGAAGTTGGTGATGGACAGGGAGGCCTGGTGTGCTGCAGTCCAGTTCAGTTCAGTTCAGTCACTCAGTTGTGTCCGACTCTTTGAGACCCCATGAACCGCAGCACGCCAGGCCTCCCTGTCCATCACCAACTCCCGGAGTCTACCCAAACCCATGTCCATCAAGTCAATGATGCCATCCAACCATCTCATCTTCTGTTGTCCCTTTCTCCTCCCACCCTCAGTCTTTCCCAGCATCAGGGTCTTTTCCAATGAGTCAGCTCTTCGCATCAGGTGGCCAAAGTATTGGAGTTTCAGCTTCAATATCAGTCCTTCCAATGAACACCCAGGACTGATCTCCTTTAGGACGGACTGGTTGGATCTCCTTGCAGTCCAAGGGACTCTCAAGAGTCTTCTCCAACACCACAGTTCAAACGCATCAATTCTTCTGCGCTCAGCTTTCTTTATAGTCCAACTCTCACATCCATACATAACTACTGGAAAAACCGTAGCCTTGACTAGACAGACCTTTGTTGGCAAAGTAATGTCTCTGCTTTTTAATATGCTCTCTAGGTTGCTCATAACTTTCCTTCCAAGGAGTAAGCATCTTCTAATTTCAGGGCTGCAATCACCATCTGCAGTGATTTTTGACCCCCCAGAAATAAAGTCAGCCACTGTTTCCACTGTTTCCCCATCTATCTGCCATGAAGTGATGGGACCATATGCCATGATCTTAGTTTTCTGAATATTGAGCTTTAAGCCAACCCTCTCACTCTCCTCTTTCGCTTTCATCAAGAGGCCCTTTAGTTCTTCTTCGCTTTCTGCCATAAGGGTGGTGTCATCTGCATATCTGAGGTTATTGATATTTCTCCCGGCAATCTTGATTCCAGCTTGTGTTTCATTCAGCCCAGCGTTTCTCATGATGTACTCTGCATATAAGTTAAATAAGTAGGGTGATGATATACAGCCTTGACGTACTCCTTTTCCTATTTGGAACCAGTTTGTTATTCCGTGTCCAGTTCTAGCTATTGCTTCCTGACCTGCATACAAGTTTCTCAAGAGGCAGGTCAGGAAAGGGAGCTAGGACAGTGTAAAGAAGCTGATAAGAAACTTCACTCTTCACTCCAGGTTTCAAACTGAGGATGAGGAAATGCTATAAATTAAACAAAAATGTCTGTAGTGTTTACCATTATCCTGGACTATAGTTAATATGATTGTTCGACTGATTTGGATTGTTTGTTTTTAAAGCTAAGAGTTCTTAGGAAATATGTGGAAACTGTCCAAGATCTTATCCAACATACTGAGAAGGAACTGTTTGTCAGAGGGAGGAACACCAAGGAAAAGAATAGGTGCTTTGTGATTGTACCTTACTGGGTCCAGCTCCCTCGGGAACACGGCACAGTTGGCACTATCAAATCTTTTCATATGTGCTGATTTTTGGGTTTGCTTGTTGTCCTTTAGGAGAAGGATCTATATATTTCAGTGTCAGAGTTGAGATGAGTTCTATTTCAAGCGAGGATAGAACTTCTCTACTGAAGGAAGTAGAGAAAATTTTAGAGTAACTATTGTTTTGTTTTTAAAAAACCAGAAGCCTAATTGATTGGGATGGTGGCCAGAATATGGAAGTGAGGAGCTTCTCCAAGGTTCTGTTCGAGTTGCAGCTTGGCAGTTGTTTGGGAAATTCCCCTGGGCTGCAGCTAGCCTGTGAAGGTCTTTTCACGGCCAAAGGCACCTACCTGGGCAAAACAACCTCATGACCACAGTGCTTAACTGGAGGAGGGTACTGTTGCATACAAAAAAAAAGTGCCCCTTCCCCAGAGCAGCAATACTGGGGCTCTTGTCAGACATAGCTTGGATCTCAGCCTCTCATTGCGGCCATGGCAAACTGCGCATGTGTTCTGTGAGCCTTAAGCTCCCGCTAGCCCCACCCTTTCATCCAACAGTCCCCAAGGTCTATAGGAGCACTGCACTTCTCCTTCAGATCCACTCACTGCACCAAGAGTGGGCTGACAGTAAGTGCCGAGCAGCACTATTCCACGGTTCTTGGTTTCCTGCACTTCTCCAAATGTTCTAACAAGACTAGGATTTGATTGGCATCAAACTTCAGCAAACCATACTTCCGAAAGTTCGTCCTTTCAGTTTGTCCATATTAGTGGGATTCCTCTGGTTATCCATCCTCTTAGTTTTTGCTTGTTGGTGGTGATGGTGTAAGGCCTTTTTAAAAAATAGCATCTTTAAAAATCTGAAATTTCTCTGACTCAGTGGACATGAATTTGAGCCAACTCCAGGAGACAGTGGAGGACTGAGGCATGCTGTAGTCCGTAGGGGTAACAAAGAGTCAGACACGACTTAGCAACTAAACACATCTTTAGACAACGAGACTTGTGACTGCATTAAAATCTTGAACTTAACAAAGGTGCACTCTTTTAAAAAGCGGTGTTCTTTACCTTCAAAATGTTTAGAGGGAGAGGAAGAACTGATGAAATAAATTTTCCATTGCAAAAGAGTCCTGGTTCAATTTAAAGCCTTTCTGAACAAATAGGATGTGAACATAACAATATGGAAATGGTTACATCAGAATCTCCATCTGCACAGAAGTTAAGAAGATGAATTGGAAATGCTTTTTTTTTTTTTTTTTACTAAATATTGACTATATTTTAGAATAGTTTTAGATTTACAAAAAAAAAAATTATATAGTAGGGAGAGGTACTATATGCCCTCTACTCAGTTTCCTCTATTTTTACATTCAGTCCAGTTCACCCACTCAGTCGTGTCCGACTCTTTGCGATCCCATGGACTGCAGCACGCCTGGCTTCCCTGTCCATTACCAACACCTGGAGCTTACTCAAACTCATGTCCATCGAGTTGGTGATGCCATCTAACCACCTCATCTTCTGTTGTTCCCTTTTCCTCCTGCCCTCAATCTTTTCCAGCATCATGATCTTTTCCAATGAGTCAGTTCTTCCCATCAGGTGGCCAAAGTATTGGAGTTTCAGCTTCAGCATCAGTCCTTCCAATGAAAATTCAGGACTGATTTCCTTTAGGAGTGACAGGTTGGATCTCTCTCATTGCAGTCCACGGGACTCTCAAGAGTCTTCTCCAACATCACAGTTCAAAACCATCAACTTTTCAGTGCTCAGCTTTCTTTGTAGTCCAATTCTCACATCCATACATGACTACTGGAAAAACGATAGCTCTGACTAGATGGACATTTGTTGGCAAAGTAATGTCTCTGCTTTTTAATATGCTGTCTAGGTTGGTCATAGCTTTTTTCCAAGGAGCGAGCGTCTTTTAATTTCATGGCTACAGTCACCATCTGCAATGATTTTGGTGCCCAAGAAAATAAAGTTTGTCACTGTTTCCATTGTTTCCCCATCTATTTGCCATGAAGTGATGGGACTGGATGCCATGATTTTAATTTTTTGAATATTGAGTTTTAAGCCAGCTTTTTCACTCTCCTCTTTCACTTTCGTCAAGAGGCTCCTCAGTTCCTCTTCACTTTCTGCCATAAGGATGGTGTCATCTGTGTATCTGAGTTTATTGATATTTCTCCCGGCAATCTTGATTCCAGTTTGTGCTTCATCCAGCCTGGCATTTCGCATGATGTACTCTGCATAGAAGTTAAATAAGCAGGGTGACAACATGCAGCCTTGAGGTACTCCTTTCCCAATGTGGAACCAGTCTGTTGTTCCATGTCCAGTTCTAACTGTTGCTTATTGACCTGTGTACAGATTTTTACATTAGTATGACCTATTTGCCATTATTAGTTCACCGATATCGATACATTATTATTAACTAAAGTTGATACCTTCTTTAGATTTACTTAGATTTCCCTTAATGTCCTTTATCCTGGATCCCATCCCATGTTACAGTCATCACATCTCCTTAGGCTCCTCTTAGCTGTGGTGGTTTCTTGGAACTTCTTTGTTTTTGATGACTTTGAGTACCAGTCAAGTATTTGGGAGAATGTTCTTCAGTTGAGACTTGTCTAACATTTTTCTCATGATTAGGCATGAAGAGTACATACTTTTAACCTGAGCTCTCACTGTTGGTATTGACCTTGATCACCAGGCTAAGATTTGTCTGTTTTCTCCACCATAGGCATATTCTTTTTTCCTTCCTATACTATACTCTTTGAAAGAAAGTTACTACAAACAACACACGACTAAGGAGTGGGATTTCTGCTCCATGTTTTTGAGGGTGGAGTATTTACTCAAATTAGTTGGAATTCTTGGAATAGATTTGCCTGTCCTCTCATTTGTTTAATTATTTAATTCAATAATTTGTTTATCTATCTTATTCTTTGGACTATAGTCCAGTACTGCTTTATGTATTTTGTAGTTCAAATTGTTCCAGCTCTGGCCATTGGGATTTCTTTCAGTTGGCTCCTGTGTCCCTTTGACATAACCCATCATTGCAGTTTTACTTATTTTAACAATTTTTAGCACTTCCTTACTTTCTGACACTACAAGATGCTCCAGGCTCATCTTGGGTGTTTCGTGTCGTAGTCCTAGAATCATCTATTTCTCCATGGAGCCCTCATTTCTTTTATTGGAGATAGTGCATCAAGATCTGGGCAGTAGTGGCGTGTGTGTCTTAGTCAGTTTAGGCTGCTGTGACAAACTACCACAGTGTGTGTGTGTGTTAGTTACTCAGTTGTGTCCTACTCTTTGCAACCCCATAGACTGTAGCCCGCCAGGCTCCTCTGTCCATGGAATTCTCCAGGCAAGAATACTGGAGTGGGTAACCATTCCCTTCTCCAGGGGATCTTCCTGACACCAGGGTTCAAGCCTGGGTCTCCTGCATTACAGGCTGATTCTTTACTGTCTGAGCCACCAGAGAAGCCCTGGGAAGGCTGCTATGACAAACTACCATAGACTGTCTGATAAACAACAAAAATTTATTTTTTACAGTCCTGGAACCTAGATATCCAAGATCAGGGTGCCAGTATATTTGGGTTCTGGTAAGGGCTTTCTTCTCCACTGCAGACTGCTGTCTTCCTGTGGTTTCCCCATGTAGCAAAAAAGCAGAGAGAGAGAAAGCAAGCTATCTTGTGTCTTTGTATTAGGGCACTAATCCCATTCATGTGGGCTCCACCCTCATGGCCTAATTACCTTCCAAAGGCTCCATCTTCTAATACCATCACATTGGGGGTTAGAATTTTGACATATGAATTTTGGAGGGACATAAACATAAAGTCCATAGTATTGTGGCTGTTGCTACCAGGGTGTTGTTGCTTCTGGGCCCTCAGCTAACAAAGCTAGAAGATATATGTGTGGAAATGCTTTCATTGAAGGAAATGGGTATATGCATAGATAACTTTTATATTTCCTTGATCATTTCCACATGAATTTTGTGTCTCTGTGTCTGTTGGGAGGTTCAGTTCAGTTCAGTTGCTCAGTCATGTCCAACTCTTTGCGACCCCATGGACTGCAGCACACCAGGCTTCCCTGTCCATCACCAACTCCTGTTGGGAGGAATTGCTGTTTAATACGCATACGTGGTTCATTGGAACTGACTCATTGGAAAACACCCTGATTCTGGGGAAGATTGAAGGCAGGAGGAGAAAGGGATGACAGAGGATAAGATGGTTGGATGGCATCACCAACTTGATGGGCATGAGTTTGAGCAAGCTCCAGGAGTTGGTGATGGAAAAGGAAGCCTGGCGTGCTGCAGTCCATGGGATCACAAAGAGTAAGACATGACTGAGCAACTGAACTGAACTGAAGGGTGCTTGGTTACATATTTTGCACTGGAGGCCCACTGGGCAGAGACTAGATATTCTCTAATGGGTTTAAATAAATTAATAATTTAAAGCTTTCCTTTTGTTGGGAGATACTTCTCCATGGATCTCTTGTGTTTCTCTACAATTTGCAAGCAGAGGCACTGTCTTTTCATGGATGTTTGTATAGTGAAAAACAACCTTGGAAGGTAGAGAGAGGGTGTCTCTCCAGAGCAAGGGCAGATTTGTTTTACTGTCCAATATCATTTCACATGCTAGCAAGGTAATGTTCAGTGTCCTTCAAGCTAGGCTTCAACAGTATGTGAACCAAGAACTTCCAGATGTACAAGCTGGATTTAGAAAACACAGAGGAATCAGAGATCAAATTGCCAACATCTACTGGAGCATAGAAAAAGTGAAGGAATTCCAGAAAAACCTCTACTTCTGCTTCATTGACAACACTAAAGCCTTTGACTGTGTGGATCACAAAAACTGTGGAAAATTCTTAAAGAGATGAGAACACCAGACCACTTTGTCTCCTGAGAAAATTTGCCTCCTGAGAAAATTGTCTGCAGGCCAAGGAGCAACAGTTAGAACCAGACTTGGAACAACAGACTGGTTCAAAATTGGGAAAAGATTAAGTCAAGGCTGTATATTATCATTCTGCTTATTTAGCTTATATACAGAGTACCTCATGTGAAACGCCATGTTGGATGAAGCACAAGCTGGAATTAAGATTGGTAGGAGAAATATTAACAACCCCAGATATGCAGATGATACCATTCTAATGGCAGAAAGCAAAGAGGGACTAAAGAACCTCTTGAGGAGGGTGAAAGAAGAGAGTGAGAAAGATGGCTTAAAACTCAACATTCAAAAAACAAAGATCATGGCATCTGGTCCCATCACTTCATAGCAAGTAGATGGGGGGGTGGGAATGGAAACAGTGACAGGTTTTATTTTCTTGGGCTCCAAAATCACTGTGGATGGTGACTACAGAAATGAAATTAAAAGATGCTGCTCCTTCGAAGAAAGGCTATGACAAACCTAGACAGTGTATTTAAAAAGCAGAGACATCACTTTTCCAACAAAGGTCTGTCTAGTCAAAATTGTTTTTCAAGTAGTCAGGTATGGATGTGAGAGTCGGCCCATAAAGAAGACTGAGCACTGAAGAATTGATGCTTTCGAACTGTGGTGTTGGAGAAGACTCTTGAGGGTCCCTTGGACATAAAGGAGATCAAACCAATCAATCCTAAAGGAAATTGACCCTGACTATTCATTGGGAGGACTGATGCTGAAGCTGAAGCGCCAATAGTCTGACCACCTGATGTAAAGAGCCTACTCATGGAAAAGACCCTGAAGCTGGGAAAGATCGAAGGCAGGGGGAGAAGGGGGTGACAGAGGTTGAGATCATCGGATGGCATCACTGACTCAATGGACTTGAATTTGAGCAAACTCCAGTTGATAGTGAAGGACAGGGAAGCCTGGCGTGCTGCAGTTCATGGGATTGCAAAGAGTCAGCCCCGACTTAGCAACTGAACAACAACAATAGCAATAATAAAGACAATGTCTCCCTCTGAGGCAATGTTTGGGCAGGTTTGCTTGCAGCCCGTGATCAAAGATTCGGGTTCTCTAAGCTTGAGTTCTCAGCTGTGATGCAAACCTCCTGCATGTGCAGCATCCATTTGGGCCACTCCACCTTGCCTCACAGTCCTTGCCTCACCCCTCACAGTCCTCACAGGGGTAAGAAGAACAACACAGACACGAAGCTTATCCTTCCTGCTGTGCTGTGAGTAATAACATCCTTTGTTCCATCCTAAGGTCTGAAAGTCTGGTATCTGATGTCAGCTTCCACCAAACTGTGGAGACAAACTTGTAAACTCGCACGTAGGTAAACCTCAGACTCTTCCCTGGTTTTGACACCTCCATTTAGGTTGAGTACTAGCAGTATTCTGATACTTCTCAGCCACATGTAAGGCTTTTTTGGAGTTACCCATGCTGAAGAATAAGTTATTAGAAATTTAAATTAAAAAAAATAAAATATCAAGGTGAAATCATGACTCACATGTAATAAAGTGAAAACTTTATTTAGCTCATGAATTAAAGTGGGAACCAGCCAGATATCACAACTGGCTCAAAGAAGAAGTCAGAGACAAATTCATACTGAGGAAAGGAGGGAAAGTCAATTTACAAATGGACAGAAAGTTGGCTTTTTCCCTGGGGAGTGGAGTGGGGTTGAAACTCCATCACAATTCATTTGCATGTTCATAGACAAGAATTGTTTGCATTGCTATCAGTTATCCACAATTTATAGGGCTGTGAAATAATTCAAATACAAGGAAAAGTACAAACTTCATTAGAATTAGAGAATTCTGCAAAGTTGTGCCGTAAATGATGCCTAGTTTTCCAGTGGAGACACACAATAATCTTTTTTGTTTATTCCAAAGTCTTAAAATTTCTTTACACCAATAAAATATACTAGAAGAATTGTTTCCAAGGTACTGATCCACTGTGGGAGAATTAAAAGGAATATGGTTCACTCATGTCTGACTCTGTGTGATCCTATGGACTGTAGCCTGCCAGGCTCCTCTGTCCTTGGGATTCTCCAGACAAGAATACTGGGGTGGGTTGCTATACCCTCTTCAAGGGGAACTTCCCAACCCTGGGATTGAACCCATATCTCCTGCATTGCAGGCAGGTTTTTTTTTTTTTACCACTTTGCCACAGGGGAAGTCCAAAAAGAATACAGGAAGAGACTTAAAAGTAAGTCTAGACACATACACATAAAAAATATATTAATAGAAAAGGTTCTAATCGTGTGATCTGGGAATGGCATCTACAGAGTAGCCGGCATGTGCGTGCTAAGTCACTTCAGTCGTGTCTGACTCTTTGTGACCCCATGGACTGTAGCCCGCCGGGCTCCTCTGTCCATGGGATTCTCTAGGCAAGAATTACCAGAATAGAAGATTTGCTAAATATTCTGGCAAGAGAAGTCCTAGGATGTCATTGATCCAGACAGTTCACCCTATTGACCACTAGGGGTAGCTAAGCAAGCATAAGGACCCCTGGCAGGAGGAGGAGAAGCCAGGGTGGTGGTATCTAATACAGCCTGGTAATGTTCAGCTGATGAACAAGCTTGGGATGCTCCTTGGTGGCAAGACAGTTTTACCTAGTTCAGGGCCTGGCACACATGGTAAGCATTCAATACATAGTCCTTTAAAGGAATTACTTGGAGTGCAGGGGATGTTTTTACACTGTAGGCATTCAAGAGACAGATTTTGGAGAAAGGATTCTTTAAGACCTCTGGTGATATTAGGACAAAGAGAGAAAACATTATAAATTAGATATCAGTGGGTTAATTAAGCAAAAATAGATATATTTAGCCATGAAATTCGACTTGATAAATCTATGATGTGTTGCCTGTATAAACACCTAAGCAGCAAAATACTTGTTTCAATGCAGATGTGGCAAGTCATCCTTTTATTTGTTTCTGTTTTGCTTAGATGTCATCAAATGCCAACTCTTCCTCTCCTATCTCCCCATAAAACCTTTCTACTAATGTTTTTTTTAAACTAATTTTGGTGCAGTGAGAAACTGATGGCAAGTCACCTATAATTTTAGGGAACTGATTAGGATAAAATGAAAAGTGAAAAGTTAGAGGAACAATGACTGCTGGTGAGGAGAAGAGGGAATCAGGAAGCCCTTAGGAAACCCCAAGAACAGATCTTCTTCCTGCCCTTCACTTTGCTGGCTCCTCACATGCCTTCTGTGGACATTTATCAGATTTGCCTGCCTAGGGGCCCTTCACTCTTCTACTGTTAATAGTAGGTTAATATTGATTTTACCCTGGGGATGAGTCCCTCTCCCAAGGCACTGTCCTGACGGAGCTGCTCAGATGACTGAAGGGTCAGCACCAAGTCAAGCTAGGCCAACCAAGGGTGAGGGGCCCTGGAAATTCTTGCAGAGCCTGAAACCACAAGTTCTTTCAGTTTTGTGGTTCAAAGAGACTGTCCCATTACCTCTTGCTTCTTAGAATCTCACAGCTGTCCAGTTTTCTGTCCTTTCAAAGACTGGAGTCTTTATTTCTTCAAGTCCATGAGCCACTCCACACTCTTCTAGAAAGTTCCTATTTGCCTGTATAAGCCAGAGTTGGTTTCTGTGTGACTGCAGCCAAAAAATGCTAACTGATATAATAGGGAAAGTGAACTAGTCAAAAATGTAGTCCTGTGTTACTTCTATAATCTCAGCTGAACTTATCATTGAAAAGGACTAGCCGTAAAGAAATGGAGACTCCTTGAAAATGAGGCATTGCTAACATTTATGGGCACCTATTATGTTTCAGACACTTTTCTAATCATTTACAAGTATTCTTATTTAAGAATACTTAGATTAAAAAAAGAATGCTTACATAAGAATGGTCCCATTGAATAAATGTTATTATTCCCATCTTACACATGACAAAACTGAGGCATAGGTGATTAATCCAATGTGGTCATTTTCACATAGCCAGATTAACATTCTCAAAGTTTGTTTTATAGAATATTAGTTTTCCAGAGTGTATTAGTTTCCTAGGGCACTGAAACAAAACACCAGAAACAAGGAGACATATGCAGGGGTTAACAGTCAGCCGCCTGTCGCTCTAGCTAAGCCATGAGAAAATCACCATGGGAAAAGAATAAATGCAAAATGTAGCAATACAGCATAACCCAAATAAAAGTACACTGGGTCGGTCAGTTGAGTCATGCCCTGCTAAGCTAAGGAAAAACACAGGGGTAGACCTTGGAACGCCCAGTCCGCACAAGCGCACTGCTTATGCACACACTGAGATGCTTTCCCAAGGCATATGCGGGTCTATGACCTCCAGCTAGGTGCTAGCCCTTGTACAAGAAAATAACAAATATAGTTTAAAGTAATCAATAAAATGGGAGACTGGGGACACAGGAGGCTGACTTCATCGTAATACAACAGATCCTTTCTGCTTGCCAAGACACTAAATAAAAGTGATGTGGTTCTGAGGAACAGGGCTCTTGATCCAAGAGGTCTTGAGTGCCCCGGTCCCATCTTTAAAACTTTAATTCTGTCTCTAGTTTCTTTTTCCCAAACTGTGCATTGACCACATTCGATCCCTACCTGCTGTGCTGGCCGCAGCACGTGGCACCCAACGTGGGGCTCGAAAGTGAAGGAGAACAAAACTGAAGTTGAAATATCCGTGCATGACCCTGAGGAAGAGTGGGGTGAGGCCTCTGGAAATCCTCCTTTGCGGTAAATAACCCTCTCTCAGCACTGAAACCGGAGTTGCTGCTGCTGCTAAGTCGCTTCAGTTGTGTCCGACTCTGTGCCACCCCATAGACGGCAGCCCACCAGGCTCCCCCGTCCCTGGGATTCTCCAGACAAGAACACTGGAGTGGGTTGCCATTTCCTTCTCCAATGCATGAAAGTGAAAAGTGAAAGTGAAGTTAAATATGGGAAATTCAGAGAGCTGGGAACAACCCTGACCATATATATGCCTCTTCACTTCAGTTCAGTTCAGTTCAATAAGCCTCTTAAGGCAGTGAAAGCAGGGTGAACAAAAATAAGTGAGCGCCGGCTATTGGAGCTTTTACAAACCATTGAGAAACATTGCTCATGGTTCCCTTCTCTCCTTACTTTAGATTTAGGAACGTGGGAGAAGGTAGATAACGAATTAGAGAAACTTCTTTACAAGGGAGTGCCCTTGCCTGTATCTAGCTGGTCAATTTGGACACTGATAAAATCTATTTTAGAACCTCTTCAGACCCCAGAAAGCTCAGAAGGAAGGGAGGATGATGGTGAAAACCCATCAAAGGGAGAATCTGAAAATGCGAAGGCCGAGGGGATAGAAGAAAAAACGCAGGAGGCTCTTAAGGCTACAGTTCCTTCTGCACATTTGTTCGGGGAGGATGAATTTCCTTTACTTCCTCTTCCTCCCCTTCCTGTCTTAACTTCTGGAGTGACTCACACTTTTCCTTCCTTGCCACAGACCCTTCTTTCTGTCACCCCTCCAGAAAGGTATTTGGTGGGCTCGACATGAGGGTGACTTGGCCGCTATGTCTATGGCATTTCTAGTGACAATACATGAACAGATAGCTCCTGAGAAAGATCCTAATAATCCTAATGGAGTGTATTAGGCTGTACATAAACAGATTCCCTTCAAAATACTAAAGGAACTTAAGAAAGCTGTTCAAAATTATGGAGTAAATTTTCCTTTTACCTTGGAAATAGTGCAGGGACTAGCTGAGGGTTCCCATTTGATTATGGTGGCTCATGACCAAGCCAGACAGATTCCCATCTCTTTTAATTTTTTTTTGGTTTTTAAAAAATTAATTTATTTTAATTGGAGGCTAATTACTTTATAATGTTGTAGTGGCTTTTGCCTTACATCGACATGAATCAGCCACGGGTGTACACGTGTCCCCTATCCTGAACCCCCCTCCCACCTCCTTCCCGATCCCATCCTTCAGTGTCGTCCCAGTGCACTGGCCCTGAGCTCCCTGTCTCATGACTGAACATGTACTGGTGATCTACTTCACATATGGTAATATACATGTTTCAATGCTATTCTCTCATATCATCCCACCCTCGCCTTCTCCCACAGAGTCCAAAAATCTGTTCTTTATCTCTGTGTCTCTTTTGCTGTCTCGCATATAGGGTCATTGTTACCATCTTTCTAAATTCCATGTATATGCATTAATATACTTTATTGGTGTTTTTCTTTCTGACTTACTTCACTCTATAATAGGCTCCAGTTTTACCCACCTCTTTAGAACTGATTCAAATGCGTTCTTTTTAATAGCTGAGTAAAAGACCCTGATGCTGGGAAAGATTGAGGGCAAGAGGAGAAGGGGACGACAGAGGATGAGATGGTTGGATGGCATCACCGACTCAATGGACATGGGTTTGGGTAGACTACGGCAGTTGGTGATGGATAGGGAGGCTTGGCATGCTGCTGTTCATGGGGTCGCAGAGTCAGACACTACTGAGCGACTGAACTGAACTAAATTCCATTGTGTATATGTACCACAACTTTCTAATCCATTTGTCTGCCAATGGACATCTAGGTTGCTTCCATGTCCTAGCTGTTGAAAACAGTGCTGTGATGAATATTGGGGTACACGTGTCTCTTTCAATTCTGGTTTCCTTGGTGTGTATGCCCAGCAGTGGGATTGCTGGGACATATGGCTGTTCTATTTCCAGTTTTTAAAGGAATCTCCACACTGTTCTCTATAGTAGCTGAATTAGTTTGCATTCCAACCAACAGTGTAAAAGGGTTCCCTTTTCTCTGCACCCTCTCTAGCATTTATTGTTTGTAGACTTTTTGATAGCAGCCATTGACTGGCATGAGATGGTACTTCATTGTGGTTTTGATTTGCATTTCTCTAATAATGAGTGATGTTGAATATCTTTTCATGTGTTTGTTAGCCATCTGTACGTCTTCTTTGGAGAAATGTCTGTTTAGTTCTTTGGCCCATTTTTTGATTGGGTCATTTATTTTTCTGGTATTGAGCTGTATGATCTGCTTGTATATTTTTGAGATTAATTCTCTGTAAGTTGCTTCATTCGCTATTATTTTCTCCCATTCTGAAGGCTGTCTTTTCACCTTGCTTATAGTTTCCTTCATTGTGCAAAAGCTTTTAAGTTTAATTAGGTCCTATTTGTTTATTTTTGCTTTTATTTCCATTATTCTGGGAGATGGGTCATAGGGGATCCTGCTGTGATTTATGTCAGAGAGTGTTTTGCCTGTGTTTTCCTCTAGGAGTTTTATAGTTTCTGGTCTTACATTTAGATCTTTAATCCATTTCAAGTTTATTTTTATGTATGGTGTTAGAAAGTGTTCTAGTTTCATTCTTTTACAAGTGGTTGACCAGTTTTCCCAGCACCACTTGTTAAAGAGATTGTCTTTTCTCCATTGCATATTCTTGCCTCCTTTGTCAAAAATAAGGTGTCCGTAGGTGCATGGATTTATCTCTGGGCTATTTTGTTCCATTGATCTATATTTCTGTCTTTGTGCCAGTACCATACTGTTTTGATGACTGTAGCTTTGTAGTATAGTCTGAAGCCAGGCAGATCGAGTCCTCCAATTCCATTCTTCTTTCTCAAGATTGCTTTGGCTAGTCGAGGTTTTTTGTATTTCTATACAAATTGTGAAATTATTTGTTCTAGTTCTGTGAAAAAGACCGTTGGTAGCTTGATAGGGATTGCATTGAATCTATAGATTGCTTTGGGTAGTATACTTATTTTCACTATACTGATTCTTCCAATCCATGAACATGGTATATTTCTCCATCAATTTGTGTCCTCTTTGATTTCTTTCATCAGTGTTTTATAGTTTTCTATATATAGGTCTTTTGTTTCTTTAGGTAGATTTATTCCTAAGTATTTTATTCTTTTCATTGCAGTGGTGAATGGAATTGTTTCCTTAATTTCCCTTTCTGTTTTCTCAGTGTATAGGACTGCAAGGGATTTCTGTGTGTTAATTTTATATCCTGCAACTTTGCTATATTCATTGATTAGCTCTAGTAATTTTCTGGTGGAGTCTTTAGGGTTTTCTGTATAGAGGATCATGTCATCTGCAAACAGTGAGAGTTTTACTTCTTCTTTTCCAATCTGGATTCCTTTTATTTCTTGTTCTTCTCTGATTGCTGTGGCTAAAACTTCCAAAACTATGTTGAATAGTAGTGGTGAGAGTGAGCACCCTTGTTCCTGACTTTAGGGGAAGTGTTTTCAGTTTTTCACCATTGAGGATAATGTTGCTGTGGGTTTATCATATGTGGCTTTTATTATGTTGAGGTATGTTCCTTCTATTCCTGCTTTCTGGAGGGTTTTTATTATAAATGGATGTTGAATTTTGTCAAAGGCTTTCTCTGCATCTATTGAGATAATCATATGGTTTTTATCTTTAAATTTGTTAATGTGGTATATCACATTGATTTACAAATATTGAAGAATCCTTGCATCCCTGGGATAAAGCCCACTTGATCATGATGTATGATCTTTTTAATATGTTGTTGAATTCTGTTTGCTAGAATTTTGTTGAGGATTTTTGCATCTATGTTCATCAGTGATATTGGTCTGTAGCTTTCTTTTTTTGTGGCATCTTTGTCTGGTTTTGGTATTAGGGTGATGGTGGCCTCATAAAATGAGTTTGGCAGTTTACCTTCCTCTGCAATTTTCTGGAAGAGTTTGAGTAGGATGTGCATTCAGTTCAGTTCAGTTCAGTCACTCAGTCATGTCCGACTCTTTGCGACCCTATGAATTGCAGCACGCCAGGCCTCCCTGTCCATCACCAACTCCCGGAGTTCACTCAGACTCATGTCCATCGAGTCAGTGATGCCATCCAGCCATCTCATCCTCTGTCGTTCCCTTCTCCTCCTGCCCTCAATCCCTCTCAGCATCAGAGTCTTTTCCAATGAGTCAACTCTTTGCATGAGGTGGCCAAAATACTGGAGTTTCAGCTTTAGCATCATTCCTTCCAAAGAACACCTGGACTGATCTCCTTTAGAATGGACTGGTTGGATCTCCTTGCAGTCCAAGGGACTCTCAAGAGTCTTCTCCAACACCACAGTTCAAAAGCATCAATTCTTCTGCGCTCAGCTTTCTTCACAGTCCAACTCTCACATCCATACATGACCACTGGAAAAACCATAGCCTTGACTAGACGGACCTTTGTTGGCAAAGTCATGTCCCTGCTTTTGAATATGCTGTCTAGGTTGGTCATAACTTTCCTTCCAAGGAGTAAGTGTCTTTAAATTTCATGGCTGCAATCACTATCTGCAGTGATTTTGGAGGCCAAAAAAATTCTGACACTGTTTCAACATGAAGTGATGGGACCAGATGCCATAATCTTCGTTTTCTGAATGTTGAGCTTTAAGCCAACTCTCTCACTCTCCTCTTTCACTTTCGTCAAGAGGCTCTTCAGTTCCTCTTCACTTTAGTGTGGTGTCATCTGCATATCTGAGGTTATTGATATTTCTCCCGGCAGTCTTGATTCCAGATTGTGCTTCTTCCAGCCCAGCGTTTCTCATGATGTACTCTGCATAGAAGTTAAATAAGCAGGGTGACAATATACAGCCTTGACGGACTCCTTTTCCTATTTGGAACCAGTCTGTTGTTCTATGTCCAGTTCTAACTGTTGCTTCCGTTAGCTCTTCTCTAAATTTTCAGTAGAATTCAGCTGTGAAGCCACCTGGTCCTGGGCTTTTGTTTGTTGGAAGATTTTTGATTACAGTTTCAATTTCTGTGCTTGTGATGAGTCTGTTAAGATTTTCTGTTTCTTCCTGGCTCAGTTTTGGAAGGTTATACATTTCTAAGAATTCGTCCATTTCTTTCAAGTTGTCCATTTTATTGTCATATAGTTGTTGATAATAGTCTCTTATGATTCTTTGTATTTCTGTGTTGTCTGTTGTGATTTTTCTGTTTTCATTTCTAATTTTGTTGATTTGATTCTTCTCCCTTTTTTATTTGATGAGTCTGGCTAATGGTTTGTCTATTTTATTTATCTTCTCAAAGAACCAGCTTTTAGTTTTGTTGATTTTTGCTATAGTCTCCTTTGTTTCTTTTTCATTTATTTCTGCCCTAATTTTTATGATTTCTTTCCTTCTACTAACCCTGGGGTTCTTCATTTCTTCTTTTTCTAGTTGCTTTAGGTGTAAAGTTAGATTATTTATTTGATTTTTCTCTTGTTTCTTGAGGTAAGCTTGTATTGCCAGGAATCTTCCCCTTAGTACTGCTTTTACTGAATCCCATAGGTTTTGGGTTGTCTTGTTTTCATTTTAATTTGTTTCTATACATATTTTGATTTCTTTTTTTTATTTCTTCTGTGATTTGTTGGTTATTCAGAGGCGTGTTGCTTAGCCTCCATATGTTTGTATTTTTGATAGTTTCTTTCCCTGTAGTTGACATATAATCTTACTGCAGTGTGATCAGAAAAGATGCTTGAAATGATTTCAATGTTTTTGACTTTACCAAAGCTAGATTTATGGCACAGGATGTGATCTATCCTGGAGAATGTTCTGTGTGCACTTGAGAAAAAGGTGAAATTCATTGTTTTGGGGTGAAATGTCCTTTAGATATCAATTAGGTCTGATTGGTCCATTGTATCATTTAAAGTTTGTTTTCTTGCTAATCCCCATCACTTTAGATCGATTGATAGGCAGTGGAAATTGGGGGGAAACTCAAGATCAAGTGCTTTTGGAACATCAGGCTATAGAACAGGTGAGGTGATACTGCATAAGAGCCTGGGAGAAAATAGAGGTTAAAGGACAGACTTTCTTTACTTTAAGAGAAAACCTCATCTGCCCAGAGAGACAATCTCTGCTGGGACAACTTCATATTAGTCTGTCCAGTCCTGTCATCAGAGCCAATTTGAACATTCTCTGGTGTAATTTTTAACTATGAAACTATGACTACAAAAAGAAAGATGACATTTTTGATACTGAATGGCCATGATATTCTTTAGACTCCAGAGAAAACGGGTTAAAATAAAGTCTTTTTGAAATTGCAAAACTGGTTCTTCTTGCACATGTAATTAAAATAAAAATGTTGGCTTGTTAAAATACTTTTTTGGAGCTCAAATTCTACCTGAGAAACAAAAACAGGCCTAGGCAAAAACTTAGAGTTAAGTCTTATCATGTGCTTGGGATGCACAGCCCACTCTATCTGGGACTCCAGCCATGAACAAATTGGTAGAACTCAAACCAAGAAAAAGAGAAGGGGCAAAGAGACATTTTAAATATCAAATAGGAAAAAGAGACATTTTAAATATCAAGAAGAAAACTATGAGATCTCTGTCTATATGGCTATCAAAATTTATGTGTCTCAGTGTGTGTCTTTGTCCTTGGACAAAATTGCTAAAGGCTGATTGGTCAATGAGCTCTATTTAATTGGCCTAAAGAGAAATAAGTGCTTATGAATCAATTGTAAATTCAAAAAAATTAAACTAAAATGAATTTCAGACTTGTGTAAACTGGGAAATATTCACTATTGATTTGATACCTGGTATTAATGTTTATTTATTGACTCTGTGAGGATACTTTTGCAAATGACATAGCTTTGAGTGGTTTACATTTACCAATCTACAGAATGATGATATAAGGTACAGTTCATGGTTGCTAAAGGAAAGTAAGCTGTGTTTTTAATAAAAAGGTATAAGGAATGGAATTACATTCTATTAACGAAAAAGGAAGTACATCTGAACTTGCAGGTGGCTGTTTTCTGAATGGGCAAATAGAGTGATGAATATAGAAGTGTAAAAAAGGTGTGTGAAAGAGAGTTTTGTGCATGATACAAGTTTCTTAAGACATTAAACTGCCTTTGAAATCTTTTACTGTTACTTTGACTAAATGAATAACTATTGTTTCACAATGAATTTAAGCTGGTACCAATCTGGAATTTGATTTTCTTTTCTTGTTAAAAAAAACAAAGTCTTCTTGGAATATGGCTTTTGATAACAGACTATGTAAATTTGTCTTTAAGTGATTCATATTTGCTTTTAAAATCTTTTGTTACTTTGATAAAGTGAATGAGTGTTATTTCACAATGATCTATGAAGACTGTGACATGCATAGACAAAGCTCATTCTGCTTCTACAAAATTAACCCCTCATCAGGAAATTTAAAACGGATAAACAATGGCTATAAACCAAACAGTCAGGGCTATGGGAAATCCAAGATGGCTGCTTGGCTTTTCCCTGCTCCCTGAACAACCTTACTTTTATTTGATAGAATGAAGCCTTTCCTGGGTGTGGGGTTAATAATCTCACAATGAAAAAAAAAATGGTTAAAATACATTTTCTGCAATCTCCAGTGATCAGAGCACCCACTTTGCTGGACAGGTCATACGACACTAGCAAAAATTTCATGAGCTTCTTGGAGACTATCACTTTCACTGATGTCCTTTGTTGTCAGGCAAGGACCACAGAACAAAGGAACTGGTTACATGAGATTAAACAGACTGCTAAATATGAATACAATTTTCATGACTTTTTGTCTGACGCACTACTGGCTTCTAATCTTTGTTTTCAGATATAAAAATCTTTTCTCCTCAAGTCGCTGATGGTTTAAAACAATTTAGTGATTTAAACCTGTGGGTAAAATTAAAACATTTTTCTTTTCTCTCTGCCTCATCCCTCCAGAAATTGAATACACATGAGTTCTGAACAGCCTCATCAAGGTAAAAAAGACTGTCTCCAGACATATACAAAAATCTCAGAGTATACTGGGGAGCCCAAACTCATATAGATGAGATTAACAACAGGTTGGTGGATTTAAAAAAATGCAATGCTACTCTTAGAAGATGAAGTACGATGTCATAAATTATAAATACATTTAAAGTGTGATTGGAACATTACTACTTTTTGTGTAACCCCCCAGGAATATAACCAATCTGAACACTCCTGGGAAAAAATTAGATGGCACTTGCAGGGCCATACAGATGACAACCTTCCTCTAGATATTGGTTCTCTTAGACTATTAACAGGTATAGGTAAACTTCAAGGAATAGCAGAGAGCCTTAATTCATTGAGTCCTCTCGATGGATCAAAGGCATTGGAGGTGGTCTCACTGAAACACTAGCTATGTTTTGCTGTTTGTTGTTTTAGCTATAATCTTCTGTTTAGTCCTCAGATACATGCAAAAATCCCTCTGAGAACTAATGAAGAAAAAAATTGCAAGAGCAACATATCTTCAGCTACAAAAACAAAAAAGGGTATATGCAGGGGTTAATAGTCAAGCCACCTGTTGTTCTGGCCAAGCCATGAGAAAATCACCATGGGAAAAGAATAAAAGCAAAATATAGCAATACAACATAACCCAAATAAAAGTACATTGGGTTCATCAGTTGGGGTTGTCATGCCCTGTTAAGCTAAGGAAAAGCATAGTGAGGACCTCAGAATGCCAGGTCAGCATAAGTTCAGAACACTGCTTGTGCACACCCTAGGATGTTTTCCCAAGGCATATGCAGGTCTATGTACAAGAAAATAACAAAGATGGTTTAAAGTAATCAATAAAATTGGAGACGTGACCGGGGACACAGGAGGCTGATGACTTCATTGTAGCACAACAGATACTTTCTGCTTGCCAAGACACTCGGTAAAAGTGATGTGGCTCTGAGGAACGGGGCTCTTGACTCAAGAGGTCTTGAGTCTCCCGGTCCCATCTTTAAAGCTTTAATTCTGTCTCTAGTTTCTTTTTCCCAAACTGTGCATCAACCACTTTTGATCCCTACCTGCTCTGCTGGCCGCAGCAGACATAAAACATCAGAGATTGATCATTTTACAATCCTGGAGGTTAGAAGTCTGAAATCAACTGGCAGGGCCATATTCTCTATGACTGCTGTAGAAGAGAAACTTGCCTGCCTCTTCCAGCTTCTGGTATTTGCTGACACTCCTTGACATTCTTTGGCATGTAGAGATATCACTCCAATTCTGCCTTTGCTCTCATGTAACTGCTTTCTTTCTGTGTGTCTCACTCCTCTTCCTTTTTTTTTTTTTGATGTGGCTATTTTAAGAGTCTTTATTGAATTTGTAACAATATTCTGTTTTATGTTTTGGTTTTTTGGCCACAAGGCATGTGGGATCTTAGCTTCCTGACCAGAGATCAAAACTGCACCCACTGCATTGGAGGGTGAAGTCTTATTCACTGGGTGACCTGGGAAGTCCCCTTACTCTTCTTATTCAAGGGAACCAGTCATATTGGATTAAGGGCCAACCTACTCCAGTATGACCTCATCCTAACCAATTACATCTTCAATAACACTATTGCCAAATAAGGTCGCATTCTAAAGTACTGGGGGTTAGGACTTTTTTTTTGCGGTTGAGGGTCATTTTTAGATATTCATGTTAAATATGTTTTTGAGGTTTTTTTTTTCAATTCAACTTATAACAAGAATGTTGATAGAAATTGCTCAAAAAAGAATTTTGTGGTCAAAAGAAAAAAAAAAAAAGAATTTGAAAAACACATTTTAAACTCCATGACAGTAGGATTCTTGGCTGTAGTACTTGCGGGTGTGTGTGTATCGGGGGGGTCTTTAATTTGTACAGCTTCACAGACATGTTTGAATACTGGCTTCTTTTTACTGTGGGATTAACGTTCTGCGTGACACATGCATCTCGCGCCAGATAGACGACCCAGCACTTGGTAAGGACGCTCCCTACTCTTCTGGCCCTTACCTGCTGTGTATCCTCAAGACAACACTTTTCTTCTCTGAGCACAAGTGTCCTTACGTCTTGAGTTTTACAGAAGGAACAGTATACTGTCCCCTATGGGTTTCTTGTAACAGCTACATTAAATGAGGCCGGCAGAAACACACCTAGGAGAATACCTGGGACAGACCTTCACTTAGTAGTGGTTGCCTTTATGTTCACCAGTTTTGAATTTCTTGGCATTTTTATTAAGCATTTTGAGGCTCTCAGGAATAATTCCTAATCCAGGACAATTTCCATAAGTAGGGTTTTCTTTTTCACTTTCGCCTTCCTTTCCCTATTTTTCTCCCTTTAGGAGAACGCTTTTGTTTTTGGTAATAAAAATTGACCCTCAGGTAAATATTCAAGCCAACTGTACTTATGGTAAGTCTCCAACATTAGCAAAGAATGGGTTGTTTCAAGTTGCAGTTCCTTATTCTGATCTTCCACCCCAGTGAGGAGAAGAGGATGTGATCACGAGATTGCCCGCAGAGGGGAAATTGTGAAAGAGACCTCACTCTAGAAAAGCAGCCCACAACTGCCCCAGCTCTCAGAGGAGGGTGAGCTTCTGAGACGACTCATCTGTGAGGGCACCCGGCTGTCTGTCCATCCGACATGGAACCAAAACGGATCAGGGAGGGCTATCTAGTGAAGAAGGTAAGCAAAGAGTCACCTGCGTCGGTGACCCTGGGCATAGGGTGGGGGAGGATTGGGGTCCAGCTTTGCACTCTCTACCGCTGAAATAGAGTACTGCAGGTTGTGGAAGGTTGTGGGGAGAAGCCAGTATGCATTCCACTGCCTTCTGGTTCTTAAAGGTGGAAGGTTCCACCCCAGGTGTCAGCATAGCTTGGTTATGTGGGACTGAGAATTCCAGAATGCAGGGTCTAGAAATCCTTCATGATTTAGAGCATCCTTTTCCAGAGTATGCATGTGTGTTATGCCAGAAGACTCACACTCCTGTTATAGAGGTTATTAGGAGAAACTACTCATTTGTTAGTTAAATTCTTCCTCCCCCTGTTTACTTTTTTGGAAAGGAAGAAGAAGCAAATGATTAAAGATGAGCTGATATAGTGATATGGTAATGGTAGCTTATTTATCTTTTTTTATTGGACTGAAATGTCTTTATTTGTAGTTCTTAGTGAATTTGTATAACATGCTGTTAAGATGGTAGGTAGATACACCATTTTAAAGGTTAGAAAATAGAGACAGGAGTTTACTCAAAAAAGCTCAGTTTCACTGGTTAGGCATCAGGAAACTGAATTTCATTAGCGCTGCTGGTTTATCTTCTGATGGTGGGTGTGTGCCGCACCACTGTGAATCTTCCCAGGAGGGTGAGTTCTCACATAGGCTTGTTAGCATCCTGTGGACAACACTTTTATGAGCAAGTAACTCACACTGACCCAAGTGAGCTCAGGGTGTTAGAAGTGAACTGGATTCAGTACATTCCTTTAGAGGCCCAGTTTTTTAATTGATGGAGTGCATAGTGGGACTTTGTTTAGGCCATTCATGGTTTAACCTGAATTTTAGCCTGAAGTGTTCTACTAAGAGGGGGTCAAACTGCTCACGTTGCTGCCTGATTCTGTTTTGATTTAAATCTAGAAGGGACCTTAGACCATCTGACCTCATTCCCTCATTTCCACAAGAGTAAGCTGAGACCCAGAAGCTGGTGACTGCTCAAAGTCACATGGCTGCGACAGTGTTGGGATCAGAAACTTACTCCCTGTCTCCTGGCACTGCCTGTCTCCAGTACACTGGGATTTTCAGAGTAAACCCTAAATTAGGGTTTGTAATGTGTAATGGCACCCCACTCCAGTACTCTTGCCTGGAAAATCCCATGGACGGAGGAGCCTGGTAGGCTGCAGTCCATGGGGTCGCTAGGAGTTGGACACAACTTAGCGACTTCACTTTCACGTTTCCCTTTCATGCATTGGAGAAGGAAATGGCAACCCACTCCAGTGTTCTTGCCTGGAGAATCCCAGGGACGGGGGAGCCTGGTGGGCTGCCGTCTGTGGGGTCGCACAGAGTCGGCCACGACTAAAGCGACTTAGCAGCAGCAGCAGCAATGTGTCTGTGGTTGTGAGAGTTACAAGTAGGTGCCAGAGAACAAATGAGCCCTCAGCGGGTCTTCTGTTTCATTAGCCATATTTTGAAACATCCTTTGGAAAAGGTGCACATATACACACAGAGGTGTATGTAGATACTTTGCAGTAGGCCCTAATAATCTCTTTGAGAACCAGTAATAATTAATGTTGCTATTTCTTTCCTGCTTGCTTAGGCTAGTATCCTGACAAGAGCAGGTGAATGGAAACATTTTCTGCAAAGGTTTTCTGTTTGTTTTAGAAACAATTTAAGCATCTTGTAATTAAAATTGCTCTTATATTGTATACTTGTATTTTTAGCTCTATAAATTAGTTTCTCAGAGAGAATAAGTGACTTGCCCATATCCAACAACTGATAAGAGGACAACCTGGGATTAAAACCCAGGCTTGCCTAACTGCAAAGCCTACCACCATCTCGTTGATCCCAGGCAGCCTTCTGAAAGGCAGGTTTCCCCAGCCAGCTAAAGGAAGGTGAGATGAACTTCGCAGAGCCAGAGTGGGGTCTGGACAAACTGGACTGTGGGCAAGAGTGTGTGCAGTGACCTCAACCTCTCTTTGTCTCTGATTAGGGGGTTACTTCAGACAATAAGCATAAACATATTTTGGAGGTCCTTGAAAGCATACCACTGATTTGAATATGTTTGTAATAATAGCTTAAAAGAAGAGAGAGGAGCAGGTTATATGCAACCAATAACTTAGACTCCACCAAGTCACCTCCCAAACTAACCTCATTTCTACACAATTTATGGAATCAACTGTTGTTTCTATGACAACCATTCTGCCATCATGTTGAATGGCAGGACTGATCTAAAGAGTGTATTAGGAATTTAGGTGGCCTGTGAGGCTGGGGAAAGCACAGGAATAGGAGTGGTGAGAGAGAGGACAAGGGATTTTTAAGGAAAGAAAATGGCTGCAAAAGACGGAAGCGAAGTAGAAAAGCCTGGGGCAAAACAGAGAGCAGGACTCAGTGGTCTCCGCCCAACAATTCTTCCAAACCTTGTCTTCCAGATGCCATGAAATAATCGCCTATGATATGCACCCATTGAATTATCATTGTCAGAGTAGCCAGCATATGTGGCCCTTACCTTGTAGCAGGAACAGATCTAACCATTTAATGCACTTTATGTACATATAATGGGTACAACTATTACCTTTACTTTATGGAAGAGGAAAGTAAGATCTGACTTTCATGGATTGTAGCCTGCCACGCTCCTCTGTTCATGAGATTTCCCAGGCAAGAATACCGGAGTGGGTTGCCATTTCCTTCTCCAGGGGATCTTCCTGATCCAGGAATTGAACCCACATCTTCTGCATAAACAGGCAGATTCATTACCACTGAGCCACCAGAAAGTAAGGTACAGAGAGGTAAAGGGCCTTGCCTAAGGTCACACAACTATTAAGTGGCAGAGCTGGACTGGAACCCAGCAGTGTGATCCCAGTGTCACAGAAAGCCATGCCTAACCATGTTTTATGTGGCCCTCATGGGCCCAGACTGCAGTGATTTTTCTTTTCCAAAGTGCTGTTGTTGTGATGGGTGGTACCCAGGAGAACCTTAGGCCAGAATGACTTCAAAGTATTGCCTACAAAACTGTGCTATCTTATCTGCCCATATGGTTACCATTTTTTGAGCATCTACTATAAGCTAGATGTAAGTTATCAGCCCTTTAAGTGTATTATCTCATTTAATCTTTGTAGTAATGGGAAATTGGTACTATATTATTTTCATTTTACAAATGAGGAGACTAAGGTTTGGAAAAAATGAAGTAACTTGCCTATGGTCATGTAACCTGGAAGAGACAAACTTGAAATTTGAACCTAAATCCCTAAGACCCCAGAAACCATGCTGTTAAACATTTGTGTCATCTCTCTATTGCTAACATAATATGTTTTCATTGAGAAATTGTCCAACCTGGAAAAGTTTATATTTATATAAAAAAATACACTGCTGAACAAATTAGTTTCCTTGCCTTCAAAGTATTCACACAGGAACAAAATGACCATTGATCTGGGATGTTATACCCGTGATGTCATGGATCAGACTGGATGACTAAATGATGCAATCTATGATGTAGCAGAAATAAGGACTTCATTGACTGTAACACCAAACTTAAAATAACATTTCCCACGAGCATGGGAGAGTAGATGATACCAACTCACAGTTCTGCTTTAGTTCAATACATAGTTTTGACCATCAAATAGTTTTCCTTTGAATTCTAGCTGTATGTCAACATGGGAAAAGAGAAGTTTGAGGAAAAGGAGAAGTGAAGGGAGGTGTCTGGGAGGGGGTTCCACACAAAATCAAGCTTCTCCACCTTCAGCAATGAGTCATGACTTCTTTCTGTAAAACTGCCCATATGTAGGAAGGCCTCTCTCAGTTTGTGCATTATCACACTGACCTGGAGTTGCAGGTCAAGGTCACTCTCTCCCCGGTTAGACTATGAGCATTTTGAGAGTAAAGATAGCATTTTGTTTATTTTTCTACCGCAGTACAAAAGCAAATGTCTGAAATGTGCAGGCTGCTTTATCATCATTTGTAGAGAAACCAATTAGCAGGGCAAAGGCTAATAGAGTTTTGCCAAGAGAATACACTGGTCATAGTAAACACCCTCTTCCAACAACACAAGAAAAGATGCTACACATGGACATCACCAGATGGTCAATACCGAAATCAGATTGATTATATTCCTTGCAGCCAAAGATGGAGAAGCTCTATACAGTAGCAAAAACAAGACTGGGAGCTGACTGTGGCTCAGATCATGAACTCCTTCTTGCCAAATTCAGACTTAAAGTGAAGAAAGTAGGGAAAACCTCTAGACCATTCAGGTATGACCTAAATCAAATCCCTTATGATTATATAGTGGAAGTAACAAATAGATTCAAGGGACTAGATCTGATAGACAAAGTGCCTGAAGAACTATGGATAGAGGTTCATGACATTGTATAGGAGGCAGGGATCAAGACCACGCCCAAGAAAAAGAAATGCAAAAGGCAAAATGGTTGTCTGAGGAGGCCTTACAAATAGCTGTGAATAGAAGAGAAAGTGAAAGTGAAGTTGCTTAGTCGTGTCTGACTCTTTGAGACTCCATGGACTGTAGCCCACCAGACTCCTCTATCCATGGGATTCTCCAGGCAAGAATACTGGAATGGGTTGCCATTTCCTTCTCCAGGGGATCTTCCCAACCTAGGGATTGAACCCAGGTCTCCCGGATTGCAGGCAGATGCTTTAACCTCTGAGCCACCAGCTCAAATTGAATAGAAGAGAAGGGAAAGGCAAAGGAGAAAAGGAAAGATAAACCCATTTGAATGCAGAGTTCCAAAGAATAGCAAGGAGAGATAAGAAAGCCTTCCTCAAAGAAATAGAGGAAACAATAGAATGGGAAGACTAGAGATCACTTCAAGAAAATTAGAGATACCAAGGGAACATTTCATGCAAAGATAGCCTCAATAAAGGACAGAAATTGTATGAACCTAACAGAAGCAGAAGATATTAAGAAGATGTGGCAAGAATACATAGAAGAACTATATAAAAAAGATCTTCATGACCCAGATAATTACGATGGTGTGATCACTCACCTAGAACCAGACATCTTGGAATGTGAAGTCAAGTGGGCCCTAGGAAACATCACTACGAGCAAAGCTAGTGGAGGTGATGGAATTCCAGTTGAGCTATTTCAAATCCTAAAAGATGATGCTGTGAAAGTGTTGCACTCAATATGTCAGCAAATTTGGAAAACTCAGCAGTGGCCACAGGACTGGAAAAGGTCAGTTTTCATTCCAATCCTTAAGAAAGGCAATGCCAAACAATGCTCAAACTACTGCACAATTGCACTCATCTCACATGCTAGCAAAGTAATGCTCAAAATTCTCCAAGTTAGGCTTCAACAGGACGTGAACCATAAACTTCCAGAAGTTCAAGCTGGATTTAGAAAAGGCAGAGGAACCAGAAATCAGATTGTCAACACCTGCCAACATCTGGAGAAAAATAGTTGGGACTAGGAATTGGGGCAGAAAGCAAAGAAGAACTAAAGAGCCTCTTGATGAAAGTGAAAGAGGAGAGTGAAAAGCTGGCTTAAAATTCAACATTCAGAAAATGAAGATCATGGCATCTGGTCCCATCACTTCATGGCAAATAGATGGGGAAACAATGGAAACAATGACAGACTTTATTTTTTTGGCCGCCAAAATCATTGCAGATGGTGCCTGCAGCCATGAAATTGAAAAACGCTTGCTTCTTGGAAGAAAAGTTATGACCAACCTAGACAGCATGTGAAAAAGCAGAGACATTACTTTGCCAACAAAGGTCAGTCTAGTTAAAGCTATGATTTTTCCAGTAGTCATGTATGGATGTGAGAGTTGGACTATAAAGAAAGCTGAGCCCTGAAGAATTGATGTTTTGAACTGCGGTGTTGGAAAAGACTCTTGGGAATTCCTTGGACAGCAAGGACATCCAACCCGTCCATCTTAAAGGAAATCAATCCTGAGTATTCATTGGAAGGACTGATGGCTGAAGCTGAAACTCTGATACTTTGGCCAGCTGATGAGAAGAACTGACTCATTTTCAAAAGAGCCTGATGCTGGGAAAGATTGAAGGCAGGAGAAGGGGACGACAGAGGATGAGATGGTTGGATGGCATCACCAGCCCAATGGACATGTCCATCTGGGAGTTGGGGATGGACAGGGAAGGCTGGTGTGCTGAAGTCCATGGGGTCACAAAGAACAGGGCATGACTGAGTGACTGAACTGAACTAAACTGTAGAGAAACCAAAATGTCAGGAGTTCATATTATAGTAACTTAAAAAATTTCTAATGAAGTCATTTTTAGACATTCATGTTAAGCAGGTTTTTGTGGGTTTTGTGGGGGTTGTTTTTTTATTGTTTTTCTTGCAGATGAGGGCCAAGTGTTCAGATGAGGATAAGGAATTAGAAGACTAAAGGCACAATAGGGACAACATGTTTTTGGAACAGATGTGTAGAATCTGAGGATTGAAAGGAATGTGAAGTATTTTGATAAGTATTTAATTGAACTTCTCATCTGTGGCCTGCATTTCTTTTACTAATCTGTTCACAAACATGCTAGAAGACCTCTTGTGCCAGGGAACTCACTAACTTGACTTTCTCCCGTAAGTTATGCAACAAACTGTTTTTTTTTTTCCTGAAACTTTCACCTGCTGGGACTTCAAAACAATTCATTGTTTCACACCTCTGAAGACAGCCCTCATCTACTCTGTCTGTCCCCTTTTGAGCCCAAACTTGTGAGTTCCAATAATTTCCCAAGAGAGATGCCATTTTTTCTCTCTTTTAAAAAAAATTTTCATTGGAGTATAGAACAGGCTTCACTTCATCTGCAACTTCGAGGCTTCCTGAACTCAGTTTCATTCTCCAGTTATATCTATATGGTCAGTCAATCAGTCGTGTCCGACTCTTTTGTGACCCCATGGACTGTAGCTCTCCAGGCTCCTCTGTCCATAGGATTTCCTAAGCAAGAATACTAGAGTGAGTTGCTATTTCCTTCTCCAGGGGATCTTCCCAACCCAGGGTTCGAACTAGTGTCTCTAATGTCTCCTGCACTACAGGTGAATTCTTTACCCACTGAGCCATCAGGAAAGCCCTGAAGTATATCTATAAACACAGAATTACAGAGACTAGGTAGGTTTTATTGGGTGCTTATTATGTTCTGGATATTGCCCTTAGCAATTTACATGGATTATTTTAGTTAATCTCCCAATCATCCTAAGAAATATGTAGTAGCATTATTTGCATTTGCCAGATGTAGCAAATGAGGTTTAAACATTCCTCAAGGTCACATTCCTAGAATTTGGCAGAGCTGGGATTTGAGTTTGGGCCACCTATCTCCATGATCACTACTGGTTAGGCTCCATTTAAAGTTAGAACCTTTCTTACTTTCCTATGCTTCTATTTATATAGCCCACAAATGACTTCACTCATTTTGACATCCCATATCAAAGTGCTGACTCATAGAGCTTCCTTTTTGTCCTCCACATGCCAATTTCCCCAAATCTTCATATATTTTATAAATCTTTTAAAAAAACATATTAAAGAACAAGACTATATTTTATTTAATTTGCATTTGTTTGAATGCTGTTGAAGCAGTGCATTTTTACATTTATTGGACCCAGATGTTTCTTCTCTTGAAAATTGCCTGCTTATATCGGTTGCCCATCTAAAAATATTGATAGGGTTTGTATATATCTTATTGATTCTAAAGGGTTAAAAATATATTAAGGATATTAATCTTTAATTATATGATAATTTGTTATAAATATCCACACCTTTTAATTTGTTTTTCAGTTGTTCAGCGTTTTTGTTGTTATTGTTGCTGTTTGTTCATTTGCTTTCTTACTGTACAGAAATTCAATTTTTTTATATGGTCGAGTATCTTGACCTTTAAGTTGTCTTCTTTTCGTGTCATTCAGTGTCAGACTTTTATGCACAAAACTAGCTGTTTCCATGGTGATATATAGTGACTCACTTGGAAACTTTAAATTTGATTTAGCACCTAAAACTTGCTGGTTCTGACACGTAATTGTATAGATTTTGGCCTATAATGGAAGAAAGCAGACATGTGCCACATATATATTTATTTATATGTATAAACCTTATATGTGTACAGTATCATAGAACATACCTTTTATATATGATCATACTATGACGTGATTTATGATTTAGATATGTTTTATGATTGATGGAGTCATAAAGAGTCAGACATAAATAAGTACACACACACACAAGATTTTATACACATACACACATATATATATAGCTGGCTAAGTGACCTAAAAATTGATTTAGATTCCAATATGACTGAAATTTATGTGAGACCCAGAATGGAGATGGCATCTAAGAGGAAGTAGAAAGAACATAAAGTTGGGTATCAGTAGACCTGGGTTCTAATTTTGGTTTCACTTTAACTGGTCGAGTATACTAGGCCCAGTTACTTAAACGAGCTTTAACTTTCTTACTTGTGTGATGAGGGTGATGGTAGATGATACTAAATGTCTTTCTAGCATGGACACTCTGTGATCACACTTCAGGGTTTGCTCTTGTGTGAGCACCAAGAGAGTTAAGGACAGAGAAGGGTAAATACACGGATCGTGGAGGGGAGGTGCTGTCAGGTTACTCCAGGGAGAAGCTGGCAGATGCCCAGAGTGATGACCCAGAATTCCATCATCCTAACCTAACTAACAGTGTTCTTGCCTGGAGAATCCCAGGGATGGGGGAGCCTGGTGGGCTGCCGTCTCAGGGGTTGCACAGAGTCGGACACGACTGAAGCGACTTAGCAGCAGCAGCAGCAGCAACCTAACTAACCACCACCAAGCCTGGAAGAAAGTCCCCACTTTATAAGCTCTCGGGATTTCTCTTGCTTTTACCAATATCAGCCTCCTCAATGAACACAAAGGTTCCTAATCCCAAATGACACCCTCCTCTGAGTGAGCAGACAGACCCTGAGGCTACACTTGAATTAGGAGAGCACAAGCTCATTTTGAACAGTTGGCCGCATAGTAGTTTTATTTAAACTGTCTACAGAAGGAATGCAGTGTTGGCTGACTTCTCATTTTATGCCAGTTTGAAGGTCAAAAGCCCTGAGTGACTCTGGCATTTATAAATCTTTGATAGGCATGAAGTAGAATCTAAAATTTGAGCCTTGACAGGCATTTCAGCAGTCATCTGGTCCAGCTTCTATTCCTAGCTCTGTGAGTAGATCTTTTACTAGTTTCAGATACTTAATTTTTTTAGACTTGTCTGTATATTTCCTAAAAGTACATCCCAAATTTTAATATGTAGTGTCTGACCTTGCTCATTTTTTTTAAAAAAGGGAAATAATCCAGTGTTAGCATGAATAGTTATTCTGCCTGTACAGAAAAGAGATAGTGTGTTTTAATTAGTGTCATATTGTTAATTTATTTATTACTTTTCCCCAATTATTTAGAAAAATTTCAAACTCATAGAGAACTGGAAAAAATAGTGCAATTAGCTATATACTCTTTCCCTAGATTTATTAATTGTTAATGCATGGCTACATTTGCTTTATCACTCCATATTCCTATATAAATATATACACATATTTTTTTGCTGAGATATTTGACAATAAGTTTCAGACATCTTGCTCCCTTGTGTCTAAGTGTATCAACATATATATTCTAAGAATTAGAACATTCTCCACAGTTTTCCTAATTGAATGTACCATATTGCTCTCCTGCCAGCCAGGTATGGGAGTTCCAGTTACCATCTTTGTGAAGTCTTGCTTTTCTCAATCTTTCAGAATTTTAGCTGCTCTAGTGTGTGTGCAGAGGTATTTCATTGTGGTTTTAATCTGAGTTTCCCTGATGGATTGTGATATTGAACATATTTTCAGAGTCTTTTTGGATACCATCTCTAATGAAACGCCTCTTCCAGTTTTTTGCCCGTTAAAAAAATAGATAATTTGTATTTTTTCTTATTGATTTGCAGGAGTGTTTTATATTCTGAGTAGATGTAAAACAGAAAGACATTTGATTGAAATTATTTCATGTGTTGGCATAGTGTCCGACCTTGCCCATTTTTTTTAAAAAAGGGAAATAATCCAGTGTTAGCATGAATGGTTATTCTGCCTGTACAGAAAAGAGATAGTGTGTTTTAATTAGAAACTTTTTTTTTCAGTAACTAAAACAAAGGAAGCACTTGGACCAGCAAAATGATAGTTCCATGAGTATTTATCTTCATTGCATAAATAGTCTTCCTTTTGGGCAACTGGACCTTTATATAGAGGCTCTTGGTATTTTAAGATAAGCAGAAGGATCTTCTAGGAACTGGTTGATAATTCCATTTTTGTGGTAGTCATGACAGGGTGACAATCAGGAGTTCAAAGATGAGAGGCAAAGAACCCTATTCTCTTCTTTTTCCAAAGTCCTCATAAAGTACAGACAAGAAAGAGAGACTTCCTAGTCAGAATGGTTATCTGTCACTAAAGGCGCAGTTGGCATCAACCCAAACTGAAAACTTTTAAAGTAAGAATTGACATGATAGCACCATGCTGGCATCAGAGACCATTCTGAAAGTGATTTTCATCCCTCCTAGCCAGGCCTATACACAAGGCTGTGCTCTGAGTCTCTTCTTGACATTCATACCCAGATAAAATCTGATTAGACCAAAGGATGGAAGTAAGTGGAGCTTCCATGCTGCCATTAATGGCATTTTTCCAGTGAGTCCAGCTTCAAGCACCAGCTACTATGCAGTCTGAGTTGGCACTTGAGGTAGATTCTTTTGCCATCCTTAAGTTGAACTGAAAACAATGGGCAGGGTTAGGAGCAGAAAATATGCTGCAGAAAGTCAGTCTGAAATGCAAAAGAAGGAGAGTTGAGATCCATACCATATTCCCTTGGTAATGGCCCAGGAGAGGCTTATGGGCTAATGATAGATGTGTATACATTTTATATTAAAATTTTTAAAGAAGTTCCAGAAGAATGGCATTCCCCTTCTCCCCTGGTCACACAAATGTGGGTCGCCTGCATCCACACTGGCCAAAGTTAGGCTGTTTACCGAGCCCTGTGGCATCTACAGAAGAGCTTTAGAAAACATCCTTACCCGAATCTTTCTGTTGGCATCACAGGGGAGCATGTTCAACTCTTGGAAACCCATGTGGGTTGTATTGTTAGAAGACGGAATTGAATTCTATAAGAAGAAGAGTGACAACAGCCCGAAAGGAATGATTCCCTTGAAAGGAAGCACTCTGACTAGCCCTTGTCAGGACTTTGGAAAAAGGATGGTGAGTTGATGTCATTAACTGCGATGAAGACCTTGTCAGGTGCTGACCTTTGCATAGCCTACTAATGTGAATGGAGCTCCCTGGGCCAGTCCCTCTGCCCACCACTCATCCTGAACCCTGGGCATTTGGGTCTTTCTTGGCTAAGCATTTCCAGAACAAGGTTGGCTCAACTCCTGTGCTTCATAAAAGCCCTCACCCCCTTGAAAGGAGTCATTCCTAATGGGATGTGTTTTGATTTCAGTTTGTGTTTAAGATCACTACAACCAAACAGCAGGACCACTTCTTCCAGGCAGCCTTCCTGGAGGAGAGAGATGCCTGGGTTCGGGACATCAAGAAGGCCACTAAATGCATTGAAGGAGGCCAGAAGTTTGCAAGAAAATCCACCAGGAGGTCCATTCGACTGCCGGAAACGATTGACTTAAGGTGACTTTCTATGTCTACTTTCCTTCACTCTTCCTTCCTTCCACCCCACTCCTTGAGGCAATCCCACAGCAGACCCGACTCCAAGGCCTGCTTTGGGCACCTCTGAAGGCTGTACACACCCTTACCAGTCCTTAGTATTTTCACTTGATGTACTAAGATGTTTACCTGGCTCTGAAGGAGTGATCATGGCATCTCCAAAGCCTAACAGCTGAGGAGAGGAGGCATGGGAGTTCCCTCATGTCTGTGTAATCTTTGCAGAGGGACGGACAGGGAGAAGGAGAGATAGAGAAAAAGCAGGGAAGAGAGAAAGAGATAATACATCATTGCATTTATAAAGTAGCTATAGTAAATTACTCTTAATAGAAAGCTTTGGGATCTATACATAGGTAGGAAAAGATAGGAACTATCATGCAGGTAAGGGTTTTCAAGTTCAAGTTTACATATTCAGCAAGAGTGAATATCTCTCCTAGGCAGAAACCATTTGTGCCCCGACCTAGCTTAGTGACCTCTAATGTTGACTGGTGATAGTTGACAGGTGACAGTTGTTGCCTAAAGATTGATATCACTTAAGTCCCTTTCTTTAGGAGTGTCTTTATTTTTTACTGGTTTTTGCTTTTATGTGGCACATACCCTGTAACAGGAGCTCTACCAGTAAGAATTTCATATTGACTACTTATAGCATCTATCCAGGATTCTGTTTACCAAATGCAGGAAGTCCCTAGGAAGAGAATAGAAAAAGCCCCATGCACACCTAATGCAGGATTTGGCAGGTCATAGGAGTTTGATGAAGTTTGCACATTGAGCTTACAGAGAATGAGCGCTTTTTCTTGTTAAGAAAGCTTTCTGGTAAAGACCCAAGAGGAGTTGCCTAGTCCAGCTGTAGCTGCTGGGTGGGTGGTCCAGTGACTGCATTTCTGGCCACAACTGTCAGAGCTAAGTGGGAATGATGTTTGTGCTACACGGAGCCACAAGACACACAAAATTGCTGCTTGCAATTTTTCTGATAAGGCTATCTTTATTATTCAAGGGTAAAAATGAGAAAATCTCACTATTTTGTTTTATCTCTTATAAATTTTAGGATAAAGGATAAATTTAGTCAAAACATTCACTTTCTTGGGACTTCTGTGATGGCCCGGTGGTTAAGACTTCACCTTCCAATATCAGGGGTGCGAGTTTGATCCCTGGTTGTGGAGCTAAGATGCCACATGCCTTGCAGCCAAAAAACCAAAATGTTAAAAAAAGAAGCAATATTGTAAGAAATTCAATAAAGACTTTAAAAATGGTCCACATTAAAAAAAACAAACCAAAAAACTCTAACCCCTTGCAACTCCCCCCTGCTGCTGCTGCTGCTGCTAAGTCGCTTCAGTTGTGTCCGACTCTGTGCGACCCCATAGACGGCAGCCCACCCCACCAAAACACATTCACTTTCTTGGAGTCAAATGTCTACACCAGATGGTCTCTTAAAGGGCACAAAGAACTGGGACATCAGTATTGAGGCCTGAGAACCTTTAATCTTTTGACACCTAACTGGGGATAACTCTCCATCTCAGATACTAAAAGTTAAATCAACAAAATTTAGTGAATTTAAGAGCTATTAAATACCTTCCCAGTACATTTTGCTGAATGCTGTGCAGGCCGCAGAGTTCAAGTATGAGCTCTGCCTTCTAATGACCTACTTATGATCCAGTGGAGAGATTAGGCTCAGGTTTCACCTGGGGAGGGGGAAGCTTGTGCTCAGGGCCAGCCCCTCCAAGCTGGCAAGTCCCAGAGAGGACGGGCTATACTGAACCGCTCCTGCTCATCCATGTGTTTTCATCTGTGCAGTGCCTTGTATTTGTCCATGAAAGACACTGAGAAAGGAGTAAAAGAACTGAACCTAGAGAAGGACAAGAAGATTTTCAATCACTGCTTCACAGGTAAAAGGCCTTGTGGGTCTGATGTGGGGCTCCTGGGGCAGGCATTATGGAGGTCTCGCTCAGCCTTGAGTGTGTGTAGGGGGATGTGGAGCGAGGTGGGGGGGTTTGGTGTCATGGAACACAGACCGATGGACATGATCGTTGGACTTCCCCAGCATGGAAAGAGAAAGAAAGGTAGGCCCATACTTTGTGGTTCAAGGTAAAATCTTAGAAGTTGTAGCTATATCAATAAAGGGTCATTTTTTTGCCAGAAAATGGCAGAATGTTGAAATAGACACAGAGTTGAGCAAGATGATAAATAAGAATCAAGACACCTAAT
The DNA here is from genome assembly GCF_029407905.1 of Bubalus kerabau. Classification (NCBI taxonomy): domain Eukaryota; kingdom Metazoa; phylum Chordata; class Mammalia; order Artiodactyla; family Bovidae; genus Bubalus; species Bubalus kerabau. The sequence continues at coordinate 69,619,845 of NC_073634.1, forward strand.
GTTAGACTTAAGTGACAAATTAGGGGTGTCTGAGGTTGCATAGTGTTTTGTTGTTGTTCAGTTACTAAGTTGTGTCTGACTCTCTGTGACCCCATGGTCACATGAGGTCCCCTGTCCTTGCCAGTCTCCCCTGTCCTTCACTATCTCCCAGAGTTCACTCAAATTCATGTCCATTTAGTCATTCTTAAAAGAGGTCTGTACTTACCTCCCTACCTCTTTTACAGGATCACTGCAAGGATTAAAAGCAGAAATGCAGTATTAATTAGTTTTTCCTTCCAGAGAAAGAAAACTGGGCAAAGCCTTTTGTATATGAAATTCATGAAAGGTGCTCTTATCAACTAACTGCCTTCACTCTTGTTTCAAAGATGGTATACCTTACTGCTTTGATGACCTGGGGCCTGTTAAGTTGGCTCTTTGGTTGGCTATATTTGTACAGTATATATTGTAGAGCACAGGGAACTATACTCAGTATTTTGTAATAATGTATAAGTATATTTAATAACATAAATTTATACATATATATAAATGTTTGAAAGAAATTTGTTTTATTTACTTTTATTGAAGTATGGTTGATTTACAATATTGTGTTAATTTTAGGTGTATAGCGCAGTGATTCAGTTATACATACACACACATACATATATATATTCTTTTTCAGATTCTTTTCCCTTATACATTTTTACAAAATACTGAGTATAGTCCCCTGTGCTATACAATAGGTCCTTGTTGGTTGTACAAAATATTTTTAATACAGAGCTTCATTGTAGCCTGCTAATAACCCAGTTGGTGGGTCAATTTCATTTTATTCTCCTCACAAATTTCCCTTGATTCAGAAGGCTGATTGAATGACTTCTCAAGGTCCCTGCTAGACCCTGCAAAGGTGTGACATTCGATGTAAGGGATGGCATAAAATTCTAAATTAGGACATACACATACTAGCACATGTTGTTTTCTGCTTAAAAACTTGCAACAGCTCCTCATTGCCAAATTCTTAATGTACCATCAAAGCTCTCCCCACCCACCCCATGTCTTCCTCTCTCTCTTGTCTTCTTTTGTCTTCTTTTCACCGGCCCCTCTCCCATCAGCACCCAGAAGGGATCCCTCATGCCTGTTTGAGTCTGTTCACACTGCTGCTCCCTCGGCTCCTGCTTCTCCCTCGGCCTCTGCCTAGGCAAATGCTTGATAAACATTGTCACTTCCTCTGTGAAACAGTACCCATTGCCCCAGCCACCCCTCCACGCCTTCCTGCAGATTTGACCCAGCAGCTCCACTGTGCTGACCCCACAGCAAGGCACTTGTTACAACACTTACTCATTACCCAGATCTTCCTTTTAGACTCCCCCCGGGGGGCCTCCCTAATAGCCATTACTGAAGTTCTCAGCAGAAGTTCTGGGTCATTAATGGAAGACTCATGCATTGCTGCTTAAGGAGCATGTAGATGTTTTTTAAAACCATTTACATGGTTCCTTTTCTTTCCAGGTATCTATCTCAATAATTTCATTTTTCCTTCTTGGAGTAACAGGGAAGATGAAACAAGTAAGAAAGCTGGGTGCTCTGCAGCTCTCTAGGGGCAACTGTCTGTGCCTTGTTCTTTGAAAAAGAGAATTAACCTTCTTTCTGATGGTCCCATCCAGGTAACTGTGTCATTGACTGGCTTGTTTCCAATAAGTCTGTTCGGAACCGCCAGGAAGGCCTCGTGATCGCCTCCTCCTTGCTCAACGAAGGGTACCTGCAGCCCGCTGGAGACCTCTCCAAGAACGCGGTGGATGGAACTGCTGAAAACCCTTTCTTGGACAACCCTGATGCCTTCTATTACTTTGTGAGTAAGGGAGCTACCCATCTACTCCTCCGGGCATGGGGGTTGACCTGGGTGCATTCTAGGTTGATTTCAGTTAATATCTGCTGATGTGAAAGAAAGCACCTATCCCTACGACTTTGGTCCATGTCCTTGACTTGACAGCTGTCCCTCTCCATAATGCCTATCACATCCAGTAAGTTAGTCTAAAGGAAGATACTGTTTACTTGAATAGTTTTCTTTATTTTTGTTTAAAAATTTGCTATATTTATTTCTATTTTAAGCAAGAATTTCTTTTGTAAAAGCTTATTAGGCCCCAGTACATGCCAGGTGGGGCTTCCCTGGTGGCTCAGTGGTAAAGAATCTGCCTGCCAATGCAGGAGATGAGGGTTCATCCCTGGGTTGAGAAGATCCCCTGGAGAAGGAAATGGCAACCCACTCCAGTATTCTTGCCTGGGAAATCCCAAGGACAGAGGAGCCTGGCAAGCTACAGTCCATGGGGTCACGAAGAGTTGGATGTGACTTAGGGACTGAGCACATGCCAGGCACCCATTTAGTCAAAGTAGATCCAGTAGTGGAAGGAAAAATAACCGGCAAAATTATGGCCCCCGGGAGTCCAAATATACATTGAAATATGTGACTCAATACAAAGTATGTTCATCCTTATCCCTTCCCCCTGTCATCATGGGTACCTCCAGTGGCATGCTTCCCACAGGCTGGGAAACACGGTATGGTACAACATGGACTTAAATCTTGGGTCACATGAACATCTGGCAACAGTGTATTTCTAGGGGGATTCTGGCAATTTTGTTTCTATTTGGGGTCAGAACACAAAAGTAAGGAAGCTACTTATAAAAATGAAGTGAATGTACCTAAGAGAGTTTCATTTCACTTTGGGGAAATTCCTCTATCAGAATATTTTTTTCTTTTCAGAATTTCAACCTGGTTGTTTATAGCTATTTAAATGTAGGACTCTAAAAAAAAATGTAGGTCTAAAAATACCAAGCACAGTGGCTTGTGTGATTCACTAGTCTCGTTTAGCTGAGCAAGGCCCAGTTCCTGCCTGAACTCAAAGGATGTGGCTGGACCTGGGCTCTTGGTTTCTTAAAGTGGGGGAGCCGAGTGGCAGGGGGCATATGGAGGTTATGTTGTATGGACAGTGTCTTATAAACCAGCCAGCTCGCTTTCAGCAATGTGGCCATGAGGTCCCTAGAGAAGGAAGGCTTTGAAGGGAGAGATGTGCTGAGCTAGACATCCAATACAGCTTGGGGAACCCAGGAAAATGAAGTATATGGACAAGATCATAATTGCATGGAGACAAGGGAGCATCTAGCAACAAGCAATAAACATCTAGATGGGACTTCCCTGGTGGTCCAGTGGTCAAGACTCTATGCTTCCACTGCAGGGGGTTCTGGTTTGATCCCTTGTCGGGAAACTAAGATCCCACATGCTGCATGGTGCAGCCAAAACAAAACAAAAAAAGAAGAAGAAATAAGCATCTAGAAACAATAAAAGTGGGGAGGGGAAACAAGCTAACCAAGGATAACCTTCAAAGTTCAGGCTGGGATGCGAATCACAGGGAGAAGGAGTGGCTAGAGGGAAGAGGGGAGAGGAAGGTGGTATAATTAGCACTGTGCCTAAGACTGGAAAAATAAACTGGTTCTTTGGTTCCCTAACAGCCAGACAGTGGGTTCTTCTGTGAAGAGAATTCCAGTGATGATGATGTGATTTTAAAAGAAGAATTCAGAGGAGTCATTATCAAGCAAGGATGTTTACTGAAGCAGGTGAGTGGTCCCTATATTCTACCCTAGGCTTTCTCCCTAACCAGGCCCTTTGTATTCTATACAATCAAACGGTGTTTTGTTTGTTTGGTGAATCGTCAACTAGAGAATGAAACTGACCTAGTGAAAGAGAGACAAATAGTTAAGTAGATGATCAAAGTGGCATTAGGTCAGGAGGACTGAGGCAGGCAGGGCAGAAGCACCTAAAAATAGGGAAATTTCTATCAGTGTTTCAGGAAAATGCTGAACTTTTCATTAGTTGGAGGATATCAGTTGGCAAAGAGATGCCATCCAAAAGACAGAGATGTTTCACAATGAAAGTTCTTCCATTGGCCTATCCTTCCTCCCTACAAAGTACCCAGGAAATAGAAACAAGCTGCACCCAGAAGAGGAGCATCATAAACCATTGAGAGCAAGGAAGTACCATTGCAGACTGTGGGTAGGTCACAATGAGACCATACCCAGGCCAGCTCTGCAGGAGCAGCAACAGATGAAGGTCAAATCCGGTCAGAGGGCATAGACTCAGTCATTATCAGGTATCATCAGGTACCAGCCACTGTCAGTCTGGGAGACAGGGGCTGGGGTGAGCTGAAGAGCTCTGGTCAGTTACCAAGTACAAAGGCATGGGACACCAAGAGGTAAGAGAACCCAATGGCTGGAGCTGAGTGAGGAGGCCAGGGTCAGCACCTGGTAGAGAATAAGCAATTGGAAAACAGGAATATTCAGAGTGAAACAACTGATGCTAGTATATGTTGTCATAGAAGCCTAAGCTGCTTTATGAGGCCAAGGTCTTGCCCCTTGTGATTGTATCATGAGCTGTCTCAAAAGCACTGCTCTGTACCTGTTAAGAAAAGAGAGGATCTGGCTGCTGCAAGATTTCTGTGCATTGTATATAGATTTCATGGGACTGAGAGATTTGACTTATCTCATGATAGAAGCATGAACTTCTGGGTAAAGAGGGAAGAACCAAAGTTGAGCATATATTTACATTTAAAAAGGAGAACTTTGGGTTGACTAAGTATAGATAGACATTTTTTAGTTTCATTAGAAGTAGAGCATTAATGCGGAAAACTTACCTTCCCATTATATTTTGAGAGAACAGGGTCCTAAGAAATAAAAAAGGCGTAGTTTAGAAAGAATTCCAGACTATTCTAATAACTTGTACGCCCACTGACTAGATTAAAGAATGAGCAAAGGAGCAGGCTCAGCCTTACACAGGGTAGGTTCTGGAGGTTGCCCACAGGCAGAGTTTGCACATCACCTGCTTCCTCTTTGGTTCTGGCAAATGTTTGTATGTATATGGCTCTGATCATAGGCTGTTAAGGCAGGAGTCACTTGGAAAGGAGTTTCATTATTTCCTTATGATATCTTCTATAATTCTATGTTACTATCAGCCATGAATGACTTTTCTTGAGTGAGTTGATCTGACAAGCCTTAATTTAGAGTGGAGCCCTGAGAAAACTGAACATGAAGGTTGAATAGGGATAGATGAAGTCCAGGCTGGACTGGAGTGAGGTCTGGGCAAAGGATGCAATGGAGATGCTGGATGTTCAAAAGTTGGCTGAGGGTTGTGGTGTGAGTGTGTGTTGAAAGTAGTGGGCCTAGATGTAGGCTTCCCCTTCCATTTTTCTTCATCTTCTTTACGTGGCCTTTGATAGGTACAGGTCAGCCTTAAATAGCTCAGGTGGTGTACATTTGAACCCTCCAGGGATCTGTTAAAATTGCACCCCAGGCCAGTTAAATCAGAGTCTCTGTATGTTACAGGTCCCCAAGAGATTCTGGTATGTGGCCAATGTAAAGAATTACAGAGCTAACCATTTTCTTAAAAGTTAGTTTATCCTATTATCAAAATATCACTGTTTAAATAGTCATAAACCTCCTTTTAACATGAAGAAAACAATTTTTTTTCATTCAGGAATTTTGTTCTTTTTTAATATTCCCCCCATCTCTAATTTTTAGGGGAGGAAGAGGGAAGAAAAACCTCTTCTACTTGAATTGATAGTCCCCCTTTAATGTTTCCCGTCCCTTATCTCAGTGGTGTATAATCCTAGCTCACAGCAGGATCATCTGAGAGATTTTTGAAAATCTTTTTAAGTACCAAAAAAACTAATCAACCCTATGTCTTCTGTTGTGAGTTAGCCCGGGTTACCTGGCAGAAGCCTTATCTCAAAAAAGGGTACCTGTGCTCCACACTTTATAGGTGGGAAGTAGATGGATCCACTTGGGGGTCAGTCCCTACCCTCATTCTACCCCATTCACTGGTTCCAGAGGCATTAATTCTGTTTGGGGGACATAGCCAGTTTGAGGATGAATGATACTGGATTATATTCAGCATAATCCTTTTTATACAATTCATTCTGTGACTCCTGCTGCTGCTGCTGCCTGGTCACATCAGTCGTGTCCGACTCTGTGCGATTCCGTAGACGGCAGCCCACCAGGCTCCCCCGTCCCTGGGATTCTCCAGGCAAGAACACTGGAGTGGGTTGCCATTTCCTTCTCCAATGCATGAAAGTGGAAAGTGAAAGTGAAGTCGCTCAGTCGTGTCTGCCTCTTAGCGACCCCATGGACTGTAGCCTACCAGGCTCCTCCGTCCATGGGATTTTCCAGGCAAGAGTACTGGAGTGGGGTGCCATTGCCTTCTCCGTGACTATGATGAATAAAATACCTCATTTCTCAACCACATGTAGATTCTTTGATGAGAAAGGACAATGTGTTATACATATTTTTCTTGTATCTGCTGCAGAGTCCAGCATCCTTCTTAGTCTGTAATAGACGATAAACATTTTTAGAGTGAATTAAGTTGAATGTAGGTACACCCATTCCTCAGTACCCACAGAGGAGTGGTTCTAGGACCCGCTATGGATACCAAAATCTATGGATGCTCAAATCCCTTATATAAAATGATGTAGCACATAGATGTTGACAGAGCAGCAACAATTCTTGGAAACCCCAGCTGTGCGTGCATTCCTTAAAGTGCCTCAGGAAACACTCATTCAATGAAAGACAACTCTTTAGTGCCTCACATCATGTGCCAGTGAGGACCTCAAGACAATGCGGTAGTTGGCCAGGGCTGGCTGATTTCACAGCCTCCTGTGCCTTCCTCTTCCACTGACTCCTGAGTGCTTGATACTCACCCACTGATTGTGTACGAGAACATGATTTGTGTGCCTGTAGATCTGGAGAAAATGGTGTGGGGCAGCGCCCTTTGCGACCCCATGGACAGTAGCCTGCACCAGGCTCCTCCATCCATGGGATTTTCAAGGCAAGAGTACTGGAGTGGGTTGCCGTTTCCTTCTGCAGGGAACCTTCCCAACCCAGGGATCGAACCCAGGTCTCTTGCATTGTAGATAGACAATTTACCGTCTGAGCCACCAGGGAAGTCCTGTTAGCCTATGGGTAACGTCAATTAAGGCAAAGAACAGGGACTCACGACAAGAATTTTAGAAGTTGATGCTTTACAAAAGTCATATAATATTGCAGATAGAAATATTCTGTTTTCTCCAATATGACTCTGCAGTGTTCTTGGCTCCATCCTTCAGGCAAGTAAAGCGTTCTTTGGAGATGAGCTCCTTGACCAAATGCTCTGCCAAATAACTTAAACCCATTCTTGAAAGTGCTCTGACCTGGCATTATGAAGGAGACATCGTTTGCTAAAATCGCAGATGTTCCATTGCTTTCTATACAAACACAGAGAAAAACTTTGGAAGCTTTCTGTATGTGCCTCTTAATACATGCTGCTTCAGAAATAACACATAATATTCTTCATGTTGGCGACATGGAAACTATATATTTTCTAATCTAAGTTTTTTAACTTCTGGAGTTAAAAGTCACTTGAATTTACTGTAGGAAGTCATAGAATCAGGTTTAGCACAACATTTTAAACAACTACTATCAGCTAATTGAAATAACTGGGCAATTCAAGGCAATTACAAACATGCGAAGTGGCTCCCACATGCCAGGCGCAGTGCTGGGCTTGGGAGGAACAAAGAGAAACAGACACAAATCCTACCTCAAAACCCACAGTCTAGACAATGGCAGCGTTTGACATTGGAAGAGTCAATGGTTCTCTAGGGAAGGGCCAGGTCCTGTTCTCCCTCATCGTGTCTGTCACAACCACTACTGCTTCCAATTTCCATTGCTGCTCCCTGTTGTTGCTTCTGCTGCTGCTGTCACTTCAGTCGTGTCCGACTCTGTGCGACCCCATAGACGGCAGCCCACCAGGCTCCTCCGTCCATGGGATTTTCCAGGCAAGAGTACTGGAGTGGGTTGCCATTGCCTTCTCTGGCTCCCTGTTGGTAGTCCCTACTAATTTTATGCTGGGATTGTTGTAATCATTTCTTGATGGTCTTCTTTCTACCTTATTATATTTCCCCTGGCTTTATCTTTAATCCCTAGCTGATCCATCCTGTATGTTGTCACCATATTAATCTTCCTAAAGTGTTACAGTAATCTTTTTGCTTCCAACTCAAAAGCTGTCAGTGACAACAACCCCTGGGTCTTATTTTTACTGTCTCCTTCCACTTTTCCAAACTTGCCTCTGCTATACCTGCCTTCTAGCCTGATGGTCTTATTCATCAGGGTCTGAATATGAATATACCACGGTTTTTTTGTTGTCAATGGTCTTCCCACCCACCTCTTTCTCACCCGTCTAACTCCTGTGTGTCCCACATGGATAAGTGAAGGTTTTTATGAGGCTCTCTTTGACATGCCAATCCTTTGAAACTAGGACCTACTGAATAGCACAGGGAACTATACTCAATACACAGGGAACTATACTCAATATCTTGTAATAACCTATAATGGAAAAGTATCTAAAAAAGAATAATATACATGTGTGTGTGTATAACTGAATCACTTTGCTGTATTCTGGAAACTAACACAACACTGTAAATCAACTATATTTCAATGAAAAAAAAACCTCAAATGAAGTTTCCAAATAATAAATAGTAAATTAAAAAAAATCCTTTGAATCTGTATATATGGAATCTAGAAAAATGGTACTGAAGAGTTTATTTGCAGGGCAGCAGTGGAGAAACAGACATAGAAAATAGACTTATGGACATGGGGAGAGGGGAAGAGAGGGTGAGATGTATGGAGAGGGTACTATGGAAATTTACATTACCATATGTAAAATAAAATGAAAAATCCTTTGAAAAACTCTTATCTATAGAGATTATTTGATTTGGACATTTGCTATTTTATATTTCCACATAGATTATAAACTCTTTGAAGAGCAGGGCCATGTCTTAAATCTCTTGATAGCCCCACATTACCTAACATAGTATGTTATACAAAGTGCTGTCTTATATGATGCTAAAGTTGGAAGATGATCTTAGAAATAATTTAACCCACAATTTAATAACATCTAAATTTTTCATTGGTTCTAGTGCTATCTCTGACAAGGCCTGGGTTGTGGCCTGGATTCTCCTGGAGCTAGAATATCATCTTTATTTTTTTCTTCTTTCAGTTCAACAAGACTTATCCTGTAGGGACTATGTGTACTGAGTGAGACTAAAAACTCATCCTTCCTTTTTCTATGTTCATCCTGGATATAGGGCCATAGGCGGAAGAACTGGAAAGTGAGGAAGTTCATTCTGAGAGAAGACCCTGCCTATTTGCACTACTACGACCCTGCTGGGGTGAGAAACTGTGCTCCATAAACCCTCCCAGTAGAAGCTTGCGCTGCTCCTAATCACAGGGCTGCCCGGGTCCTTCCTGCTCTGCTCCCTTCATCTTCACCCTCCCTCTTCTTTTTCCTCACCCTCCTCTACCTTTTCCAACCCCTTCTTATTGCAAAGATCTGAGACCTTAGGCTTTGAGGCCAGCAGAATCTCAGGGGATGGAAGAAAATATCATTATATGGTCATTTATTTGATCAACACAACACAACTTTTTATTATTTATCCCAAGCTGATATTTTCAGAGGAACTCAACCAACCTAGCACTGTGCTCTTGGTTTAAAGTGCAAAAAAGTGATAATCCCTCTTCTAGGCCTATTTCAATGAGAGCATCTTTTGAGCCCAACCGTTTAGGCTGTTGGCTATTCAGAAGAGGGCTTTTTCCTTAATAAGTTATGTCTATCTGGGTTGGGTCCTCAGCTTCTACAGGGCTCTCTTGATTCCTTCCTATGAGGGTTCTACTACTATGTCTGTTGCTTGAGGCCAAAGGACTCTGGAAACACCTGGCCATTCTCCCGCGGGGAGATGATTCGGCCTCCCTACCTCTCCCAGTTGTCACTTTCCTCAAGATGTAAAGCTCAGGTTGACTTGCGTCTCCTCGTCCAGCTCCCCGCTTCCCCGCTGTGTGAAGTGGGAAGAGGGGTGGAGGATCCAGAACGGGTTCCCTTTAATCTCCTTCCGCTCTTCTCTAAACCACAGTGAGTCTGTGTGGCTTCTGCACCAAGAGCATCAAGTGTACGCCTATATTTTACTTTGGAAACATAATGAAGGACTCCTTTCTCCTTTAGGGGGAAGATCCCTTGGGAGCGGTTCGCTTGAGAGGCTGTGTGGTGACCTCAGTGGAGAGCCACCCAGATGGTAAGAATGAATTTTGGGGGGAGAGAGGTGTGTCTCCCTGGGCT